>NC_138873.1:95126461-95726461 GCF_965194805.1 Balaenoptera borealis
CCAACTCCAACCTCCAGAGAGACAACCTGGGGCAACAGGCCCCCATGACGACTCATGTGACCATCACTTGACCTGGAGCTTCTCTCAGAAAACCACAAGAGTGTGCCCCAAAAGAACAGACTATTGCTTGCAGGACTTACTGCACCCAGAGCGGAGCTAATAAACTTGGCAGGGGAACCCTAAATAACGCTGCCACCATAGAAAAGCCTACAGACACCACGGTGACGGCGGCCAATGAGACCAGATGTACTCCTGGTTACTTCAAAAGGGCGGTGACTGAGTGGCCGTCATGGTCCTGGATCACCACCGGCCCTGGACTGTCTGGGAGTTGAGCAGCCAGGGCTCTGACACCTGGTGCTGTTTGTACGTTAATTCAGTGGCCTAACTGAAGAAAGCACAGACTACTGGTCAGAGCATCTAGGCTGGCAGAAACCGTCAGCCTAAGGGGGCCGAACCAATGTGGAGCAGGGTAAAACCGGCCCCCCCAGCGTCCCTGCGCATCTCTTTCCTGGACCCTTAAAGGTCATTAGAATCTATAAAACTTCCAACGCTGGTGCTCAGGCAGACGAGCAGTGAGGGAGGAGGCCTGGGGACAATCAACCTCACCTGGAGGCTGCTGGGGAGAAGTCCTGCCCCTCCCCCCGGGTATGAGGACACCCAACTCAGCACGAAGCATTTACAGAAGAGGTGTCTGCACCCTCAGCGCCCCAAGAATGTGGAATGGGACAAGAGGCAGAGGAGGGGTTTGTCACTGGCAAAGCCCATTAAAAATTCCTGGGAGATAAAAATAGAATCTGGGCAATAAAATAAAGTCTAACCTTTTTTTCCTTTGTGCTTTTTCTAATTTCACTTGTTCCTAGGTTTCCACAGGCAGAGGTCCCACACCTGGCACTTCAGACCCGATTTCCTAGTGCAAAATGGCTGGGCCGACACCTCAGCTCTCGGGGCCCCGTGCAGACTCCGCCACATAGAGCCTGAGCTCCAGCCAACCCGGCCCTCGAGAGCTCCGCCCCGTCCCTCCCGCTGACGCTGACGGGATCCCTACACAGCAGCCCGGCCCACAGCCCGCGGGGGAGCGCACGCCCTCACCTCTCCATTCTCTGATCAAAATATAAAGTTTTCCTTTGCTTCTGAACCAAACTCAGTCTCGATCTGTTGGCTCCAGTGACACTGGGCAGGGGGACTTTTGTTGGGGCCGACTCTGCAGGATCAGCAACAGAATTTGAGAACATTGTAACTTCAATGAACAGATGTGTGAGCCAAATATTGTAACATCAATGAACAGATGTGTGAGCCAAATATTGTAACATCAATGAACAGATGTGTGAGCCAAATATTGTAACTTCAATGAACAGATGTGTGAGCCAAATATTGTAACTTCAATGAACAGATGTGTGAGCCAAACTGTAATTAACACAGAGCAGTGTATAAGGCTCGTGTAAAATAAGGTATTTCTAACACTTCCATTTGATATTTCCATCACTTTATTATAAGCAAGTTCAGTGGAGGGGTTTGTCGTATTTGTCAGGTCAACAGTAGAGAAATGCAGTGATTTCTTTCCAAGGATGTGGATCTACTAATCTTGGCTGAAGTTTCAATCTTGTTTTGAATGATTTTGCATTGAAAATGATACCTCTCTTTCAGCTCCTAGATTTCTGAGAAGTATAAAATCTTGTATTTTTTTATTACCAAAGGGGAAAGGTGGGAGGAGGGATAAATTAACAGTTTCTGATTAACATATACACACTGCTATGTATAAAATATACAATCAAAAAGGAACTGCTGTATAGCACAGGGAACTATACTCAATATTTTATAATAACCCCTAAGGGGAAATAATCTGAAAAACAATAGATATCTATATCGACATCATCTATCAAATACAGATAAAATGGAACCTAAAGGAGGCCGATGGTGAGCGTTTCGGACCATGAAGACTTCAATCCTCTAAAGTTCGGACTCTGCCTACAGCCCAGTCCCTTAATGAACATACATGTACCAGTAGCTTAAAAATTCCCCAGATTGGGGTTCGGGGAGACACTGATTTGAAAAAATCCCTGGTGTTCTCCTAACATACATGGGACCTTTCCTACAGCTAAAACATGCCTGTGACACCCAGAAGATGGTACACGGTTGGATCAGGAAGATTTTGGAAAAGGCACCTCATATCCTAATCCCCTGGTTGTCGGGTTCACCCCTCCAGCCTCTTTCCTAACATTCTCCAAACTTGAGGATGTCAGCACCTTCAACATACTGTTGCACAGAGTTTGGAATTTGTCCAGAGGATGAAGGGGAAGGAGGAGAAAAAATGACAGACAAGCCCTAGACGTTCAGACAGGCACAGGTCACTCTAATTTCCCATCAAGAAGAAGAATTAACCACAGGCTCAGCCTGCCCCACGGAACCAGTATAGGGACTAAAGAAATCCTGCGGTTTTGCAGCCAGCTCCCAAAAAAGCGAGTTGAATAATGGAGCTCAGGGGCACTGCAATTCACAAACCTGCAGACTTAGAAATGATAACTCTCGTCCACAAATATATTGAGGGAAGGCAACGAAGAGGATTTGAAAGCAAGGCAGAAATGCAGGAAACAGATTTCAGGAGGTAGATTCGAATCGCCTTTAAAGCACAGGAAAAGCATCAAAACCTCGACAATGATGCCCTTGGCCAAAAAGGGCGTATGCGTTTTTTCCTGAATATATTCAGGAAAAAACGCATACGCCCTTTTTGGCCAACCAAGCAACCTGGAAAGGCAAATCAGCGCTACAAAGAAGTCGCGCTTCCCATCGGTCAAAAGGGCGATGCTGAATAAAGTGTCAAAACCAGAAATGCAGGACAGGCCATGGAGAAATGGGAGCCTTGCTACGCTGATGGGCGGGATGTAAATTGCCAACAGCCACTCTGGAGAAATGTACGGTGTGTCCTGAAACATCTAAAAAACTCAGCTTAGAGAGCATAGGGCACTTCCACTCATGGGCGTATAAATTGGGAAAACTAAAACTCAGCAAGACACAGGCACCCCAAAGTTTTGGGCTTCTCTGTTGACAAGAACCTCCACTTCGTTACACCTTAAATATCCCAGGAAAGAGAAGAATGGATAAAGAAGTTGTGGTCCTTATGTACAATGGAATATCACTCAGCCATGAAATCAATGTCATAAGGCTAGTAGCAGCATGATGAGTGAATTTAGCTATGACGATTCTAAGTGAAATAAATCACACAGAAAAAGACACTTATCATAAGATATCACTTATAGAGGGAATGTAAAAACCGCTACCCTTGAACTGCATTACAAAATAGAACAGAGTCACACGTTTAGAAAACACACTATGGCTGCTTAACGGGAAAGGTGAGGTGGGGTGATGCATAAATCAAGGGTTTCAAATTAGCTCAGATACCGTTCCATAAACCCAATATGTAATAGACAAGACCTACTCCTTGCTCAGTGAACTGGACTCAACACCCCCTATTCACCACCCAAGAATATATCTCACTAGTAAGAATCTTCAAACCTATGTATTGATATCTCTCTGTAAGTGAGTCAAGTGGGTGTAAAGCGGCATAAACACAGCAGTGAAAAGCAGCTAAACCCCATTATAAAAATCAATTACTTTTCAAAACCCGTGAAACAAAGACAGTGAAAGAGAGAGAAATTCTTACAAAATTCGTTCAGGGGCTGTGATGCCACCTGGATTGACCATATCTAGACCCACAGCTGATTGAGACATATGGGTGGACACTCTTGGGGCTGAGAGGTTTGGTGAGGTTGGGTGAGCTAACGCAGACCCTTTAAATTAATACGGCGTGGTACCCATCCCATGGGTCCCAAATCTCCAGGTTCAAGGGCATCGTCCTACATTGAAAACATGCATGAGAAACCCCGAAGATGGCACACCGTGTGATCGGGAAAGGTTTCTAAAACGCACCTCATTTCTCATCTCCTTGTGCTCCGGTTCGCCATTCCAGCCGCTTTACTAGCAATCTCTCTCCTTGGAGAATCAGCACCTTTATCCTCCTGTTCCGTACAGGTTGCAATTTGTCCTGAGGATGAACGGGAAGAGGGGCAACCAATGAGAGACTAGCTCTAGGTGTTGGGACAGGCACAGGTCACTCTGTTTTCCCATCAGGAAGAAGAATTAACCACAGGCTCAGCCTGCCGCCAGGAACCAGAATACGGCCTGAAGCAATCCTGCGCTTTTGCGGCCAGCTCCCAAGAAAGCGAGTTGAATCATGGAGCTCAGGGGCACTGCAATTCACAAACCTGCAGACTTAGAAATGATAACTCTCGTCCACAAATATATTGAGGGAAGGCAACGAAGAGGATTTGAAAGCAAGGCAGAATTGCAGGAAACAGATTTCAGGAGGTAGATTCGAATCGCCTTTAAAGCACAGGAAAAGCGGCAAAACCTCGACAATGATGCCCTTGGCCAAAAAGGGCGTATGCGTTTTTTCCTGAATATATTCAGGAAAAAACGCATACGCCCTTTTTGGCCAACCAAGCAACCTGGAAAGGCAAATCAGCGCTACAAAGAAGTCTCGCTTCCCATCGGTCAAAAGGGTCATGCTGAATAAAGGGTCAAAACCAGAAATGCAGGACAGGCCATGGAGAAATGGGAGCCTTGCTACGCTGAAGGGCGGGACGTAAATTGCCAACAGCCACTCTGGAGAAGTGTACGGTGTGTCCTGAAACATCTAAAAAACTCAGCTTAGAGAGCTTGGGCACTTCCACTCATGGGCGTATAAATTGGGAAAACTAAAAATCAGCAAGACACAAGCACCCCAAAGTTTTGGGCTACTCTGTTGACAAGAACCTCCACTTCGTTACACCTTAAATATCCGAGGAAAGAGAAGAATGGATAAAGAAGTTGTGGTCCTTATGTACAATGGAATATCACTCAGCCATGAAATCAATGTCATAAGGCTAGTAGCAGCATGATGAGTGGATTTAGCTATGACGATTCTAAGTGAAATAAGTCCCACAGAAAAAGACACTTATCATGAGATATCACTTATAGAGGGAATGTAAAAACCGCTACCCTTGAACTGAATTACAAAACAGAACGGAGTCACACATTTAGAAAACACACTATGGCTGCTTAACGGGAAAGGTGAGGTGGGGTGATGCATAAAACAAGGGTTTCAAATTAGCTCAGATACCGTTCCATGAACCCAATATGTAATAGACAAGACCTACTCCTTGCTCAGTGAACTGGACTCAACACCCCCTATTCACCGCCCAAGAATATATCTGTCTAGTAAGAATCTTCAAACCTATGTATTGATATCTCTCTGTAAGTGAGTCAAGTGGGTGTAAAGCGGCATAAACACAGCAGTGAAAAGCAGCTAAACCCCATTATAAAAATCAATTACTTTTCAAAACCCGTGAAACAAAGACAGTGAAAGAGAGAGAAATTCTTACAAAATTCGTTCAGGGGCTGTGATGCCACCTGGATTGACCATATCTAGACCCACAGCTGATTGAGACATATGGGTGGACACTCTTGGGGCTGAGAGGTTTGGTGAGGTTGGGTGAGCTAACGCAGACCCTTTAAATTAATACGGCGTGGTACCCATCCCATGGGTCCCAAATCTCCAGGTTCAAGGGCATCGTCCTACATTGAAAACATGCATGAGAAACCCCGAAGATGGCACACCGTGTGATCGGGAAAGGTTTCTAAAACGCACCTCATTTCTCATCTCCTTGTGCTCCGGCTCGCCATTCCAGCCGCTTTACTAGCAATCTCTCTCCTTGGAGAATCAGCACCTTTATCCTCCTGTTCCGTACAGGTTGCAATTTGTCCTGAGGATGAACGGGAAGAGGGGCAACCAATGAGAGACTAGCTCTAGGTGTTGGGACAGGCACAGGTCACTCTGTTTTCCCATCAGGAAGAAGAATTAACCACAGGCTCAGCCTGCCGCCAGGAACCAGAATACGGCCTGAAGCAATCCTGCGCTTTTGCGGCCAGCTCCCAAGAAAGCGAGTTGAATAATGGAGCTCAGGGGCACTGCAATTCACAAACCTGCAGACTTACAAATGATAACTCTCGTCCACAAATATATTGAGGGAAGGCAACGAAGAGGATTTGAAAGCAAGGCAGAATTGCAGGAAACAGATTTCAGGAGGTAGATTCGAATCGCCTTTAAAGCACAGGAAAAGCATCAAAACCTCGACAATGATGCCTTTGGCCAAAAAGGGCGTATGCGTTTTTTCCTGAATATATTCAGGAAAAAACGCATACGCCCTTTTTGGCCAACCAAGCAACCTGGAAAGGCAAATCAGCGCTACAAAGAAGTCTCGCTTCCCATCGGTCAAAAGGGCCATGCTGAAAAAAGTGTCAAAACCAGAAATGCAGGACAGGCCATGGAGAAATGGGAGCCTTGCTACACTGATGGGCGGGATGTAAATTGCCAACAGCCACTCTGGAGAAGTGTACGGTGTGTCCTGAAACATCTAAAAAACTCAGCTTAGAGAGCATAGGGCACTTCCACTCATGGGCGTATAAATTGGGAAAACTAAAAATCAGCAAGACACAGGCACCCCAAAGTTTTGGGCTACTCTGTTGACAAGAACCTCCACTTCGTTACACCTTAAATATCCCAGGAAAGAGAAGAATGGATAAAGAAGATGTGGTCCTTATATACAATGGAATATCACTCAGCCATGAAATCAATGTCATAAGGCTAGTAGCAGCATGATGAGTGGATTTAGCTATGACGATTCTAAGTGAAATAAGTCACACAGAAAAAGACACTTATCATGAGATATCACTTATAGAGGGAATGTAAAAACCGCTCCCCTTGAACTGAATTACAAAACAGAACAGAATCACACGTTTAGAAAACAGACTATGGCTGCTTAACGGGAAAGGTGAGGTGGGGTGATGCATAAAACAAGGGTTTCAAATTAGCTCAGATATCGTTCCATAAACCCAATATGTAATAGACAAGACCTACTCCTTGCTCAGTGAACTGGACTCAACACCCCCTATTCACCGCCCAGGAATATATCAGACTAGTAAGAATCTTCAAACCTATGTATTGATATCTCTCTGTAAGTGAGTCAAGTGGGTGTAAAGCGGCATAAACACAGCAGTGAAAAGCAGCCAAACCCCATTATAAAAATCAATTACTTTTCAAAACCCGTGAAACAAAGACAGTGAAAGAGAGAGAAATTCTTACAAAATTCGTTCAGGGGCTGTGATGCCACCTGGATTGACCATATCTAGACCCACAGCTGATTGAGACATATGGGTGGACACTCTTGGGGCTGAGAGGTTTGGTGAGG
Organism: Balaenoptera borealis; assembly: GCF_965194805.1. NCBI lineage: Eukaryota > Metazoa > Chordata > Mammalia > Artiodactyla > Balaenopteridae > Balaenoptera > Balaenoptera borealis. The sequence goes on from NC_138873.1 coordinate 95,133,745, forward strand.
TTGGGTGAGCTAACGCAGACCCTTTAAATTAATACGGCGTGGTACCCATCCCATGGGTCCCAAATCTCCAGGTTCAAGGGCATCGTCCTACATTGAAAACATGCATGAGAAACCCCGAAGATGGCACACCGTGTGATCGGGAAAGGTTTCTAAAACGCACCTCATTTCTCATCTCCTTGTGCTCCGGTTCGCCATTCCAGCCGCTTTACTAGCAATCTCTCTCCTTGGAGAATCAGCACCTTTATCCTCCTGTTCCGTACAGGTTGCAATTTGTCCTGAGGATGAACGGGAAGAGGGGCAACCAATGAGAGACTAGCTCTAGGTGTTGGGACAGGCACAGGTCACTCTGTTTTCCCATCAGGAAGAAGAATTAACCACAGGCTCAGCCTGCCGCCAGGAACCAGAATACGGCCTGAAGCAATCCTGCGCTTTTGCGGACAGCTCCCAAGAAAGCGAGTTGAATAATGGAGCTCAGGGGCACTGCAATTCACAAACCTGCAGACTTAGAAATGATAACTCTCGTCCACAAATATATTGAGGGAAGGCAACGAAGAGGATTTGAAAGCAAGGCAGAATTGCAGGAAACAGATTTCAGGAGGTAGATTCGAATCGCCTTTAAAGCACAGGAAAAGCGGCAAAACCTCGACAATGATGCCCTTGGCCAAAAAGGGCGTATGCGTTTTTTCCTGAATATATTCAGGAAAAAACGCATACGCCCTTTTTGGCCAACCAAGCAACCTGGAAAGGCAAATCAGCGCTACAAAGAAGTCTCGCTTCCCATCGGTCAAAAGGGTCATGCTGAATAAAGGGTCAAAACCAGAAATGCAGGACAGGCCATGGAGAAATGGGAGCCTTGCTACGCTGAAGGGCGGGACGTAAATTGCCAACAGCCACTCTGGAGAAGTGTACGGTGTGTCCTGAAACATCTAAAAAACTCAGCTTAGAGAGCTTGGGCACTTCCACTCATGGGCGTATAAATTGGGAAAACTAAAAATCAGCAAGACACAGGCACCCCAAAGTTTTGGGCTACTCTGTTGACAAGAACCTCCACTTCGTTACACCTTAAATATCCGAGGAAAGAGAAGAATGGATAAAGAAGTTGTGGTCCTTATGTACAATGGAATATCACTCAGCCATGAAATCAATGTCATAAGGCTAGTAGCAGCATGATGAGTGGATTTAGGTATGACGATTCTAAGTGAAATAAGTCCCACAGAAAAAGACACTTATCATGAGATATCACTTATAGAGGGAATGTAAAAACCGCTACCCTTGAACTGAATTACAAAACAGAACGGAGTCACACATTTAGAAAACACACTATGGCTGCTTAACGGGAAAGGTGAGGTGGGGTGATGCATAAAACAAGGGTTTCAAATTAGCTCAGATACCGTTCCATGAACCCAATATGTAATAGACAAGACCTACTCCTTGCTCAGTGAACTGGACTCAACACCCCCTATTCACCGCCCAAGAATATATCTGACTAGTAAGAATCTTCAAACCTATGTATTGATATCTCTCTGTAAGTGAGTCAAGTGGGTGTAAAGCGGCATAAACACAGCAGTGAAAAGCAGCTAAACCCCATTATAAAAATCAATTACTTTTCAAAACCCGTGAAACAAAGACAGTGAAAGAGAGAGAAATTCTTACAAAATTCGTTCAGGGGCTGTGATGCCACCTGGATTGACCATATCTAGACCCACAGCTGATTGAGACATATGGGTGGACACTCTTGGGGCTGAGAGGTTTGGTGAGGTTGGGTGAGCTAACGCAGACCCTTTAAATTAATACGGCGTGGTACCCATCCCATGGGTCCCAAATCTCCAGGTTCAAGGGCATCGTCCTACATTGAAAACATGCATGAGAAACCCCGAAGATGGCACACCGTGTGATCGGGAAAGGTTTCTAAAACGCACCTCATTTCTCATCTCCTTGTGCTCCGGTTCGCCATTCCAGCCGCTTTACTAGCAATCTCTCTCCTTGGAGAATCAGCACCTTTATCCTCCTGTTCCGTACAGGTTGCAATTTGTCCTGAGGATGAACGGGAAGAGGGGCAACCAATGAGAGACTAGCTCTAGGTGTTGGGACAGGCACAGGTCACTCTGTTTTCCCATCAGGAAGAAGAATTAACCACAGGCTCAGCCTGCCGCCAGGAACCAGAATACGGCCTGAAGCAATCCTGCGCTTTTGCGGCCAGCTCCCAAGAAAGCGAGTTGAATAATGGAGCTCAGGGGCACTGCAATTCACAAACCTGCAGACTTACAAATGATAACTCTCGTCCACAAATATATTGAGGGAAGGCAACGAAGAGGATTTGAAAGCAAGGCAGAATTGCAGGAAACAGATTTCAGGAGGTAGATTCGAATCGCCTTTAAAGCACAGGAAAAGCATCAAAACCTCGACAATGATGCCTTTGGCCAAAAAGGGCGTATGCGTTTTTTCCTGAATATATTCAGGAAAAAACGCATACGCCCTTTTTGGCCAACCAAGCAACCTGGAAAGGCAAATCAGCGCTACAAAGAAGTCTCGCTTCCCATCGGTCAAAAGGGCCATGCTGAAAAAAGTGTCAAAACCAGAAATGCAGGACAGGCCATGGAGAAATGGGAGCCTTGCTACACTGATGGGCGGGATGTAAATTGCCAACAGCCACTCTGGAGAAGTGTACGGTGTGTCCTGAAACATCTAAAAAACTCAGCTTAGAGAGCATAGGGCACTTCCACTCATGGGCGTATAAATTGGGAAAACTAAAAATCAGCAAGACACAGGCACCCCAAAGTTTTGGGCTACTCTGTTGACAAGAACCTCCACTTCGTTACACCTTAAATATCCCAGGAAAGAGAAGAATGGATAAAGAAGATGTGGTCCTTATATACAATGGAATATCACTCAGCCATGAAATCAATGTCATAAGGCTAGTAGCAGCATGATGAGTGGATTTAGCTATGACGATTCTAAGTGAAATAAGTCACACAGAAAAAGACACTTATCATGAGATATCACTTATAGAGGGAATGTAAAAACCGCTACCCTTGAACTGAATTACAAAACAGAACAGAATCACACGTTTAGAAAACAGACTATGGCTGCTTAACGGGAAAGGTGAGGTGGGGTGATGCATAAAACAAGGGTTTCAAATTAGCTCAGATATCGTTCCATAAACCCAATATGTAATAGACAAGACCTACTCCTTGCTCAGTGAACTGGACTCAACACCCCCTATTCACCGCCCAAGAATATATCTGAGTAGTAAGAATCTTCAAACCTATGTATTGATATCACTCTGTAAGTGAGTCAAGTGGGTGTAAAGCGGCATAAACACAGCAGTGGAAAGCAGCCAAACCCCCTTATAAAAATCAATTACTTTTCAAAACCCGTGAAACAAAGACAGTGAAAGAGAGAGAAATTCTTACAAAATTCGTTCAGGGGCTGTGATGCCACCTGGATTGACCATATCTAGACCCACAGCTGATTGAGACATATGGGTGGACACTCTTGGGGCTGAGAGGTTTGGTGAGGTTGGGTGAGCTAACGCAGACCCTTTAAATTAATACGGCGTGGTACCCATCCCATGGGTCCCAAATCTCCAGGTTCAAGGGCATCGTCCTACATTGAAAACATGCATGAGAAACCCCGAAGATGGCACACCGTGTGATCGGGAAAGGTTTCTAAAACGCACCTCATTTCTCATCTCCTTGTGCTCCGGCTCGCCATTCCAGCCGCTTTACTAGCAATCTCTCTCCTTGGAGAATCAGCACCTTTATCCTCCTGTTCCGTACAGGTTGCAATTTGTCCTGAGGATGAACGGGAAGAGGGGCAACCAATGAGAGACTAGCTCTAGGTGTTGGGACAGGCACAGGTCACTCTGTTTTCCCATCAGGAAGAAGAATTAACCACAGGCTCAGCCTGCCGCCAGGAACCAGAATACGGCCTGAAGCAATCCTGCGCTTTTGCGGCCAGCTCCCAAGAAAGCGAGTTGAATAATGGAGCTCAGGGGCACTGCAATTCACAAACCTGCAGACTTAGAAATGATAACTCTTGTCCACAAATATATTGAGGGAAGGCAACGAAGAGGATTTGAAAGCAAGGCAGAATTGCAGGAAACAGATTTCAGGAGGTAGATTCGAATCGCCTTTAAAGCACAGGAAAAGCATCAAAACCTTGACAATGATGCCCTTGGCCAAAAAGGGCGTATGCGTTTTTTCCTGAATATATTCAGGAAAAAACGCATACGCCCTTTTTGGCCAACCAAGCAACCTGGAAAGGCAAATCAGCGCTACAAAGAAGTCTCGCTTCCCATCGGTCAAAAGGGCCATGCTGAAAAAAGTGTCAAAACCAGAAATGCAGGACAGGCCATGGAGAAATGGGAGCCTTGCTACACTGATGGGCGGGATGTAAATTGCCAACAGCCACTCTGGAGAAGTGTACGGTGTGTCCTGAAACATCTAAAAAACTCAGCTTAGAGAGCATAGGGCACTTCCACTCATGGGCGTATAAATTGGGAAAACTAAAAATCAGCAAGACACAGGCACCCCAAAGTTTTGGGCTACTCTGTTGACAAGAACCTCCACTTCGTTACACCTTAAATATCCCAGGAAAGAGAAGAATGGATAAAGAAGATGTGGTCCTTATATACAATGGAATATCACTCAGCCATGAAATCAATGTCATAAGGCTAGTAGCAGCATGATGAGTGGATTTAGCTATGACGATTCTAAGTGAAATAAGTCACACAGAAAAAGACACTTATCATGAGATATCACTTATAGAGGGAATGTAAAAACCGCTACCCTTGAACTGAATTACAAAACAGAACAGAATCACACGTTTAGAAAACAGACTATGGCTGCTTAACGGGAAAGGTGAGGTGGGGTGATGCATAAAACAAGGGTTTCAAATTAGCTCAGATATCGTTCCATAAACCCAATATGTAATAGACAAGACCTACTCCTTGCTCAGTGAACTGGACTCAACACCCCCTATTCACCGCCCAGGAATATATCAGACTAGTAAGAATCTTCAAACCTATGTATTGATATCTCTCTGTAAGTGAGTCAAGTGGGTGTAAAGCGGCATAAACACAGCAGTGAAAAGCAGCCAAACCCCATTATAAAAATCAATTACTTTTCAAAACCCGTGAAACAAAGACAGTGAAAGAGAGAGAAATTCTTACAAAATTCGTTCAGGGGCTGTGATGCCACCTGGATTGACCATATCTAGACCCACAGCTGATTGAGACATATGGGTGGACACTCTTGGGGCTGAGAGGTTTGGTGAGGTTGGGTGAGCTAACGCAGACCCTTTAAATTAATACGGCGTGGTACCCATCCCATGGGTCCCAAATCTCCAGGTTCAAGGGCATCGTCCTACATTGAAAACATGCATGAGAAACCCCGAAGATGGCACACCGTGTGATCGGGAAAGGTTTCTAAAACGCACCTCATTTCTCATCTCCTTGTGCTCCGGCTCGCCATTCCAGCCGCTTTACTAGCAATCTCTCTCCTTGGAGAATCAGCACCTTTATCCTCCTGTTCCGTACAGGTTGCAATTTGTCCTGAGGATGAACGGGAAGAGGGGCAACCAATGAGAGACTAGCTCTAGGTGTTGGGACAGGCACAGGTCACTCTGTTTTCCCATCAGGAAGAAGAATTAACCACAGGCTCAGCCTGCCGCCAGGAACCAGAATACGGCCTGAAGCAATCCTGCGCTTTTGCGGCCAGCTCCCAAGAAAGCGAGTTGAATAATGGAGCTCAGGGGCACTGCAATTCACAAACCTGCAGACTTACAAATGATAACTCTCGTCCACAAATATATTGAGGGAAGGCAACGAAGAGGATTTGAAAGCAAGGCAGAATTGCAGGAAACAGATTTCAGGAGGTAGATTCGAATCGCCTTTAAAGCACAGGAAAAGCGGCAAAACCTCGACAGTGATGCCCTTGGCCAAAAAGGGCGTATGCGTTTTTTCCTGAATATATTCAGGAAAAAACGCATACGCCCTTTTTGGCCAACCAAGCAACCTGGAAAGGCAAATCAGCGCTACAAAGAAGTCTCGCTTCCCATCGGTCAAAAGGGCCATGCTGAATAAAGTGTCAAAACCAGAAATGCAGGACAGGCCATGGAGAAATGGGAGCCTTGCTACACTGATGGGCGGGATGTAAATTGCCAACAGCCACTCTGGAGAAGTGTACGGTGTGTCCTGAAACATCTAAAAAACTCAGCTTAGAGAGCATAGGGCACTTCCACTCATGGGCGTATAAATTGGGAAAACTAAAAATCAGCAAGACACAGGCACCCCAAAGTTTTGGGCTACTCTGTTGACAAGAACCTCCACTTCGTTACACCTTAAATATCCCAGGAAAGAGAAGAATGGATAAAGAAGATGTGGTCCTTATATACAATGGAATATCACTCAGCCATGAAATCAATGTCATAAGGCTAGTAGCAGCATGATGAGTGGATTTAGCTATGACGATTCTAAGTGAAATAAGTCACACAGAAAAAGACACTTATCATGAGATATCACTTATAGAGGGAATGTAAAAACCGCTACCCTTGAACTGAATTACAAAACAGAACAGAGTCACACGTTTAGAAAACACACTATGGCTGCTTAACGGGAAAGGTGAGGTGGGGTGATGCATAAAACAAGGGTTTCAAATTAGCTCAGATATCGTTCCATAAACCCAATATGTAATAGACAAGACCTACTCCTTGCTCAGTGAACTGGACTCAACACCCCCTATTCACCGCCCAAGAATATATCTGAGTAGTAAGAATCTTCAAACCTATGTATTGATATCACTCTGTAAGTGAGTCAAGTGGGTGTAAAGCGGCATAAACACAGCAGTGGAAAGCAGCCAAACCCCATTATAAAAATCAATTACTTTTCAAAACCCGTGAAACAAAGACAGTGAAAGAGAGAGGAATTCTTACAAAATTCGTTCAGGGGCTGTGATGCCAAATGGATTGACCATATCTAGACCAACAGCTGATTGAGACATATGGGTGGACACTCTTGGGGCTGAGAGGTTTGGTGAGGTTGGGTGAGCTAACGCAGACCCTTTAAATTAATACGGCGTGGTACCCATCCCATGGGTCCCAAATCTCCAGGTTCAAGGGCATCGTCCTACATTGAAAACATGCATGAGAAACCCCGAAGATGGCACACCGTGTGATGGGGAAAGGTTTCTAAAACGCACCTCATTTCTCATCTCCTTGTGCTCCGGTTCGCCATTCCAGCCGCTTTACTAGCAATCTCTCTCCTTGGAGAATCAGCACCTTTATCCTCCTGTTCCGTACAGGTTGCAATTTGTCCTGAGGATGAACGGGAAGAGGGGCAACCAATGAGAGACTAGCTCTAGGTGTTGGGACAGGCACAGGTCACTCTGTTTTCCCATCAGGAAGAAGAATTAACCACAGGCTCAGCCTTCCGCCAGGAACCAGAATACGGCCTGAAGCAATCCTGCGCTTTTGCGGCCAGCTCCCAAGAAAGCGAGTTGAATAATGGAGCTCAGGGGCACTGCAATTCACAAACCTGCAGACTTACAAATGATAACTCTCGTCCACAAATATATTGAGGGAAGGCAACGAAGAGGATTTGAAAGCAAGGCAGAATTGCAGGAAACAGATTTCAGGAGGTACATTCGAATCGCCTTTAAAGCACAGGAAAAGCGGCAAAACCTCGACAGTGATGCACTTGGCCAAAAAGGGCGTATGCGTTTTTTCCTGAATATATTCAGGAAAAATCGCATACGCCCTTTTTGGCCAACCAAGCAACCTGGAAAGGCAAATCAGCGCTACAAAGAAGTCTCGCTTCCCATTGGTCAAAAGGGCCATGCTGAATAAAGTGTCAAAACCAGAAATGCAGGACAGGCCATGGAGAAATGGGAGCCTTGCTACGCTGATGGGCGGGACGTAAATTGCCAACAGCCACTCTGGAGAAGTGTACGGTGTGTCCTGAAACATCTAAAAAACTCAGCTTAGAGAGCTTGGGCACTTCCACTCATGGGCGTATAAATTGGGAAAACTAAAAATCAGCAAGACACAGGCACCCCAAATTTTGGGCTACTCTGTTGACAAAAACCTCCACTTCATTACACCTTAAATATCCGAGGAAAGAGAAGAATGGATAAAGAAGTTGTGGTCCTTATGTACAATGGAATATCACTCAGCCATGAAATCAATGTCATAAGGCTAGTAGCAGCATGATGAGTGGATTTAGGTATGACGATTCTAAGTGAAATAAGTCCCACAGAAAAAGACACTTATCATGAGATATCACTTATAGAGGGAATGTAAAAACCGCTACCCTTGAACTGAATTACAAAACAGAACGGAGTCACACATTTAGAAAACACACTATGGCTGCTTAACGGGAAAGGTGAGGTGGGGTGATGCATAAAACAAGGGTTTCAAATTAGCTCAGATACCGTTCCATGAACCCAATATGTAATAGACAAGACCTACTCCTTGCTCAGTGAACTGGACTCAACACCCCCTATTCACCGCCCAAGAATATATCTGACTAGTAAGAATCTTAAAACCTATGTATTGATATCTCTCTGTAAGTGAGTCAAGTGGGTGTAAAGCGGCATAAACACAGCAGTGAAAAGCAGCTAAACCCCATTATAAAAATCAATTACTTTTCAAAACCCGTGAAACAAAGACAGTGAAAGAGAGAGAAATTCTTACAAAATTCGTTCAGGGGCTGTGATGCCACCTGGATTGACCATATCTAGACCCACAGCTGATTGAGACATATGGGTGGACACTCTTGGGGCTGAGAGGTTTGGTGAGGTTGGGTGAGCTAACGCAGACCCTTTAAATTAATACGGCGTGGTACCCATCCCATGGGTCCCAAATCTCCAGGTTCAAGGGCATCGTCCTACATTGAAAACATGCATGAGAAACCCCGAAGATGGCACACCGTGTGATCGGGAAAGGTTTCTAAAACGCACCTCATTTCTCATCTCCTTGTGCTCCGGCTCGCCATTCCAGCCGCTTTACTAGCAATCTCTCTCCTTGGAGAATCAGCACCTTTATCCTCCTGTTCCGTACAGGTTGCAATTTGTCCTGAGGATGAACGGGAAGAGGGGCAACCAATGAGAGACTAGCTCTAGGTGTTGGGACAGGCACAGGTCACTCTGTTTTCCCATCAGGAAGAAGAATTAACCACAGGCTCAGCCTGCCGCCAGGAACCAGAATATGGCCTGAAGCAATCCTGCGCTTTTGCGGCCAGCTCCCAAGAAAGCGACTTGAATAATGGAGCTCAGGGGCACTGCAATTCACAAACCTGCAGACTTAGAAATGATAACTGTTGTCCACAAATATATTGAGGGAAGGCATCGAAGAGGATTTGAAAGCAAGGCAGAATTGCAGGAAACAGATTTCAGGAGGTAGATTCGAATCGCCTTTAAAGCACAGGAAAAGCATCAAAACCTCGACAATGATGCCCTTGGCCAAAAAGGGCGTATGCGTTTTTTCCTGAATATATTCAGGAAAAAACGCATACGCCCTTTTTGGCCAACCAAGCAACCTGGAAAGGCAAATCAGCGCTACAAAGAAGTCTCGCTTCCCATCGGTCAAAAGGGCCATGCTGAATAAAGTGTCAAAACCAGAAATGCAGGACAGGCCATGGAGAAATGGGAGCCTTGCTACACTGATGGGCGGGATGTAAATTGCCAACAGCCACTCTGGAGAAGTGTACGGTGTGTCCTGAAACATCTAAAAAACTCAGCTTAGAGAGCATAGGGCACTTCCACTCATGGGCATATAAATTGGGAAAACTAAAAATCAGCAAGACACAGGCACCCCAAAGTTTTGGGCTACTCTGTTGACAAGAACCTCCACTTCGTTACACCTTAAATATCCCAGGAAAGAGAAGAATGGATAAAGAAGATGTGGTCCTTATATACAATGGAATATCACTCAGCCATGAAATCAATGTCATAAGGCTAGTAGCAGCATGATGAGTGGATTTAGGTATGACGATTCTAAGTGAAATAAGTCCCACAGAAAAAGACACTTATCATGAGATATCACTTATAGAGGGAATGTAAAAACCGCTACCCTTGAACTGAATTACAAAACAGAACGGAATCACACGTTTAGAAAACAGACTATGGCTGCTTAACGGGAAAGGTGAGGTGGGGTGATGCATAAAACAAGGGTTTCAAATTAGCTCAGATATCGTTCCATAAACCCAATATGTAATAGACAAGACCTACTCCTTGCTCAGTGAACTGGACTCAACACCCCCTATTCACCGCCCAGGAATATATCAGACTAGTAAGAATCTTCAAACCTATGTATTGATATCTCTCTGTAAGTGAGTCAAGTGGGTGTAAAGCGGCATAAACACAGCAGTGAAAAGCAGCCAAACCCCATTATAAAAATCAATTACTTTTCAAAACCCGTGAAACAAAGACAGTGAAAGAGAGAGAAATTCTTACAAAATTCGTTCAGGGGCTGTGATGCCACCTGGATTGACCATATCTAGACCCACAGCTGATTGAGACATATGGGTGGACACTCTTGGGGCTGAGAGGTTTGGTGAGGTTGGGTGAGCTAACGCAGACCCTTTAAATTAATACGGCGTGGTACCCATCCCATGGGTCCCAAATCTCCAGGTTCAAGGGCATCGTCCTACATTGAAAACATGCATGAGAAACCCCGAAGATGGCACACCGTGTGATCGGGAAAGGTTTCTAAAACGCACCTCATTTCTCATCTCCTTGTGCTCCGGCTCGCCATTCCAGCCGCTTTACTAGCAATCTCTCTCCTTGGAGAATCAGCACCTTTATCCTCCTGTTCCGTACAGGTTGCAATTTGTCCTGAGGATGAACGGGAAGAGGGGCAACCAATGAGAGACTAGCTCTAGGTGTTGGGACAGGCACAGGTCACTCTGTTTTCCCATCAGGAAGAAGAATTAACCACAGGCTCAGCCTGCCGCCAGGAACCAGAATACGGCCTGAAGCAATCCTGCGCTTTTGCGGCCAGCTCCCAAGAAAGCGAGTTGAATAATGGAGCTCAGGGGCACTGCAATTCACAAACCTGCAGACTTACAAATGATAACTCTCGTCCACAAATATATTGAGGGAAGGCAACGAAGAGGATTTGAAAGCAAGGCAGAATTGCAGGAAACAGATTTCAGGAGGTAGATTCGAATCGCCTTTAAAGCACAGGAAAAGCGGCAAAACCTCGACAGTGATGCCCTTGGCCAAAAAGGGCGTATGCGTTTTTTCCTGAATATATTCAGGAAAAAACGCATACGCCCTTTTTGGCCAACCAAGCAACCTGGAAAGGCAAATCAGCGCTACAAAGAAGTCTCGCTTCCCATCGGTCAAAAGGGCCATGCTGAATAAAGTGTCAAAACCAGAAATGCAGGACAGGCCATGGAGAAATGGGAGCCTTGCTACACTGATGGGCGGGATGTAAATTGCCAACAGCCACTCTGGAGAAGTGTACGGTGTGTCCTGAAACATCTAAAAAACTCAGCTTAGAGAGCATAGGGCACTTCCACTCATGGGCGTATAAATTGGGAAAACTAAAAATCAGCAAGACACAGGCACCCCAAAGTTTTGGGCTACTCTGTTGACAAAAACCTCCACTTCGTTACACCTTAAATATCCCAGGAAAGAGAAGAATGGATAAAGAAGATGTGGTCCTTATATACAATGGAATATCACTCAGCCATGAAATCAATGTCATAAGGCTAGTAGCAGCATGATGAGTGGATTTAGCTATGACGATTCTAAGTGAAATAAGTCACACAGAAAAAGACACTTATCATGAGATATCACTTATAGAGGGAATGTAAAAACCGCTACCCTTGAACTGAATTACAAAACAGAACAGAGTCACACGTTTAGAAAACACACTATGGCTGCTTAACGGGAAAGGTGAGGTGGGGTGATGCATAAAACAAGGGTTTCAAATTAGCTCAGATATCGTTCCATAAACCCAATATGTAATAGACAAGACCTACTCCTTGCTCAGTGAACTGGACTCAACACCCCCTATTCACCGCCCAAGAATATATCTGACTAGTAAGAATCTTCAAACCTATGTATTGATATCACTCTGTAAGTGAGTCAAGTGGGTGTAAAGCGGCATAAACACAGCAGTGGAAAGCAGCTAAACCCCATTATAAAAATCAATTACTTTTCAAAACCCGTGAAACAAAGACAGTGAAAGAGAGAGGAATTCTTAAAAAATTCGTTCAGGGGCTGTGATGCCACCTGGATTGACCATATCTAGACCCACAGCTGATTGAGACATATGGGTGGACACTCTTGGGGCTGAGAGGTTTGGTGAGGTTGGGTGAGCTAACGCAGACCCTTTAAATTAATACGGCGTGGTACCCATCCCATGGGTCCCAAATCTCCAGGTTCAAGGGCATCGTCCTACATTGAAAACATGCATGAGAAACCCCGAAGATGGCACACCGTGTGATGGGGAAAGGTTTCTAAAACGCACCTCATTTCTCATCTCCTTGTGCTCCGGTTCGCCATTCCAGCCGCTTTACTAGCAATCTCTCTCCTTGGAGAATCAGCACCTTTATCCTCCTGTTCCGTACAGGTTGCAATTTGTCCTGAGGATGAACGGGAAGAGGGGCAACCAATGAGAGACTAGCTCTAGGTGTTGGGACAGGCACACGTCACTCTGTTTTCCCATCAGGAAGAAGAATTAACCACAGGCTCAGCCTTCCGCCAGGAACCAGAATACGGCCTGAAGCAATCCTGCGCTTTTGCGGCCAGCTCCCAAGAAAGCGAGTTGAATAATGGAGCTCAGGGGCACTGCAATTCACAAACCTGCAGACTTAGAAATGATAACTCTCGTCCACAAATATATTGAGGGAAGGCAACGAAGAGGATTTGAAAGCAAGGCAGAATTGCAGGAAACAGATTTCAGGAGGTACATTCGAATCGCCTTTAAAGCACAGGAAAAGCGGCAAAACCTCGACAGTGATGCACTTGGCCAAAAAGGGCGTATGCGTTTTTTCCTGAATATATTCAGGAAAAATCGCATACGCCCTTTTTGGCCAACCAAGCAACCTGGAAAGGCAAATCAGCGCTACAAAGAAGTCTCGCTTCCCATTGGTCAAAAGGGCCATGCTGAATAAAGTGTCAAAACCAGAAATGCAGGACAGGCCCTGGAGAAATGGGAGCCTTGCTACGCTGATGGGCGGGACGTAAATTGCCAACAGCCACTCTGGAGAAGTGTACGGTGTGTCCTGAAACATCTAAAAAACTCAGCTTAGAGAGCTTGGGCACTTCCACTCATGGGCGTATAAATTGGGAAAACTAAAAATCAGCAAGACACAGGCACCCCAAATTTTGGGCTACTCTGTTGACAAAAACCTCCACTTCATTACACCTTAAATATCCGAGGAAAGAGAAGAATGGATAAAGAAGTTGTGGTCCTTATGTACAATGGAATATCACTCAGCCATGAAATCAATGTCATAAGGCTAGTAGCAGCATGATGAGTGGATTTAGGTATGACGATTCTAAGTGAAATAAATCACACAGAAAAAGACACTTATCATAAGATATCACTTATAGAGGGAATGTAAAAACCGCTACCCTTGAACTGAATTACAAAACAGAACGGAGTCACACATTTAGAAAACACACTATGGCTGCTTAACGGGAAAGGTGAGGTGGGGTGATGCATAAAACAAGGGTTTCAAATTAGCTCAGATACCGTTCCATGAACCCAATATGTAATAGACAAGACCTACTCCTTGCTCAGTGAACTGGACTCAACACCCCCTATTCACCGCCCAAGAATATATCTGACTAGTAAGAATCTTCAAACCTATGTATTGATATCTCTCTGTAAGTGAGTCAAGTGGGTGTAAAGCGGCATAAACACAGCAGTGAAAAGCAGCTAAACCCCATTATAAAAATCAATTACTTTTCAAAACCCGTGAAACAAAGACAGTGAAAGAGAGAGAAATTCTTACAAAATTCGTTCAGGGGCTGTGATGCCACCTGGATTGACCATATCTAGACCCACAGCTGATTGAGACATATGGGTGGACACTCTTGGGGCTGAGAGGTTTGGTGAGGTTGGGTGAGCTAACGCAGACCCTTTAAATTAATACGGCGTGGTACCCATCCCATGGGTCCCAAATCTCCAGGTTCAAGGGCATCGTCCTACATTGAAAACATGCATGAGAAACCCCGAAGATGGCACACCGTGTGATCGGGAAAGGTTTCTAAAACGCACCTCATTTCTCATCTCCTTGTGCTCCGGCTCGCCATTCCAGCCGCTTTACTAGCAATCTCTCTCCTTGGAGAATCAGCACCTTTATCCTCCTGTTCCGTACAGGTTGCAATTTGTCCTGAGGATGAACGGGAAGAGGGGCAACCAATGAGAGACTAGCTCTAGGTGTTGGGACAGGCACAGGTCACTCTGTTTTCCCATCAGGAAGAAGAATTAACCACAGGCTCAGCCTGCCGCCAGGAACCAGAATACGGCCTGAAGCAATCCTGCGCTTTTGCGGCCAGCTCCCAAGAAAGCGAGTTGAATAATGGAGCTCAGGGGCACTGCAATTCACAAACCTGCAGACTTACAAATGATAACTCTCGTCCACAAATATATTGAGGGAAGGCAACGAAGAGGATTTGAAAGCAAGGCAGAATTGCAGGAAACAGATTTCAGGAGGTAGATTCGAATCGCCTTTAAAGCACAGGAAAAGCATCAAAACCTCGACAATGATGCCTTTGGCCAAAAAGGGCGTATGCGTTTTTTCCTGAATATATTCAGGAAAAAACGCATACGCCCTTTTTGGCCAACCAAGCAACCTGGAAAGGCAAATCAGCGCTACAAAGAAGTCTCGCTTCCCATCGGTCAAAAGGGCCATGCTGAAAAAAGTGTCAAAACCAGAAATGCAGGACAGGCCATGGAGAAATGGGAGCCTTGCTACACTGATGGGCGGGATGTAAATTGCCAACAGCCACTCTGGAGAAGTGTACGGTGTGTCCTGAAACATCTAAAAAACTCAGCTTAGAGAGCATAGGGCACTTCCACTCATGGGCGTATAAATTGGGAAAACTAAAAATCAGCAAGACACAGGCACCCCAAAGTTTTGGGCTACTCTGTTGACAAGAACCTCCACTTCGTTACACCTTAAATATCCCAGGAAAGAGAAGAATGGATAAAGAAGATGTGGTCCTTATATACAATGGAATATCACTCAGCCATGAAATCAATGTCATAAGGCTAGTAGCAGCATGATGAGTGGATTTAGCTATGACGATTCTAAGTGAAATAAGTCACACAGAAAAAGACACTTATCATGAGATATCACTTATAGAGGGAATGTAAAAACCGCTACCCTTGAACTGAATTACAAAACAGAACAGAATCACACGTTTAGAAAACAGACTATGGCTGCTTAACGGGAAAGGTGAGGTGGGGTGATGCATAAAACAAGGGTTTCAAATTAGCTCAGATATCGTTCCATAAACCCAATATGTAATAGACAAGACCTACTCCTTGCTCAGTGAACTGGACTCAACACCCCCTATTCACCGCCCAGGAATATATCAGACTAGTAAGAATCTTCAAACCTATGTATTGATATCTCTCTGTAAGTGAGTCAAGTGGGTGTAAAGCGGCATAAACACAGCAGTGAAAAGCAGCCAAACCCCATTATAAAAATCAATTACTTTTCAAAACCCGTGAAACAAAGACAGTGAAAGAGAGAGAAATTCTTACAAAATTCGTTCAGGGGCTGTGATGCCACCTGGATTGACCATATCTAGACCCACAGCTGATTGAGACATATGGGTGGACACTCTTGGGGCTGAGAGGTTTGGTGAGGTTGGGTGAGCTAACGCAGACCCTTTAAATTAATACGGCGTGGTACCCATCCCATGGGTCCCAAATCTCCAGGTTCAAGGGCATCGTCCTACATTGAAAACATGCATGAGAAACCCCGAAGATGGCACACCGTGTGATCGGGAAAGGTTTCTAAAACGCACCTCATTTCTCATCTCCTTGTGCTCCGGTTCGCCATTCCAGCCGCTTTACTAGCAATCTCTCTCCTTGGAGAATCAGCACCTTTATCCTCCTGTTCCGTACAGGTTGCAATTTGTCCTGAGGATGAACGGGAAGAGGGGCAACCAATGAGAGACTAGCTCTAGGTGTTGGGACAGGCACAGGTAACTCTGTTTTCCCATCAGGAAGAAGAATTAACCACAGGCTCAGCCTGCCGCCAGGAACCAGAATACGGCCTGAAGCAATCCTGCGCTTTTGCGGCCAGCTCCCAAGAAAGCGAGTTGAATAATGGAGCTCAGGGGCACTGCAATTCACAAACCTGCAGACTTAGAAATGATAACTCTCGTCCACAAATATATTGAGGGAAGGCATCGAAGAGGATTTGAAAGCAAGGCAGAATTGCAGGAAACAGATTTCAGGAGGTAGATTCGAATCGCCTTTAAAGCACAGGAAAAGCGGCAAAACCTCGACAATGATGCCCTTGGCCAAAAAGGGCGTATGCGTTTTTTCCTGAATATATTCAGGAAAAAACGCATACGCCCTTTTTGGCCAACCAAGCAACCTGGAAAGGCAAATCAGCGCTACAAAGAAGTCTCGCTTCCCATCGGTCAAAAGGGTCATGCTGAATAAAGGGTCAAAACCAGAAATGCAGGACAGGCCATGGAGAAATGGGAGCCTTGCTACGCTGAAGGGCGGGACGTAAATTGCCAACAGCCACTCTGGAGAAGTGTACGGTGTGTCCTGAAACATCTAAAAAACTCAGCTTAGAGAGCTTGGGCACTTCCACTCATGGGCGTATAAATTGGGAAAACTAAAATTCAGCAAGACACAGGCACCCCAAAGTTTTGGGCTACTCTGTTGACAAGAACCTCCACTTCGTTACACCTTAAATATCCGAGGAAAGAGAAGAATGGATAAAGAAGTTGTGGTCCTTATGTACAATGGAATATCACTCAGCCATGAAATCAATGTCATAAGGCTAGTAGCAGCATGATGAGTGGATTTAGCTATGACGATTCTAAGTGAAATAAGTCACACAGAAAAAGACACTTATCATGAGATATCACTTATAGAGGGAATGTAAAAACCGCTACCCTTGAACTGAATTACAAAACAGAACAGAATCACACGTTTAGAAAACAGACTATGGCTGCTTAACGGGAAAGGTGAGGTGGGGTGATGCATAAAACAAGGGTTTCAAATTAGCTCAGATATCGTTCCATAAACCCAATATGTAATAGACAAGACCTACTCCTTGCTCAGTGAACTGGACTCAACACCCCCTATTCACCGCCCAGGAATATATCAGACTAGTAAGAATCTTCAAACCTATGTATTGATATCTCTCTGTAAGTGAGTCAAGTGGGTGTAAAGCGGCATAAACACAGCAGTGAAAAGCAGCCAAACCCCATTATAAAAATCAATTACTTTTCAAAACCCGTGAAACAAAGACAGTGAAAGAGAGAGAAATTCTTACAAAATTCGTTCAGGGGCTGTGATGCCACCTGGATTGACCATATCTAGACCCACAGCTGATTGAGACATATGGGTGGACACTCTTGGGGCTGAGAGGTTTGGTGAGGTTGGGTGAGCTAACGCAGACCCTTTAAATTAATACGGCGTGGTACCCATCCCATGGGTCCCAAATCTCCAGGTTCAAGGGCATCGTCCTACATTGAAAACATGCATGAGAAACCCCGAAGATGGCACACCGTGTGATCGGGAAAGGTTTCTAAAACGCACCTCATTTCTCATCTCCTTGTGCTCCGGTTCGCCATTCCAGCCGCTTTACTAGCAATCTCTCTCCTTGGAGAATCAGCACCTTTATCCTCCTGTTCCGTACAGGTTGCAATTTGTCCTGAGGATGAACGGGAAGAGGGGCAACCAATGAGAGACTAGCTCTAGGTGTTGGGACAGGCACAGGTAACTCTGTTTTCCCATCAGGAAGAAGAATTAACCACAGGCTCAGCCTGCCGCCAGGAACCAGAATACGGCCTGAAGCAATCCTGCGCTTTTGCGGCCAGCTCCCAAGAAAGCGAGTTGAATAATGGAGCTCAGGGGCACTGCAATTCACAAACCTGCAGACTTAGAAATGATAACTCTCGTCCACAAATATATTGAGGGAAGGCAACGAAGAGGATTTGAAAGCAAGGCAGAATTGCAGGAAACAGATTTCAGGAGGTAGATTCGAATCGCCTTTAAAGCACAGGAAAAGCGGCAAAACCTCGACAATGATGCCCTTGGCCAAAAAGGGCGTATGCGTTTTTTCCTGAATATATTCAGGAAAAAACGCATACGCCCTTTTTGGCCAACCAAGCAACCTGGAAAGGCAAATCAGCGCTACAAAGAAGTCTCGCTTCCCATCGGTCAAAAGGGTCATGCTGAATAAAGGGTCAAAACCAGAAATGCAGGACAGGCCATGGAGAAATGGGAGCCTTGCTACGCTGAAGGGCGGGACGTAAATTGCCAACAGCCACTCTGGAGAAGTGTACGGTGTGTCCTGAAACATCTAAAAAACTCAGCTTAGAGAGCTTGGGCACTTCCACTCATGGGCGTATAAATTGGGAAAACTAAAATTCAGCAAGACACAGGCACCCCAAAGTTTTGGGCTACTCTGTTGACAAGAACCTCCACTTCGTTACACCTTAAATATCCGAGGAAAGAGAAGAATGGATAAAGAAGTTGTGGTCCTTATGTACAATGGAATATCACTCAGCCATGAAATCAATGTCATAAGGCTAGTAGCAGCATGATGAGTGGATTTAGGTATGACGATTCTAAGTGAAATAAGTCCCACAGAAAAAGACACTTATCATGAGATATCACTTATAGAGGGAATGTAAAAACCGCTACCCTTGAACTGAATTACAAAACAGAACGGAGTCACACATTTAGAAAACACACTATGGCTGCTTAACGGGAAAGGTGAGGTGGGGTGATGCATAAAACAAGGGTTTCAAATTAGCTCAGATACCGTTCCATGAACCCAATATGTAATAGACAAGACCTACTCCTTGCTCAGTGAACTGGACTCAACACCCCCTATTCACCGCCCAAGAATATATCTGACTAGTAAGAATCTTCAAACCTATGTATTGATATCTCTCTGTAAGTGAGTCAAGTGGGTGTAAAGCGGCATAAACATAGCAGTGAAAAGCAGCTAAACCCCATTATAAAAATCAATTACTTTTCAAAACCCGTGAAACAAAGACAGTGAAAGAGAGAGAAATTCTTACAAAATTCGTTCAGGGGCTGTGATGCCACCTGGATTGACCATATCTAGACCCACAGCTGATTGAGACATATGGGTGGACACTCTTGGGGCTGAGAGGTTTGGTGAGGTTGGGTGAGCTAACGCAGACCCTTTAAATTAATACGGCGTGGTACCCATCCCATGGGTCCCAAATCTCCAGGTTCAAGGGCATCGTCCTACATTGAAAACATGCATGAGAAACCCCGAAGATGGCACACCGTGTGATCGGGAAAGGTTTCTAAAACGCACCTCATTTCTCATCTCCTTGTGCTCCGGCTCGCCATTCCAGCCGCTTTACTAGCAATCTCTCTCCTTGGAGAATCAGCACCTTTATCCTCCTGTTCCGTACAGGTTGCAATTTGTCCTGAGGATGAACGGGAAGAGGGGCAACCAATGAGAGACTAGCTCTAGGTGTTGGGACAGGCACAGGTCACTCTGTTTTCCCATCAGGAAGAAGAATTAACCACAGGCTCAGCCTGCCGCCAGGAACCAGAATACGGCCTGAAGCAATCCTGCGCTTTTGCGGCCAGCTCCCAAGAAAGCGAGTTGAATAATGGAGCTCAGGGGCACTGCAATTCACAAACCTGCAGACTTACAAATGATAACTCTCGTCCACAAATATATTGAGGGAAGGCAACGAAGAGGATTTGAAAGCAAGGCAGAATTGCAGGAAACAGATTTCAGGAGGTAGATTCGAATCGCCTTTAAAGCACAGGAAAAGCATCAAAACCTCGACAATGATGCCCTTGGCCAAAAAGGGCGTATGCGTTTTTTCCTGAATATATTCAGGAAAAAACGCATACGCCCTTTTTGGCCAACCAAGCAACCTGGAAAGGCAAATCAGCGCTACAAAGAAGTCTCGCTTCCCATCGGTCAAAAGGGCCATGCTGAAAAAAGTGTCAAAACCAGAAATGCAGGACAGGCCATGGAGAAATGGGAGCCTTGCTACACTGATGGGCGGGATGTAAATTGCCAACAGCCACTCTGGAGAAGTGTACGGTGTGTCCTGAAACATCTAAAAAACTCAGCTTAGAGAGCATAGGGCACTTCCACTCATGGGCGTATAAATTGGGAAAACTAAAAATCAGCAAGACACAGGCACCCCAAAGTTTTGGGCTACTCTGTTGACAAGAACCTCCACTTCGTTACACCTTAAATATCCCAGGAAAGAGAAGAATGGATAAAGAAGATGTGGTCCTTATATACAATGGAATATCACTCAGCTATGAAATCAATGTCATAAGGCTAGTAGCAGCATGATGAGTGGATTTAGCTATGACGATTCTAAGTGAAATAAGTCACACAGAAAAAGACACTTATCATGAGATATCACTTATAGAGGGAATGTAAAAACCGCTACCCTTGAACTGAATTACAAAACAGAACAGAATCACACGTTTAGAAAACAGACTATGGCTGCTTAACGGGAAAGGTGAGGTGGGGTGATGCATAAAACAAGGGTTTCAAATTAGCTCAGATATCGTTCCATAAACCCAATATGTAATAGACAAGACCTACTCCTTGCTCAGTGAACTGGACTCAACACCCCGTATTCACCGCCCAGGAATATATCAGACTAGTAAGAATCTTCAAACCTATGTATTGATATCTCTCTGTAAGTGAGTCAAGTGGGTGTAAAGCGGCATAAACACAGCAGTGAAAAGCAGCCAAACCCCATTATAAAAATCAATTACTTTTCAAAACCCGTGAAACAAAGACAGTGAAAGAGAGAGAAATTCTTACAAAATTCGTTCAGGGGCTGTGATGCCACCTGGATTGACCATATCTAGACCCACAGCTGATTGAGACATATGGGTGGACACTCTTGGGGCTGAGAGGTTTGGTGAGGTTGGGTGAGCTAACGCAGACCCTTTAAATTAATACGGCGTGGTACCCATCCCATGGGTCCCAAATCTCCAGGTTCAAGGGCATCGTCCTACATTGAAAACATGCATGAGAAACCCCGAAGATGGCACACCGTGTGATCGGGAAAGGTTTCTAAAACGCACCTCATTTCTCATCTCCTTGTGCTCCGGCTCGCCATTCCAGCCGCTTTACTAGCAATCTCTCTCCTTGGAGAATCAGCACCTTTATCCTCCTGTTCCGTACAGGTTGCAATTTGTCCTGAGGATGAACGGGAAGAGGGGCAACCAATGAGAGACTAGCTCTAGGTGTTGGGACAGGCACAGGTCACTCTGTTTTCCCATCAGGAAGAAGAATTAACCACAGGCTCAGCCTGCCGCCAGGAACCAGAATACGGCCTGAAGCAATCCTGCGCTTTTGCGGCCAGCTCCCAAGAAAGCGAGTTGAATAATGGAGCTCAGGGGCACTGCAATTCACAAACCTGCAGACTTAGAAATGATAACTCTTGTCCACAAATATATTGAGGGAAGGCAACGAAGAGGATTTGAAAGCAAGGCAGAATTGCAGGAAACAGATTTCAGGAGGTAGATTCGAATCGCCTTTAAAGCACAGGAAAAGCATCAAAACCTTGACAATGATGCCCTTGGCCAAAAAGGGCGTATGCGTTTTTTCCTGAATATATTCAGGAAAAAACGCATACGCCCTTTTTGGCCAACCAAGCAACCTGGAAAGGCAAATCAGCGCTACAAAGAAGTCTCGCTTCCCATCGGTCAAAAGGGCCATGCTGAAAAAAGTGTCAAAACCAGAAATGCAGGACAGGCCATGGAGAAATGGGAGCATTGCTACACTGATGGGCGGGATGTAAATTGCCAACAGCCACTCTGGAGAAGTGTACGGTGTGTCCTGAAACATCTAAAAAACTCAGCTTAGAGAGCATAGGGCACTTCCACTCATGGGCGTATAAATTGGGAAAACTAAAAATCAGCAAGACACAGGCACCCCAAAGTTTTGGGCTACTCTGTTGACGAGAACCTCCACTTCGTTACACCTTAAATATCCCAGGAAAGAAAACAATGGATAAAGAAGATGTGGTCCTTATATACAATGGAATAACACTCAGCCATGAAATCAATGTCATAAGGCTAGTAGCAGCATGATGAGTGGATTTAGCTATGACGATTCTAAGTGAAATAAGTCCCACAGAAAAAGACACTTATCATGAGATATCACTTATAGAGGGAATGTAAAAACCGCTACCCTTGAACTGAATTACAAAACAGAACAGAATCACACGTTTAGAAAACAGACTATGGCTGCTTAACGGGAAAGGTGAGGTGGGGTGATGCATAAAACAAGGGTTTCAAATTAGCTCAGATATCGTTCCATAAACCCAATATGTAATAGACAAGACCTACTCCTTGCTCAGTGAACTGGACTCAACACCCCCTATTCACCGCCCAGGAATATATCAGACTAGTAAGAATCTTCAAACCTATGTATTGATATCTCTCTGTAAGTGAGTCAAGTGGGTGTAAAGCGGCATAAACACAGCAGTGAAAAGCAGCCAAACCCCATTATAAAAATCAATTACTTTTCAAAACCCGTGAAACAAAGACAGTGAAAGAGAGAGAAATTCTTACAAAATTCGTTCAGGGGCTGTGATGCCACCTGGATTGACCATATCTAGACCCACAGCTGATTGAGACATATGGGTGGACACTCTTGGGGCTGAGAGGTTTGGTGAGGTTGGGTGAGCTAACGCAGACCCTTTAAATTAATACGGCGTGGTACCCATCCCATGGGTCCCAAATCTCCAGGTTCAAGGGCATCGTCCTACATTGAAAACATGCATGAGAAACCCCGAAGATGGCACACCGTGTGATCGGGAAAGGTTTCTAAAACGCACCTCACTTCTCATCTCCTTGTGCTCCGGCTCGCCATTCCAGCCGCTTTACTAGCAATCTCTCTCCTTGGAGAATCAGCACCTTTATCCTCCTGTTCCGTACAGGTTGCAATTTGTCCTGAGGATGAACGGGAAGAGGGGCAACCAATGAGGGACTAGCTCTAGGTGTTGGGACAGGCACAGGTCACTCTGTTTTCCCATCAGGAAGAAGAATTAACCACAGGCTCAGCCTGCCGCCAGGAACCAGAATACGGCCTGAAGCAATCCTGCGCTTTTGCGGCCAGCTCCCAAGAAAGCGAGTTGAATAATGGAGCTCAGGGGCACTGCAATTCACAAACCTGCAGACTTACAAATGATAACTCTCGTCCACAAATATATTGAGGGAAGGCAACGAAGAGGATTTGAAAGCAAGGCAGAATTGCAGGAAACAGATTTCAGGAGGTACATTCGAATCGCCTTTAAAGCACAGGAAAAGCGGCAAAACCTCGACAGTGATGCACTTGGCCAAAAAGGGCGTATGCGTTTTTTCCTGAATATATTCAGGAAAAATCGCATACGCCCTTTTTGGCCAACCAAGCAACCTGGAAAGGCAAATCAGCGCTACAAAGAAGTCTCGCTTCCCATCGGTCAAAAGGGCCATGCTGAATAAAGTGTCAAAACCAGAAATGCAGGACAGGCCATGGAGAAATGGGAGCCTTGCTACACTGATGGGCGGGATGTAAATTGCCAACAGCCACTCTGGAGAAGTGTACGGTGTGTCCTGAAACATCTAAAAAACTCAGCTTAGAGAGCATAGGGCACTTCCACTCATGGGCATATAAATTGGGAAAACTAAAAATCAGCAAGACACAGGCACCCCAAAGTTTTGGGCTACTCTGTTGACAAGAACCTCCACTTCGTTACACCTTAAATATCCCAGGAAAGAGAAGAATGGATAAAGAAGATGTGGTCCTTATATACAATGGAATATCACTCAGCCATGAAATCAATGTCATAAGGCTAGTAGCAGCATGATGAGTGGATTTAGGTATGACGATTCTAAGTGAAATAAGTCCCACAGAAAAAGACACTTATCATGAGATATCACTTATAGAGGGAATGTAAAAACCGCTACCCTTGAACTGAATTACAAAACAGAACGGAATCACACGTTTAGAAAACAGACTATGGCTGCTTAACGGGAAAGGTGAGGTGGGGTGATGCATAAAACAAGGGTTTCAAATTAGCTCAGATATCGTTCCATAAACCCAATATGTAATAGACAAGACCTACTCCTTGCTCAGTGAACTGGACTCAACACCCCCTATTCACCGCCCAGGAATATATCAGACTAGTAAGAATCTTCAAACCTATGTATTGATATCTCTCTGTAAGTGAGTCAAGTGGGTGTAAAGCGGCATAAACACAGCAGTGAAAAGCAGCCAAACCCCATTATAAAAATCAATTACTTTTCAAAACCCGTGAAACAAAGACAGTGAAAGAGAGAGAAATTCTTACAAAATTCGTTCAGGGGCTGTGATGCCACCTGGATTGACCATATCTAGACCCACAGCTGATTGAGACATATGGGTGGACACTCTTGGGGCTGAGAGGTTTGGTGAGGTTGGGTGAGCTAACGCAGACCCTTTAAATTAATATGGCGTGGTACCCATCCCATGGGTCCCAAATCTCCAGGTTCAAGGGCATCGTCCTACATTGAAAACATGCATGAGAAACCCCGAAGATGGCACACCGTGTGATCGGGAAAGGTTTCTAAAACGCACCTCATTTCTCATCTCCTTGTGCTCCGGCTCGCCATTCCAGCCGCTTTACTAGCAATCTCTCTCCTTGGAGAATCAGCACCTTTATCCTCCTGTTCCGTACAGGTTGCAATTTGTCCTGAGGATGAACGGGAAGAGGGGCAACCAATGAGAGACTAGCTCTAGGTGTTGGGACAGGCACAGGTCACTCTGTTTTCCCATCAGGAAGAAGAATTAACCACAGGCTCAGCCTGCCGCCAGGAACCAGAATACGGCCTGAAGCAATCCTGCGCTTTTGCGGCCAGCTCCCAAGAAAGCGAGTTGAATAATGGAGCTCAGGGGCACTGCAATTCACAAACCTGCAGACTTACAAATGATAACTCTCGTCCACAAATATATTGAGGGAAGGCAACGAAGAGGATTTGAAAGCAAGGCAGAATTGCAGGAAACAGATTTCAGGAGGTAGATTCGAATCGCCTTTAAAGCACAGGAAAAGCGGCAAAACCTCGACAGTGATGCCCTTGGCCAAAAAGGGCGTATGCGTTTTTTCCTGAATATATTCAGGAAAAAACGCATACGCCCTTTTTGGCCAACCAAGCAACCTGGAAAGGCAAATCAGCGCTACAAAGAAGTCTCGCTTCCCATCGGTCAAAAGGGCCATGCTGAATAAAGTGTCAAAACCAGAAATGCAGGACAGGCCATGGAGAAATGGGAGCCTTGCTACACTGATGGGCGGGATGTAAATTGCCAACAGCCACTCTGGAGAAGTGTACGGTGTGTCCTGAAACATCTAAAAAACTCAGCTTAGAGAGCATAGGGCACTTCCACTCATGGGCGTATAAATTGGGAAAACTAAAAATCAGCAAGACACAGGCACCCCAAAGTTTTGGGCTACTCTGTTGACAAAAACCTCCACTTCGTTACACCTTAAATATCCCAGGAAAGAGAAGAATGGATAAAGAAGATGTGGTCCTTATATACAATGGAATATCACTCAGCCATGAAATCAATGTCATAAGGCTAGTAGCAGCATGATGAGTGGATTTAGCTATGACGATTCTAAGTGAAATAAGTCACACAGAAAAAGACACTTATCATGAGATATCACTTATAGAGGGAATGTAAAAACCGCTACCCTTGAACTGCATTACAAAACAGAACAGAGTCACACGTTTAGAAAACACACTATGGCTGCTTAACGGGAAAGGTGAGGTGGGGTGATGCATAAAACAAGGGTTTCAAATTAGCTCAGATATCGTTCCATAAACCCAATATGTAATAGACAAGACCTACTCCTTGCTCAGTGAACTGGACTCAACACCCCCTATTCACCGCCCAAGAATATATCTGACTAGTAAGAATCTTCAAACCTATGTATTGATATCACTCTGTAAGTGAGTCAAGTGGGTGTAAAGCGGCATAAACACAGCAGTGGAAAGCAGCCAAACCCCATTATAAAAATCAATTACTTTTCAAAACCCGTGAAACAAAGACAGTGAAAGAGAGAGGAATTCTTACAAAATTCGTTCAGGGGCTGTGATGCCACCTGGATTGACCATATCTAGACCCACAGCTGATTGAGACATATGGGTGGACACTCTTGGGGCTGAGAGGTTTGGTGAGGTTGGGTGAGCTAACGCAGACCCTTTAAATTAATACGGCGTGGTACCCATCCCATGGGTCCCAAATCTCCAGGTTCAAGGGCATCGTCCTACATTGAAAACATGCATGAGAAACCCCGAAGATGGCACACCGTGTGATGGGGAAAGGTTTCTAAAACGCACCTCATTTCTCATCTCCTTGTGCTCCGGTTCGCCATTCCAGCCGCTTTACTAGCAATCTCTCTCCTTGGAGAATCAGCACCTTTATCCTCCTGTTCCGTACAGGTTGCAATTTGTCCTGAGGATGAACGGGAAGAGGGGCAACCAATGAGAGACTAGCTCTAGGTGTTGGGATAGGCACACGTCACTCTGTTTTCCCATCAGGAAGAAGAATTAACCACAGGCTCAGCCTTCCGCCAGGAACCAGAATACGGCCTGAAGCAATCCTGCGCTTTTGCGGCCAGCTCCCAAGAAAGCGAGTTGAATAATGGAGCTCAGGGGCACTGCAATTCACAAACCTGCAGACTTAGAAATGATAACTCTCGTCCACAAATATATTGAGGGAAGGCAACGAAGAGGATTTGAAAGCAAGGCAGAATTGCAGGAAACAGATTTCAGGAGGTACATTCGAATCGCCTTTAAAGCACAGGAAAAGCGGCAAAACCTCGACAGTGATGCACTTGGCCAAAAAGGGCGTATGCGTTTTTTCCTGAATATATTCAGGAAAAATCGCATACGCCCTTTTTGGCCAACCAAGCAACCTGGAAAGGCAAATCAGCGCTACAAAGAAGTCTCGCTTCCCATTGGTCAAAAGGGCCATGCTGAATAAAGTGTCAAAACCAGAAATGCAGGACAGGCCATGGAGAAATGGGAGCCTTGCTACGCTGATGGGCGGGACGTAAATTGCCAACAGCCACTCTGGAGAAGTGTACGGTGTGTCCTGAAACATCTAAAAAACTAAGCTTAGAGAGCTTGGGCACTTCCACTCATGGGCGTATAAATTGGGAAAACTAAAAATCAGCAAGACACAGGCACCCCAAATTTTGGGCTACTCTGTTGACAAGAACCTCCACTTCATTATACCTTAAATATCCGAGGAAAGAGAAGAATGGATAAAGAAGTTGTGGTCCTTATGTACAATGGAATATCACTCAGCCATGAAATCAATGTCATAAGGCTAGTAGCAGCATGATGAGTGGATTTAGGTATGACGATTCTAAGTGAAATAAGTCCCACAGAAAAAGACACTTATCATGAGATATCACTTATAGAGGGAATGTAAAAACCGCTACCCTTGAACTGAATTACAAAACAGAACGGAATCACACGTTTAGAAAACAGACTATGGCTGCTTAACGGGAAAGGTGAGGTGGGGTGATGCATAAAACAAGGGTTTCAAATTAGCTCAGATATCGTTCCATAAACCCAATATGTAATAGACAAGACCTACTCCTTGCTCAGTGAACTGGACTCAACACCCCCTATTCACCGCCCAGGAATATATCAGACTAGTAAGAATCTTCAAACCTATGTATTGATATCTCTCTGTAAGTGAGTCAAGTGGGTGTAAAGCGGCATAAACACAGCAGTGAAAAGCAGCCAAACCCCATTATAAAAATCAATTACTTTTCAAAACCCGTGAAACAAAGACAGTGAAAGAGAGAGAAATTCTTACAAAATTCGTTCAGGGGCTGTGATGCCACCTGGATTGACCATATCTAGACCCACAGCTGATTGAGACATATGGGTGGACACTCTTGGGGCTGAGAGGTTTGGTGAGGTTGGGTGAGCTAACGCAGACCCTTTAAATTAATACGGCGTGGTACCCATCCCATGGGTCCCAAATCTCCAGGTTCAAGGGCATCGTCCTACATTGAAAACATGCATGAGAAACCCCGAAGATGGCACACCGTGTGATCGGGAAAGGTTTCTAAAACGCACCTCATTTCTCATCTCCTTGTGCTCCGGCTCGCCATTCCAGCCGCTTTACAAGCAATCTCTCTCCTTGGAGAATCAGCACCTTTATCCTCCTGTTCCGTACAGGTTGCAATTTGTCCTGAGGATGAACGGGAAGAGGGGCAACCAATGAGAGACTAGCTCTAGGTGTTGGGACAGGCACAGGTCACTCTGTTTTCCCATCAGGAAGAAGAATTAACCACAGGCTCAGCCTGCCGCCAGGAACCAGAATACGGCCTGAAGCAATCCTGCGCTTTTGCGGCCAGCTCCCAAGAAAGCGAGTTGAATAATGGAGCTCAGGGGCACTGCAATTCACAAACCTGCAGACTTACAAATGATAACTCTCGTCCACAAATATATTGAGGGAAGGCAACGAAGAGGATTTGAAAGCAAGGCAGAATTGCAGGAAACAGATTTCAGGAGGTAGATTCGAATCGCCTTTAAAGCACAGGAAAAGCGGCAAAACCTCGACAGTGATGCCCTTGGCCAAAAAGGGCGTATGCGTTTTTTCCTGAATATATTCAGGAAAAAACGCATACGCCCTTTTTGGCCAACCAAGCAACCTGGAAAGGCAAATCAGCGCTACAAAGAAGTCTCGCTTCCCATCGGTCAAAAGGGCCATGCTGAATAAAGTGTCAAAACCAGAAATGCAGGACAGGCCATGGAGAAATGGGAGCCTTGCTACACTGATGGGCGGGATGTAAATTGCCAACAGCCACTCTGGAGAAGTGTACGGTGTGTCCTGAAACATCTAAAAAACTCAGCTTAGAGAGCATAGGGCACTTCCACTCATGGGCGTATAAATTGGGAAAACTAAAAATCAGCAAGACACAGGCACCCCAAAGTTTTGGGCTACTCTGTTGACAAGAACCTCCACTTCGTTACACCTTAAATATCCCAGGAAAGAGAAGAATGGATAAAGAAGATGTGGTCCTTATATACAATGGAATATCACTCAGCCATGAAATCAATGTCATAAGGCTAGTAGCAGCATGATGAGTGGATTTAGCTATGACGATTCTAAGTGAAATAAGTCACACAGAAAAAGACACTTATCATGAGATATCACTTATAGAGGGAATGTAAAAACCGCTACCCTTGAACTGAATTACAAAACAGAACAGAGTCACACGTTTAGAAAACACACTATGGCTGCTTAACGGGAAAGGTGAGGTGGGGTGATGCATAAAACAAGGGTTTCAAATTAGCTCAGATATCGTTCAATAAACCCAATATGTAATAGACAAGACCTACTCCTTGCTCAGTGAACTGGACTCAACACCCCCTATTCACCGCCCAAGAATATATCTGACTAGTAAGAATCTTCAAACCTATGTATTGATATCACTCTGTAAGTGAGTCAAGTGGGTGTAAAGCGGCATAAACACAGCAGTGGAAAGCAGCCAAACCCCATTATAAAAATCAATTACTTTTCAAAACCCGTGAAACAAAGACAGTGAAAGAGAGAGGAATTCTTACAAAATTCGTTCAGGGGCTGTGATGCCACCTGGATTGACCATATCTAGACCCACAGCTGATTGAGACATATGGGTGGACACTCTTGGGGCTGAGAGGTTTGGTGAGGTTGGGTGAGCTAACGCAGACCCTTTAAATTAATACGGCGTGGTACCCATCCCATGGGTCCCAAATCTCCAGGTTCAAGGGCATCGTCCTACATTGAAAACATGCATGAGAAACCCCGAAGATGGCACACCGTGTGATGGGGAAAGGTTTCTAAAACGCACCTCATTTCTCATCTGCTTGTGCTCCGGTTCGCCATTCCAGCCGCTTTACTAGCAATCTCTCTCCTTGGAGAATCAGCACCTTTATCCTCCTGTTCCGTACAGGTTGCAATTTGTCCTGAGGATGAACGGGAAGAGGGGCAACCAATGAGAGACTAGCTCTAGGTATTGGGACAGGCACACGTCACTCTGTTTTCCCATCAGGAAGAAGAATTAACCACAGGCTCAGCCTTCCGCCAGAAACCAGAATACGGCCTGAAGCAATCCTGCGCTTTTGCGGCCAGCTCCCAAGAAAGCGAGTTGAATAATGGAGCTCAGGGGCACTGCAATTCACAAACCTGCAGACTTAGAAATGATAACTCTCGTCCACAAATATATTGAGGGAAGGCAACGAAGAGGATTTGAAAGCAAGGCAGAATTGCAGGAAACAGATTTCAGGAGGTACATTCGAATCGCCTTTAAAGCACAGGAAAAGCGGCAAAACCTCGACAGTGATGCACTTGGCCAAAAAGGGCGTATGCGTTTTTTCCTGAATATATTCAGGAAAAATCGCATACGCCCTTTTTGGCCAACCAAGCAACCTGGAAAGGCAAATCAGCGCTACAAAGAAGTCTCGCTTCCCATTGGTCAAAAGGGCCATGCTGAATAAAGTGTCAAAACCAGAAATGCAGGACAGGCCATGGAGAAATGGGAGCCTTGCTACGCTGATGGGCGGGACGTAAATTGCCAACAGCCACTCTGGAGAAGTGTACGGTGTGTCCTGAAACATCTAAAAAACTCAGCTTAGAGAGCTTGGGCACTTCCACTCATGGGCGTATAAATTGGGAAAACTAAAAATCAGCAAGACACAGGCACCCCAAATTTTGGGCTACTCTGTTGACAAAAACCTCCCCTTCATTACACCTTAAATATCCGAGGAAACAGAAGAATGGATAAAGAAGTTGTGGTCCTTATGTACAATGGAATATCACTCAGCCATGAAATCAATGTCATAAGGCTAGTAGCAGCATGATGAGTGGATTTAGGTATGACGATTCTAAGTGAAATAAATCACACAGAAAAAGACACTTATCATAAGATATCACTTATAGAGGGAATGTAAAAACCGCTACCCTTGAACTGCATTACAAAATAGAACAGAGTCACACGTTTAGAAAACACACTATGGCTGCTTAACGGGAAAGGTGAGGTGGGGTGATGCATAAATCAAGGGTTTCAAATTAGCTCAGATACCGTTCCATAAACCCAATATGTAATAGACAAGACCTACTCCTTGCTCAGTGAACTGGACTCAACACCCCCTATTCACCGCCCAAGAATATATCTCACTAGTAAGAATCTTCAAACCTATGTATTGATATCTCTCTGTAAGTGAGTCAAGTGGGTGTAAAGCGGCATAAACACAGCAGTGAAAAGCAGCTAAACCCCATTATAAAAATCAATTACTTTTCAAAACCCGTGAAACAAAGACAGTGAAAGAGAGAGAAATTCTTACAAAATTCGTTCAGGGGCTGTGATGCCACCTGGATTGACCATATCTAGACCCACAGCTGATTGAGACATATGGGTGGACACTCTTGGGGCTGAGAGGTTTGGTGAGGTTGGGTGAGCTAACGCAGACCCTTTAAATTAATACGGCGTGGTACCCATCCCATGGGTCCCAAATCTCCAGGTTCAAGGGCATCGTCCTACATTGAAAACATGCATGAGAAACCCCGAAGATGGCACACCGTGTGATCGGGAAAGGTTTCTAAAACGCACCTCATTTCTCATCTCCTTGTGCTCCGGCTCGCCATTCCAGCCGCTTTACTAGCAATCTCTCTCCTTGGAGAATCAGCACCTTTATCCTCCTGTTCCGTACAGGTTGCAATTTGTCCTGAGGATGAACGGGAAGAGGGGCAACCAATGAGAGACTAGCTCTAGGTGTTGGGACAGGCACAGGTCACTCTGTTTTCCCATCAGGAAGAAGAATTAACCACAGGCTCAGCCTGCCGCCAGGAACCAGAATACGGCCTGAAGCAATCCTGCGCTTTTGCGGCCAGCTCCCAAGAAAGCGAGTTGAATAATGGAGCTCAGGGGCACTGCAATTCACAAACCTGCAGACTTACAAATGATAACTCTCGTCCACAAATATATTGAGGGAAGGCAACGAAGAGGATTTGAAAGCAAGGCAGAATTGCAGGAAACAGATTTCAGGAGGTAGATTCGAATCGCCTTTAAAGCACAGGAAAAGCGGCAAAACCTCGACAATGATGCCCTTGGCCAAAAAGGGCGTATGCGTTTTTTCCTGAATATATTCAGGAAAAAACGCATACGCCCTTTTTGGCCAACCAAGCAACCTGGAAAGGCAAATCAGCGCTACAAAGAAGTCTCGCTTCCCATCGGTCAAAAGGGTCATGCTGAATAAAGGGTCAAAACCAGAAATGCAGGACAGGCCATGGAGAAATGGGAGCCTTGCTACGCTGATGGGCGGGACGTAAATTGCCAACAGCCACTCTGGAGAAGTGTACGGTGTGTCCTGAAACATCTAAAAAACTCAGCTTAGAGAGCTTGGGCACTTCCACTCATGGGCGTATAAATTGGGAAAACTAAAAATCAGCAAGACACAGGCACCCCAAAGTTTTGGGCTACTCTGTTGACAAGAACCTCCACTTCGTTACACCTTAAATATCCGAGGAAAGAGAAGAATGGATAAAGAAGTTGTGGTCCTTATGTACAATGGAATATCACTCAGCCATGAAATCAATGTCATAAGGCTAGTAGCAGCATGATGAGTGGATTTAGGTATGACGATTCTAAGTGAAATAAGTCCCACAGAAAAAGACACTTATCATGAGATATCACTTATAGAGGGAATGTAAAAACCGCTACTCTTGAACTGAATTACAAAACAGAA
Organism: Balaenoptera borealis; assembly: GCF_965194805.1. Taxonomy (NCBI): domain Eukaryota; kingdom Metazoa; phylum Chordata; class Mammalia; order Artiodactyla; family Balaenopteridae; genus Balaenoptera; species Balaenoptera borealis. The sequence goes on from NC_138873.1 coordinate 95,166,709, forward strand.
CGGAGTCACACATTTAGAAAACACACTATGGCTGCTTAACGGGAAAGGTGAGGTGGGGTGATGCATAAAACAAGGGTTTCAAATTCGCTCAGATACCGTTCCATGAACCCAATATGTAATAGACAAGACCTACTCCTTGCTCAGTGAACTGGACTCAACACCCCCTATTCACCGCCCAAGAATATATCTGACTAGTAAGAATCTTAAAACCTATGTATTGATATCTCTCTGTAAGTGAGTCAAGTGGGTGTAAAGCGGCATAAACACAGCAGTGAAAAGCAGCTAAACCCCATTATAAAAATCAATTACTTTTCAAAACCCGTGAAACAAAGACAGTGAAAGAGAGAGAAATTCTTACAAAATTCGTTCAGGGGCTGTGATGCCACCTAGATTGACCATATCTAGACCCACAGCTGATTGAGACATATGGGTGGACACTCTTGGGGCTGAGAGGTTTGGTGAGGTTGGGTGAGCTAACGCAGACCCTTTAAATTAATACGGCGTGGTACCCATCCCATGGGTCCCAAATCTCCAGGTTCAAGGGCATCGTCCTACATTGAAAACATGCATGAGAAACCCCGAAGATGGCACACCGTGTGATCGGGAAAGGTTTCTAAAACGCACCTCATTTCTCATCTCCTTGTGCTCCGGCTCGCCATTCCAGCCGCTTTACTAGCAATCTCTCTCCTTGGAGAATCAGCACCTTTATCCTCCTGTTCCGTACAGGTTGCAATTTGTCCTGAGGATGAACGGGAAGAGGGGCAACCAATGAGAGACTAGCTCTAGGTGTTGGGACAGGCACACGTCACTCTGTTTTCCCATCAGGAAGAAGAATTAACCACAGGCTCAGCCTTCCGCCAGGAACCAGAATACGGCCTGAAGCAATCCTGCGCTTTTGCGGCCAGCTCCCAAGAAAGCGAGTTGAATAATGGAGCTCAGGGGCACTGCAATTCACAAACCTGCAGACTTACAAATGATAACTCTCGTCCACAAATATATTGAGGGAAGGCAACGAAGAGGATTTGAAAGCAAGGCAGAATTGCAGGAAACAGATTTCAGGAGGTACATTCGAATCGCCTTTAAAGCACAGGAAAAGCGGCAAAACCTCGACAGTGATGCACTTGGCCAAAAAGGGCGTATGCGTTTTTTCCTGAATATATTCAGGAAAAATCGCATACGCCCTTTTTGGCCAACCAAGCAACCTGGAAAGGCAAATCAGCGCTACAAAGAAGTCTCGCTTCCCATTGGTCAAAAGGGCCATGCTGAATAAAGTGTCAAAACCAGAAATGCAGGACAGGCCATGGAGAAATGGGAGCCTTGCTACGCTGATGGGCGGGACGTAAATTGCCAACAGCCACTCTGGAGAAGTGTACGGTGTGTCCTGAAACATCTAAAAAACTCAGCTTAGAGAGCTTGGGCACTTCCACTCATGGGCGTATAAATTGGGAAAACTAAAAATCAGCAAGACACAGGCACCCCAAATTTTGGGCTACTCTGTTGACAAAAACCTCCACTTCATTACACCTTAAATATCCGAGGAAAGAGAAGAATGGATAAAGAAGTTGTGGTCCTTATGTACAATGGAATATCACTCAGCCATGAAATCAATGTCATAAGGCTAGTAGCAGCATGATGAGTGGATTTAGGTATGACGATTCTAAGTGAAATAAATCACACAGAAAAAGACACTTATCATAAGATATCACTTATAGAGGGAATGTAAAAACCGCTACCCTTGAACTGCATTACAAAATAGAACAGAGTCACACGTTTAGAAAACACACTATGGCTGCTTAACGGGAAAGGTGAGGTGGGGTGATGCATAAATCAAGGGTTTCAAATTAGCTCAGATACCGTTCCATAAACCCAATATGTAATAGACAAGACCTACTCCTTGCTCAGTGAACTGGACTCAACACCCCCTATTCACCGCCCAAGAATATATCTCACTAGTAAGAATCTTCAAACCTATGTATTGATATCTCTCTGTAAGTGAGTCAAGTGGGTGTAAAGCGGCATAAACACAGCAGTGAAAAGCAGCTAAACCCCATTATAAAAATCAATTACTTTTCAAAACCCGTGAAACAAAGACAGTGAAAGAGAGAGAAATTCTTACAAAATTCGTTCAGGGGCTGTGATGCCACCTGGATTGACCATATCTAGACCCACAGCTGATTGAGACATATGGGTGGACACTCTTGGGGCTGAGAGGTTTGGTGAGGTTGGGTGAGCTAACGCAGACCCTTTAAATTAATACGGCGTGGTACCCATCCCATGGGTCCCAAATCTCCAGGTTCAAGGGCATCGTCCTACATTGAAAACATGCATGAGAAACCCCGAAGATGGCACACCGTGTGATCGGGAAAGGTTTCTAAAACGCACCTCATTTCTCATCTCCTTGTGCTCCGGCTCGCCATTCCAGCCGCTTTACAAGCAATCTCTCTCCTTGGAGAATCAGCACCTTTATCCTCCTGTTCCGTACAGGTTGCAATTTGTCCTGAGGATGAACGGGAAGAGGGGCAACCAATGAGAGACTAGCTCTAGGTGTTGGGACAGGCACAGGTCACTCTGTTTTCCCATCAGGAAGAAGAATTAACCACAGGCTCAGCCTGCCGCCAGGAACCAGAATACGGCCTGAAGCAATCCTGCGCTTTTGCGGCCAGCTCCCAAGAAAGCGAGTTGAATAATGGAGCTCAGGGGCACTGCAATTCACAAACCTGCAGACTTAGAAATGATAACTCTCGTCCACAAATATATTGAGGGAAGGCAACGAAGAGGATTTGAAAGCAAGGCAGAATTGCAGGAAACAGATTTCAGGAGGTAGATTCGAATCGCCTTTAAAGCACAGGAAAAGCGGCAAAACCTCGACAATGATGCCCTTGGACAAAAAGGGCGTATGCGTTTTTTCCTGAATATATTCAGGAAAAAACGCATACGCCCTTTTTGGCCAACCAAGCAACCTGGAAAGGCAAATCAGCGCTACAAAGAAGTCTCGCTTCCCATCGGTCAAAAGGGTCATGCTGAATAAAGGGTCAAAACCAGAAATGCAGGACAGGCCATGGAGAAATTGGAGCCTTGCTACGCTGAAGGGCGGGACGTAAATTGCCAACAGCCACTCTGGAGAAGTGTACGGTGTGTCCTGAAACATCTAAAAAACTCAGCTTAGAGAGCTTGGGCACTTCCACTCATGGGCGTATAAATTGGGAAAACTAAAAATCAGCAAGACACAGGCACCCCAAAGTTTTGGGCTACTCTGTTGACAAGAACCTCCACTTCGTTACACCTTAAATATCCGAGGAAAGAGAAGAATGGATAAAGAAGTTGTGGTCCTTATGTACAATGGAATATCACTCAGCCATGAAATCAATGTCATAAGGCTAGTAGCAGCATGATGAGTGGATTTAGGTATGACGATTCTAAGTGAAATAAGTCCCACAGAAAAAGACACTTATCATGAGATATCACTTATAGAGGGAATGTAAAAACCGCTACTCTTGAACTGAATTACAAAACAGAACGGAGTCACACATTTAGAAAACACACTATGGCTGCTTAACGGGAAAGGTGAGGTGGGGTGATGCATAAAACAAGGGTTTCAAATTCGCTCAGATACCGTTCCATGAACCCAATATGTAATAGACAAGACCTACTCCTTGCTCAGTGAACTGGACTCAACACCCCCTATTCACCGCCCAAGAATATATCTGACTAGTAAGAATCTTAAAACCTATGTATTGATATCTCTCTGTAAGTGAGTCAAGTGGGTGTAAAGCGGCATAAACACAGCAGTGAAAAGCAGCTAAACCCCATTATAAAAATCAATTACTTTTCAAAACCCGTGAAACAAAGACAGTGAAAGAGAGAGAAATTCTTACAAAATTCGTTCAGGGGCTGTGATGCCACCTAGATTGACCATATCTAGACCCACAGCTGATTGAGACATATGGGTGGACACTCTTGGGGCTGAGAGGTTTGGTGAGGTTGGGTGAGCTAACGCAGACCCTTTAAATTAATACGGCGTGGTACCCATCCCATGGGTCCCAAATCTCCAGGTTCAAGGGCATCGTCCTACATTGAAAACATGCATGAGAAACCCCGAAGATGGCACACCGTGTGATCGGGAAAGGTTTCTAAAACGCACCTCATTTCTCATCTGCTTGTGCTCCGGTTCGCCATTCCAGCCGCTTTACTAGCAATCTCTCTCCTTGGAGAATCAGCACCTTTATCCTCCTGTTCCGTACAGGTTGCAATTTGTCCTGAGGATGAACGGGAAGAGGGGCAACCAATGAGAGACTAGCTCTAGGTGTTGGGACAGGCACACGTCACTCTGTTTTCCCATCAGGAAGAAGAATTAACCACAGGCTCAGCCTTCCGCCAGGAACCAGAATACGGCCTGAAGCAATCCTGCGCTTTTGCGGCCAGCTCCCAAGAAAGCGAGTTGAATAATGGAGCTCAGGGGCACTGCAATTCACAAACCTGCAGACTTACAAATGATAACTCTCGTCCACAAATATATTGAGGGAAGGCAACGAAGAGGATTTGAAAGCAAGGCAGAATTGCAGGAAACAGATTTCAGGAGGTACATTCGAATCGCCTTTAAAGCACAGGAAAAGCGGCAAAACCTCGACAGTGATGCACTTGGCCAAAAAGGGCGTATGCGTTTTTTCCTGAATATATTCAGGAAAAATCGCATACGCCCTTTTTGGCCAACCAAGCAACCTGGAAAGGCAAATCAGCGCTACAAAGAAGTCTCGCTTCCCATTGGTCAAAAGGGCCATGCTGAATAAAGTGTCAAAACCAGAAATGCAGGACAGGCCATGGAGAAATGGGAGCCTTGCTACGCTGATGGGCGGGACGTAAATTGCCAACAGCCACTCTGGAGAAGTGTACGGTGTGTCCTGAAACATCTAAAAAACTCAGCTTAGAGAGCATAGGGCACTTCCACTCATGGGCGTATAAATTGGGAAAACTAAAAATCAGCAAGACACAGGCACCCCAAAGTTTTGGGCTACTCTGTTGACAAGAACCTCCACTTCGTTACACCTTAAATATCCCAGGAAAGAGAAGAATGGATAAAGAAGATGTGGTCCTTATATACAATGGAATATCACTCAGCCATGAAATCAATGTCATAAGGCTAGTAGCAGCATGATGAGTGGATTTAGCTATGACGATTCTAAGTGAAATAAGTCACACAGAAAAAGACACTTATCATGAGATATCACTTATAGAGGGAATGTAAAAACCGCTACCCTTGAACTGAATTACAAAACAGAACAGAGTCACACGTTTAGAAAACAAACTATGGCTGCTTAACGGGAAAGGTGAGGTGGGGTGATGCATAAAACAAGGGTTTCAAATTAGCTCAGATATCGTTCCATAAACCCAATATGTAATAGACAAGACCTACTCCTTGCTCAGTGAACTGGACTCAACACCCCCTATTCACCGCCCAAGAATATATCTGACTAGTAAGAATCTTCAAACCTATGTATTGATATCTCTCTGTAAGTGAGTCAAGTGGGTGTAAAGCGGCATAAACACAGCAGTGAAAAGCAGCCAAACCCCATTATAAAAATCAATTACTTTTCAAAACCCGTGAAACAAAGACAGTGAAAGAGAGAGAAATTCTTACAAAATTCGTTCAGGGGCTGTGATGCCACCTGGATTGACCATATCTAGACCCACAGCTGATTGAGACATATGGGTGGACACTCTTGGGGCTGAGAGGTTTGGTGAGGTTGGGTGAGCTAACGCAGACCCTTTAAATTAATACGGCGTGGTACCCATCCCATGGGTCCCAAATCTCCAGGTTCAAGGGCATCGTCCTACATTGAAAACATGCATGAGAAACCCCGAAGATGGCACACCGTGTGATCGGGAAAGGTTTCTAAAACGCACCTCATTTCTCATCTCCTTGTGCTCCGGCTCGCCATTCCAGCCGCTTTACTAGCAATCTCTCTCCTTGGAGAATCAGCACCTTTATCCTCCTGTTCCGTACAGGTTGCAATTTGTCCTGAGGATGAACGGGAAGAGGGGCAACCAATGAGAGACTAGCTCTAGGTGTTGGGACAGGCACAGGTCACTCTGTTTTCCCATCAGGAAGAAGAATTAACCACAGGCTCAGCCTGCCGCCAGGAACCAGAATACGGCCTGAAGCAATCCTGCGCTTTTGCGGCCAGCTCCCAAGAAAGCGAGTTGAATAATGGAGCTCAGGGGCACTGCAATTCACAAACCTGCAGACTTACAAATGATAACTCTCGTCCACAAATATATTGAGGGAAGGCAACGAAGAGGATTTGAAAGCAAGGCAGAATTGCAGGAAACAGATTTCAGGAGGTAGATTCGAATCGCCTTTAAAGCACAGGAAAAGCGGCAAAACCTCGACAGTGATGCCCTTGGCCAAAAAGGGCGTATGCGTTTTTTCCTGAATATATTCAGGAAAAAACGCATACGCCCTTTTTGGCCAACCAAGCAACCTGGAAAGGCAAATCAGCGCTACAAAGAAGTCTCGCTTCCCATCGGTCAAAAGGGCCATGCTGAATAAAGTGTCAAAACCAGAAATGCAGGACAGGCCATGGAGAAATGGGAGCCTTGCTACACTGATGGGCGGGATGTAAATTGCCAACAGCCACTCTGGAGAAGTGTACGGTGTGTCCTGAAACATCTAAAAAACTCAGCTTAGAGAGCATAGGGCACTTCCACTCATGGGCGTATAAATTGGGAAAACTAAAAATCAGCAAGACACAGGCACCCCAAAGTTTTGGGCTACTCTGTTGACAAGAACCTCCACTTCGTTACACCTTAAATATCCCAGGAAAGAGAAGAATGGATAAAGAAGATGTGGTCCTTATATACAATGGAATATCACTCAGCCATGAAATCAATGTCATAAGGCTAGTAGCAGCATGATGAGTGGATTTAGCTATGACGATTCTAAGTGAAATAAGTCCCACAGAAAAAGACACTTATCATGAGATATCACTTATAGAGGGAATGTAAAAACCGCTCCCCTTGAACTGAATTACAAAACAGAACAGAGTCACACGTTTAGAAAACACACTATGGCTGCTTAACGGGAAAGGTGAGGTGGGGTGATGCATAAAACAAGGGTTTCAAATTAGCTCAGATATCGTTCCATAAACCCAATATGTAATAGACAAGACCTACTCCTTGCTCAGTGAACTGGACTCAACACCCCCTATTCACCGCCCAAGAATATATCTGACTAGTAAGAATCTTCAAACCTATGTATTGATATCACTCTGTAAGTGAGTCAAGTGGGTGTAAAGCGGCATAAACACAGCAGTGGAAAGCAGCCAAACCCCATTATAAAAATCAATTACTTTTCAAAACCCGTGAAACAAAGACAGTGAAAGAGAGAGGAATTCTTACAAAATTCGTTCAGGGGCTGTGATGCCACCTGGATTGACCATATCTAGACCCACAGCTGATTGAGACATATGGGTGGACACTCTTGGGGCTGAGAGGTTTGGTGAGGTTGGGTGAGCTAACGCAGACCCTTTAAATTAATACGGCGTGGTTCCCATCCCATGGGTCCCAAATCTCCAGGTTCAAGGGCATCGTCCTACATTGAAAACATGCATGAGAAACCCCGAAGATGGCACACCGTGTGATGGGGAAAGGTTTCTAAAACGCACCTCATTTCTCATCTCCTTGTGCTCCGGTTCGCCATTCCAGCCGCTTTACTAGCAATCTCTCTCCTTGGAGAATCAGCACCTTTATCCTCCTGTTCCGTACAGGTTGCAATTTGTCCTGAGGATGAACGGGAAGAGGGGCAACCAATGAGAGACTAGCTCTAGGTGTTGGGACAGGCACAGGTCACTCTGTTTTCCCATCAGGAAGAAGAATTAACCACAGGCTCAGCCTTCCGCCAGGAACCAGAATACGGCCTGAAGCAATCCTGCGCTTTTGCGGCCAGCTCCCAAGAAAGCGAGTTGAATAATGGAGCTCAGGGGCACTGCAATTCACAAACCTGCAGACTTAGAAATGATAACTCTCGTCCACAAATATATTGAGGGAAGGCAACGAAGAGGATTTGAAAGCAAGGCAGAATTGCAGGAAACAGATTTCAGGAGGTACATTCGAATCGCCTTTAAAGCACAGGAAAAGCGGCAAAACCTTGACAGTGATGCACTTGGCCAAAAAGGGCGTATGCGTTTTTTCCTGAATATATTCAGGAAAAATCGCATACGCCCTTTTTGGCCAACCAAGCAACCTGGAAAGGCAAATCAGCGCTACAAAGAAGTCTCGCTTCCCATTGGTCAAAAGGGCCATGCTGAATAAAGTGTCAAAACCAGAAATGCAGGACAGGCCATGGAGAAATGGGAGCCTTGCTACGCTGATGGGCGGGATGTAAATTGCCAACAGCCACTCTGGAGAAGTGTACGGTGTGTCCTGAAACATCTAAAAAACTCAGCTTAGAGAGCTTGGGCACTTCCACTCATGGGCGTATAAATTGGGAAAACTAAAAATCAGCAAGACACAGGCACCCCAAATTTTGGGCTACTCTGTTGACAAAAACCTCCACTTCATTACACCTTAAATATCCGAGGAAAGAGAAGAATGGATAAAGAAGTTGTGGTCCTTATGTACAATGGAATATCACTCAGCCATGAAATCAATGTCATAAGGCTAGTAGCAGCATGATGAGTGGATTTAGGTATGACGATTCTAAGTGAAATAAATCACACAGAAAAAGACACTTATCATAAGATATCACTTATAGAGGGAATGTAAAAACCGCTACCCTTGAACTGCATTACAAAATAGAACAGAGTCACACGTTTAGAAAACACACTATGGCTGCTTAACGGGAAAGGTGAGGTGGGGTGATGCATAAATCAAGGGTTTCAAATTAGCTCAGATACCGTTCCATAAACCCAATATGTAATAGACAAGACCTACTCCTTGCTCAGTGAACTGGACTCAACACCCCCTATTCACCGCCCAAGAATATATCTCACTAGTAAGAATCTTCAAACCTATGTATTGATATCTCTCTGTAAGTGAGTCAAGTGGGTGTAAAGCGGCATAAACACAGCAGTGAAAAGCAGCTAAACCCCATTATAAAAATCAATTACTTTTCAAAACCCGTGAAACAAAGACAGTGAAAGAGAGAGAAATTCTTACAAAATTCGTTCAGGGGCTGTGATGCCACCTGGATTGACCATATCTAGACCCACAGCTGATTGAGACATATGGGTGGACACTCTTGGGGCTGAGAGGTTTGGTGAGGTTGGGTGAGCTAACGCAGACCCTTTAAATTAATACGGCGTGGTACCCATCCCATGGGTCCCAAATCTCCAGGTTCAAGGGCATCGTCCTACATTGAAAACATGCATGAGAAACCCCGAAGATGGCACACCGTGTGATCGGGAAAGGTTTCTAAAACGCACCTCATTTCTCATCTCCTTGTGCTCCGGCTCGCCATTCCAGCCGCTTTACTAGCAATCTCTCTCCTTGGAGAATCAGCACCTTTATCCTCCTGTTCCGTACAGGTTGCAATTTGTCCTGAGGATGAACGGGAAGAGGGGCAACCAATGAGAGACTAGCTCTAGGTGTTGGGACAGGCACAGGTCACTCTGTTTTCCCATCAGGAAGAAGAATTAACCACAGGCTCAGCCTGCCGCCAGGAACCAGAATACGGCCTGAAGCAATCCTGCGCTTTTGCGGCCAGCTCCCAAGAAAGCGAGTTGAATAATGGAGCTCAGGGGCACTGCAATTCACAAACCTGCAGACTTACAAATGATAACTCTCGTCCACAAATATATTGAGGGAAGGCAACGAAGAGGATTTGAAAGCAAGGCAGAATTGCAGGAAACAGATTTCAGGAGGTAGATTCGAATCGCCTTTAAAGCACAGGAAAAGCGGCAAAACCTCGACAGTGATGCCCTTGGCCAAAAAGGGCGTATGCGTTTTTTCCTGAATATATTCAGGAAAAAACGCATACGCCCTTTTTGGCCAACCAAGCAACCTGGAAAGGCAAATCAGCGCTACAAAGAAGTCTCGCTTCCCATCGGTCAAAAGGGCCATGCTGAATAAAGTGTCAAAACCAGAAATGCAGGACAGGCCATGGAGAAATGGGAGCCTTGCTACACTGATGGGCGGGATGTAAATTGCCAACAGCCACTCTGGAGAAGTGTACGGTGTGTCCTGAAACATCTAAAAAACTCAGCTTAGAGAGCATAGGGCACTTCCACTCATGGGCGTATAAATTGGGAAAACTAAAAATCAGCAAGACACAGGCACCCCAAAGTTTTGGGCTACTCTGTTGACAAGAACCTCCACTTCGTTACACCTTAAATATCCCAGGAAAGAGAAGAATGGATAAAGAAGATGTGGTCCTTATATACAATGGAATATCACTCAGCCATGAAATCAATGTCATAAGGCTAGTAGCAGCATGATGAGTGGATTTAGCTATGACGATTCTAAGTGAAATAAGTCACACAGAAAAAGACACTTATCATGAGATATCACTTATAGAGGGAATGTAAAAACCGCTACCCTTGAACTGAATTACAAAACAGAACAGAGTCACACGTTTAGAAAACACACTATGGCTGCTTAACGGGAAAGGTGAGGTGGGGTGATGCATAAAACAAGGGTTTCAAATTAGCTCAGATATCGTTCCATAAACCCAATATGTAATAGACAAGACCTACTCCTTGCTCAGTGAACTGGACTCAACACCCCCTATTCACCGCCCAAGAATATATCTCACTAGTAAGAATCTTCAAACCTATGTATTGATATCTCTCTGTAAGTGAGTCAAGTGGGTGTAAAGCGGCATAAACACAGCAGTGAAAAGCAGCCAAACCCCATTATAAAAATCAATTACTTTTCAAAACCCGTGAAACAAAGACAGTGAAAGAGAGAGAAATTCTTACAAAATTCGTTCAGGGGCTGTGATGCCACCTGGATTGACCATATCTAGACCCACAGCTGATTGAGACATATGGGTGGACACTCTTGGGGCTGAGAGGTTTGGTGAGGTTGGGTGAGCTAACGCAGACCCTTTAAATTAATACGGCGTGGTACCCATCCCATGGGTCCCAAATCTCCAGGTTCAAGGGCATCGTCCTACATTGAAAACATGCATGAGAAACCCCGAAGATGGCACACCGTGTGATCGGGAAAGGTTTCTAAAACGCACCTCATTTCTCATCTCCTTGTGCTCCGGCTCGCCATTCCAGCCGCTTTACTAGCAATCTCTCTCCTTGGAGAATCAGCACCTTTATCCTCCTGTTCCGTACAGGTTGCAATTTGTCCTGAGGATGAACGGGAAGAGGGGCAACCAATGAGAGACTAGCTCTAGGTGTTGGGACAGGCACAGGTCACTCTGTTTTCCCATCAGGAAGAAGAATTAACCACAGGCTCAGCCTGCCGCCAGGAACCAGAATACGGCCTGAAGCAATCCTGCGCTTTTGCGGCCAGCTCCCAAGAAAGCGAGTTGAATAATGGAGCTCAGGGGCACTGCAATTCACAAACCTGCAGACTTACAAATGATAACTCTCGTCCACAAATATATTGAGGGAAGGCAACGAAGAGGATTTGAAAGCAAGGCAGAATTGCAGGAAACAGATTTCAGGAGGTAGATTCGAATCGCCTTTAAAGCACAGGAAAAGCGGCAAAACCTCGACAGTGATGCCCTTGGCCAAAAAGGGCGTATGCGTTTTTTCCTGAATATATTCAGGAAAAAACGCATACGCCCTTTTTGGCCAACCAAGCAACCTGGAAAGGCAAATCAGCGCTACAAAGAAGTCTCGCTTCCCATCGGTCAAAAGGGCCATGCTGAATAAAGTGTCAAAACCAGAAATGCAGGACAGGCCATGGAGAAATGGGAGCCTTGCTACACTGATGGGCGGGATGTAAATTGCCAACAGCCACTCTGGAGAAGTGTACGGTGTGTCCTGAAACATCTAAAAAACTCAGCTTAGAGAGCATAGGGCACTTCCACTCATGGGCGTATAAATTGGGAAAACTAAAAATCAGCAAGACACAGGCACCCCAAAGTTTTGGGCTACTCTGTTGACAAGAACCTCCACTTCGTTACACCTTAAATATCCCAGGAAAGAGAAGAATGGATAAAGAAGATGTGGTCCTTATATACAATGGAATATCACTCAGCCATGAAATCAATGTCATAAGGCTAGTAGCAGCATGATGAGTGGATTTAGCTATGACGATTCTAAGTGAAATAAGTCCCACAGAAAAAGACACTTATCATGAGATATCACTTATAGAGGGAATGTAAAAACCGCTACCCTTGAACTGAATTACAAAACAGAACAGAGTCACACGTTTAGAAAACACACTATGGCTGCTTAACGGGAAAGGTGAGGTGGGGTGATGCATAAAACAAGGGTTTCAAATTAGCTCAGATATCGTTCCATAAACCCAATATGTAATAGACAAGACCTACTCCTTGCTCAGTGAACTGGACTCAACACCCCCTATTCACCGCCCAAGAATATATCTGACTAGTAAGAATCTTCAAACCTATGTATTGATATCACTCTGTAAGTGAGTCAAGTGGGTGTAAAGCGGCATAAACACAGCAGTGGAAAGCAGCCAAACCCCATTATAAAAATCAATTACTTTTCAAAACCCGTGAAACAAAGACAGTGAAAGAGAGAGGAATTCTTACAAAATTCGTTCAGGGGCTGTGATGCCACCTGGATTGACCATATCTAGACCCACAGCTGATTGAGACATATGGGTGGACACTCTTGGGGCTGAGAGGTTTGGTGAGGTTGGGTGAGCTAACGCAGACCCTTTAAATTAATACGGCGTGGTTCCCATCCCATGGGTCCCAAATCTCCAGGTTCAAGGGCATCGTCCTACATTGAAAACATGCATGAGAAACCCCGAAGGTGGCACACCGTGTGATGGGGAAAGGTTTCTAAAACGCACCTCATTTCTCATCTCCTTGTGCTCCGGTTCACCATTCCAGCCGCTTTACTAGCAATCTCTCTCCTTGGAGAATCAGCACCTTTATCCTCCTGTTCCGTACAGGTTGCAATTTGTCCTGAGGATGAACGGGAAGAGGGGCAACCAATGAGAGACTAGCTCTAGGTGTTGGGACAGGCACACGTCACTCTGTTTTCCCATCAGGAAGAAGAATTAACCACAGGCTCAGCCTTCCGCCAGGAACCAGAATACGGCCTGAAGCAATCCTGCGCTTTTGCGGCCAGCTCCCAAGAAAGCGAGTTGAATAATGGAGCTCAGGGGCACTGCAATTCACAAACCTGCAGACTTAGAAATGATAACTCTCGTCCACAAATATATTGAGGGAAGGCAACGAAGAGGATTTGAAAGCAAGGCAGAATTGCAGGAAACAGATTTCAGGAGGTACATTCGAATCGCCTTTAAAGCACAGGAAAAGCGGCAAAACCTTGACAGTGATGCACTTGGCCAAAAAGGGCGTATGCGTTTTTTCCTGAATATATTCAGGAAAAATCGCATACGCCCTTTTTGGCCAACCAAGCAACCTGGAAAGGCAAATCAGCGCTACAAAGAAGTCTCGCTTCCCATTGGTCAAAAGGGCCATGCTGAATAAAGTGTCAAAACCAGAAATGCAGGACAGGCCATGGAGAAATGGGAGCCTTGCTACGCTGATGGGCGGGATGTAAATTGCCAAAAGCCACTCTGGAGAAGTGTACGGTGTGTCCTGAAACATCTAAAAAACTCAGCTTAGAGAGCTTGGGCACTTCCACTCATGGGCGTATAAATTGGGAAAACTAAAAATCAGCAAGACACAGGCACCCCAAATTTTGGGCTACTCTGTTGACAAAAACCTCCACTTCATTACACCTTAAATATCCGAGGAAAGAGAAGAATGGATAAAGAAGTTGTGGTCCTTATGTACAATGGAATATCACTCAGCCATGAAATCAATGTCATAAGGCTAGTAGCAGCATGATGAGTGGATTTAGGTATGACGATTCTAAGTGAAATAAATCACACAGAAAAAGACACTTATCATAAGATATCACTTATAGAGGGAATGTAAAAACCGCTACCCTTGAACTGCATTACAAAATAGAACAGAGTCACACGTTTAGAAAACACACTATGGCTGCTTAACGGGAAAGGTGAGGTGGGGTGATGCATAAATCAAGGGTTTCAAATTAGCTCAGATACCGTTCCATAAACCCAATATGTAATAGACAAGACCTACTCCTTGCTCAGTGAACTGGACTCAACACCCCCTATTCACCGCCCAAGAATATATCTCACTAGTAAGAATCTTCAAACCTATGTATTGATATCTCTCTGTAAGTGAGTCAAGTGGGTGTAAAGCGGCATAAACACAGCAGTGAAAAGCAGCTAAACCCCATTATAAAAATCAATTACTTTTCAAAACCCGTGAAACAAAGACAGTGAAAGAGAGAGAAATTCTTACAAAATTCGTTCAGGGGCTGTGATGCCACCTGGATTGACCATATCTAGACCCACAGCTGATTGAGACATATGGGTGGACACTCTTGGGGCTGAGAGGTTTGGTGAGGTTGGGTGAGCTAACGCAGACCCTTTAAATTAATACGGCGTGGTACCCATCCCATGGGTCCCAAATCTCCAGGTTCAAGGGCATCGTCCTACATTGAAAACATGCATGAGAAACCCCGAAGATGGCACACCGTGTGATCGGGAAAGGTTTCTAAAACGCACCTCATTTCTCATCTCCTTGTGCTCCGGCTCGCCATTCCAGCCGCTTTACTAGCAATCTCTCTCCTTGGAGAATCAGCACCTTTATCCTCCTGTTCCGTACAGGTTGCAATTTGTCCTGAGGATGAACGGGAAGAGGGGCAACCAATGAGAGACTAGCTCTAGGTGTTGGGACAGGCACAGGTCACTCTGTTTTCCCATCAGGAAGAAGAATTAACCACAGGCTCAGCCTGCCGCCAGGAACCAGAATACGGCCTGAAGCAATCCTGTGCTTTTGCGGCCAGCTCCCAAGAAAGCGAGTTGAATAATGGAGCTCAGGGGCACTGCAATTCACAAACCTGCAGACTTACAAATGATAACTCTCGTCCACAAATATATTGAGGGAAGGCAACGAAGAGGATTTGAAAGCAAGGCAGAATTGCAGGAAACAGATTTCAGGAGGTAGATTCGAATCGCCTTTAAAGCACAGGAAAAGCGGCAAAACCTCGACAGTGATGCCCTTGGCCAAAAAGGGCGTATGCGTTTTTTCCTGAATATATTCAGGAAAAAACGCATACGCCCTTTTTGGCCAACCAAGCAACCTGGAAAGGCAAATCAGCGCTACAAAGAAGTCTCGCTTCCCATCGGTCAAAAGGGCCATGCTGAATAAAGTGTCAAAACCAGAAATGCAGGACAGGCCATGGAGAAATGGGAGCCTTGCTACACTGATGGGCGGGATGTAAATTGCCAACAGCCACTCTGGAGAAGTGTACGGTGTGTCCTGAAACATCTAAAAAACTCAGCTTAGAGAGCATAGGGCACTTCCACTCATGGGCGTATAAATTGGGAAAACTAAAAATCAGCAAGACACAGGCACCCCAAAGTTTTGGGCTACTCTGTTGACAAGAACCTCCACTTCGTTACACCTTAAATATCCCAGGAAAGAGAAGAATGGATAAAGAAGATGTGGTCCTTATATACAATGGAATATCACTCAGCCATGAAATCAATGTCATAAGGCTAGTAGCAGCATGATGAGTGGATTTAGCTATGACGATTCTAAGTGAAATAAGTCACACAGAAAAAGACACTTATCATGAGATATCACTTATAGAGGGAATGTAAAAACCGCTACCCTTGAACTGAATTACAAAACAGAACAGAGTCACACGTTTAGAAAACACACTATGGCTGCTTAACGGGAAAGGTGAGGTGGGGTGATGCATAAAACAAGGGTTTCAAATTAGCTCAGATACCGTTCCATGAACCCAATATGTAATAGACAAGACCTACTCCTTGCTCAGTGAACTGGACTCAACACCCCCTATTCACCGCCCAAGAATATATCTGACTAGTAAGAATCTTAAAACCTATGTATTGATATCTCTCTGTAAGTGAGTCAAGTGGGTGTAAAGCGGCATAAACACAGCAGTGAAAAGCAGCTAAACCCCATTATAAAAATCAATTACTTTTCAAAACCCGTGAAACAAAGACAGTGAAAGAGAGAGAAATTCTTACAAAATTCGTTCAGGGGCTGTGATGCCACCTGGATTGACCATATCTAGACCCACAGCTGATTGAGACATATGGGTGGACACTCTTGGGGCTGAGAGGTTTGGTGAGGTTGGGTGAGCTAACGCAGACCCTTTAAATTAATACGGCGTGGTACCCATCCCATGGGTCCCAAATCTCCAGGTTCAAGGGCATCGTCCTACATTGAAAACATGCATGAGAAACCCCGAAGATGGCACACCGTGTGATCGGGAAAGGTTTCTAAAACGCACCTCATTTCTCATCTCCTTGTGCTCCGGCTCGCCATTCCAGCCGCTTTACTAGCAATCTCTCTCCTTGGAGAATCAGCACCTTTATCCTCCTGTTCCGTACAGGTTGCAATTTGTCCTGAGGATGAACGGGAAGAGGGGCAACCAATGAGAGACTAGCTCTAGGTGTTGGGACAGGCACAGGTCACTCTGTTTTCCCATCAGGAAGAAGAATTAACCACAGGCTCAGCCTGCCGCCAGGAACCAGAATACGGCCTGAAGCAATCCTGCGCTTTTGCGGCCAGCTCCCAAGAAAGCGAGTTGAATAATGGAGCTCAGGGGCACTGCAATTCACAAACCTGCAGACTTACAAATGATAACTCTCGTCCACAAATATATTGAGGGAAGGCAACGAAGAGGATTTGAAAGCAAGGCAGAATTGCAGGAAACAGATTTCAGGAGGTAGATTCGAATCGCCTTTAAAGCACAGGAAAAGCATCAAAACCTCGACAATGATGCCCTTGGCCAAAAAGGGCGTATGCGTTTTTTCCTGAATATATTCAGGAAAAAACGCATACGCCCTTTTTGGCCAACCAAGCAACCTGGAAAGGCAAATCAGCGCTACAAAGAAGTCTCGCTTCCCATCGGTCAAAAGGGCCATGCTGAAAAAAGTGTCAAAACCAGAAATGCAGGACAGGCCATGGAGAAATGGGAGCCTTGCTACACTGATGGGCGGGATGTAAATTGCCAACAGCCACTCTGGAGAAGTGTACGGTGTGTCCTGAAACATCTAAAAAACTCAGCTTAGAGAGCATAGGGCACTTCCACTCATGGGCGTATAAATTGGGAAAACTAAAAATCAGCAAGACACAGGCACCCCAAAGTTTTGGGCTACTCTGTTGACAAGAACCTCCACTTCGTTACACCTTAAATATCCCAGGAAAGAGAAGAATGGATAAAGAAGATGTGGTCCTTATATACAATGGAATATCACTCAGCCATGAAATCAATGTCATAAGGCTAGTAGCAGCATGATGAGTGGATTTAGCTATGACGATTCTAAGTGAAATAAGTCACACAGAAAAAGACACTTATCATGAGATATCACTTATAGAGGGAATGTAAAAACCGCTACCCTTGAACTGAATTACAAAACAGAACAGAATCACACGTTTAGAAAACAGACTATGGCTGCTTAACGGGAAAGGTGAGGTGGGGTGATGCATAAAACAAGGGTTTCAAATTAGCTCAGATATCGTTCCATAAACCCAATATGTAATAGACAAGACCTACTCCTTGCTCAGTGAACTGGACTCAACACCCCCTATTCACCGCCCAGGAATATATCAGACTAGTAAGAATCTTCAAACCTATGTATTGATATCTCTCTGTAAGTGAGTCAAGTGGGTGTAAAGCGGCATAAACACAGCAGTGAAAAGCAGCCAAACCCCATTATAAAAATCAATTACTTTTCAAAACCCGTGAAACAAAGACAGTGAAAGAGAGAGAAATTCTTACAAAATTCGTTCAGGGGCTGTGATGCCACCTGGATTGACCATATCTAGACCCACAGCTGATTGAGACATATGGGTGGACACTCTTGGGGCTGAGAGGTTTGGTGAGGTTGGGTGAGCTAACGCAGACCCTTTAAATTAATACGGCGTGGTACCCATCCCATGGGTCCCAAATCTCCAGGTTCAAGGGCATCGTCCTACATTGAAAACATGCATGAGAAACCCCGAAGATGGCACACCGTGTGATCGGGAAAGGTTTCTAAAACGCACCTCATTTCTCATCTCCTTGTGCTCCGGTTCGCCATTCCAGCCGCTTTACTAGCAATCTCTCTCCTTGGAGAATCAGCACCTTTATCCTCCTGTTCCGTACAGGTTGCAATTTGTCCTGAGGATGAACGGGAAGAGGGGCAACCAATGAGAGACTAGCTCTAGGTGTTGGGACAGGCACAGGTCACTCTGTTTTCCCATCAGGAAGAAGAATTAACCACAGGCTCAGCCTGCCGCCAGGAACCAGAATACGGCCTGAAGCAATCCTGCGCTTTTGCGGCCAGCTCCCAAGAAAGCGAGTTGAATAATGGAGCTCAGGGGCACTGCAATTCACAAACCTGCAGACTTACAAATGATAACTCTCGTCCACAAATATATTGAGGGAAGGCAACGAAGAGGATTTGAAAGCAAGGCAGAATTGCAGGAAACAGATTTCAGGAGGTAGATTCGAATCGCCTTTAAAGCACAGGAAAAGCGGCAAAACCTCGACAATGATGCCCTTGGCCAAAAAGGGCGTATGCGTTTTTTCCTGAATATATTCAGGAAAAAACGCATACGCCCTTTTTGGCCAACCAAGCAACCTGGAAAGGCAAATCAGCGCTACAAGAAGTCTCGCTTCCCATCGGTCAAAAGGGTCATGCTGAATAAAGTGTCAAAACCAGAAATGCAGGACAGGCCATGGAGAAATGGGAGCCTTGCTACGCTGAAGGGCGGGACGTAAATTGCCAACAGCCACTCTGGAGAAGTGTACGGTGTGTCCTGAAACATCTAAAAAACTCAGCTTAGAGAGCTTGGGCACTTCCACTCATGGGCGTATAAATTGGGAAAACTAAAAATCAGCAAGACACAGGCACCCCAAAGTTTTGGGCTACTCTGTTGACAAGAACCTCCACTTCGTTACACCTTAAATATCCGAGGAAAGAGAAGAATGGATAAAGAAGTTGTGGTCCTTATGTACAATGGAATATCACTCAGCCATGAAATCAATGTCATAAGGCTAGTAGCAGCATGATGAGTGGATTTAGGTATGACGATTCTAAGTGAAATAAGTCCCACAGAAAAAGACACTTATCATGAGATATCACTTATAGAGGGAATGTAAAAACCGCTACCCTTGAACTGAATTACAAAACAGAACGGAGTCACACATTTAGAAAACACACTATGGCTGCTTAACGGGAAAGGTGAGGTGGGGTGATGCATAAAACAAGGGTTTCAAATTAGCTCAGATACCGTTCCATGAACCCAATATGTAATAGACAAGACCTACTCCTTGCTCAGTGAACTGGACTCAACACCCCCTATTCACCGCCCAAGAATATATCTGACTAGTAAGAATCTTAAAACCTATGTATTGATATCTCTCTGTAAGTGAGTCAAGTGGGTGTAAAGCGGCATAAACACAGCAGTGAAAAGCAGCTAAACCCCATTATAAAAATCAATTACTTTTCAAAACCCGTGAAACAAAGACAGTGAAAGAGAGAGAAATTCTTACAAAATTCGTTCAGGGGCTGTGATGCCACCTGGATTGACCATATCTAGACCCACAGCTGATTGAGACATATGGGTGGACACTCTTGGGGCTGAGAGGTTTGGTGAGGTTGGGTGAGCTAACGCAGACCCTTTAAATTAATACGGCGTGGTACCCATCCCATGGGTCCCAAATCTCCAGGTTCAAGGGCATCGTCCTACATTGAAAACATGCATGAGAAACCCCGAAGATGGCACACCGTGTGATCGGGAAAGGTTTCTAAAACGCACCTCCTTTCTCATCTCCTTGTGCTCCGGCTCGCCATTCCAGCCGCTTTACTAGCAATCTCTCTCCTTGGAGAATCAGCACCTTTATCCTCCTGTTCTGTACAGGTTGCAATTTGTCCTGAGGATGAACGGGAAGAGGGGCAACCAATGAGAGACTAGCTCTAGGTGTTGGGACAGGCACAGGTCACTCTGTTTTCCCATCAGGAAGAAGAATTAACCACAGGCTCAGCCTGCCGCCAGGAACCAGAATACGGCCTGAAGCAATCCTGCGCTTTTGCGGCCAGCTCCCAAGAAAGCGAGTTGAATAATGGAGCTCAGGGGCACTGCAATTCACAAACCTGCAGACTTACAAATGATAACTCTCGTCCACAAATATACTGAGGGAAGGCAACGAAGAGGATTTGAAAGCAAGGCAGAATTGCAGGAAACAGATTTCAGGAGGTAGATTCGAATCGCCTTTAAAGCACTGGAAAAGCATCAAAACCTCGACAATGATGCCCTTGGCCAAAAAGGGCGTATGCGTTTTTTCCTGAATATATTCAGGAAAAAACGCATACGCCCTTTTTGGCCAACCAAGCAACCTGGAAAGGCAAATCAGCGCTACAAAGAAGTCTCGCTTCCCATCGGTCAAAAGGGCCATGCTGAAAAAAGTGTCAAAACCAGAAATGCAGGACAGGCCATGGAGAAATGGGAGCCTTGCTACACTGATGGGCGGGATGTAAATTGCCAACAGCCACTCTGGAGAAGTGTACGGTGTGTCCTGAAACATCTAAAAAACTCAGCTTAGAGAGCATAGGGCACTTCCACTCATGGGCGTATAAATTGGGAAAACTAAAAATCAGCAAGACACAGGCACCCCAAAGTTTTGGGCTACTCTGTTGACAAGAACCTCCACTTCGTTACACCTTAAATATCCCAGGAAAGAGAAGAATGGATAAAGAAGATGTGGTCCTTATATACAATGGAATATCACTCAGCCATGAAATCAATGTCATAAGGCTAGTAGCAGCATGATGAGTGGATTTAGCTATGACGATTCTAAGAGAAATAAGTCACACAGAAAAAGACACTTATCATGAGATATCACTTATAGAGGGAATGTAAAAACCGCTACCCTTGAACTGAATTACAAAACAGAACAGAATCACACGTTTAGAAAACACACTATGGCTGCTTAACGGGAAAGGTGAGGTGGGGTGATGCATAAAACAAGGGTTTCAAATTAGCTCAGATATCGTTCCATAAACCCAATATGTAATAGACAAGACCTACTCCTTGCTCAGTGAACTGGACTCAACACCCCCTATTCACCGCCCAGGAATATATCAGACTAGTAAGAATCTTCAAACCTATGTATTGATATCTCTCTGTAAGTGAGTCAAGTGGGTGTAAAGCGGC
Source organism: Balaenoptera borealis (assembly GCF_965194805.1). Lineage (NCBI taxonomy): Eukaryota > Metazoa > Chordata > Mammalia > Artiodactyla > Balaenopteridae > Balaenoptera > Balaenoptera borealis. The sequence continues at coordinate 95,188,079 of NC_138873.1, forward strand.
ATAAACACAGCAGTGAAAAGCAGCCAAACCCCATTATAAAAATCAATTACTTTTCAAAACCCGTGAAACAAAGACAGTGAAAGAGAGAGAAATTCTTACAAAATTCGTTCAGGGGCTGTGATGCCACCTGGATTGACCATATCTAGACCCACAGCTGATTGAGACATATGGGTGGACACTCTTGGGGCTGAGAGGTTTGGTGAGGTTGGGTGAGCTAACGCAGACCCTTTAAATTAATACGGCGTGGTACCCATCCCATGGGTCCCAAATCTCCAGGTTCAAGGGTATCGTCCTACATTGAAAACATGCATGAGAAACCCCGAAGATGGCACACCGTGTGATCGGGAAAGGTTTCTAAAACGCACCTCATTTCTCATCTCCTTGTGCTCCGGCTCGCCATTCCAGCCGCTTTACTAGCAATCTCTCTCCTTGGAGAATCAGCACCTTTATCCTCCTGTTCCGTACAGGTTGCAATTTGTCCTGAGGATGAACGGGAAGAGGGGCAACCAATGAGGGACTAGCTCTAGGTGTTGGGACAGGCACAGGTCACTCTGTTTTCCCATCAGGAAAAAGAATTAACCACAGGCTCAGCCTGCCGCCAGGAACCAGAATACGGCCTGAAGCAATCCTGCGCTTTTGCGGCCAGCTCCCAAGAAAGCGAGTTGAATAATGGAGCTCAGGGGCACTGCAATTCACAAACCTGCAGACTTACAAATGATAACTCTCGTCCACAAATATATTGAGGGAAGGCAACGAAGAGGATTTGAAAGCAAGGCAGAATTGCAGGAAACAGATTTCAGGAGGTAGATTTGAATCGCCTTTAAAGCACAGGAAAAGCGGCAAAACCTCGACAGTGATGCCCTTGGCCAAAAAGGGCGTATGCGTTTTTTCCTGAATATATTCAGGAAAAAACGCATACGCCCTTTTTGGCCAACCAAGCAACCTGGAAAGGCAAATCAGCGCTACAAAGAAGTCTCGCTTCCCATCGGTCAAAAGGGCCATGCTGAATAAAGTGTCAAAACCAGAAATGCAGGACAGGCCATGGAGAAATGGGAGCCTTGCTACACTGATGGGCGGGATGTAAATTGCCAACAGCCACTCTGGAGAAGTGTACGGTGTGTCCTGAAACATCTAAAAAACTCAGCTTAGAGAGCATAGGGCACTTCCACTCATGGGCGTATAAATTGGGAAAACTAAAAATCAGCAAGACACAGGCACCCCAAAGTTTTGGGCTACTCTGTTGACAAGAACCTCCACTTCGTTACACCTTAAATATCCCAGGAAAGAGAAGAATGGATAAAGAAGATGTGGTCCTTATATACAATGGAATATCACTCAGCCATGAAATCAATGTCATAAGGCTAGTAGCAGCATGATGAGTGGATTTAGCTATGACGATTCTAAGTGAAATAAGTCCCACAGAAAAAGACACTTATCATGAGATATCACTTATAGAGGGAATGTAAAAACCGCTACCCTTGAACTGAATTACAAAACAGAACAGAGTCACACGTTTAGAAAACACACTATGGCTGCTTAACGGGAAAGGTGAGTTGGGGTGATGCATAAAACAAGGGTTTCAAATTAGCTCAGATATCGTTCCATAAACCCAATATGTAATAGACAAGACCTACTCCTTGCTCAGTGAACTGGACTCAACACCTCCTATTCACCGCCCAAGAATATATCTGAGTAGTAAGAATCTTCAAACCTATGTATTGATATCACTCTGTAAGTGAGTAAAGTGGGTGTAAAGCGGCATAAACACAGCAGTGGAAAGCAGCCAAACCCCATTATAAAAATCAATTACTTTTCAAAACCCGTGAAACAAAGACAGTGAAAGAGAGAGGAATTCTTACAAAATTCGTTCAGGGGCTGTGATGCCAAATGGATTGACCATATCTAGACCAACAGCTGATTGAGACATATGGGTGGACACTCTTGGGGCTGAGAGGTTTGGTGAGGTTGGGTGAGCTAACGCAGACCCTTTAAATTAATACGGCGTGGTACCCATCCCATGGGTCCCAAATCTCCAGGTTCAAGGGCATCGTCCTACATTGAAAACATGCATGAGAAACCCCGAAGATGGCACACCGTGTGATGGGGAAAGGTTTCTAAAACGCACCTCATTTCTCATCTCCTTGTGCTCCGGTTCGCCATTCCAGCCGCTTTACTAGCAATCTCTCTCCTTGGAGAATCAGCACCTTTATCCTCCTGTTCCGTACAGGTTGCAATTTGTCCTGAGGATGAACGGAAAGAGGGGCAACCAATGAGAGACTAGCTCTAGGTGTTGGGACAGGCACACGTCACTCTGTTTTCCCATCAGGAAGAAGAATTAACCACAGGCTCAGCCTTCCGCCAGGAACCAGAATACGGCCTGAAGCAATCCTGCGCTTTTGCGGCCAGCTCCCAAGAAAGCGAGTTGAATAATGGAGCTCAGGGGCACTGCAATTCACAAACCTGCAGACTTAGAAATGATAACTCTCGTCCACAAATATATTGAGGGAAGGCAACGAAGAGAATTTGAAAGCAAGGCAGAATTGCAGGAAACAGATTTCAGGAGGTACATTCGAATCGCCTTTAAAGCACAGGAAAAGCGGCAAAACCTCGACAGTGATGCACTTGGCCAAAAAGGGCGTATGCGTTTTTTCCTGAATATATTCAGGAAAAATCGCATACGCCCTTTTTGGCCAACCAAGCAACCTGGAAAGGCAAATCAGCGCTACAAAGAAGTCTCGCTTCCCATCGGTCAAAAGGGCCATGCTGAATAAAGTGTCAAAACCAGAAATGCAGGACAGGCCATGGAGAAATGGGAGCCTTGCTACGCTGATGGGCGGGACGTAAATTGCCAACAGCCACTCTGGAGAAGTGTACGGTGTGTCCTGAAACATCTAAAAAACTCAGCTTAGAGAGCTTGGGCACTTCCACTCATGGGCGTATAAATTGGGAAAACTAAAAATCAGCAAGACACAGGCACCCCAAATTTTGGGCTACTCTGTTGACAAAAACCTCCACTTCATTACACCTTAAATATCCGAGGAAAGAGAAGAATGGATAAAGAAGTTGTGGTCCTTATGTACAATGAAATATCACTCAGCCATGAAATCAATGTCATAAGGCTAGTAGCAGCATGATGAGTGGATTTAGGTATGACGATTCTAAGTGAAATAAGTCCCACAGAAAAAGACACTTATCATGAGATATCACTTATAGAGGGAATGTAAAAACCGCTACCCTTGAACTGAATTACAAAACAGAACGGAGTCACACATTTAGAAAACACACTATGGCTGCTTAACGGGAAAGGTGAGGTGGGGTGATGCATAAAACAAGGGTTTCAAATTAGCTCAGATACCGTTCCATGAACCCAATATGTAATAGACAAGACCTACTCCTTGCTCAGTGAACTGGACTCAACACCCCCTATTCACCGCCCAGGAATATATCTGACTAGTAAGAATCTTCAAACCTATGTATTGATATCTCTCTGTAAGTGAGTCAAGTGGGTGTAAAGCGGCATAAACACAGCAGTGAAAAGCAGCCAAACCCCATTATAAAAATCAATTACTTTTCAAAACCCGTGAAACAAAGACAGTGAAAGAGAGAGAAATTCTTACAAAATTCGTTCAGGGGCTGTGATGCCACCTGGATTGACCATATCTAGACCCACAGCTGATTGAGACATATGGGTGGACACTCTTGGGGCTGAGAGGTTTGGTGAGGTTGGGTGAGCTAACGCAGACCCTTTAAATTAATACGGCGTGGTACCCATCCCATGGGTCCCAAATCTCCAGGTTCAAGGGCATCGTCCTACATTGAAAACATGCATGAGAAACCCCGAAGATGGCACACCGTGTGATCGGGAAAGGTTTCTAAAACGCACCTCATTTCTCATCTCCTTGTGCTCCGGCTCGCCATTCCAGCCGCTTTACTAGCAATCTCTCTCCTTGGAGAATCAGCACCTTTATCCTCCTGTTCCGTACAGGTTGCAATTTGTCCTGAGGATGAACGGGAAGAGGGGCAACCAATGAGAGACTAGCTCTAGGTGTTGGGACAGGCACAGGTCACTCTGTTTTCCCATCAGGAAGAAGAATTAACCACAGGCTCAGCCTGCCGCCAGGAACCAGAATACGGCCTGAAGCAATCCTGCGCTTTTGCGGCCAGCTCCCAAGAAAGCGAGTTGAATAATGGAGCTCAGGGGCACTGCAATTCACAAACCTGCAGACTTACAAATGATAACTCTCGTCCACAAATATATTGAGGGAAGGCAACGAAGAGGATTTGAAAGCAAGGCAGAATTGCAGGAAACAGATTTCAGGAGGTAGATTCGAATCGCCTTTAAAGCACAGGAAAAGCGGCAAAACCTCGACAGTGATGCCCTTGGCCAAAAAGGGCGTATGCGTTTTTTCCTGAATATATTCAGGAAAAAACGCATACGCCCTTTTTGGCCAACCAAGCAACCTGGAAAGGCAAATCAGCGCTACAAAGAAGTCTCGCTTCCCATCGGTCAAAAGGGCCATGCTGAATAAAGTGTCAAAACCAGAAATGCAGGACAGGCCATGGAGAAATGGGAGCCTTGCTACACTGATGGGCGGGACGTAAATTGCCAACAGCCACTCTGGAGAAGTGTACGGTGTGTCCTGAAACATCTAAAAAACTCAGCTTAGAGAGCATAGGGCACTTCCACTCATGGGCGTATAAATTGGGAAAACTAAAAATCAGCAAGACACAGGCACCCCAAAGTTTTGGGCTACTCTGTTGACAAGAACCTCCACTTCGTTACACCTTAAATATCCCAGGAAAGAGAAGAATGGATAAAGAAGATGTGGTCCTTATATACAATGGAATATCACTCAGCCATGAAATCAATGTCATAAGGCTAGTAGCAGCATGATGAGTGGATTTAGGTATGACGATTCTAAGTGAAATAAGTCCCACAGAAAAAGACACTTATCATGAGATATCACTTATAGAGGGAATGTAAAAACCGCTACCCTTGAACTGAATTACAAAACAGAACGGAATCACACGTTTAGAAAACAGACTATGGCTGCTTAACGGGAAAGGTGAGGTGGGGTGATGCATAAAACAAGGGTTTCAAATTAGCTCAGATATCGTTCCATAAACCCAATATGTAATAGACAAGACCTACTCCTTGCTCAGTGAACTGGACTCAACACCCCCTATTCACCGCCCAGGAATATATCAGACTAGTAAGAATCTTCAAACCTATGTATTGATATCTCTCTGTAAGTGAGTCAAGTGGGTGTAAAGCGGCATAAACACAGCAGTGAAAAGCAGCCAAACCCCATTATAAAAATCAATTACTTTTCAAAACCCGTGAAACAAAGACAGTGAAAGAGAGAGAAATTCTTACAAAATTCGTTCAGGGGCTGTGATGCCACCTGGATTGACCATATCTAGACCCACAGCTGATTGAGACATATGGGTGGACACTCTTGGGGCTGAGAGGTTTGGTGAGGTTGGGTGAGCTAACGCAGACCCTTTAAATTAATACGGCGTGGTACCCATCCCATGGGTCCCAAATCTCCAGGTTCAAGGGCATCGTCCTACATTGAAAACATGCATGAGAAACCCCGAAGATGGCACACCGTGTGATCGGGAAAGGTTTCTAAAACGCACCTCATTTCTCATCTCCTTGTGCTCCGGCTCGCCATTCCAGCCGCTTTACTAGCAATCTCTCTCCTTGGAGAATCAGCACCTTTATCCTCCTGTTCCGTACAGGTTGCAATTTGTCCTGAGGATGAACGGGAAGAGGGGCAACCAATGAGAGACTAGCTCTAGGTGTTGGGACAGGCACAGGTCACTCTGTTTTCCCATCAGGAAGAAGAATTAACCACAGGCTCAGCCTGCCGCCAGGAACCAGAATACGGCCTGAAGCAATCCTGCGCTTTTGCGGCCAGCTCCCAAGAAAGCGAGTTGAATAATGGAGCTCAGGGGCACTGCAATTCACAAACCTGCAGACTTACAAATGATAACTCTCGTCCACAAATATATTGAGGGAAGGCAACGAAGAGGATTTGAAAGCAAGGCAGAATTGCAGGAAACAGATTTCAGGAGGTAGATTCGAATCGCCTTTAAAGCACAGGAAAAGCGGCAAAACCTCGACAGTGATGCCCTTGGCCAAAAAGGGCGTATGCGTTTTTTCCTGAATATATTCAGGAAAAAACGCATACGCCCTTTTTGGCCAACCAAGCAACCTGGAAAGGCAAATCAGCGCTACAAAGAAGTCTCGCTTCCCATCGGTCAAAAGGGCCATGCTGAATAAAGTGTCAAAACCAGAAATGCAGGACAGGCCATGGAGAAATGGGAGCCTTGCTACACTGATGGGCGGGATGTAAATTGCCAACAGCCACTCTGGAGAAGTGTACGGTGTGTCCTGAAACATCTAAAAAACTCAGCTTAGAGAGCATAGGGCACTTCCACTCATGGGCGTATAAATTGGGAAAACTAAAAATCAGCAAGACACAGGCACCCCAAAGTTTTGGGCTACTCTGTTGACAAAAACCTCCACTTCGTTACACCTTAAATATCCCAGGAAAGAGAAGAATGGATAAAGAAGATGTGGTCCTTATATACAATGGAATATCACTCAGCCATGAAATCAATGTCATAAGGCTAGTAGCAGCATGATGAGTGGATTTAGCTATGACGATTCTAAGTGAAATAAGTCACACAGAAAAAGACACTTATCATGAGATATCACTTATAGAGGGAATGTAAAAACCGCTACCCTTGAACTGCATTACAAAACAGAACAGAGTCACACGTTTAGAAAACACACTATGGCTGCTTAACGGGAAAGGTGAGGTGGGGTGATGCATAAAACAAGGGTTTCAAATTAGCTCAGATATCGTTCCATAAACCCAATATGTAATAGACAAGACCTACTCCTTGCTCAGTGAACTGGACTCAACACCCCCTATTCACCGCCCAAGAATATATCTGACTAGTAAGAATCTTCAAACCTATGTATTGATATCACTCTGTAAGTGAGTCAAGTGGGTGTAAAGCGGCATAAACACAGCAGTGGAAAGCAGCCAAACCCCATTATAAAAATCAATTACTTTTCAAAACCCGTGAAACAAAGACAGTGAAAGAGAGAGGAATTCTTACAAAATTCGTTCAGGGGCTGTGATGCCACCTGGATTGACCATATCTAGACCCACAGCTGATTGAGACATATGGGTGGACACTCTTGGGGCTGAGAGGTTTGGTGAGGTTGGGTGAGCTAACGCAGACCCTTTAAATTAATACGGCGTGGTACCCATCCCATGGGTCCCAAATCTCCAGGTTCAAGGGCATCGTCCTACATTGAAAACATGCATGAGAAACCCCGAAGATGGCACACCGTGTGATGGGGAAAGGTTTCTAAAACGCACCTCATTTCTCATCTCCTTGTGCTCCGGTTCGCCATTCCAGCCGCTTTACTAGCAATCTCTCTCCTTGGAGAATCAGCACCTTTATCCTCCTGTTCCGTACAGGTTGCAATTTGTCCTGAGGATGAACGGGAAGAGGGGCAACCAATGAGAGACTAGCTCTAGGTGTTGGGACAGGCACACGTCACTCTGTTTTCCCATCAGGAAGAAGAATTAACCACAGGCTCAGCCTTCCGCCAGGAACCAGAATACGGCCTGAAGCAATCCTGCGCTTTTGCGGCCAGCTCCCAAGAAAGCGAGTTGAATAATGGAGCTCAGGGGCACTGCAATTCACAAACCTGCAGACTTAGAAATGATAACTCTCGTCCACAAATATATTGAGGGAAGGCAACGAAGAGGATTTGAAAGCAAGGCAGAATTGCAGGAAACAGATTTCAGGAGGTACATTCGAATCGCCTTTAAAGCACAGGAAAAGCGGCAAAAACTCGACAGTGATGCACTTGGCCAAAAAGGGCGTATGCGTTTTTTCCTGAATATATTCAGGAAAAATCGCATACGCCCTTTTTGGCCAACCAAGCAACCTGGAAAGGCAAATCACCGCTACAAAGAAGTCTCGCTTCCCATTGGTCAAAAGGGCCATGCTGAATAAAGTGTCAAAACCAGAAATGCAGGACAGGCCATGGAGAAATGGGAGCCTTGCTACGCTGATGGGCGGGACGTAAATTGCCAACAGCCACTCTGGAGAAGTGTACGGTGTGTCCTGAAACATCTAAAAAACTCAGCTTAGAGAGCTTGGGCACTTCCACTCATGGGCGTATAAATTGGGAAAACTAAAAATCAGCAAGACACAGGCACCCCAAATTTTGGGCTACTCTGTTGACAAGAACCTCCACTTCATTACACCTTAAATATCCGAGGAAAGAGAAGAATGGATAAAGAAGTTGTGGTCCTTATGTACAATGGAATATCACTCAGCCATGAAATCAATGTCATAAGGCTAGTAGCAGCATGATGAGTGGATTTAGGTATGACGATTCTAAGTGAAATAAATCACACAGAAAAAGACACTTATCATAAGATATCACTTATAGAGGGAATGTAAAAACCGCTACCCTTGAACTGAATTACAAAACAGAACGGAGTCACACATTTAGAAAACACACTATGGCTGCTTAACGGGAAAGGTGAGGTGGGGTGATGCATAAAACAAGGGTTTCAAATTAGCTCAGATACCGTTCCATGAACCCAATATGTAATAGACAAGACCTACTCCTTGCTCAGTGAACTGGACTCAACACCCCCTATTCACCGCCCAAGAATATATCTGACTAGTAAGAATCTTAAAACCTATGTATTGATATCTCTCTGTAAGTGAGTCAAGTGGGTGTAAAGCGGCATAAACACAGCAGTGAAAAGCAGCTAAACCCCATTATAAAAATCAATTACTTTTCAAAACCCGTGAAACAAAGACAGTGAAAGAGAGAGAAATTCTTACAAAATTCGTTCAGGGGCTGTGATGCCACCTGGATTGACCATATCTAGACCCACAGCTGATTGAGACATATGGGTGGACACTCTTGGGGCTGAGAGGTTTGGTGAGGTTGGGTGAGCTAACGCAGACCCTTTAAATTAATACGGCGTGGTACCCATCCCATGGGTCTCAAATCTCCAGGTTCAAGGGCATCGTCCTACATTGAAAACATGCATGAGAAACCCCGAAGATGGCACACCGTGTGATCGGGAAAGGTTTCTAAAACGCACCTCATTTCTCATCTCCTTGTGCTCCGGCTCGCCATTCCAGCCGCTTTACTAGCAATCTCTCTCCTTGGAGAATCAGCACCTTTATCCTCCTGTTCCGTACAGGTTGCAATTTGTCCTGAGGATGAACGGGAAGAGGGGCAACCAATGAGAGACTAGCTCTAGGTGTTGGGACAGGCACACGTCACTCTGTTTTCCCATCAGGAAGAAGAATTAACCACAGGCTCAGCCTGCCGCCAGGAACCAGAATATGGCCTGAAGCAATCCTGCGCTTTTGCGGCCAGCTCCCAAGAAAGCGACTTGAATAATGGAGCTCAGGGGCACTGCAATTCACAAACCTGCAGACTTAGAAATGATAACTGTTGTCCACAAATATATTGAGGGAAGGCATCGAAGAGGATTTGAAAGCAAGGCAGAATTGCAGGAAACAGATTTCAGGAGGTAGATTCGAATCGCCTTTAAAGCACAGGAAAAGCATCAAAACCTCGACAATGATGCCCTTGGCCAAAAAGGGCGTATGCGTTTTTTCCTGAATATATTCAGGAAAAAACGCATACGCCCTTTTTGGCCAACCAAGCAACCTGGAAAGGCAAATCAGCGCTACAAAGAAGTCTCGCTTCCCATCGGTCAAAAGGGCCATGCTGAATAAAGTGTCAAAACCAGAAATGCAGGACAGGCCATGGAGAAATGGGAGCCTTGCTACACTGATGGGCGGGATGTAAATTGCCAACAGCCACTCTGGAGAAGTGTACGGTGTGTCCTGAAACATCTAAAAAACTCAGCTTAGAGAGCATAGGGCACTTCCACTCATGGGCGTATAAATTGGGAAAACTAAAAATCAGCAAGACACAGGCACCCCAAAGTTTTGGGCTACTCTGTTGACAAGAACCTCCACTTCGTTACACCTTAAATATCCCAGGAAAGAGAAGAATGGATAAAGAAGATGTGGTCCTTATATACAATGGAATATCACTCAGCCATGAAATCAATGTCATAAGGCTAGTAGCAGCATGATGAGTGGATTTAGGTATGACGATTCTAAGTGAAATAAGTCCCACAGAAAAAGACACTTATCATGAGATATCACTTATAGAGGGAATGTAAAAACCGCTACCCTTGAACTGAATTGCAAAACAGAACGGAATCACACGTTTAGAAAACAGACTATGGCTGCTTAACGGGAAAGGTGAGGTGGGGTGATGCATAAAACAAGGGTTTCAAATTAGCTCAGATACCGTTCCATGAACCCAATATGTAATAGACAAGACCTACTCCTTGCTCAGTGAACTGGACTCAACACCCCCTATTCACCGCCCAGGAATATATCAGACTAGTAAGAATCTTCAAACCTATGTATTGATATCTCTCTGTAAGTGAGTCAAGTGGGTGTAAAGCGGCATAAACACAGCAGTGAAAAGCAGCCAAACCCCATTATAAAAATCAATTACTTTTCAAAACCCGTGAAACAAAGACAGTGAAAGAGAGAGAAATTCTTACAAAATTCGTTCAGGGGCTGTGATGCCACCTGGATTGACCATATCTAGACCCACAGCTGATTGAGACATATGGGTGGACACTCTTGGGGCTGAGAGGTTTGGTGAGGTTGGGTGAGCTAACGCAGACCCTTTAAATTAATACGGCGTGGTACCCATCCCATGGGTCCCAAATCTCCAGGTTCAAGGGCATCGTCCTACATTGAAAACATGCATGAGAAACCCCGAAGATGGCACACCGTGTGATCGGGAAAGGTTTCTAAAACGCACCTCATTTCTCATCTCCTTGTGCTCCGGCTCGCCATTCCAGCCGCTTTACTAGCAATCTCTCTCCTTGGAGAATCAGCACCTTTATCCTCCTGTTCCGTACAGGTTGCAATTTGTCCTGAGGATGAACGGGAAGAGGGGCAACCAATGAGAGACTAGCTCTAGGTGTTGGGACAGGCACAGGTCACTCTGTTTTCCCATCAGGAAGAAGAATTAACCACAGGCTCAGCCTGCCGCCAGGAACCAGAATACGGCCTGAAGCAATCCTGCGCTTTTGCGGCCAGCTCCCAAGAAAGCGAGTTGAATAATGGAGCTCAGGGGCACTGCAATTCACAAACCTGCAGACTTACAAATGATAACTCTCGTCCACAAATATATTGAGGGAAGGCAACGAAGAGGATTTGAAAGCAAGGCAGAATTGCAGGAAACAGATTTCAGGAGGTAGATTCGAATCGCCTTTAAAGCACAGGAAAAGCGGCAAAACCTCGACAGTGATGCCCTTGGCCAAAAAGGGCGTATGCGTTTTTTCCTGAATATATTCAGGAAAAAACGCATACGCCCTTTTTGGCCAACCAAGCAACCTGGAAAGGCAAATCAGCGCTACAAAGAAGTCTCGCTTCCCATCGGTCAAAAGGGCCATGCTGAATAAAGTGTCAAAACCAGAAATGCAGGACAGGCCATGGAGAAATGGGAGCCTTGCTACACTGATGGGCGGGATGTAAATTGCCAACAGCCACTCTGGAGAAGTGTACGGTGTGTCCTGAAACATCTAAAAAACTCAGCTTAGAGAGCATAGGGCACTTCCACTCATGGGCGTATAAATTGGGAAAACTAAAAATCAGCAAGACACAGGCACCCCAAAGTTTTGGGCTACTCTGTTGACAAGAACCTCCACTTCGTTACACCTTAAATATCCCAGGAAAGAGAAGAATGGATAAAGAAGATGTGGTCCTTATATACAATGGAATATCACTCAGCCATGAAATCAATGTCATAAGGCTAGTAGCAGCATGATGAGTGGATTTAGCTATGACGATTCTAAGTGAAATAAGTCACACAGAAAAAGACACTTATCATGAGATATCACTTATAGAGGGAATGTAAAAACCGCTACCCTTGAACTGAATTACAAAACAGAACAGAGTCACACGTTTAGAAAACACACTATGGCTGCTTAACGGGAAAGGTGAGGTGGGGTGATGCATAAAACAAGGGTTTCAAATTAGCTCAGATATCGTTCCATAAACCCAATATGTAATAGACAAGACCTACTCCTTGCTCAGTGAACTGGACTCAACACCCCCTATTCACCGCCCAAGAATATATCTGACTAGTAAGAATCTTCAAACCTATGTATTGATATCACTCTGTAAGTGAGTCAAGTGGGTGTAAAGCGGCATAAACACAGCAGTGGAAAGCAGCCAAACCCCATTATAAAAATCAATTACTTTTCAAAACCCGTGAAACAAAGACAGTGAAAGAGAGAGGAATTCTTACAAAATTCGTTCAGGGGCTGTGATGCCACCTGGATTGACCATATCTAGACCCACAGCTGATTGAGACATATGGGTGGACACTCTTGGGGCTGAGAGGTTTGGTGAGGTTGGGTGAGCTAACGCAGACCCTTTAAATTAATACGGCGTGGTACCCATCCCATGGGTCCCAAATCTCCAGGTTCAAGGGCATCGTCCTACATTGAAAACATGCATGAGAAACCCTGAAGATGGCACACCGTGTGATGGGGAAAGGTTTCTAAAACGCACCTCATTTCTCATCTGCTTGTGCTCCGGTTCGCCATTCCAGCCGCTTTACTAGCAATCTCTCTCCTTGGAGAATCAGCACCTTTATCCTCCTGTTCCGTACAGGTTGCAATTTGTCCTGAGGATGAACGGGAAGAGGGGCAACCAATGAGAGACTAGCTCTAGGTGTTGGGACAGGCACACGTCACTCTGTTTTCCCATCAGGAAGAAGAATTAACCACAGGCTCAGCCTTCCGCCAGGAACCAGAATACGGCCTGAAGCAATCCTGCGCTTTTGCGGCCAGCTCCCAAGAAAGCGAGTTGAATAATGGAGCTCAGGGGCACTGCAATTCACAAACCTGCAGACTTAGAAATGATAACTCTCGTCCACAAATATATTGAGGGAAGGCAACGAAGAGGATTTGAAAGCAAGGCAGAATTGCAGGAAACAGATTTCAGGAGGTACATTCGAATCGCCTTTAAAGCACAGGAAAAGCGGCAAAACCTCGACAGTGATGCACTTGGCCAAAAAGGGCGTATGCGTTTTTTCCTGAATATATTCAGGAAAAATCGCATACGCCCTTTTTGGCCAACCAAGCAACCTGGAAAGGCAAATCAGCGCTACAAAGAAGTCTCGCTTCCCATTGGTCAAAAGGGCCATGCTGAATAAAGTGTCAAAACCAGAAATGCAGGACAGGCCATGGAGAAATGGGAGCCTTGCTACGCTGATGGGCGGGACGTAAATTGCCAACAGCCACTCTGGAGAAGTGTACGGTGTGTCCTGAAACATCTAAAAAACTCAGCTTAGAGAGCTTGGGCACTTCCACTCATGGGCGTATAAATTGGGAAAACTAAAAATCAGCAAGACACAGGCACCCCAAATTTTGGGCTACTCTGTTGACAAAAACCTCCACTTCATTACACCTTAAATATCCGAGGAAAGAGAAGAATGGATAAAGAAGTTGTGGTCCTTATGTACAATGGAATATCACTCAGCCATGAAATCAATGTCATAAGGCTAGTAGCAGCATGATGAGTGGATTTAGGTATGACGATTCTAAGTGAAATAAATCACACAGAAAAAGACACTTATCATAAGATATCACTTATAGAGGGAATGTAAAAACCGCTACCCTTGAACTGCATTACAAAATAGAACAGAGTCACACGTTTAGAAAACACACTATGGCTGCTTAACGGGAAAGGTGAGGTGGGGTGATGCATAAATCAAGGGTTTCAAATTAGCTCAGATACCGTTCCATAAACCCAATATGTAATAGACAAGACCTACTCCTTGCTCAGTGAACTGGACTCAACACCCCCTATTCACCGCCCAAGAATATATCTCACTAGTAAGAATCTTCAAACCTATGTATTGATATCTCTCTGTAAGTGAGTCAAGTGGGTGTAAAGCGGCATAAACACAGCAGTGAAAAGCAGCTAAACCCCATTATAAAAATCAATTACTTTTCAAAACCCGTGAAACAAAGACAGTGAAAGAGAGAGAAATTCTTACAAAATTCGTTCAGGGGCTGTGATGCCACCTGGATTGACCATATCTAGACCCACAGCTGATTGAGACATATGGGTGGACACTCTTGGGGCTGAGAGGTTTGGTGAGGTTGGGTGAGCTAACGCAGACCCTTTAAATTAATACGGCGTGGTACCCATCCCATGGGTCCCAAATCTCCAGGTTCAAGGGCATCGTCCTACATTGAAAACATGCATGAGAAACCCCGAAGATGGCACACCGTGTGATCGGGAAAGGTTTCTAAAACGCACCTCATTTCTCATCTCCTTGTGCTCCGGCTCACCATTCCAGCCGCTTAACTAGCAATCTCTCTCCTTGGAGAATCAGCACCTTTATCCTCCTGTTCCGTACAGGTTGCAATTTGTCCTGAGGATGAACGGGAAGAGGGGCAACCAATGAGAGACTAGCTCTAGGTGTTGGGACAGGCACAGGTCACTCTGTTTTCCCATCAGGAAGAAGAATTAACCACAGGCTCAGCCTGCCGCCAGGAACCAGAATACGGCCTGAAGCAATCCTGCGCTTTTGCGGCCAGCTCCCAAGAAAGCGAGTTGAAGAATGGAGCTCAGGGGCACTGCAATTCACAAACCTGCAGACTTACAAATGATAACTCTCGTCCACAAATATATTGAGGGAAGGCAACGAAGAGGATTTGAAAGCAAGGCAGAATTGCAGGAAACAGATTTCAGGAGGTAGATTCGAATCGCCTTTAAAGCACAGGAAAAGCGGCAAAACCTCGACAGTGATGCCCTTGGCCAAAAAGGGCGTATGCGTTTTTTCCTGAATATATTCAGGAAAAAACGCATACGCCCTTTTTGGCCAACCAAGCAACCTGGAAAGGCAAATCAGCGCTACAAAGAAGTCTCGCTTCCCATCGGTCAAAAGGGCCATGCTGAATAAAGTGTCAAAACCAGAAATGCAGGACAGGCCATGGAGAAATGGGAGCCTTGCTACACTGATGGGCGGGATGTAAATTGCCAACAGCCACTCTGGAGAAGTGTACGGTGTGTCCTGAAACATCTAAAAAACTCAGCTTAGAGAGCATAGGGCACTTCCACTCATGGGCGTATAAATTGGGAAAACTAAAAATCAGCAAGACACAGGCACCCCAAAGTTTTGGGCTACTCTGTTGACAAGAACCTCCACTTCGTTACACCTTAAATATCCCAGGAAAGAGAAGAATGGATAAAGAAGATGTGGTCCTTATATACAATGGAATATCACTCAGCCATGAAATCAATGTCATAAGGCTAGTAGCAGCATGATGAGTGGATTTAGCTATGACGATTCTAAGTGAAATAAGTCACACAGAAAAAGACACTTATCATGAGATATCACTTATAGAGGGAATGTAAAAACCGCTACCCTTGAACTGAATTACAAAACAGAACAGAGTCACACGTTTAGAAAACACACTATGGCTGCTTAACGGGAAAGGTGAGGTGGGGTGATGCATAAAACAAGGGTTTCAAATTAGCTCAGATATCGTTCCATAAACCCAATATGTAATAGACAAGACCTACTCCTTGCTCAGTGAACTGGACTCAACACCCCCTATTCACCGCCCAAGAATATATCTGACTAGTAAGAATCTTCAAACCTATGTATTGATATCACTCTGTAAGTGAGTCAAGTGGGTGTAAAGCGGCATAAACACAGCAGTGGAAAGCAGCCAAACCCCATTATAAAAATCAATTACTTTTCAAAACCCGTGAAACAAAGACAGTGAAAGAGAGAGGAATTCTTACAAAATTCGTTCAGGGGCTGTGATGCCACCTGGATTGACCATATCTAGACCCACAGCTGATTGAGACATATGGGTGGACACTCTTGGGGCTGAGAGGTTTGGTGAGGTTGGGTGAGCTAACGCAGACCCTTTAAATTAATACGGCGTGGTACCCATCCCATGGGTCCCAAATCTCCAGGTTCAAGGGCATCGTCCTACATTGAAAACATGCATGAGAAACCCTGAAGATGGCACACCGTGTGATGGGGAAAGGTTTCTAAAACGCACCTCATTTCTCATCTGCTTGTGCTCCGGTTCGCCATTCCAGCCGCTTTACTAGCAATCTCTCTCCTTGGAGAATCAGCACCTTTATCCTCCTGTTCCGTACAGGTTGCAATTTGTCCTGAGGATGAACGGGAAGAGGGGCAACCAATGAGAGACTAGCTCTAGGTGTTGGGACAGGCACACGTCACTCTGTTTTCCCATCAGGAAGAAGAATTAACCACAGGCTCAGCCTTCCGCCAGGAACCAGAATACGGCCTGAAGCAATCCTGCGCTTTTGCGGCCAGCTCCCAAGAAAGCGAGTTGAATAATGGAGCTCAGGGGCACTGCAATTCACAAACCTGCAGACTTAGAAATGATAACTCTCGTCCACAAATATATTGAGGGAAGGCAACGAAGAGGATTTGAAAGCAAGGCAGAATTGCAGGAAACAGATTTCAGGAGGTACATTCGAATCGCCTTTAAAGCACAGGAAAAGCGGCAAAACCTCGACAGTGATGCACTTGGCCAAAAAGGGCGTATGCGTTTTTTCCTGAATATATTCAGGAAAAATCGCATACGCCCTTTTTGGCCAACCAAGCAACCTGGAAAGGCAAATCAGCGCTACAAAGAAGTCTCGCTTCCCATTGGTCAAAAGGGCCATGCTGAATAAAGTGTCAAAACCAGAAATGCAGGACAGGCCATGGAGAAATGGGAGCCTTGCTACGCTGATGGGCGGGACGTAAATTGCCAACAGCCACTCTGGAGAAGTGTACGGTGTGTCCTGAAACATCTAAAAAACTCAGCTTAGAGAGCTTGGGCACTTCCACTCATGGGCGTATAAATTGGGAAAACTAAAAATCAGCAAGACACAGGCACCCCAAATTTTGGGCTACTCTGTTGACAAAAACCTCCACTTCATTACACCTTAAATATCCGAGGAAAGAGAAGAATGGATAAAGAAGTTGTGGTCCTTATGTACAATGGAATATCACTCAGCCATGAAATCAATGTCATAAGGCTAGTAGCAGCATGATGAGTGGATTTAGGTATGACGATTCTAAGTGAAATAAATCACACAGAAAAAGACACTTATCATAAGATATCACTTATAGAGGGAATGTAAAAACCGCTACCCTTGAACTGCATTACAAAATAGAACAGAGTCACACGTTTAGAAAACACACTATGGCTGCTTAACGGGAAAGGTGAGGTGGGGTGATGCATAAATCAAGGGTTTCAAATTAGCTCAGATACCGTTCCATAAACCCAATATGTAATAGACAAGACCTACTCCTTGCTCAGTGAACTGGACTCAACACCCCCTATTCACCGCCCAAGAATATATCTCACTAGTAAGAATCTTCAAACCTATGTATTGATATCTCTCTGTAAGTGAGTCAAGTGGGTGTAAAGCGGCATAAACACAGCAGTGAAAAGCAGCTAAACCCCATTATAAAAATCAATTACTTTTCAAAACCCGTGAAACAAAGACAGTGAAAGAGAGAGAAATTCTTACAAAATTCGTTCAGGGGCTGTGATGCCACCTGGATTGACCATATCTAGACCCACAGCTGATTGATACATATGGGTGGACACTCTTGGGGCTGAGAGGTTTGGTGAGGTTGGGTGAGCTAACGCAGACCCTTTAAATTAATACGGCGTGGTACCCATCCCATGGGTCCCAAATCTCCAGGTTCAAGGGCATCGTCCTACATTGAAAACATGCATGAGAAACCCCGAAGATGGCACACCGTGTGATCGGGAAAGGTTTCTAAAACGCACCTCATTTCTCATCTCCTTGTGCTCCGGCTCACCATTCCAGCCGCTTTACTAGCAATCTCTCTCCTTGGAGAATCAGCACCTTTATCCTCCTGTTCCGTACAGGTTGCAATTTGTCCTGAGGATGAACGGGAAGAGGGGCAACCAATGAGAGACTAGCTCTAGGTGTTGGGACAGGCACAGGTCACTCTGTTTTCCCATCAGGAAGAAGAATTAACCACAGGCTCAGCCTGCCGCCAGGAACCAGAATACGGCCTGAAGCAATCCTGCGCTTTTGCGGCCAGCTCCCAAGAAAGCGAGTTGAATAATGGAGCTCAGGGGCACTGCAATTCACAAACCTGCAGACTTAGAAATGATAACTCTCGTCCACAAATATATTGAGGGAAGGCAACGAAGAGGATTTGAAAGCAAGGCAGAATTGCAGGAAAGAGATTTCAGGAGGTACATTCGAATCGCCTTTAAAGCACAGGAAAAGCGGCAAAACCTCGACAGTGATGCACTTGGCCAAAAAGGGCGTATGCGTTTTTTCCTGAATATATTCAGGAAAAATCGCATACGCCCTTTTTGGCCAACCAAGCAACCTGGAAAGGCAAATCAGCGCTACAAAGAAGTCTCGCTTCCCATTGGTCAAAAGGGCCATGCTGAATAAAGTGTCAAAACCAGAAATGCAGGACAGGCCATGGAGAAATGGGAGCCTTGCTACGCTGATGGGCGGGACGTAAATTGCCAACAGCCACTCTGGAGAAGTGTACGGTGTGTCCTGAAACATCTAAAAAACTCAGCTTAGAGAGCTTGGGCACTTCCACTCATGGGCGTATAAATTGGGAAAACTAAAAATCAGCAAGACACAGGCACCCCAAATTTTGGGCTACTCTGTTGACAAAAACCTCCACTTCATTACACCTTAAATATCCGAGGAAAGAGAAGAATGGATAAAGAAGTTGTGGTCCTTATGTACAATGGAATATCACTCAGCCATGAAATCAATGTCATAAGGCTAGTAGCAGCATGATGAGTGGATTTAGGTATGACGATTGTAAGTGAAATAAATCACACAGAAAAAGACACTTATCATAAGATATCACTTATAGAGGGAATGTAAAAACCGCTACCCTTGAACTGCATTACAAAATAGAACAGAGTCACACGTTTAGAAAACACACTATGGCTGCTTAACGGGAAAGGTGAGGTGGGGTGATGCATAAATCAAGGGTTTCAAATTAGCTCAGATACCGTTCCATAAACCCAATATGTAATAGACAAGACCTACTCCTTGCTCAGTGAACTGGACTCAACACCCCCTATTCACCGCCCAAGAATATATCTCACTAGTAAGAATCTTCAAACCTATGTATTGATATCTCTCTGTAAGTGAGTCAAGTGGGTGTAAAGCGGCATAAACACAGCAGTGAAAAGCAGCTAAACCCCATTATAAAAATCAATTACTTTTCAAAACCCGTGAAACAAAGACAGTGAAAGAGAGAGAAATTCTTACAAAATTCGTTCAGGGGCTGTGATGCCACCTGGATTGACCATATCTAGACCCACAGCTGATTGAGACATATGGGTGGACACTCTTGGGGCTGAGAGGTTTGGTGAGGTTGGGTGAGCTAACGCAGACCCTTTAAATTAATACGGCGTGGTACCCATCCCATGGGTCCCAAATCTCCAGGTTCAAGGGCATCGTCCTACATTGAAAACATGCATGAGAAACCCCGAAGATGGCACACCGTGTGATCGGGAAAGGTTTCTAAAACGCACCTCATTTCTCATCTCCTTGTGCTCCGGTTCGCCATTCCAGCCGCTTTACTAGCAATCTCTCTCCTTGGAGAATCAGCACCTTTATCCTCCTGTTCCGTACAGGTTGCAATTTGTCCTGAGGATGAACGGGAAGAGGGGCAACCAATGAGAGACTAGCTCTAGGTGTTGGGACAGGCACAGGTCACTCTGTTTTCCCATCAGGAAGAAGAATTAACCACAGGCTCAGCCTGCCGCCAGGAACCAGAATACGGCCTGAAGCAATCCTGCGCTTTTGCGGCCAGCTCCCAAGAAAGCGAGTTGAATAATGGAGCTCAGGGGCACTGCAATTCACAAACCTGCAGACTTACAAATGATAACTCTCGTCCACAAATATATTGAGGGAAGGCAACGAAGAGGATTTGAAAGCAAGGCAGAATTGCAGGAAACAGATTTCAGGAGGTAGATTCGAATCGCCTTTAAAGCACAGGAAAAGCGGCAAAACCTCGACAGTGATGCCCTTGGCCAAAAAGGGCGTATGCGTTTTTTCCTGAATATATTCAGGAAAAAACGCATACGCCCTTTTTGGCCAACCAAGCAACCTGGAAAGGCAAATAAGCGCTACAAAGAAGTCTCGCTTCCCATCGGTCAAAAGGGCCATGCTGAATAAAGTGTCAAAACCAGAAATGCAGGACAGGCCATGGAGAAATGGGAGCCTTGCTACACTGATGGACGGGATGTAAATTGCCAACAGCCACACTGGAGAAGTGTACGGTGTGTCCTGAAACATCTAAAAAACTCAGCTTAGAGAGCATAGGGCACTTCCACTCATGGGCGTATAAATTGGGAAAACTAAAAATCAGCAAGACACAGGCACCCCAAAGTTTTGGGCTACTCTGTTGACAAGAACCTCCACTTCGTTACACCTTAAATATCCCAGGAAAGAGAAGAATGGATAAAGAAGATGTGGTCCTTATATACAATGGAATATCACTCAGCCATGAAATCAATGTCATAAGGCTAGTAGCAGCATGATGAGTGGATTTAGCTATGACGATTCTAAGTGAAATAAGTCACACAGAAAAAGACACTTATCATGAGATATCACTTATAGAGGGAATGTAAAAACCGCTACCCTTGAACTGAATTACAAAACAGAACAGAGTCACACGTTTAGAAAACACACTATGGCTGCTTAACGGGAAAGGTGAGGTGGGGTGATGCATAAAACAAGGGTTTCAAATTAGCTCAGATATCGTTCCATAAACCCAATATGTAATAGACAAGACCTACTCCTTGCTCAGTGAACTGGACTCAACACCCCCTATTCACCGCCCAAGAATATATCTGACTAGTAAGAATCTTAAAACCTATGTATTGATATCACTCTGTAAGTGAGTAAAGTGGGTGTAAAGCGGCATAAACACAGCAGTGGAAAGCAGCCAAACCCCATTATAAAAATCAATTACTTTTCAAAACCCGTGAAACAAAGACAGTGAAAGAGAGAGGAATTCTTACAAAATTCGTTCAGGGGCTGTGATGCCACCTGGATTGACCATATCTAGACCCACAGCTGATTGAGACATATGGGTGGACACTCTTGGGGCTGAGAGGTTTGGTGAGGTTGGGTGAGCTAACGCAGACCCTTTAAATTAATACGGCGTGGTACCCATCCCATGGGTCCCAAATCTCCAGGTTCAAGGGCATCGTCCTACATTGAAAACATGCATGAGAAACCCTGAAGATGGCACACCGTGTGATGGGGAAAGGTTTCTAAAACGCACCTCATTTCTCATCTGCTTGTGCTCCGGTTCGCCATTCCAGCCGCTTTACTAGCAATCTCTCTCCTTGGAGAATCAGCACCTTTATCCTCCTGTTCCGTACAGGTTGCAATTTGTCCTGAGGATGAACGGGAAGAGGGGCAACCAATGAGAGACTAGCTCTAGGTGTTGGGACACGCACACGTCACTCTGTTTTCCCATCAGGAAGAAGAATTAACCACAGGCTCAGCCTGCCGCCAGGAACCAGAATACGGCCTGAAGCAATCCTGCGCTTTTGCGGCCAGCTCCCAAGAAAGCGAGTTGAATAATGGAGCTCAGGGGCACTGCAATTCACAAACCTGCAGACTTAGAAATGATAACTCTCGTCCACAAATATATTGAGGGAAGGCAACGAAGAGGATTTGAAAGCAAGGCAGAATTGCAGGAAACAGATTTCAGGAGGTATATTCGAATCGCCTTTAAAGCACAGGAAAAGCGGCAAAACCTCGACAGTGATGCACTTGGCCAAAAAGGGCGTATGCGTTTTTTCCTGAATATATTCAGGAAAAATCGCATACGCCCTTTTTGGCCAACCAAGCAACCTGGAAAGGCAAATCAGCGCTACAAAGAAGTCTCGCTTCCCATTGGTCAAAAGGGCCATGCTGAATAAAGTGTCAAAACCAGAAATGCAGGACAGGCCATGGAGAAATGGGAGCCTTGCTACGCTGATGGGCGGGACGTAAATTGCCAACAGCCACTCTGGAGAAGTGTACGGTGTGTCCTGAAACATCTAAAAAACTCAGCTTAGAGAGCTTGGGCACTTCCACTCATGGGCGTATAAATTGGGAAAACTAAAAATCAGCAAGACACAGGCACCCCAAATTTTGGGCTACTCTGTTGACAAAAACCTCCACTTCATTACACCTTAAATATCCGAGGAAAGAGAAGAATGGATAAAGAAGTTGTGGTCCTTATGTACAATGGAATATCACTCAGCCATGAAATCAATGTCATAAGGCTAGTAGCAGCATGATGAGTGGATTTAGGTATGACGATTCTAAGTGAAATAAATCACACAGAAAAAGACACTTATCATAAGATATCACTTATAGAGGGAATGTAAAAACCGCTACCCTTGAACTGCATTACAAAATAGAACAGAGTCACACGTTTAGAAAACACACTATGGCTGCTTAACGGGAAAGGTGAGGTGGGGTGATGCATAAATCAAGGGTTTCAAATTAGCTCAGATACCGTTCCATAAACCCAATATGTAATAGACAAGACCTACTCCTTGCTCAGTGAACTGGACTCAACACCCCCTATTCACCGCCCAAGAATATATCTCACTAGTAAGAATCTTCAAACCTATGTATTGATATCTCTCTGTAAGTGAGTCAAGTGGGTGTAAAGCGGCATAAACACAGCAGTGAAAAGCAGCTAAACCCCATTATAAAAATCAATTACTTTTCAAAACCCGTGAAACAAAGACAGTGAAAGAGAGAGAAATTCTTACAAAATTCGTTCAGGGGCTGTGATGCCACCTGGATTGACCATATCTAGACCCACAGCTGATTGAGACATATGGGTGGACACTCTTGGGGCTGAGAGGTTTGGTGAGGTTGGGTGAGCTAACGCAGACCCTTTAAATTAATACGGCGTGGTACCCATCCCATGGGTCCCAAATCTCCAGGTTCAAGGGCATCGTCCTACATTGAAAACATGCATGAGAAACCCCGAAGATGGCACACCGTGTGATCGGGAAAGGTTTCTAAAACGCACCTCATTTCTCATCTCCTTGTGCTCCGGTTCGCCATTCCAGCCGCTTTACTAGCAATCTCTCTCCTTGGAGAATCAGCACCTTTATCCTCCTGTTCCGTACAGGTTGCAATTTGTCCTGAGGATGAACGGGAAGAGGGGCAACCAATGAGAGACTAGCTCTAGGTGTTGGGACAGGCACAGGTCACTCTGTTTTCCCATCAGGAAGAAGAATTAACCACAGGCTCAGCCTGCCGCCAGGAACCAGAATACGGCCTGAAGCAATCCTGCGCTTTTGCGGCCAGCTCCCAAGAAAGCGAGTTGAAGAATGGAGCTCAGGGGCACTGCAATTCACAAACCTGCAGACTTAGAAATGATAACTCTCGTCCACAAATATATTGAGGGAAGGCAACGAAGAGGATTTGAAAGCAAGGCAGAATTGCAGGAAACAGATTTCAGGAGGTAGATTCGAATCGCCTTTAAAGCACAGGAAAAGCGGCAAAACCTCGACAATGATGCCCTTGGCCAAAAAGGGCGTATGCGTTTTTTCCTGAATATATTCAGGAAAAAACGCATACGCCCTTTTTGGCCAACCAAGCAACCTGGAAAGGCAAATCAGCGCTACAAAGAAGTCTCGCTTCCCATCGGTCAAAAGGGTCATGCTGAATAAAGGGTCAAAACCAGAAATGCAGGACAGGCCATGGAGAAATGGGAGCCTTGCTACGCTGAAGGGCGGGACGTAAATTGCCAACAGCCACTCTGGAGAAGTGTACGGTGTGTCCTGAAACATGTAAAAAACTCAGCTTAGAGAGCTTGGGCACTTCCACTCATGGGCGTATAAATTGGGAAAACTAAAAATCAGCAAGACACAGGCACCCCAAAGTTTTGGGCTACTCTGTTGACAAGAACCTCCACTTCGTTACACCTTAAATATCCGAGGAAAGAGAAGAATGGATAAAGAAGTTGTGGTCCTTATGTACAATGGAATATCACTCAGCCATGAAATCAATGTCATAAGGCTAGTAGCAGCATGATGAGTGGATTTAGGTATGACGATTCTAAGTGAAATAAGTCCCACAGAAAAAGACACTTATCATGAGATATCACTTATAGAGGGAATGTAAAAACCGCTACCCTTGAACTGAATTACAAAACAGAACGGAGTCACACATTTAGAAAACACACTATGGCTGCTTAACGGGAAAGGTGAGGTGGGGTGATGCATAAAACAAGGGTTTCAAATTAGCTCAGATACCGTTCCATGAACCCAATATGTAATAGACAAGACCTACTCCTTGCTCAGTGAACTGGACTCAACACCCCCTATTCACCGCCCAAGAATATATCTGACTAGTAAGAATCTTCAAACCTATGTATTGATATCTCTCTGTAAGTGAGTCAAGTGGGTGTAAAGCGGCATAAACACAGCAGTGAAAAGCAGCTAAACCCCATTATAAAAATCAATTACTTTTCAAAACCCGTGAAACAAAGACAGTGAAAGAGAGAGGAATTCTTACAAAATTCGTTCAGGGGCTGTGATGCCACCTGGATTGACCATATCTAGACCCACAGCTGATTGAGACATATGGGTGGACACTCTTGGGGCTGAGAGGTTTGGTGAGGTTGGGTGAGCTAACGCAGACCCTTTAAATTAATACGGCGTGGTACCCATCCCATGGGTCCCAAATCTCCAGGTTCAAGGGCATCGTCCTACATTGAAAACATGCATGAGAAACCCTGAAGATGGCACACCGTGTGATGGGGAAAGGTTTCTAAAACGCACCTCATTTCTCATCTGCTTGTGCTCCGGTTCGCCATTCCAGCCGCTTTACTAGCAATCTCTCTCCTTGGAGAATCAGCACCTTTATCCTCCTGTTCCGTACAGGTTGCAATTTGTCCTGAGGATGAACGGGAAGAGGGGCAACCAATGAGAGACTAGCTCTAGGTGTTGGGACAGGCACAGGTCACTCTGTTTTCCCATCAGGAAGAAGAATTAACCACAGGCTCAGCCTGCCGCCAGGAACCAGAATACGGCCTGAAGCAATCCTGCGCTTTTGCGGCCAGCTCCCAAGAAAGCGAGTTGAATAATGGAGCTCAGGGGCACTGCAATTCACAAACCTGCAGACTTAGAAATGATAACTCTCGTCCACAAATATATTGAGGGAAGGCAACGAAGAGGATTTGAAAGCAAGGCAGAATTGCAGGAAACAGATTTCAGGAGGTACATTCGAATCGCCTTTAAAGCACAGGAAAAGCGGCAAAACCTCGACAGTGATGCACTTGGCCAAAAAGGGCGTATGCGTTTTTTCCTGAATATATTCAGGAAAAATCGCATACGCCCTTTTTGGCCAACCAAGCAACCTGGAAAGGCAAATCAGCGCTACAAAGAAGTCTCGCTTCCCATTGGTCAAAAGGGCCATGCTGAATAAAGTGTCAAAACCAGAAATGCAGGACAGGCCATGGAGAAATGGGAGCCTTGCTACGCTGATGGGCGGGACGTAAATTGCCAACAGCCACTCTGGAGAAGTGTACGGTGTGTCCTGAAACATCTAAAAAACTCAGCTTAGAGAGCTTGGGCACTTCCACTCATGGGCGTATAAATTGGGAAAACTAAAAATCAGCAAGACACAGGCACCCCAAATTTTGGGCTACTCTGTTGACAAAAACCTCCACTTCATTACACCTTAAATATCCGAGGAAAGAGAAGAATGGATAAAGAAGTTGTGGTCCTTATGTACAATGGAATATCACTCAGCCATGAAATCAATGTCATAAGGCTAGTAGCAGCATGATGAGTGGATTTAGGTATGACGATTCTAAGTGAAATAAATCACACAGAAAAAGACACTTATCATAAGATATCACTTATAGAGGGAATGTAAAAACCGCTACCCTTGAACTGCATTACAAAATAGAACAGAGTCACACGTTTAGAAAACACACTATGGCTGCTTAACGGGAAAGGTGAGGTGGGGTGATGCATAAATCAAGGGTTTCAAATTAGCTCAGATACCGTTCCATAAACCCAATATGTAATAGACAAGACCTACTCCTTGCTCAGTGAACTGGACTCAACACCCCCTATTCACCGCCCAAGAATATATCTCACTAGTAAGAATCTTCAAACCTATGTATTGATATCTCTCTGTAAGTGAGTCAAGTGGGTGTAAAGCGGCATAAACACAGCAGTGAAAAGCAGCTAAACCCCATTATAAAAATCAATTACTTTTCAAAACCCGTGAAACAAAGACAGTGAAAGAGAGAGAAATTCTTACAAAATTCGTTCAGGGGCTGTGATGCCACCTGGATTGACCATATCTAGACCCACAGCTGATTGATACATATGGGTGGACACTCTTGGGGCTGAGAGGTTTGGTGAGGTTGGGTGAGCTAACGCAGACCCTTTAAATTAATACGGCGTGGTACCCATCCCATGGGTCCCAAATCTCCAGGTTCAAGGGCATCGTCCTACATTGAAAACATGCATGAGAAACCCCGAAGATGGCACACCGTGTGATCGGGAAAGGTTTCTAAAACGCACCTCATTTCTCATCTCCTTGTGCTCCGGCTCACCATTCCAGCCGCTTTACTAGCAATCTCTCTCCTTGGAGAATCAGCACCTTTATCCTCCTGTTCCGTACAGGTTGCAATTTGTCCTGAGGATGAACGGGAAGAGGGGCAACCAATGAGAGACTAGCTCTAGGTGTTGGGACAGGCACAGGTCACTCTGTTTTCCCATCAGGAAGAAGAATTAACCACAGGCTCAGCCTGCCGCCAGGAACCAGAATACGGCCTGAAGCAATCCTGCGCTTTTGCGGCCAGCTCCCAAGAAAGCGAGTTGAATAATGGAGCTCAGGGGCACTGCAATTCACAAACCTGCAGACTTAGAAATGATAACTCTCGTCCACAAATATATTGAGGGAAGGCAACGAAGAGGATTTGAAAGCAAGGCAGAATTGCAGGAAACAGATTTCAGGAGGTACATTCGAATCGCCTTTAAAGCACAGGAAAAGCGGCAAAACCTCGACAGTGATGCACTTGGCCAAAAAGGGCGTATGCGTTTTTTCCTGAATATATTCAGGAAAAATCGCATACGCCCTTTTTGGCCAACCAAGCAACCTGGAAAGGCAAATCAGCGCTACAAAGAAGTATCGCTTCCCATTGGTCAAAAGGGCCATGCTGAATAAAGTGTCAAAACCAGAAATGCAGGACAGGCCATGGAGAAATGGGAGCCTTGCTACGCTGATGGGCGGGACGTAAATTGCCAACAGCCACTCTGGAGAAGTGTACGGTGTGTCCTGAAACATCTAAAAAACTCAGCTTAGAGAGCTTGGGCACTTCCACTCATGGGCGTATAAATTGGGAAAACTAAAAATCAGCAAGACACAGGCACCCCAAATTTTGGGCTACTCTGTTGACAAAAACCTCCACTTCATTACACCTTAAATATCCGAGGAAAGAGAAGAATGGATAAAGAAGTTGTGGTCCTTATGTACAATGGAATATCACTCAGCCATGAAATCAATGTCATAAGGCTAGTAGCAGCATGATGAGTGGATTTAGGTATGACGATTGTAAGTGAAATAAATCACACAGAAAAAGACACTTATCATAAGATATCACTTATAGAGGGAATGTAAAAACCGCTACCCTTGAACTGCATTACAAAATAGAACAGAGTCACACGTTTAGAAAACACACTATGGCTGCTTAACGGGAAAGGTGAGGTGGGGTGATGCATAAATCAAGGGTTTCAAATTAGCTCAGATACCGTTCCATAAACCCAATATGTAATAGACAAGACCTACTCCTTGCTCAGTGAACTGGACTCAACACCCCCTATTCACCGCCCAAGAATATATCTCACTAGTAAGAATCTTCAAACCTATGTATTGATATCTCTCTGTAAGTGAGTCAAGTGGGTGTAAAGCGGCATAAACACAGCAGTGAAAAGCAGCTAAACCCCATTATAAAAATCAATTACTTTTCAAAACCCGTGAAACAAAGACAGTGAAAGAGAGAGAAATTCTTACAAAATTCGTTCAGGGGCTGTGATGCCACCTGGATTGACCATATCTAGACCCACAGCTGATTGAGACATATGGGTGGACACTCTTGGGGCTGAGAGGTTTGGTGAGGTTGGGTGAGCTAACGCAGACCCTTTAAATTAATACGGCGTGGTACCCATCCCATGGGTCCCAAATCTCCAGGTTCAAGGGCATCGTCCTACATTGAAAACATGCATGAGAAACCCCGAAGATGGCACACCGTGTGATCGGGAAAGGTTTCTAAAACGCACCTCATTTCTCATCTCCTTGTGCTCCGGTTCGCCATTCCAGCCGCTTTACTAGCAATCTCTCTCCTTGGAGAATCAGCACCTTTATCCTCCTGTTCCGTACAGGTTGCAATTTGTCCTGAGGATGAACGGGAAGAGGGGCAACCAATGAGAGACTAGCTCTAGGTGTTGGGACAGGCACAGGTCACTCTGTTTTCCCATCAGGAAGAAGAATTAACCACAGGCTCAGCCTGCCGCCAGGAACCAGAATACGGCCTGAAGCAATCCTGCGCTTTTGCGGCCAGCTCCCAAGAAAGCGAGTTGAATAATGGAGCTCAGGGGCACTGCAATTCACAAACCTGCAGACTTACAAATGATAACTCTCGTCCACAAATATATTGAGGGAAGGCAACGAAGAGGATTTGAAAGCAAGGCAGAATTGCAGGAAACAGATTTCAGGAGGTAGATTCGAATCGCCTTTAAAGCACAGGAAAAGCGGCAAAACCTCGACAGTGATGCCCTTGGCCAAAAAGGGCGTATGCGTTTTTTCCTGAATATATTCAGGAAAAAACGCATACGCCCTTTTTGGCCAACCAAGCAACCTGGAAAGGCAAATAAGCGCTACAAAGAAGTCTCGCTTCCCATCGGTCAAAAGGGCCATGCTGAATAAAGTGTCAAAACCAGAAATGCAGGACAGGCCATGGAGAAATGGGAGCCTTGCTACACTGATGGGCGGGATGTAAATTGCCAACAGCCACACTGGAGAAGTGTACGGTGTGTCCTGAAACATCTAAAAAACTCAGCTTAGAGAGCATAGGGCACTTCCACTCATGGGCGTATAAATTGGGAAAACTAAAAATCAGCAAGACACAGGCACCCCAAAGTTTTGGGCTACTCTGTTGACAAGAACCTCCACTTCGTTACACCTTAAATATCCCAGGAAAGAGAAGAATGGATAAAGAAGATGTGGTCCTTATATACAATGGAATATCACTCAGCCATGAAATCAATGTCATAAGGCTAGTAGCAGCATGATGAGTGGATTTAGCTATGACGATTCTAAGTGAAATAAGTCACACAGAAAAAGACACTTATCATGAGATATCACTTATAGAGGGAATGTAAAAACCGCTACCCTTGAACTGAATTACAAAACAGAACAGAGTCACACGTTTAGAAAACACACTATGGCTGCTTAACGGGAAAGGTGAGGTGGGGTGATGCATAAAACAAGGGTTTCAAATTAGCTCAGATATCGTTCCATAAACCCAATATGTAATAGACAAGACCTACTCCTTGCTCAGTGAACTGGACTCAACACCCCCTATTCACCGCCCAAGAATATATCTGACTAGTAAGAATCTTAAAACCTATGTATTGATATCACTCTGTAAGTGAGTAAAGTGGGTGTAAAGCGGCATAAACACAGCAGTGGAAAGCAGCCAAACCCCATTATAAAAATCAATTACTTTTCAAAACCCGTGAAACAAAGACAGTGAAAGAGAGAGGAATTCTTACAAAATTCGTTCAGGGGCTGTGATGCCACCTGGATTGACCATATCTAGACCCACAGCTGATTGAGACATATGGGTGGACACTCTTGGGGCTGAGAGGTTTGGTGAGGTTGGGTGAGCTAACGCAGACCCTTTAAATTAATACGGCGTGGTACCCATCCCATGGGTCCCAAATCTCCAGGTTCAAGGGCATCGTCCTACATTGAAAACATGCATGAGAAACCCCGAAGATGGCACACCGTGTGATGGGGAAAGGTTTCTAAAACGCACCTCATTTCTCATCTGCTTGTGCTCCGGTTCGCCATTCCAGCCGCTTTACTAGCAATCTCTCTCCTTGGAGAATCAGCACCTTTATCCTCCTGTTCCGTACAGGTTGCAATTTGTCCTGAGGATGAACGGGAAGAGGGGCAACCAATGAGAGACTAGCTCTAGGTGTTGGGACACGCACACGTCACTCTGTTTTCCCATCAGGAAGAAGAATTAACCACAGGCTCAGCCTGCCGCCAGGAACCAGAATACGGCCTGAAGCAATCCTGCGCTTTTGCGGCCAGCTCCCAAGAAAGCGAGTTGAATAATGGAGCTCAGGGGCACTGCAATTCACAAACCTGCAGACTTAGAAATGATAACTCTCGTCCACAAATATATTGAGGGAAGGCAACGAAGAGGATTTGAAAGCAAGGCAGAATTGCAGGAAACAGATTTCAGGAGGTATATTCGAATCGCCTTTAAAGCACAGGAAAAGCGGCAAAACCTCGACAGTGATGCACTTGGCCAAAAAGGGCGTATGCGTTTTTTCCTGAATATATTCAGGAAAAATCGCATACGCCCTTTTTGGCCAACCAAGCAACCTGGAAAGGCAAATCAGCGCTACAAAGAAGTCTCGCTTCCCATTGGTCAAAAGGGCCATGCTGAATAAAGTGTCAAAACCAGAAATGCAGGACAGGCCATGGAGAAATGGGAGCCTTGCTACGCTGATGGGCGGGACGTAAATTGCCAACAGCCACTCTGGAGAAGTGTACGGTGTGTCCTGAAACATCTAAAAAACTCAGCTTAGAGAGCTTGGGCACTTCCACTCATGGGCGTATAAATTGGGAAAACTAAAAATCAGCAAGACACAGGCACCCCAAATTTTGGGCTACTCTGTTGACAAAAACCTCCACTTCATTACACCTTAAATATCCGAGGAAAGAGAAGAATGGATAAAGAAGTTGTGGTCCTTATGTACAATGGAATATCACTCAGCCATGAAATCAATGTCATAAGGCTAGTAGCAGCATGATGAGTGGATTTAGGTATGACGATTCTAAGTGAAATAAATCACACAGAAAAAGACACTTATCATAAGATATCACTTATAGAGGGAATGTAAAAACCGCTACCCTTGAACTGCATTACAAAATAGAACAGAGTCACACGTTTAGAAAACACACTATGGCTGCTTAACGGGAAAGGTGAGGTGGGGTGATGCATAAATCAAGGGTTTCAAATTAGCTCAGATACCGTTCCATAAACCCAATATGTAATAGACAAGACCTACTCCTTGCTCAGTGAACTGGACTCAACACCCCCTATTCACCGCCCAAGAATATATCTCACTAGTAAGAATCTTCAAACCTATGTATTGATATCTCTCTGTAAGTGAGTCAAGTGGGTGTAAAGCGGCATAAACACAGCAGTGAAAAGCAGCTAAACCCCATTATAAAAATCAATTACTTTTCAAAACCCGTGAAACAAAGACAGTGAAAGAGAGAGAAATTCTTACAAAATTCGTTCAGGGGCTGTGATGCCACCTGGATTGACCATATCTAGACCCACAGCTGATTGAGACATATGGGTGGACACTCTTGGGGCTGAGAGGTTTGGTGAGGTTGGGTGAGCTAACGCAGACCCTTTAAATTAATACGGCGTGGTACCCATCCCATGGGTCCCAAATCTCCAGGTTCAAGGGCATCGTCCTACATTGAAAACATGCATGAGAAACCCCGAAGATGGCACACCGTGTGATCGGGAAAGGTTTCTAAAACGCACCTCATTTCTCATCTCCTTGTGCTCCGGTTCGCCATTCCAGCCGCTTTACTAGCAATCTCTCTCCTTGGAGAATCAGCACCTTTATCCTCCTGTTCCGTACAGGTTGCAATTTGTCCTGAGGATGAACGGGAAGAGGGGCAACCAATGAGAGACTAGCTCTAGGTGTTGGGACAGGCACAGGTCACTCTGTTTTCCCATCAGGAAGAAGAATTAACCACAGGCTCAGCCTGCCGCCAGGAACCAGAATACGGCCTGAAGCAATCCTGCGCTTTTGCGGCCAGCTCCCAAGAAAGCGAGTTGAAGAATGGAGCTCAGGGGCACTGCAATTCACAAACCTGCAGACTTAGAAATGATAACTCTCGTCCACAAATATATTGAGGGAAGGCAACGAAGAGGATTTGAAAGCAAGGCAGAATTGCAGGAAACAGATTTCAGGAGGTAGATTCGAATCGCCTTTAAAGCACAGGAAAAGCGGCAAAACCTCGACAATGATGCCCTTGGCCAAAAAGGGCGTATGCGTTTTTTCCTGAATATATTCAGGAAAAAACGCATACGCCCTTTTTGGCCAACCAAGCAACCTGGAAAGGCAAATCAGCGCTACAAAGAAGTCTCGCTTCCCATCGGTCAAAAGGGTCATGCTGAATAAAGGGTCAAAACCAGAAATGCAGGACAGGCCATGGAGAAATGGGAGCCTTGCTACGCTGAAGGGCGGGACGTAAATTGCCAACAGCCACTCTGGAGAAGTGTACGGTGTGTCCTGAAACATATAAAAAACTCAGCTTAGAGAGCTTGGGCACTTCCACTCATGGGCGTATAAATTGGGAAAACTAAAAATCAGCAAGACACAGGCACCCCAAAGTTTTGGGCTACTCTGTTGACAAGAACCTCCACTTCGTTACACCTTAAATATCCGAGGAAAGAGAAGAATGGATAAAGAAGTTGTGGTCCTTATGTACAATGGAATATCACTCAGCCATGAAATCAATGTCATAAGGCTAGTAGCAGCATGATGAGTGGATTTAGGTATGACGATTCTAAGTGAAATAAGTCCCACAGAAAAAGACACTTATCATGAGATATCACTTATAGAGGGAATGTAAAAACCGCTACCCTTGAACTGAATTACAAAACAGAACGGAGTCACACATTTAGAAAACACACTATGGCTGCTTAACGGGAAAGGTGAGGTGGGGTGATGCATAAAACAAGGGTTTCAAATTAGCTCAGATACCGTTCCATGAACCCAATATGTAATAGACAAGACCTACTCCTTGCTCAGTGAACTGGACTCAACACCCCCTATTCACCGCCCAAGAATATATCTGACTAGTAAGAATCTTCAAACCTATGTATTGATATCTCTCTGTAAGTGAGTCAAGTGGGTGTAAAGCGGCATAAACACAGCAGTGAAAAGCAGCTAAACCCCATTATAAAAATCAATTACTTTTCAAAACCCGTGAAACAAAGACAGTGAAAGAGAGAGAAATTCTTACAAAATTCGTTCAGGGGCTGTGATGCCACCTGGATTGACCATATCTAGACCCACAGCTGATTGAGACATATGGGTGGACACTCTTGGGGCTGAGAGGTTTGGTGAGGTTGGGTGAGCTAACGCAGACCCTTTAAATTAATACGGCGTGGTACCCATCCCATGGGTCCCAAATCTCCAGGTTCAAGGGCATCGTCCTACATTGAAAACATGCATGAGAAACCCCGAAGATGGCACACCGTGTGATCGGGAAAGGTTTCTAAAACGCACCTCATTTCTCATCTCCTTGTGCTCCGGCTCGCCATTCCAGCCGCTTTACTAGCAATCTCTCTCCTTGGAGAATCAGCACCTTTATCCTCCTGTTCCGTACAGGTTGCAATTTGTCCTGAGGATGAACGGGAAGAGGGGCAACCAATGAGAGACTAGCTCTAGGTGTTGGGACAGGCACAGGTCACTCTGTTTTCCCATCAGGAAGAAGAATTAACCACAGGCTCAGCCTGCCGCCAGGAACCAGAATACGGCCTGAAGCAATCCTGCGCTTTTGCGGCCAGCTCCCAAGAAAGCGAGTTGAATAATGGAGCTCAGGGGCACTGCAATTCACAAACCTGCAGACTTACAAATGATAACTCTCGTCCACAAATATATTGAGGGAAGGCAACGAAGAGGATTTGAAAGCAAGGCAGAACTGCAGGAAACAGATTTCAGGAGGTAGATTCGAATCGCCTTTAAAGCACAGGAAAAGCATCAAAACCTCGACAATGATGCCCTTGGCCAAAAAGGGCGTATGCGTTTTTTCCTGAATATATTCAGGAAAAAACGCATACGCCCTTTTTGGCCAACCAAGCAACCTGGAAAGGCAAATCAGCGCTACAAAGAAGTCTCGCTTCCCATCGGTCAAAAGGGCCATGCTGAAAAAAGTGTCAAAACCAGAAATGCAGGACAGGCCATGGAGAAATGGGAGCCTTGCTACACTGATGGGCGGGATGTAAATTGCCAACAGCCACTCTGGAGAAGTGTACGGTGTGTCCTGAAACATCTAAAAAACTCAGCTTAGAGAGCATAGGGCACTTCCACTCATGGGCGTATAAATTGGGAAAACTAAAAATCAGCAAGACACAGGCACCCCAAAGTTTTGGGCTACTCTGTTGACAAGAACCTCCACTTCGTTACACCTTAAATATCCCAGGAAAGAGAAGAATGGATAAAGAAGATGTGGTCCTTATATACAATGGAATATCACTCAGCCATGAAATCAATGTCATAAGGCTAGTAGCAGCATGATGAGTGGATTTAGCTATGACGATTCTAAGTGAAATAAGTCCCACAGAAAAAGACACTTATCATGAGATATCACTTATAGAGGGAATGTAAAAACCGCTACCCTTGAACTGAATTACAAAACAGAACAGAATCACACGTTTAGAAAACAGACTATGGCTGCTTAACGGGAAAGGTGAGGTGGGGTGATGCATAAAACAAGGGTTTCAAATTAGCTCAGATATCGTTCCATAAACCCAATATGTAACAGACAAGACCTACTCCTTGCTCAGTGAACTGGACTCAACACCCCCTATTCACCGCCCAGGAATATATCAGACTAGTAAGAATCTTCAAACCTATGTATTGATATCTCTCTGTAAGTGAGTCAAGTGGGTGTAAAGCGGCATAAACACAGCAGTGAAAAGCAGCCAAACCCCATTATAAAAATCAATTACTTTTCAAAACCCGTGAAACAAAGACAGTGAAAGAGAGAGAAATTCTTACAAAATTCGTTCAGGGGCTGTGATGCCACCTGGATTGACCATATCTAGACCCACAGCTGATTGAGACATATGGGTGGACACTCTTGGGGCTGAGAGGTTTGGTGAGGTTGGGTGAGCTAACGCAGACCCTTTAAATTAATACGGCGTGGTACCCATCCCATGGGTCCCAAATCTCCAGGTTCAAGGGCATCGTCCTACATTGAAAACATGCATGAGAAACCCCGAAGATGGCACACCGTGTGATCGGGAAAGGTTTCTAAAACGCACCTCATTTCTCATCTCCTTGTGCTCCGGCTCGCCATTCCAGCCGCTTAACTAGCAATCTCTCTCCTTGGAGAATCAGCACCTTTATCCTCCTGTTCCGTACAGGTTGCAATTTGTCCTGAGGATGAACGGGAAGAGGGGCAACCAATGAGAGACTAGCTCTAGGTGTTGGGACAGGCACAGGTCACTCTGTTTTCCCATCAGGAAGAAGAATTAACCACAGGCTCAGCCTGCCGCCAGGAACCAGAATACGGCCTGAAGCAATCCTGCGCTTTTGCGGCCAGCTCCCAAGAAAGCGAGTTGAATAATGGAGCTCAGGGGCACTGCAATTCACAAACCTGCAGACTTACAAATGATAACTCTTGTCCACAAATATATTGAGGGAAGGCAACGAAGAGGATTTGAAAGCAAGGCAGAATTGCAGGAAACAGATTTCAGGAGGTAGATTCGAATCGCCTTTAAAGCACAGGAAAAGCATCAAAACCTCGACAATGATGCCCTTGGCCAAAAAGGGCGTATGCGTTTTTTCCTGAATATATTCAGGAAAAAACGCATACGCCCTTTTTGGCCAACCAAGCAACCTGGAAAGGCAAATCAGCGCTACAAAGAAGTCTCGCTTCCCATCGGTCAAAAGGGCCATGCTGAAAAAAGTGTCAAAACCAGAAATGCAGGACAGGCCATGGAGAAATGGGAGCCTTGCTACACTGATGGGCGGGATGTAAATTGCCAACAGCCACTCTGGAGAAGTGTACGGTGTGTCCTGAAACATCTAAAAAACTCAGCTTAGAGAGCATAGGGCACTTCCACTCATGGGCGTATAAATTGGGAAAACTAAAAATCAGCAAGACACAGGCACCCCAAAGTTTTGGGCTACTCTGTTGACAAGAACCTCCACTTCGTTACACCTTAAATATCCCAGGAAAGAGAAGAATGGATAAAGAAGATGTGGTCCTTATATACAATGGAATATCACTCAGCCATGAAATCAATGTCATAAGGCTAGTAGCAGCATGATGAGTGGATTTAGCTATGACGATTCTAAGTGAAATAAGTCACACAGAAAAAGACACTTATCATGAGATATCACTTATAGAGGGAATGTAAAAACCGCTACCCTTGAACTGAATTACAAAACAGAACAGAATCACACGTTTAGAAAACAGACTATGGCTGCTTAACGGGAAAGGTGAGGTGGGGTGATGCATAAAACAAGGGTTTCAAATTAGCTCAGATATCGTTCCATAAACCCAATATGTAACAGACAAGACCTACTCCTTGCTCAGTGAACTGGACTCAACACCCCCTATTCACCGCCCAGGAATATATCAGACTAGTAAGAATCTTCAAACCTATGTATTGATATCTCTCTGTAAGTGAGTCAAGTGGGTGTAAAGTGGCATAAACACAGCAGTGAAAAGCAGCCAAACCCCATTATAAAAATCAATTACTTTTCAAAACCCGTGAAACAAAGACAGTGAAAGAGAGAGAAATTCTTACAAAATTCGTTCAGGGGCTGTGATGCCACCTGGATTGACCATATCTAGACCCACAGCTGATTGAGACATATGGGTGGACACTCTTGGGGCTGAGAGGTTTGGTGAGGTTGGGTGAGCTAACGCAGACCCTTTAAATTAATACGGCGTGGTACCCATCCCATGGGTCCCAAATCTCCAGGTTCAAGGGCATCGTCCTACATTGAAAACATGCATGAGAAACCCCGAAGATGGCACACCGTGTGATCGGGAAAGGTTTCTAAAACGCACCTCATTTCTCATCTCCTTGTGCTCCGGCTCACCATTCCAGCCGCTTTACTAGCAATCTCTCTCCTTGGAGAATCAGCACCTTTATCCTCCTGTTCCGTACAGGTTGCAATTTGTCCTGAGGATGAACGGGAAGAGGGGCAACCAATGAGAGACTAGCTCTAGGTGTTGGGACAGGCACAGGTCACTCTGTTTTCCCATCAGGAAGAAGAATTAACCACAGGCTCAGCCTGCCGCCAGGAACCAGAATACGGCCTGAAGCAATCCTGCGCTTTTGCGGCCAGCTCCCAAGAAAGCGAGTTGAATAATGGAGCTCAGGGGCACTGCAATTCACAAACCTGCAGACTTAGAAATGATAACTCTTGTCCACAAATATATTGAGGGAAGGCAACGAAGAGGATTTGAAAGCAAGGCAGAATTGCAGGAAACAGATTTCAGGAGGTATATTCGAATCGCCTTTAAAGCACAGGAAAAGCGGCAAAACCTCGACAGTGATGCACTTGGCCAAAAAGGGCGTATGCGTTTTTTCCTGAATATATTCAGGAAAAATCGCATACGCCCTTTTTGGCCAACCAAGCAACCTGGAAAGGCAAATCAGCGCTACAAAGAAGTCTCGCTTCCCATTGGTCAAAAGGGCCATGCTGAATAAAGTGTCAAAACCAGAAATGCAGGACAGGCCATGGAGAAATGGGAGCCTTGCTACGCTGATGGGCGGGACGTAAATTGCCAACAGCCACTCTGGAGAAGTGTACGGTGTGTCCTGAAACATCTAAAAAACTCAGCTTAGAGAGCTTGGGCACTTCCACTCATGGGCGTATAAATTGGGAAAACTAAAAATCAGCAAGACACAGGCACCCCAAATTTTGGGCTACTCTGTTGACAAAAACCTCCACTTCGTTACACCTTAAATATCCGAGGAAAGAGAAGAATGGATAAAGAAGTTGTGGTCCTTATGTACAATGGAATATCACTCAGCCATGAAATCAATGTCATAAGGCTAGTAGCAGCATGATGAGTGGATTTAGGTATGACGATTCTAAGTGAAATAAATCACACAGAAAAAGACACTTATCATAAGATATCACTTATAGAGGGAATGTAAAAACCGCTACCCTTGAACTGCATTACAAAATAGAACAGAGTCACACGTTTAGAAAACACACTATGGCTGCTTAACGGGAAAGGTGAGGTGGGGTGATGCATAAATCAAGGGTTTCAAATTAGCTCAGATACCGTTCCATAAACCCAATATGTAATAGACAAGACCTACTCCTTGCTCAGTGAACTGGACTCAACACCCCCTATTCACCGCCCAAGAATATATCTCACTAGTAAGAATCTTCAAACCTATGTATTGATATCTCTCTGTAAGTGAGTCAAGTGGGTGTAAAGCGGCATAAACACAGCAGTGAAAAGCAGCTAAACCCCATTATAAAAATCAATTACTTTTCAAAACCCGTGAAACAAAGACAGTGAAAGAGAGAGAAATTCTTACAAAATTCGTTCAGGGGCTGTGATGCCACCTGGATTGACCATATCTAGACCCACAGCTGATTGAGACATATGGGTGGACACTCTTGGGGCTGAGAGGTTTGGTGAGGTTGGGTGAGCTAACGCAGACCCTTTAAATTAATACGGCGTGGTACCCATCCCATGGGTCCCAAATCTCCAGGTTCAAGGGCATCGTCCTACATTGAAAACATGCATGAGAAACCCCGAAGATGGCACACCGTGTGATCGGGAAAGGTTTCTAAAACGCACCTCATTTCTCATCTCCTTGTGCTCCGGTTCGCCATTCCAGCCGCTTTACTAGCAATCTCTCTCCTTGGAGAATCAGCACCTTTATCCTCCTGTTCCGTACAGGTTGCAATTTGTCCTGAGGATGAACGGGAAGAGGGGCAACCAATGAGAGACTAGCTCTAGGTGTTGGGACAGGCACAGGTCACTCTGTTTTCCCATCAGGAAGAAGAATTAACCACAGGCTCAGCCTGCCGCCAGGAACCAGAATACGGCCTGAAGCAATCCTGCGCTTTTGCGGCCAGCTCCCAAGAAAGCGAGTTGAATAATGGAGCTCAGGGGCACTGCAATTCACAAACCTGCAGACTTAGAAATGATAACTCTCGTCCACAAATATATTGAGGGAAGGCAACGAAGAGGATTTGAAAGCAAGGCAGAATTGCAGGAAACAGATTTCAGGAGGTAGATTCGAATCGCCTTTAAAGCACAGGAAAAGCGGCAAAACCTCGACAATGATGCCCTTGGCCAAAAAGGGCGTATGCGTTTTTTCCTGAATATATTCAGGAAAAAACGCATACGCCCTTTTTGGCCAACCAAGCAACCTGGAAAGGCAAATCAGCGCTACAAAGAAGTCTCGCTTCCCATCGGTCAAAAGGGTCATGCTGAATAAAGGGTCAAAACCAGAAATGCAGGACAGGCCATGGAGAAATGGGAGCCTTGCTACGCTGAAGGGCGGGACGTAAATTGCCAACAGCCACTCTGGAGAAGTGTACGGTGTGTCCTGAAACATCTAAAAAACTCAGCTTAGAGAGCTTGGGCACTTCCACTCATGGGCGTATAAATTGGGAAAACTAAAAATCAGCAAGACACAGGCACCCCAAAGTTTTGGGCTACTCTGTTGACAAGAACCTCCACTTCGTTACACCTTAAATATCCGAGGAAAGAGAAGAATGGATAAAGAAGTTGTGGTCCTTATGTACAATGGAATATCACTCAGCCATGAAATCAATGTCATAAGGCTAGTAGCAGCATGATGAGTGGATTTAGGTATGACGATTCTAAGTGAAATAAGTCCCACAGAAAAAGACCCTTATCATGAGATATCACTTATAGAGGGAATGTAAAAACCGCTACCCTTGAACTGAATTACAAAACAGAACGGAGTCACACATTTAGAAAACACACTATGGCTGCTTAACGGGAAAGGTGAGGTGGGGTGATGCATAAAACAAGGGTTTCAAATTAGCTCAGATACCGTTCCATGAACCCAATATGTAATAGACAAGACCTACTCCTTGCTCAGTGAACTGGACTCAACACCCCCTATTCACCGCCCAAGAATATATCTGACTAGTAAGAATCTTCAAACCTATGTATTGATATCTCTCTGTAAGTGAGTCAAGTGGGTGTAAAGCGGCATAAACACAGCAGTGAAAAGCAGCTAAACCCCATTATAAAAATCAATTACTTTTCAAAACCCGTGAAACAAAGACAGTGAAAGAGAGAGAAATTCTTACAAAATTCGTTCAGGGGCTGTGATGCCACCTGGATTGACCATATCTAGACCCACAGCTGATTGAGACATATGGGTGGACACTCTTGGGGCTGAGAGGTTTGGTGAGGTTGGGTGAGCTAACGCAGACCCTTTAAATTAATACGGCGTGGTACCCATCCCATGGGTCCCAAATCTCCAGGTTCAAGGGCATCGTCCTACATTGAAAACATGCATGAGAAACCCCGAAGATGGCACACCGTGTGATCGGGAAAGGTTTCTAAAACGCACCTCATTTCTCATCTCCTTGTGCTCCAGCTCGCCATTCCAGCCGCTTTACTAGCAATCTCTCTCCTTGGAGAATCAGCACCTTTATCCTCCTGTTCCGTACAGGTTGCAATTTGTCCTGAGGATGAACGGGAAGAGGGGCAACCAATGAGAGACTAGCTCTAGGTGTTGGGACAGGCACAGGTCACTCTGTTTTCCCATCAGGAAGAAGAATTAACCACAGGCTCAGCCTGCCGCCAGGAACCAGAATACGGCCTGAAGCAATCCTGCGCTTTTGCGGCCAGCTCCCAAGAAAGCGAGTTGAATAATGGAGCTCAGGGGCACTGCAATTCACAAACCTGCAGACTTAGAAATGATAACTCTTGTCCACAAATATATTGAGGGAAGGCAACGAAGAGGATTTGAAAGCAAGGCAGAATTGCAGGAAACAGATTTCAGGAGGTATATTCGAATCGCCTTTAAAGCACAGGAAAAGCGGCAAAACCTCGACAGTGATGCACTTGGCCAAAAAGAGCGTATGCGTTTTTTCCTGAATATATTCAGGAAAAATCGCATACGCCCTTTTTGGCCAACCAAGCAACCTGGAAAGGCAAATCAGCGCTACAAAGAAGTCTCGCTTCCCATTGGTCAAAAGGGCCATGCTGAATAAAGTGTCAAAACCAGAAATGCAGGACAGGCCATGGAGAAATGGGAGCCTTGCTACGCTGATGGGCGGGACGTAAATTGCCAACAGCCACTCTGGAGAAGTGTACGGTGTGTCCTGAAACATCTAAAAAACTCAGCTTAGAGAGCTTGGGCACTTCCACTCATGGGCGTATAAATTGGGAAAACTAAAAATCAGCAAGACACAGGCACCCCAAATTTTGGGCTACTCTGTTGACAAAAACCTCCACTTCGTTACACCTTAAATATCCGAGGAAAGAGAAGAATGGATAAAGAAGTTGTGGTCCTTATGTACAATGGAATATCACTCAGCCATGAAATCAATGTCATAAGGCTAGTAGCAGCATGATGAGTGGATTTAGGTATGACGATTCTAAGTGAAATAAATCACACAGAAAAAGACACTTATCATAAGATATCACTTATAGAGGGAATGTAAAAACCGCTACCCTTGAACTGCATTACAAAATAGAACAGAGTCACACGTTTAGAAAACACACTATGGCTGCTTAACGGGAAAGGTGAGGTGGGGTGATGCATAAATCAAGGGTTTCAAATTAGCTCAGATACCGTTCCATAAACCCAATATGTAATAGACAAGACCTACTCCTTGCTCAGTGAACTGGACTCAACACCCCCTATTCACCGCCCAAGAATATATCTCACTAGTAAGAATCTTCAAACCTATGTATTGATATCTCTCTGTAAGTGAGTCAAGTGGGTGTAAAGCGGCATAAACACAGCAGTGAAAAGCAGCTAAACCCCATTATAAAAATCAATTACTTTTCAAAACCCGTGAAACAAAGACAGTGAAAGAGAGAGAAATTCTTACAAAATTCGTTCAGGGGCTGTGATGCCACCTGGATTGACCATATCTAGACCCACAGCTGATTGAGACATATGGGTGGACACTCTTGGGGCTGAGAGGTTTGGTGAGGTTGGGTGAGCTAACGCAGACCCTTTAAATTAATACGGCGTGGTACCCATCCCATGGGTCCCAAATCTCCAGGTTCAAGGGCATCGTCCTACATTGAAAACATGCATGAGAAACCCCGAAGATGGCACACCGTGTGATCGGGAAAGGTTTCTAAAACGCACCTCATTTCTCATCTCCTTGTGCTCCGGTTCGCCATTCCAGCCGCTTTACTAGCAATCTCTCTCCTTGGAGAATCAGCACCTTTATCCTCCTGTTCCGTACAGGTTGCAATTTGTCCTGAGGATGAACGGGAAGAGGGGCAACCAATGAGAGACTAGCTCTAGGTGTTGGGACAGGCACAGG
This sequence comes from Balaenoptera borealis, assembly GCF_965194805.1. Lineage (NCBI taxonomy): Eukaryota > Metazoa > Chordata > Mammalia > Artiodactyla > Balaenopteridae > Balaenoptera > Balaenoptera borealis. The sequence goes on from NC_138873.1 coordinate 95,230,840, forward strand.
TCACTCTGTTTTCCCATCAGGAAGAAGAATTAACCACAGGCTCAGCCTGCCGCCAGGAACCAGAATACGGCCTGAAGCAATCCTGCGCTTTTGCGGCCAGCTCCCAAGAAAGCGAGTTGAATAATGGAGCTCAGGGGCACTGCAATTCACAAACCTGCAGACTTACAAATGATAACTCTCGTCCACAAATATATTGAGGGAAGGCAACGAAGAGGATTTGAAAGCAAGGCAGAATTGCAGGAAACAGATTTCAGGAGGTAGATTCGAATCGCCTTTAAAGCACAGGAAAAGCGGCAAAACCTCGACAATGATGCCCTTGGCCAAAAAGGGCGTATGCGTTTTTTCCTGAATATATTCAGGAAAAAACGCATACGCCCTTTTTGGCCAACCAAGCAACCTGGAAAGGCAAATCAGCGCTACAAAGAAGTCTCGCTTCCCATCGGTCAAAAGGGTCATGCTGAATAAAGGGTCAAAACCAGAAATGCAGGACAGGCCATGGAGAAATGGGAGCCTTGCTACGCTGAAGGGCGGGACGTAAATTGCCAACAGCCACTCTGGAGAAGTGTACGGTGTGTCCTGAAACATCTAAAAAACTCAGCTTAGAGAGCTTGGGCACTTCCACTCATGGGCGTATAAATTGGGAAAACTAAAAATCAGCAAGACACAGGCACCCCAAAGTTTTGGGCTACTCTGTTGACAAGAACCTCCACTTCGTTACACCTTAAATATCCGAGGAAAGAGAAGAATGGATAAAGAAGTTGTGGTCCTTATGTACAATGGAATATCACTCAGCCATGAAATCAATGTCATAAGGCTAGTAGCAGCATGATGAGTGGATTTAGGTATGACGATTCTAAGTGAAATAAGTCCCACAGAAAAAGACCCTTATCATGAGATATCACTTATAGAGGGAATGTAAAAACCGCTACCCTTGAACTGAATTACAAAACAGAACGGAGTCACACATTTAGAAAACACACTATGGCTGCTTAACGGGAAAGGTGAGGTGGGGTGATGCATAAAACAAGGGTTTCAAATTAGCTCAGATACCGTTCCATGAACCCAATATGTAATAGACAAGACCTACTCCTTGCTCAGTGAACTGGACTCAACACCCCCTATTCACCGCCCAAGAATATATCTGACTAGTAAGAATCTTCAAACCTATGTATTGATATCTCTCTGTAAGTGAGTCAAGTGGGTGTAAAGCGGCATAAACACAGCAGTGAAAAGCAGCTAAACCCCATTATAAAAATCAATTACTTTTCAAAACCCGTGAAACAAAGACAGTGAAAGAGAGAGAAATTCTTACAAAATTCGTTCAGGGGCTGTGATGCCACCTGGATTGACCATATCTAGACCCACAGCTGATTGAGACATATGGGTGGACACTCTTGGGGCTGAGAGGTTTGGTGAGGTTGGGTGAGCTAACGCAGACCCTTTAAATTAATACGGCGTGGTACCCATCCCATGGGTCCCAAATCTCCAGGTTCAAGGGCATCGTCCTACATTGAAAACATGCATGAGAAACCCCGAAGATGGCACACCGTGTGATCGGGAAAGGTTTCTAAAACGCACCTCATTTCTCATCTCCTTGTGCTCCGGCTCGCCATTCCAGCCGCTTTACTAGCAATCTCTCTCCTTGGAGAATCAGCACCTTTATCCTCCTGTTCCGTACAGGTTGCAATTTGTCCTGAGGATGAACGGGAAGAGGGGCAACCAATGAGAGACTAGCTCTAGGTGTTGGGACAGGCACAGGTCACTCTGTTTTCCCATCAGGAAGAAGAATTAACCACAGGCTCAGCCTGCCGCCAGGAACCAGAATACGGCCTGAAGCAATCCTGCGCTTTTGCGGCCAGCTCCCAAGAAAGCGAGTTGAATAATGGAGCTCAGGGGCACTGCAATTCACAAACCTGCAGACTTACAAATGATAACTCTCGTCCACAAATATATTGAGGGAAGGCAACGAAGAGGATTTGAAAGCAAGGCAGAATTGCAGGAAACAGATTTCAGGAGGTACATTCGAATCGCCTTTAAAGCACAGGAAAAGCATCAAAACCTCGACAATGATGCCCTTGGCCAAAAAGGGCGTATGCGTTTTTTCCTGAATATATTCAGGAAAAAACGCATACGCCCTTTTTGGCCAACCAAGCAACCTGGAAAGGCAAATCAGCGCTACAAAGAAGTCTCGCTTCCCATCGGTCAAAAGGGCCATGCTGAAAAAAGTGTCAAAACCAGAAATGCAGGACAGGCCATGGAGAAATGGGAGCCTTGCTACACTGATGGGCGGGATGTAAATTGCCAACAGCCACTCTGGAGAAGTGTACGGTGTGTCCTGAAACATCTAAAAAACTCAGCTTAGAGAGCATAGGGCACTTCCACTCATGGGCGTATAAATTGGGAAAACTAAAAATCAGCAAGACACAGGCACCCCAAAGTTTTGGGCTACTCTGTTGACAAGAACCTCCACTTCGTTACACCTTAAATATCCCAGGAAAGAGAAGAATGGATAAAGAAGATGTGGTCCTTATATACAATGGAATATCACTCAGCCATGAAATCAATGTCATAAGGCTAGTAGCAGCATGATGAGTGGATTTAGGTATGACGATTCTAAGTGAAATAAGTCCCACAGAAAAAGACACTTATCATGAGATATCACTTATAGAGGGAATGTAAAAACCGCTACCCTTGAACTGAATTACAAAACAGAACGGAGTCACACATTTAGAAAACACACTATGGCTGCTTAACGGGAAAGGTGAGGTGGGGTGATGCATAAAACAAGGGTTTCAAATTAGCTCAGATACCGTTCCATGAACCCAATATGTAATAGACAAGACCTACTCCTTGCTCAGTGAACTGGACTCAACACCCCCTATTCACCGCCCAAGAATATATCTGACTAGTAAGAATCTTCAAACCTATGTATTGATATCTCTCTGTAAGTGAGTCAAGTGGGTGTAAAGCGGCATAAACACAGCAGTGAAAAGCAGCTAAACCCCATTATAAAAATCAATTACTTTTCAAAACCCGTGAAACAAAGACAGTGAAAGAGAGAGAAATTCTTACAAAATTCGTTCAGGGGCTGTGATGCCACCTGGATTGACCATATCTAGACCCACAGCTGATTGAGACATATGGGTGGACACTCTTGGGGCTGAGAGGTTTGGTGAGGTTGGGTGAGCTAACGCAGACCCTTTAAATTAATACGGCGTGGTACCCATCCCATGGGTCCCAAATCTCCAGGTTCAAGGGCATCGTCCTACATTGAAAACATGCATGAGAAACCCCGAAGATGGCACACCGTGTGATCGGGAAAGGTTTCTAAAACGCACCTCATTTCTCATCTCCTTGTGCTCCGGCTCGCCATTCCAGCCGCTTTACTAGCAATCTCTCTCCTTGGAGAATCAGCACCTTTATCCTCCTGTTCCGTACAGGTTGCAATTTGTCCTGAGGATGAACGGGAAGAGGGGCAACCAATGAGAGACTAGCTCTAGGTGTTGGGACAGGCACAGGTCACTCTGTTTTCCCATCAGGAAGAAGAATTAACCACAGGCTCAGCCTGCCGCCAGGAACCAGAATACGGCCTGAAGCAATCCTGCGCTTTTGCGGCCAGCTCCCAAGAAAGCGAGTTGAATAATGGAGCTCAGGGGCACTGCAATTCACAAACCTGCAGACTTACAAATGATAACTCTCGTCCACAAATATATTGAGGGAAGGCAACGAAGAGGATTTGAAAGCAAGGCAGAATTGCAGGAAACAGATTTCAGGAGGTAGATTCGAATCGCCTTTAAAGCACAGGAAAAGCATCAAAACCTCGACAATGATGCCCTTGGCCAAAAAGGGCGTATGCGTTTTTTCCTGAATATATTCAGGAAAAAACGCATACGCCCTTTTTGGCCAACCAAGCAACCTGGAAAGGCAAATCAGCGCTACAAAGAAGTCTCGCTTCCCATCGGTCAAAAGGGCCATGCTGAAAAAAGTGTCAAAACCAGAAATGCAGGACAGGCCATGGAGAAATGGGAGCCTTGCTACACTGATGGGCGGGATGTAAATTGCCAACAGCCACTCTGGAGAAGTGTACGGTGTGTCCTGAAACATCTAAAAAACTCAGCTTAGAGAGCATAGGGCACTTCCACTCATGGGCGTATAAATTGGGAAAACTAAAAATCAGCAAGACACAGGCACCCCAAAGTTTTGGGCTACTCTGTTGACAAGAACCTCCACTTCGTTACACCTTAAATATCCCAGGAAAGAGAAGAATGGATAAAGAAGATGTGGTCCTTATATACAATGGAATATCACTCAGCCATGAAATCAATGTCATAAGGCTAGTAGCAGCATGATGAGTGGATTTAGGTATGACGATTCTAAGTGAAATAAGTCCCACAGAAAAAGACACTTATCATGAGATATCACTTATAGAGGGAATGTAAAAACCGCTACCCTTGAACTGAATTACAAAACAGAACGGAGTCACACATTTAGAAAACACACTATGGCTGCTTAACGGGAAAGGTGAGGTGGGGTGATGCATAAAACAAGGGTTTCAAATTAGCTCAGATACCGTTCCATGAACCCAATATGTAATAGACAAGACCTACTCCTTGCTCAGTGAACTGGACTCAACACCCCCTATTCACCGCCCAAGAATATATCTGACTAGTAAGAATCTTCAAACCTATGTATTGATATCTCTCTGTAAGTGAGTCAAGTGGGTGTAAAGCGGCATAAACACAGCAGTGAAAAGCAGCTAAACCCCATTATAAAAATCAATTACTTTTCAAAACCCGTGAAACAAAGACAGTGAAAGAGAGAGAAATTCTTACAAAATTCGTTCAGGGGCTGTGATGCCACCTGGATTGACCATATCTAGACCCACAGCTGATTGAGACATATGGGTGGACACTCTTGGGGCTGAGAGGTTTGGTGAGGTTGGGTGAGCTAACGCAGACCCTTTAAATTAATACGGCGTGGTACCCATCCCATGGGTCCCAAATCTCCAGGTTCAAGGGCATCGTCCTACATTGAAAACATGCATGAGAAACCCCGAAGATGGCACACCGTGTGATCGGGAAAGGTTTCTAAAACGCACCTCATTTCTCATCTCCTTGTGCTCCGGCTCGCCATTCCAGCCGCTTTACTAGCAATCTCTCTCCTTGGAGAATCAGCACCTTTATCCTCCTGTTCCGTACAGGTTGCAATTTGTCCTGAGGATGAACGGGAAGAGGGGCAACCAATGAGAGACTAGCTCTAGGTGTTGGGACAGGCACAGGTCACTCTGTTTTCCCATCAGGAAGAAGAATTAACCACAGGCTCAGCCTGCCGCCAGGAACCAGAATACGGCCTGAAGCAATCCTGCGCTTTTGCGGCCAGCTCCCAAGAAAGCGAGTTGAATAATGGAGCTCAGGGGCACTGCAATTCACAAACCTGCAGACTTACAAATGATAACTCTCGTCCACAAATATATTGAGGGAAGGCAACGAAGAGGATTTGAAAGCAAGGCAGAATTGCAGGAAACAGATTTCAGGAGGTAGATTCGAATCGCCTTTAAAGCACAGGAAAAGCATCAAAACCTCGACAATGATGCCCTTGGCCAAAAAGGGCGTATGCGTTTTTTCCTGAATATATTCAGGAAAAAACGCATACGCCCTTTTTGGCCAACCAAGCAACCTGGAAAGGCAAATCAGCGCTACAAAGAAGTCTCGCTTCCCATCGGTCAAAAGGGCCATGCTGAAAAAAGTGTCAAAACCAGAAATGCAGGACAGGCCATGGAGAAATGGGAGCCTTGCTACACTGATGGGCGGGATGTAAATTGCCAACAGCCACTCTGGAGAAGTGTACGGTGTGTCCTGAAACATCTAAAAAACTCAGCTTAGAGAGCATAGGGCACTTCCACTCATGGGCGTATAAATTGGGAAAACTAAAAATCAGCAAGACACAGGCACCCCAAAGTTTTGGGCTACTCTGTTGACAAGAACCTCCACTTCGTTACACCTTAAATATCCCAGGAAAGAGAAGAATGGATAAAGAAGATGTGGTCCTTATATACAATGGAATATCACTCAGCCATGAAATCAATGTCATAAGGCTAGTAGCAGCATGATGAGTGGATTTAGCTATGACGATTCTAAGTGAAATAAGTCCCACAGAAAAAGACACTTATCATGAGATATCACTTATAGAGGGAATGTAAAAACCGCTACCCTTGAACTGAATTACAAAACAGAACAGAATCACACGTTTAGAAAACAGACTATGGCTGCTTAACGGGAAAGGTGAGGTGGGGTGATGCATAAAACAAGGGTTTCAAATTAGCTCAGATGTCGTTCCATAAACCCAATATGTAACAGACAAGACCTACTCCTTGCTCAGTGAACTGGACTCAACACCCCCTATTCACCGCCCAGGAATATATCAGACTAGTAAGAATCTTCAAACCTATGTATTGATATCTCTCTGTAAGTGAGTCAAGTGGGTGTAAAGCGGCATAAACACAGCAGTGAAAAGCAGCCAAACCCCATTATAAAAATCAATTACTTTTCAAAACCCGTGAAACAAAGACAGTGAAAGAGAGAGAAATTCTTACAAAATTCGTTCAGGGGCTGTGATGCCACCTGGATTGACCATATCTAGACCCACAGCTGATTGAGACATATGGGTGGACACTCTTGGGGCTGAGAGGTTTGGTGAGGTTGGGTGAGCTAACGCAGACCCTTTAAATTAATACGGCGTGGTACCCATCCCATGGGTCCCAAATCTCCAGGTTCAAGGGCATCGTCCTACATTGAAAACATGCATGAGAAACCCCGAAGATGGCACACCGTGTGATCGGGAAAGGTTTCTAAAACGCACCTCATTTCTCATCTCCTTGTGCTCTGGCTCGCCATTCCAGCCGCTTTACTAGCAATCTCTCTCCTTGGAGAATCAGCACCTTTATCCTCCTGTTCCGTACAGGTTGCAATTTGTCCTGAGGATGAACGGGAAGAGGGGCAACCAATGAGAGACTAGCTCTAGGTGTTGGGACAGGCACAGGTCACTCTGTTTTCCCATCAGGAAGAAGAATTAACCACAGGCTCAGCCTGCCGCCAGGAACCAGAATACGGCCTGAAGCAATCCTGCGCTTTTGCGGCCAGCTCCCAAGAAAGCGAGTTGAATAATGGAGCTCAGGGGCACTGCAATTCACAAACCTGCAGACTTACAAATGATAACTCTTGTCCACAAATATATTGAGGGAAGGCAACGAAGAGGATTTGAAAGCAAGGCAGAATTGCAGGAAACAGATTTCAGGAGGTAGATTCGAATCGCCTTTAAAGCACAGGAAAAGCATCAAAACCTCGACAATGATGCCCTTGGCCAAAAAGGGCGTATGCGTTTTTTCCTGAATATATTCAGGAAAAAACGCATACGCCCTTTTTGGCCAACCAAGCAACCTGGAAAGGCAAATCAGCGCTACAAAGAAGTCTCGCTTCCCATCGGTCAAAAGGGCCATGCTGAAAAAAGTGTCAAAACCAGAAATGCAGGACAGGCCATGGAGAAATGGGAGCCTTGCTACACTGATGGGCGGGATGTAAATTGCCAACAGCCACTCTGGAGAAGTGTACGGTGTGTCCTGAAACATCTAAAAAACTCAGCTTAGAGAGCATAGGGCACTTCCACTCATGGGCGTATAAATTGGGAAAACTAAAAATCAGCAAGACACAGGCACCCCAAAGTTTTGGGCTACTCTGTTGACAAGAACCTCCACTTCGTTACACCTTAAATATCCCAGGAAAGAGAAGAATGGATAAAGAAGATGTGGTCCTTATATACAATGGAATATCACTCAGCCATGAAATCAATGTCATAAGGCTAGTAGCAGCATGATGAGTGGATTTAGGTATGACGATTCTAAGTGAAATAAGTCACACAGAAAAAGACACTTATCATGAGATATCACTTATAGAGGGAATGTAAAAACCGCTACCCTTGAACTGAATTACAAAACAGAACAGAATCACACGTTTAGAAAACAGACTATGGCTGCTTAACGGGAAAGGTGAGGTGGGGTGATGCATAAAACAAGGGTTTCAAATTAGCTCAGATATCGTTCCATAAACCCAATATGTAATAGACAAGACCTACTCCTTGCTCAGTGAACTGGACTCAACACCCCCTATTCACCGCCCAGGAATATATCAGACTAGTAAGAATCTTCAAACCTATGTATTGATATCTCTCTGTAAGTGAGTCAAGTGGGTGTAAAGCGGCATAAACACAGCAGTGAAAAGCAGCCAAACCCCATTATAAAAATCAATTACTTTTCAAAACCCGTGAAACAAAGACAGTGAAAGAGAGAGAAATTCTTACAAAATTCGTTCAGGGGCTGTGATGCCACCTGGATTGACCATATCTAGACCCACAGCTGATTGAGACATATGGGTGGACACTCTTGGGGCTGAGAGGTTTGGTGAGGTTGGGTGAGCTAACGCAGACCCTTTAAAGTAATACGGCGTGGTACCCATCCCATGGGTCCCAAATCTCCAGGTTCAAGGGCATCGTCCTACATTGAAAACATGCATGAGAAACCCCGAAGATGGCACACCGTGTGATCGGGAAAGGTTTCTAAAACGCACCTCATTTCTCATCTCCTTGTGCTCCGGCTCGCCATTCCAGCCGCTTTACTAGCAATCTCTCTCCTTGGAGAATCAGCACCTTTATCCTCCTGTTCCGTACAGGTTGCAATTTGTCCTGAGGATGAACGGGAAGAGGGGCAACCAATGAGAGACTAGCTCTAGGTGTTGGGACAGGCACAGGTCACTCTGTTTTCCCATCAGGAAGAAGAATTAACCACAGGCTCAGCCTGCCGCCAGGAACCAGAATACGGCCTGAAGCAATCCTGCGCTTTTGCGGCCAGCTCCCAAGAAAGCGAGTTGAATAATGGAGCTCAGGGGCACTGCAATTCACAAACCTGCAGACTTACAAATGATAACTCTTGTCCACAAATATATTGAGGGAAGGCAACGAAGAGGATTTGAAAGCAAGGCAGAATTGCAGGAAACAGATTTCAGGAGGTAGATTCGAATCGCCTTTAAAGCACAGGAAAAGCATCAAAACCTCGACAATGATGCCCTTGGCCAAAAAGGGCGTATGCGTTTTTTCCTGAATATATTCAGGAAAAAACGCATACGCCCTTTTTGGCCAACCAAGCAACCTGGAAAGGCAAATCAGCGCTACAAAGAAGTCTCGCTTCCCATCGGTCAAAAGGGCCATGCTGAAAAAAGTGTCAAAACCAGAAATGCAGGACAGGCCATGGAGAAATGGGAGCCTTGCTACACTGATGGGCGGGATGTAAATTGCCAACAGCCACTCTGGAGAAGTGTACGGTGTGTCCTGAAACATCTAAAAAACTCAGCTTAGAGAGCATAGGGCACTTCCACTCATGGGCGTATAAATTGGGAAAACTAAAAATCAGCAAGACACAGGCACCCCAAAGTTTTGGGCTACTCTGTTGACAAGAACCTCCACTTCGTTACACCTTAAATATCCCAGGAAAGAGAAGAATGGATAAAGAAGATGTGGTCCTTATATACAATGGAATATCACTCAGCCATGAAATCAATGTCATAAGGCTAGTAGCAGCATGATGAGTGGATTTAGCTCTGACGATTCTAAGTGAAATAAGTCACACAGAAAAAGACACTTATCATGAGATATCACTTATAGAGGGAATGTAAAAACCGCTACCCTTGAACTGAATTACAAAACAGAACAGAATCACACGTTTAGAAAACAGACTATGGCTGCTTAACGGGAAAGGTGAGGTGGGGTGATGCATAAAACAAGGGTTTCAAATTAGCTCAGATATCGTTCCATAAACCCAATATGTAACAGACAAGACCTACTCCTTGCTCAGTGAACTGGACTCAACACCCCCTATTCACCGCCCAGGAATATATCAGACTAGTAAGAATCTTCAAACCTATGTATTGATATCTCTCTGTAAGTGAGTCAAGTGGGTGTAAAGCGGCATAAACACAGCAGTGAAAAGCAGCCAAACCCCATTATAAAAATCAATTACTTTTCAAAACCCGTGAAACAAAGACAGTGAAAGAGAGAGAAATTCTTACAAAATTCGTTCAGGGGCTGTGATGCCACCTGGATTGACCATATCTAGACCCACAGCTGATTGAGACATATGGGTGGACACTCTTGGGGCTGAGAGGTTTGGTGAGGTTGGGTGAGCTAACGCAGACCCTTTAAATTAATACGGCGTGGTACCCATCCCATGGGTCCCAAATCTCCAGGTTCAAGGGCATCGTCCTACATTGAAAACATGCATGAGAAACCCCGAAGATGGCACACCGTGTGATCGGGAAAGGTTTCTAAAACGCACCTCATTTCTCATCTCCTTGTGCTCCGGCTCGCCATTCCAGCCGCTTTACTAGCAATCTCTCTCCTTGGAGAATCAGCACCTTTATCCTCCTGTTCCGTACAGGTTGCAATTTGTCCTGAGGATGAACGGGAAGAGGGGCAACCAATGAGAGACTAGCTCTAGGTGTTGGGACAGGCACAGGTCACTCTGTTTTCCCATCAGGAAGAAGAATTAACCACAGGCTCAGCCTGCCGCCAGGAACCAGAATACGGCCTGAAGCAATCCTGCGCTTTTGCGGCCAGCTCCCAAGAAAGCGAGTTGAATAATGGAGCTCAGGGGCACTGCAATTCACAAACCTGCAGACTTAGAAATGATAACTCTTGTCCACAAATATATTGAGGGAAGGCAACGAAGAGGATTTGAAAGCAAGGCAGAATTGCAGGAAACAGATTTCAGGAGGTAGATTCGAATCGCCTTTAAAGCACAGGAAAAGCATCAAAACCTCGACAATGATGCCCTTGGCCAAAAAGGGCGTATGCGTTTTTTCCTGAATATATTCAGGAAAAAACGCATACGCCCTTTTTGGCCAACCAAGCAACCTGGAAAGGCAAATCAGCGCTACAAAGAAGTCTCGCTTCCCATCGGTCAAAAGGGCCATGCTGAAAAAAGTGTCAAAACCAGAAATGCAGGACAGGCCATGGAGAAATGGGAGCCTTGCTACACTGATGGGCGGGATGTAAATTGCCAACAGCCACTCTGGAGAAGTGTACGGTGTGTCCTGAAACATCTAAAAAACTCAGCTTAGAGAGCATAGGGCACTTCCACTCATGGGCGTATAAATTGGGAAAACTAAAAATCAGCAAGACACAGGCACCCCAAAGTTTTGGGCTACTCTGTTGACAAGAACCTCCACTTCGTTACACCTTAAATATCCCAGGAAAGAGAAGAATGGATAAAGAAGATGTGGTCCTTATATACAATGGAATATCACTCAGCCATGAAATCAATGTCATAAGGCTAGTAGCAGCATGATGAGTGGATTTAGGTATGACGATTCTAAGTGAAATAAATCACACAGAAAAAGACACTTATCATAAGATATCACTTATAGAGGGAATGTAAAAACCGCTACCCTTGAACTGCATTACAAAATAGAACAGAGTCACACGTTTAGAAAACACACTATGGCTGCTTAACGGGAAAGGTGAGGTGGGGTGATGCATAAATCAAGGGTTTCAAATTAGCTCAGATACCGTTCCATAAACCCAATATGTAATAGACAAGACCTACTCCTTGCTCAGTGAACTGGACTCAACACCCCCTATTCACCGCCCAAGAATATATCTCACTAGTAAGAATCTTCAAACCTATGTATTGATATCTCTCTGTAAGTGAGTCAAGTGGGTGTAAAGCGGCATAAACACAGCAGTGAAAAGCAGCTAAACCCCATTATAAAAATCAATTACTTTTCAAAACCCGTGAAACAAAGACAGTGAAAGAGAGAGAAATTCTTACAAAATTCGTTCAGGGGCTGTGATGCCACCTGGATTGACCATATCTAGACCCACAGCTGATTGAGACATATGGGTGGACACTCTTGGGGCTGAGAGGTTTGGTGAGGTTGGGTGAGCTAACGCAGACCCTTTAAATTAATACGGCGTGGTACCCATCCCATGGGTCCCAAATCTCCAGGTTCAAGGGCATCGTCCTACATTGAAAACATGCATGAGAAACCCCGAAGATGGCACACCGTGTGATCGGGAAAGGTTTCTAAAACGCACCTCATTTCTCATCTCCTTGTGCTCCGGTTCGCCATTCCAGCCGCTTTACTAGCAATCTCTCTCCTTGGAGAATCAGCACCTTTATCCTCCTGTTCCGTACAGGTTGCAATTTGTCCTGAGGATGAACGGGAAGAGGGGCAACCAATGAGAGACTAGCTCTAGGTGTTGGGACAGGCACAGGTCACTCTGTTTTCCCATCAGGAAGAAGAATTAACCACAGGCTCAGCCTGCCGCCAGGAACCAGAATACGGCCTGAAGCAATCCTGCGCTTTTGCGGCCAGCTCCCAAGAAAGCGAGTTGAATAATGGAGCTCAGGGGCACTGCAATTCACAAACCTGCAGACTTACAAATGATAACTCTCGTCCACAAATATATTGAGGGAAGGCAACGAAGAGGATTTGAAAGCAAGGCAGAATTGCAGGAAACAGATTTCAGGAGGTAGATTCGAATCGCCTTTAAAGCACAGGAAAAGCGGCAAAACCTCGACAATGATGCCCTTGGCCAAAAAGGGCGTATGCGTTTTTTCCTGAATATATTCAGGAAAAAACGCATACGCCCTTTTTGGCCAACCAAGCAACCTGGAAAGGCAAATCAGCGCTACAAAGAAGTCTCGCTTCCCATCGGTCAAAAGGGTCATGCTGAATAAAGGGTCAAAACCAGAAATGCAGGACAGGCCATGGAGAAATGGGAGCCTTGCTACGCTGAAGGGCGGGACGTAAATTGCCAACAGCCACTCTGGAGAAGTGTACGGTGTGTCCTGAAACATCTAAAAAACTCAGCTTAGAGAGCTTGGGCACTTCCACTCATGGGCGTATAAATTGGGAAAACTAAAAATCAGCAAGACACAGGCACCCCAAAGTTTTGGGCTACTCTGTTGACAAGAACCTCCACTTCGTTACACCTTAAATATCCGAGGAAAGAGAAGAATGGATAAAGAAGTTGTGGTCCTTATGTACAATGGAATATCACTCAGCCATGAAATCAATGTCATAAGGCTAGTAGCAGCATGATGAGTGGATTTAGGTATGACGATTCTAAGTGAAATAAGTCCCACAGAAAAAGACACTTATCATGAGATATCACTTATAGAGGGAATGTAAAAACCGCTACCCTTGAACTGAATTACAAAACAGAACGGAGTCACACATTTAGAAAACACACTATGGCTGCTTAACGGGAAAGGTGAGGTGGGGTGATGCATAAAACAAGGGTTTCAAATTAGCTCAGATACCGTTCCATGAACCCAATATGTAATAGACAAGACCTACTCCTTGCTCAGTGAACTGGACTCAACACCCCCTATTCACCGCCCAAGAATATATCTGACTAGTAAGAATCTTCAAACCTATGTATTGATATCTCTCTGTAAGTGAGTCAAGTGGGTGTAAAGCGGCATAAACACAGCAGTGAAAAGCAGCTAAACCCCATTATAAAAATCAATTACTTTTCAAAACCCGTGAAACAAAGACAGTGAAAGAGAGAGAAATTCTTACAAAATTCGTTCAGGGGCTGTGATGCCACCTGGATTGACCATATCTAGACCCACAGCTGATTGAGACATATGGGTGGACACTCTTGGGGCTGAGAGGTTTGGTGAGGTTGGGTGAGCTAACGCAGACCCTTTAAATTAATACGGCGTGGTACCCATCCCATGGGTCCCAAATCTCCAGGTTCAAGGGCATCGTCCTACATTGAAAACATGCATGAGAAACCCCGAAGATGGCACACCGTGTGATCGGGAAAGGTTTCTAAAACGCACCTCATTTCTCATCTCCTTGTGCTCCGGCTCGCCATTCCAGCCGCTTTACTAGCAATCTCTCTCCTTGGAGAATCAGCACCTTTATCCTCCTGTTCCGTACAGGTTGCAATTTGTCCTGAGGATGAACGGGAAGAGGGGCAACCAATGAGAGACTAGCTCTAGGTGTTGGGACAGGCACAGGTCACTCTGTTTTCCCATCAGGAAGAAGAATTAACCACAGGCTCAGCCTGCCGCCAGGAACCAGAATACGGCCTGAAGCAATCCTGCGCTTTTGCGGCCAGCTCCCAAGAAAGCGAGTTGAATAATGGAGCTCAGGGGCACTGCAATTCACAAACCTGCAGACTTACAAATGATAACTCTCGTCCACAAATATATTGAGGGAAGGCAACGAAGAGGATTTGAAAGCAAGGCAGAATTGCAGGAAACAGATTTCAGGAGGTACATTCGAATCGCCTTTAAAGCACAGGAAAAGCATCAAAACCTCGACAATGATGCCCTTGGCCAAAAAGGGCGTATGCGTTTTTTCCTGAATATATTCAGGAAAAAACGCATACGCCCTTTTTGGCCAACCAAGCAACCTGGAAAGGCAAATCAGCGCTACAAAGAAGTCTCGCTTCCCATCGGTCAAAAGGGCCATGCTGAAAAAAGTGTCAAAACCAGAAATGCAGGACAGGCCATGGAGAAATGGGAGCCTTGCTACACTGATGGGCGGGATGTAAATTGCCAACAGCCACTCTGGAGAAGTGTACGGTGTGTCCTGAAACATCTAAAAAACTCAGCTTAGAGAGCATAGGGCACTTCCACTCATGGGCGTATAAATTGGGAAAACTAAAAATCAGCAAGACACAGGCACCCCAAAGTTTTGGGCTACTCTGTTGACAAGAACCTCCACTTCGTTACACCTTAAATATCCCAGGAAAGAGAAGAATGGATAAAGAAGATGTGGTCCTTATATACAATGGAATATCACTCAGCCATGAAATCAATGTCATAAGGCTAGTAGCAGCATGATGAGTGGATTTAGCTATGACGATTCTAAGTGAAATAAGTCCCACAGAAAAAGACACTTATCATGAGATATCACTTATAGAGGGAATGTAAAAACCGCTACCCTTGAACTGAATTACAAAACAGAACAGAATCACACGTTTAGAAAACAGACTATGGCTGCTTAACGGGAAAGGTGAGGTGGGGTGATGCATAAAACAAGGGTTTCAAATTAGCTCAGATGTCGTTCCATAAACCCAATATGTAACAGACAAGACCTACTCCTTGCTCAGTGAACTGGACTCAACACCCCCTATTCACCGCCCAGGAATATATCAGACTAGTAAGAATCTTCAAACCTATGTATTGATATCTCTCTGTAAGTGAGTCAAGTGGGTGTAAAGCGGCATAAACACAGCAGTGAAAAGCAGCCAAACCCCATTATAAAAATCAATTACTTTTCAAAACCCGTGAAACAAAGACAGTGAAAGAGAGAGAAATTCTTACAAAATTCGTTCAGGGGCTGTGATGCCACCTGGATTGACCATATCTAGACCCACAGCTGATTGAGACATATGGGTGGACACTCTTGGGGCTGAGAGGTTTGGTGAGGTTGGGTGAGCTAACGCAGACCCTTTAAATTAATACGGCGTGGTACCCATCCCATGGGTCCCAAATCTCCAGGTTCAAGGGCATCGTCCTACATTGAAAACATGCATGAGAAACCCCGAAGATGGCACACCGTGTGATCGGGAAAGGTTTCTAAAACGCACCTCATTTCTCATCTCCTTGTGCTCCGGCTCGCCATTCCAGCCGCTTTACTAGCAATCTCTCTCCTTGGAGAATCAGCACCTTTATCCTCCTGTTCCGTACAGGTTGCAATTTGTCCTGAGGATGAACGGGAAGAGGGGCAACCAATGAGAGACTAGCTCTAGGTGTTGGGACAGGCACAGGTCACTCTGTTTTCCCATCAGGAAGAAGAATTAACCACAGGCTCAGCCTGCCGCCAGGAACCAGAATACGGCCTGAAGCAATCCTGCGCTTTTGCGGCCAGCTCCCAAGAAAGCGAGTTGAATAATGGAGCTCAGGGGCACTGCAATTCACAAACCTGCAGACTTACAAATGATAACTCTTGTCCACAAATATATTGAGGGAAGGCAACGAAGAGGATTTGAAAGCAAGGCAGAATTGCAGGAAACAGATTTCAGGAGGTAGATTCGAATCGCCTTTAAAGCACAGGAAAAGCATCAAAACCTCGACAATGATGCCCTTGGCCAAAAAGGGCGTATGCGTTTTTTCCTGAATATATTCAGGAAAAAACGCATACGCCCTTTTTGGCCAACCAAGCAACCTGGAAAGGCAAATCAGCGCTACAAAGAAGTCTCGCTTCCCATCGGTCAAAAGGGCCATGCTGAAAAAAGTGTCAAAACCAGAAATGCAGGACAGGCCATGGAGAAATGGGAGCCTTGCTACACTGATGGGCGGGATGTAAATTGCCAACAGCCACTCTGGAGAAGTGTACGGTGTGTCCTGAAACATCTAAAAAACTCAGCTTAGAGAGCATAGGGCACTTCCACTCATGGGCGTATAAATTGGGAAAACTAAAAATCAGCAAGACACAGGCACCCCAAAGTTTTGGGCTACTCTGTTGACAAGAACCTCCACTTCGTTACACCTTAAATATCCCAGGAAAGAGAAGAATGGATAAAGAAGATGTGGTCCTTATATACAATGGAATATCACTCAGCCATGAAATCAATGTCATAAGGCTAGTAGCAGCATGATGAGTGGATTTAGCTCTGACGATTCTAAGTGAAATAAGTCACACAGAAAAAGACACTTATCATGAGATATCACTTATAGAGGGAATGTAAAAACCGCTACCCTTGAACTGAATTACAAAACAGAACAGAATCACACGTTTAGAAAACAGACTATGGCTGCTTAACGGGAAAGGTGAGGTGGGGTGATGCATAAAACAAGGGTTTCAAATTAGCTCAGATATCGTTCCATAAACCCAATATGTAATAGACAAGACCTACTCCTTGCTCAGTGAACTGGACTCAACACCCCTTATTCACCGCCCAGGAATATATCAGACTAGTAAGAATCTTCAAACCTATGTATTGATATCTCTCTGTAAGTGAGTCAAGTGGGTGTAAAGCGGCATAAACACAGCAGTGAAAAGCAGCCAAACCCCATTATAAAAATCAATTACTTTTCAAAACCCGTGAAACAAAGACAGTGAAAGAGAGAGAAATTCTTACAAAATTCGTTCAGGGGCTGTGATGCCACCTGGATTGACCATATCTAGACCCACAGCTGATTGAGACATATGGGTGGACACTCTTGGGGCTGAGAGGTTTGGTGAGGTTGGGTGAGCTAACGCAGACCCTTTAAATTAATACGGCGTGGTACCCATCCCATGGGTCCCAAATCTCCAGGTTCAAGGGCATCGTCCTACATTGAAAACATGCATGAGAAACCCCGAAGATGGCACACCGTGTGATCGGGAAAGGTTTCTAAAACGCACCTCATTTCTCATCTCCTTGTGCTCCGGCTCGCCATTCCAGCCGCTTTACTAGCAATCTCTCTCCTTGGAGAATCAGCACCTTTATCCTCCTGTTCCGTACAGGTTGCAATTTGTCCTGAGGATGAACGGGAAGAGGGGCAACCAATGAGAGACTAGCTCTAGGTGTTGGGACAGGCACAGGTCACTCTGTTTTCCCATCAGGAAGAAGAATTAACCACAGGCTCAGCCTGCCGCCAGGAACCAGAATACGGCCTGAAGCAATCCTGCGCTTTTGCGGCCAGCTCCCAAGAAAGCGAGTTGAATAATGGAGCTCAGGGGCACTGCAATTCACAAACCTGCAGACTTACAAATGATAACTCTTGTCCACAAATATATTGAGGGAAGGCAACGAAGAGGATTTGAAAGCAAGGCAGAATTGCAGGAAACAGATTTCAGGAGGTAGATTCGAATCGCCTTTAAAGCACAGGAAAAGCATCAAAACCTCGACAATGATGCCCTTGGCCAAAAAGGGCGTATGCGTTTTTTCCTGAATATATTCAGGAAAAAACGCATACGCCCTTTTTGGCCAACCAAGCAACCTGGAAAGGCAAATCAGCGCTACAAAGAAGTCTCGCTTCCCATCGGTCAAAAGGGCCATGCTGAAAAAAGTGTCAAAACCAGAAATGCAGGACAGGCCATGGAGAAATGGGAGCCTTGCTACACTGATGGGCGGGATGTAAATTGCCAACAGCCACTCTGGAGAAGTGTACGGTGTGTCCTGAAACATCTAAAAAACTCAGCTTAGAGAGCATAGGGCACTTCCACTCATGGGCGTATAAATTGGGAAAACTAAAAATCAGCAAGACACAGGCACCCCAAAGTTTTGGGCTACTCTGTTGACAAGAACCTCCACTTCGTTACACCTTAAATATCCCAGGAAAGAGAAGAATGGATAAAGAAGATGTGGTCCTTATATACAATGGAATATCACTCAGCCATGAAATCAATGTCATAAGGCTAGTAGCAGCATGATGAGTGGATTTAGGTATGACGATTCTAAGTGAAATAAGTCCCACAGAAAAAGACACTTATCATGAGATATCACTTATAGAGGGAATGTAAAAACCGCTACCCTTGAACTGAATTACAAAACAGAACGGAATCACACGTTTAGAAAACAGACTATGGCTGCTTAACGGGAAAGGTGAGGTGGGGTGATGCATAAAACAAGGGTTTCAAATTAGCTCAGATATCGTTCCATAAACCCAATATGTAATAGACAAGACCTACTCCTTGCTCAGTGAACTGGACTCAACACCCCCTATTCACCGCCCAGGAATATATCAGACTAGTAAGAATCTTCAAACCTATGTATTGATATCTCTCTGTAAGTGAGTCAAGTGGGTGTAAAGCGGCATAAACACAGCAGTGAAAAGCAGCCAAACCCCATTATAAAAATCAATTACTTTTCAAAACCCGTGAAACAAAGACAGTGAAAGAGAGAGAAATTCTTACAAAATTCGTTCAGGGGCTGTGATGCCACCTGGATTGACCATATCTAGACCCACAGCTGATTGAGACATATGGGTGGACACTCTTGGGGCTGAGAGGTTTGGTGAGGTTGGGTGAGCTAACGCAGACCCTTTAAATTAATACGGCGTGGTACCCATCCCATGGGTCCCAAATCTCCAGGTTCAAGGGCATCGTCCTACATTGAAAACATGCATGAGAAACCCCGAAGATGGCACACCGTGTGATCGGGAAAGGTTTCTAAAACGCACCTCATTTCTCATCTCCTTGTGCTCCGGCTCGCCATTCCAGCCGCTTTACTAGCAATCTCTCTCCTTGGAGAATCAGCACCTTTATCCTCCTGTTCCGTACAGGTTGCAATTTGTCCTGAGGATGAACGGGAAGAGGGGCAACCAATGAGAGACTAGCTCTAGGTGTTGGGACAGGCACAGGTCACTCTGTTTTCCCATCAGGAAGAAGAATTAACCACAGGCTCAGCCTGCCGCCAGGAACCAGAATACGGCCTGAAGCAATCCTGCGCTTTTGCGGCCAGCTCCCAAGAAAGCGAGTTGAATAATGGAGCTCAGGGGCACTGCAATTCACAAACCTGCAGACTTACAAATGATAACTCTCGTCCACAAATATATTGAGGGAAGGCAACGAAGAGGATTTGAAAGCAAGGCAGAATTGCAGGAAACAGATTTCAGGAGGTAGATTCGAATCGCCTTTAAAGCACAGGAAAAGCGGCAAAACCTCGACAGTGATGCCCTTGGCCAAAAAGGGCGTATGCGTTTTTTCCTGAATATATTCAGGAAAAAACGCATACGCCCTTTTTGGCCAACCAAGCAACCTGGAAAGGCAAATCAGCGCTACAAAGAAGTCTCGCTTCCCATCGGTCAAAAGGGCCATGCTGAATAAAGTGTCAAAACCAGAAATGCAGGACAGGCCATGGAGAAATGGGAGCCTTGCTACACTGATGGGCGGGATGTAAATTGCCAACAGCCACTCTGGAGAAGTGTACGGTGTGTCCTGAAACATCTAAAAAACTCAGCTTAGAGAGCATAGGGCACTTCCACTCATGGGCGTATAAATTGGGAAAACTAAAAATCAGCAAGACACAGGCACCCCAAAGTTTTGGGCTACTCTGTTGACAAAAACCTCCACTTCGTTACACCTTAAATATCCCAGGAAAGAGAAGAATGGATAAAGAAGATGTGGTCCTTATATACAATGGAATATCACTCAGCCATGAAATCAATGTCATAAGGCTAGTAGCAGCATGATGAGTGGATTTAGCTATGACGATTCTAAGTGAAATAAGTCACACAGAAAAAGACACTTATCATGAGATATCACTTATAGAGGGAATGTAAAAACCGCTACCCTTGAACTGCATTACAAAACAGAACAGAGTCACACGTTTAGAAAACACACTATGGCTGCTTAACGGGAAAGGTGAGGTGGGGTGATGCATAAAACAAGGGTTTCAAATTAGCTCAGATATCGTTCCATAAACCCAATATGTAATAGACAAGACCTACTCCTTGCTCAGTGAACTGGACTCAACACCCCCTATTCACCGCCCAAGAATATATCTGACTAGTAAGAATCTTCAAACCTATGTATTGATATCACTCTGTAAGTGAGTCAAGTGGGTGTAAAGCGGCATAAACACAGCAGTGGAAAGCAGCCAAACCCCATTATAAAAATCAATTACTTTTCAAAACCCGTGAAACAAAGACAGTGAAAGAGAGAGGAATTCTTACAAAATTCGTTCAGGGGCTGTGATGCCACCTGGATTGACCATATCTAGACCCACAGCTGATTGAGACATATGGGTGGACACTCTTGGGGCTGAGAGGTTTGGTGAGGTTGGGTGAGCTAACGCAGACCCTTTAAATTAATACGGCGTGGTACCCATCCCATGGGTCCCAAATCTCCAGGTTCAAGGGCATCGTCCTACATTGAAAACATGCATGAGAAACCCCGAAGATGGCACACCGTGTGATGGGGAAAGGTTTCTAAAACGCACCTCATTTCTCATCTCCTTGTGCTCCGGTTCGCCATTCCAGCCGCTTTACTAGCAATCTCTCTCCTTGGAGAATCAGCACCTTTATCCTCCTGTTCCGTACAGGTTGCAATTTGTCCTGAGGATGAACGGGAAGAGGGGCAACCAATGAGAGACTAGCTCTAGGTGTTGGGACAGGCACACGTCACTCTGTTTTCCCATCAGGAAGAAGAATTAACCACAGGCTCAGCCTTCCGCCAGGAACCAGAATACGGCCTGAAGCAATCCTGCGCTTTTGCGGCCAGCTCCCAAGAAAGCGAGTTGAATAATGGAGCTCAGGGGCACTGCAATTCACAAACCTGCAGACTTAGAAATGATAACTCTCGTCCACAAATATATTGAGGGAAGGCAACGAAGAGGATTTGAAAGCAAGGCAGAATTGCAGGAAACAGATTTCAGGAGGTACATTCGAATCGCCTTTAAAGCACAGGAAAAGCGGCAAAAACTCGACAGTGATGCACTTGGCCAAAAAGGGCGTATGCGTTTTTTCCTGAATATATTCAGGAAAAATCGCATACGCCCTTTTTGGCCAACCAAGCAACCTGGAAAGGCAAATCACCGCTACAAAGAAGTCTCGCTTCCCATTGGTCAAAAGGGCCATGCTGAATAAAGTGTCAAAACCAGAAATGCAGGACAGGCCATGGAGAAATGGGAGCCTTGCTACGCTGATGGGCGGGACGTAAATTGCCAACAGCCACTCTGGAGAAGTGTACGGTGTGTCCTGAAACATCTAAAAAACTCAGCTTAGAGAGCTTGGGCACTTCCACTCATGGGCGTATAAATTGGGAAAACTAAAAATCAGCAAGACACAGGCACCCCAAATTTTGGGCTACTCTGTTGACAAGAACCTCCACTTCATTACACCTTAAATATCCGAGGAAAGAGAAGAATGGATAAAGAAGTTGTGGTCCTTATGTACAATGGAATATCACTCAGCCATGAAATCAATGTCATAAGGCTAGTAGCAGCATGATGAGTGGATTTAGGTATGACGATTCTAAGTGAAATAAATCACACAGAAAAAGACACTTATCATAAGATATCACTTATAGAGGGAATGTAAAAACCGCTACCCTTGAACTGAATTACAAAACAGAACGGAGTCACACATTTAGAAAACACACTATGGCTGCTTAACGGGAAAGGTGAGGTGGGGTGATGCATAAAACAAGGGTTTCAAATTAGCTCAGATACCGTTCCATGAACCCAATATGTAATAGACAAGACCTACTCCTTGCTCAGTGAACTGGACTCAACACCCCCTATTCACCGCCCAAGAATATATCTGACTAGTAAGAATCTTAAAACCTATGTATTGATATCTCTCTGTAAGTGAGTCAAGTGGGTGTAAAGCGGCATAAACACAGCAGTGAAAAGCAGCTAAACCCCATTATAAAAATCAATTACTTTTCAAAACCCGTGAAACAAAGACAGTGAAAGAGAGAGAAATTCTTACAAAATTCGTTCAGGGGCTGTGATGCCACCTGGATTGACCATATCTAGACCCACAGCTGATTGAGACATATGGGTGGACACTCTTGGGGCTGAGAGGTTTGGTGAGGTTGGGTGAGCTAACGCAGACCCTTTAAATTAATACGGCGTGGTACCCATCCCATGGGTCTCAAATCTCCAGGTTCAAGGGCATCGTCCTACATTGAAAACATGCATGAGAAACCCCGAAGATGGCACACCGTGTGATCGGGAAAGGTTTCTAAAACGCACCTCATTTCTCATCTCCTTGTGCTCCGGCTCGCCATTCCAGCCGCTTTACTAGCAATCTCTCTCCTTGGAGAATCAGCACCTTTATCCTCCTGTTCCGTACAGGTTGCAATTTGTCCTGAGGATGAACGGGAAGAGGGGCAACCAATGAGAGACTAGCTCTAGGTGTTGGGACAGGCACACGTCACTCTGTTTTCCCATCAGGAAGAAGAATTAACCACAGGCTCAGCCTGCCGCCAGGAACCAGAATATGGCCTGAAGCAATCCTGCGCTTTTGCGGCCAGCTCCCAAGAAAGCGACTTGAATAATGGAGCTCAGGGGCACTGCAATTCACAAACCTGCAGACTTAGAAATGATAACTGTTGTCCACAAATATATTGAGGGAAGGCATCGAAGAGGATTTGAAAGCAAGGCAGAATTGCAGGAAACAGATTTCAGGAGGTAGATTCGAATCGCCTTTAAAGCACAGGAAAAGCATCAAAACCTCGACAATGATGCCCTTGGCCAAAAAGGGCGTATGCGTTTTTTCCTGAATATATTCAGGAAAAAACGCATACGCCCTTTTTGGCCAACCAAGCAACCTGGAAAGGCAAATCAGCGCTACAAAGAAGTCTCGCTTCCCATCGGTCAAAAGGGCCATGCTGAATAAAGTGTCAAAACCAGAAATGCAGGACAGGCCATGGAGAAATGGGAGCCTTGCTACACTGATGGGCGGGATGTAAATTGCCAACAGCCACTCTGGAGAAGTGTACGGTGTGTCCTGAAACATCTAAAAAACTCAGCTTAGAGAGCATAGGGCACTTCCACTCATGGGCGTATAAATTGGGAAAACTAAAAATCAGCAAGACACAGGCACCCCAAAGTTTTGGGCTACTCTGTTGACAAGAACCTCCACTTCGTTACACCTTAAATATCCCAGGAAAGAGAAGAATGGATAAAGAAGATGTGGTCCTTATATACAATGGAATATCACTCAGCCATGAAATCAATGTCATAAGGCTAGTAGCAGCATGATGAGTGGATTTAGGTATGACGATTCTAAGTGAAATAAGTCCCACAGAAAAAGACACTTATCATGAGATATCACTTATAGAGGGAATGTAAAAACCGCTACCCTTGAACTGAATTGCAAAACAGAACGGAATCACACGTTTAGAAAACAGACTATGGCTGCTTAACGGGAAAGGTGAGGTGGGGTGATGCATAAAACAAGGGTTTCAAATTAGCTCAGATACCGTTCCATGAACCCAATATGTAATAGACAAGACCTACTCCTTGCTCAGTGAACTGGACTCAACACCCCCTATTCACCGCCCAGGAATATATCAGACTAGTAAGAATCTTCAAACCTATGTATTGATATCTCTCTGTAAGTGAGTCAAGTGGGTGTAAAGCGGCATAAACACAGCAGTGAAAAGCAGCCAAACCCCATTATAAAAATCAATTACTTTTCAAAACCCGTGAAACAAAGACAGTGAAAGAGAGAGAAATTCTTACAAAATTCGTTCAGGGGCTGTGATGCCACCTGGATTGACCATATCTAGACCCACAGCTGATTGAGACATATGGGTGGACACTCTTGGGGCTGAGAGGTTTGGTGAGGTTGGGTGAGCTAACGCAGACCCTTTAAATTAATACGGCGTGGTACCCATCCCATGGGTCCCAAATCTCCAGGTTCAAGGGCATCGTCCTACATTGAAAACATGCATGAGAAACCCCGAAGATGGCACACCGTGTGATCGGGAAAGGTTTCTAAAACGCACCTCATTTCTCATCTCCTTGTGCTCCGGCTCGCCATTCCAGCCGCTTTACTAGCAATCTCTCTCCTTGGAGAATCAGCACCTTTATCCTCCTGTTCCGTACAGGTTGCAATTTGTCCTGAGGATGAACGGGAAGAGGGGCAACCAATGAGAGACTAGCTCTAGGTGTTGGGACAGGCACAGGTCACTCTGTTTTCCCATCAGGAAGAAGAATTAACCACAGGCTCAGCCTGCCGCCAGGAACCAGAATACGGCCTGAAGCAATCCTGCGCTTTTGCGGCCAGCTCCCAAGAAAGCGAGTTGAATAATGGAGCTCAGGGGCACTGCAATTCACAAACCTGCAGACTTACAAATGATAACTCTCGTCCACAAATATATTGAGGGAAGGCAACGAAGAGGATTTGAAAGCAAGGCAGAATTGCAGGAAACAGATTTCAGGAGGTAGATTCGAATCGCCTTTAAAGCACAGGAAAAGCGGCAAAACCTCGACAGTGATGCCCTTGGCCAAAAAGGGCGTATGCGTTTTTTCCTGAATATATTCAGGAAAAAACGCATACGCCCTTTTTGGCCAACCAAGCAACCTGGAAAGGCAAATCAGCGCTACAAAGAAGTCTCGCTTCCCATCGGTCAAAAGGGCCATGCTGAATAAAGTGTCAAAACCAGAAATGCAGGACAGGCCATGGAGAAATGGGAGCCTTGCTACACTGATGGGCGGGATGTAAATTGCCAACAGCCACTCTGGAGAAGTGTACGGTGTGTCCTGAAACATCTAAAAAACTCAGCTTAGAGAGCATAGGGCACTTCCACTCATGGGCGTATAAATTGGGAAAACTAAAAATCAGCAAGACACAGGCACCCCAAAGTTTTGGGCTACTCTGTTGACAAGAACCTCCACTTCGTTACACCTTAAATATCCCAGGAAAGAGAAGAATGGATAAAGAAGATGTGGTCCTTATATACAATGGAATATCACTCAGCCATGAAATCAATGTCATAAGGCTAGTAGCAGCATGATGAGTGGATTTAGCTATGACGATTCTAAGTGAAATAAGTCACACAGAAAAAGACACTTATCATGAGATATCACTTATAGAGGGAATGTAAAAACCGCTACCCTTGAACTGAATTACAAAACAGAACAGAGTCACACGTTTAGAAAACACACTATGGCTGCTTAACGGGAAAGGTGAGGTGGGGTGATGCATAAAACAAGGGTTTCAAATTAGCTCAGATATCGTTCCATAAACCCAATATGTAATAGACAAGACCTACTCCTTGCTCAGTGAACTGGACTCAACACCCCCTATTCACCGCCCAAGAATATATCTGACTAGTAAGAATCTTCAAACCTATGTATTGATATCACTCTGTAAGTGAGTCAAGTGGGTGTAAAGCGGCATAAACACAGCAGTGGAAAGCAGCCAAACCCCATTATAAAAATCAATTACTTTTCAAAACCCGTGAAACAAAGACAGTGAAAGAGAGAGGAATTCTTACAAAATTCGTTCAGGGGCTGTGATGCCACCTGGATTGACCATATCTAGACCCACAGCTGATTGAGACATATGGGTGGACACTCTTGGGGCTGAGAGGTTTGGTGAGGTTGGGTGAGCTAACGCAGACCCTTTAAATTAATACGGCGTGGTACCCATCCCATGGGTCCCAAATCTCCAGGTTCAAGGGCATCGTCCTACATTGAAAACATGCATGAGAAACCCTGAAGATGGCACACCGTGTGATGGGGAAAGGTTTCTAAAACGCACCTCATTTCTCATCTGCTTGTGCTCCGGTTCGCCATTCCAGCCGCTTTACTAGCAATCTCTCTCCTTGGAGAATCAGCACCTTTATCCTCCTGTTCCGTACAGGTTGCAATTTGTCCTGAGGATGAACGGGAAGAGGGGCAACCAATGAGAGACTAGCTCTAGGTGTTGGGACAGGCACACGTCACTCTGTTTTCCCATCAGGAAGAAGAATTAACCACAGGCTCAGCCTTCCGCCAGGAACCAGAATACGGCCTGAAGCAATCCTGCGCTTTTGCGGCCAGCTCCCAAGAAAGCGAGTTGAATAATGGAGCTCAGGGGCACTGCAATTCACAAACCTGCAGACTTAGAAATGATAACTCTCGTCCACAAATATATTGAGGGAAGGCAACGAAGAGGATTTGAAAGCAAGGCAGAATTGCAGGAAACAGATTTCAGGAGGTACATTCGAATCGCCTTTAAAGCACAGGAAAAGCGGCAAAACCTCGACAGTGATGCACTTGGCCAAAAAGGGCGTATGCGTTTTTTCCTGAATATATTCAGGAAAAATCGCATACGCCCTTTTTGGCCAACCAAGCAACCTGGAAAGGCAAATCAGCGCTACAAAGAAGTCTCGCTTCCCATTGGTCAAAAGGGCCATGCTGAATAAAGTGTCAAAACCAGAAATGCAGGACAGGCCATGGAGAAATGGGAGCCTTGCTACGCTGATGGGCGGGACGTAAATTGCCAACAGCCACTCTGGAGAAGTGTACGGTGTGTCCTGAAACATCTAAAAAACTCAGCTTAGAGAGCTTGGGCACTTCCACTCATGGGCGTATAAATTGGGAAAACTAAAAATCAGCAAGACACAGGCACCCCAAATTTTGGGCTACTCTGTTGACAAAAACCTCCACTTCATTACACCTTAAATATCCGAGGAAAGAGAAGAATGGATAAAGAAGTTGTGGTCCTTATGTACAATGGAATATCACTCAGCCATGAAATCAATGTCATAAGGCTAGTAGCAGCATGATGAGTGGATTTAGGTATGACGATTCTAAGTGAAATAAATCACACAGAAAAAGACACTTATCATAAGATATCACTTATAGAGGGAATGTAAAAACCGCTACCCTTGAACTGCATTACAAAATAGAACAGAGTCACACGTTTAGAAAACACACTATGGCTGCTTAACGGGAAAGGTGAGGTGGGGTGATGCATAAATCAAGGGTTTCAAATTAGCTCAGATACCGTTCCATAAACCCAATATGTAATAGACAAGACCTACTCCTTGCTCAGTGAACTGGACTCAACACCCCCTATTCACCGCCCAAGAATATATCTCACTAGTAAGAATCTTCAAACCTATGTATTGATATCTCTCTGTAAGTGAGTCAAGTGGGTGTAAAGCGGCATAAACACAGCAGTGAAAAGCAGCTAAACCCCATTATAAAAATCAATTACTTTTCAAAACCCGTGAAACAAAGACAGTGAAAGAGAGAGAAATTCTTACAAAATTCGTTCAGGGGCTGTGATGCCACCTGGATTGACCATATCTAGACCCACAGCTGATTGAGACATATGGGTGGACACTCTTGGGGCTGAGAGGTTTGGTGAGGTTGGGTGAGCTAACGCAGACCCTTTAAATTAATACGGCGTGGTACCCATCCCATGGGTCCCAAATCTCCAGGTTCAAGGGCATCGTCCTACATTGAAAACATGCATGAGAAACCCCGAAGATGGCACACCGTGTGATCGGGAAAGGTTTCTAAAACGCACCTCATTTCTCATCTCCTTGTGCTCCGGCTCACCATTCCAGCCGCTTAACTAGCAATCTCTCTCCTTGGAGAATCAGCACCTTTATCCTCCTGTTCCGTACAGGTTGCAATTTGTCCTGAGGATGAACGGGAAGAGGGGCAACCAATGAGAGACTAGCTCTAGGTGTTGGGACAGGCACAGGTCACTCTGTTTTCCCATCAGGAAGAAGAATTAACCACAGGCTCAGCCTGCCGCCAGGAACCAGAATACGGCCTGAAGCAATCCTGCGCTTTTGCGGCCAGCTCCCAAGAAAGCGAGTTGAAGAATGGAGCTCAGGGGCACTGCAATTCACAAACCTGCAGACTTACAAATGATAACTCTCGTCCACAAATATATTGAGGGAAGGCAACGAAGAGGATTTGAAAGCAAGGCAGAATTGCAGGAAACAGATTTCAGGAGGTAGATTCGAATCGCCTTTAAAGCACAGGAAAAGCGGCAAAACCTCGACAGTGATGCCCTTGGCCAAAAAGGGCGTATGCGTTTTTTCCTGAATATATTCAGGAAAAAACGCATACGCCCTTTTTGGCCAACCAAGCAACCTGGAAAGGCAAATCAGCGCTACAAAGAAGTCTCGCTTCCCATCGGTCAAAAGGGCCATGCTGAATAAAGTGTCAAAACCAGAAATGCAGGACAGGCCATGGAGAAATGGGAGCCTTGCTACACTGATGGGCGGGATGTAAATTGCCAACAGCCACTCTGGAGAAGTGTACGGTGTGTCCTGAAACATCTAAAAAACTCAGCTTAGAGAGCATAGGGCACTTCCACTCATGGGCGTATAAATTGGGAAAACTAAAAATCAGCAAGACACAGGCACCCCAAAGTTTTGGGCTACTCTGTTGACAAGAACCTCCACTTCGTTACACCTTAAATATCCCAGGAAAGAGAAGAATGGATAAAGAAGATGTGGTCCTTATATACAATGGAATATCACTCAGCCATGAAATCAATGTCATAAGGCTAGTAGCAGCATGATGAGTGGATTTAGCTATGACGATTCTAAGTGAAATAAGTCACACAGAAAAAGACACTTATCATGAGATATCACTTATAGAGGGAATGTAAAAACCGCTACCCTTGAACTGAATTACAAAACAGAACAGAGTCACACGTTTAGAAAACACACTATGGCTGCTTAACGGGAAAGGTGAGGTGGGGTGATGCATAAAACAAGGGTTTCAAATTAGCTCAGATATCGTTCCATAAACCCAATATGTAATAGACAAGACCTACTCCTTGCTCAGTGAACTGGACTCAACACCCCCTATTCACCGCCCAAGAATATATCTGACTAGTAAGAATCTTCAAACCTATGTATTGATATCACTCTGTAAGTGAGTCAAGTGGGTGTAAAGCGGCATAAACACAGCAGTGGAAAGCAGCCAAACCCCATTATAAAAATCAATTACTTTTCAAAACCCGTGAAACAAAGACAGTGAAAGAGAGAGGAATTCTTACAAAATTCGTTCAGGGGCTGTGATGCCACCTGGATTGACCATATCTAGACCCACAGCTGATTGAGACATATGGGTGGACACTCTTGGGGCTGAGAGGTTTGGTGAGGTTGGGTGAGCTAACGCAGACCCTTTAAATTAATACGGCGTGGTACCCATCCCATGGGTCCCAAATCTCCAGGTTCAAGGGCATCGTCCTACATTGAAAACATGCATGAGAAACCCTGAAGATGGCACACCGTGTGATGGGGAAAGGTTTCTAAAACGCACCTCATTTCTCATCTGCTTGTGCTCCGGTTCGCCATTCCAGCCGCTTTACTAGCAATCTCTCTCCTTGGAGAATCAGCACCTTTATCCTCCTGTTCCGTACAGGTTGCAATTTGTCCTGAGGATGAACGGGAAGAGGGGCAACCAATGAGAGACTAGCTCTAGGTGTTGGGACAGGCACACGTCACTCTGTTTTCCCATCAGGAAGAAGAATTAACCACAGGCTCAGCCTTCCGCCAGGAACCAGAATACGGCCTGAAGCAATCCTGCGCTTTTGCGGCCAGCTCCCAAGAAAGCGAGTTGAATAATGGAGCTCAGGGGCACTGCAATTCACAAACCTGCAGACTTAGAAATGATAACTCTCGTCCACAAATATATTGAGGGAAGGCAACGAAGAGGATTTGAAAGCAAGGCAGAATTGCAGGAAACAGATTTCAGGAGGTACATTCGAATCGCCTTTAAAGCACAGGAAAAGCGGCAAAACCTCGACAGTGATGCACTTGGCCAAAAAGGGCGTATGCGTTTTTTCCTGAATATATTCAGGAAAAATCGCATACGCCCTTTTTGGCCAACCAAGCAACCTGGAAAGGCAAATCAGCGCTACAAAGAAGTCTCGCTTCCCATTGGTCAAAAGGGCCATGCTGAATAAAGTGTCAAAACCAGAAATGCAGGACAGGCCATGGAGAAATGGGAGCCTTGCTACGCTGATGGGCGGGACGTAAATTGCCAACAGCCACTCTGGAGAAGTGTACGGTGTGTCCTGAAACATCTAAAAAACTCAGCTTAGAGAGCTTGGGCACTTCCACTCATGGGCGTATAAATTGGGAAAACTAAAAATCAGCAAGACACAGGCACCCCAAATTTTGGGCTACTCTGTTGACAAAAACCTCCACTTCATTACACCTTAAATATCCGAGGAAAGAGAAGAATGGATAAAGAAGTTGTGGTCCTTATGTACAATGGAATATCACTCAGCCATGAAATCAATGTCATAAGGCTAGTAGCAGCATGATGAGTGGATTTAGGTATGACGATTCTAAGTGAAATAAATCACACAGAAAAAGACACTTATCATAAGATATCACTTATAGAGGGAATGTAAAAACCGCTACCCTTGAACTGCATTACAAAATAGAACAGAGTCACACGTTTAGAAAACACACTATGGCTGCTTAACGGGAAAGGTGAGGTGGGGTGATGCATAAATCAAGGGTTTCAAATTAGCTCAGATACCGTTCCATAAACCCAATATGTAATAGACAAGACCTACTCCTTGCTCAGTGAACTGGACTCAACACCCCCTATTCACCGCCCAAGAATATATCTCACTAGTAAGAATCTTCAAACCTATGTATTGATATCTCTCTGTAAGTGAGTCAAGTGGGTGTAAAGCGGCATAAACACAGCAGTGAAAAGCAGCTAAACCCCATTATAAAAATCAATTACTTTTCAAAACCCGTGAAACAAAGACAGTGAAAGAGAGAGAAATTCTTACAAAATTCGTTCAGGGGCTGTGATGCCACCTGGATTGACCATATCTAGACCCACAGCTGATTGAGACATATGGGTGGACACTCTTGGGGCTGAGAGGTTTGGTGAGGTTGGGTGAGCTAACGCAGACCCTTTAAATTAATACGGCGTGGTACCCATCCCATGGGTCCCAAATCTCCAGGTTCAAGGGCATCGTCCTACATTGAAAACATGCATGAGAAACCCCGAAGATGGCACACCGTGTGATCGGGAAAGGTTTCTAAAACGCACCTCATTTCTCATCTCCTTGTGCTCCGGCTCACCATTCCAGCCGCTTTACTAGCAATCTCTCTCCTTGGAGAATCAGCACCTTTATCCTCCTGTTCCGTACAGGTTGCAATTTGTCCTGAGGATGAACGGGAAGAGGGGCAACCAATGAGAGACTAGCTCTAGGTGTTGGGACAGGCACAGGTCACTCTGTTTTCCCATCAGGAAGAAGAATTAACCACAGGCTCAGCCTGCCGCCAGGAACCAGAATACGGCCTGAAGCAATCCTGCGCTTTTGCGGCCAGCTCCCAAGAAAGCGAGTTGAATAATGGAGCTCAGGGGCACTGCAATTCACAAACCTGCAGACTTAGAAATGATAACTCTCGTCCACAAATATATTGAGGGAAGGCAACGAAGAGGATTTGAAAGCAAGGCAGAATTGCAGGAAAGAGATTTCAGGAGGTACATTCGAATCGCCTTTAAAGCACAGGAAAAGCGGCAAAACCTCGACAGTGATGCACTTGGCCAAAAAGGGCGTATGCGTTTTTTCCTGAATATATTCAGGAAAAATCGCATACGCCCTTTTTGGCCAACCAAGCAACCTGGAAAGGCAAATCAGCGCTACAAAGAAGTCTCGCTTCCCATTGGTCAAAAGGGCCATGCTGAATAAAGTGTCGAAACCAGAAATGCAGGACAGGCCATGGAGAAATGGGAGCCTTGCTACGCTGATGGGCGGGACGTAAATTGCCAACAGCCACTCTGGAGAAGTGTACGGTGTGTCCTGAAACATCTAAAAAACTCAGCTTAGAGAGCTTGGGCACTTCCACTCATGGGCGTATAAATTGGGAAAACTAAAAATCAGCAAGACACAGGCACCCCAAATTTTGGGCTACTCTGTTGACAAAAACCTCCACTTCATTACACCTTAAATATCCGAGGAAAGAGAAGAATGGATAAAGAAGTTGTGGTCCTTATGTACAATGGAATATCACTCAGCCATGAAATCAATGTCATAAGGCTAGTAGCAGCATGATGAGTGGATTTAGGTATGACGATTGTAAGTGAAATAAATCACACAGAAAAAGACACTTATCATAAGATATCACTTATAGAGGGAATGTAAAAACCGCTACCCTTGAACTGCATTACAAAATAGAACAGAGTCACACGTTTAGAAAACACACTATGGCTGC
Organism: Balaenoptera borealis; assembly: GCF_965194805.1. Lineage (NCBI taxonomy): Eukaryota > Metazoa > Chordata > Mammalia > Artiodactyla > Balaenopteridae > Balaenoptera > Balaenoptera borealis. Next base: position 95,263,500 of record NC_138873.1, read on the forward strand.
TTAACGGGAAAGGTGAGGTGGGGTGATGCATAAATCAAGGGTTTCAAATTAGCTCAGATACCGTTCCATAAACCCAATATGTAATAGACAAGACCTACTCCTTGCTCAGTGAACTGGACTCAACACCCCCTATTCACCGCCCAAGAATATATCTCACTAGTAAGAATCTTCAAACCTATGTATTGATATCTCTCTGTAAGTGAGTCAAGTGGGTGTAAAGCGGCATAAACACAGCAGTGAAAAGCAGCTAAACCCCATTATAAAAATCAATTACTTTTCAAAACCCGTGAAACAAAGACAGTGAAAGAGAGAGAAATTCTTACAAAATTCGTTCAGGGGCTGTGATGCCACCTGGATTGACCATATCTAGACCCACAGCTGATTGAGACATATGGGTGGACACTCTTGGGGCTGAGAGGTTTGGTGAGGTTGGGTGAGCTAACGCAGACCCTTTAAATTAATACGGCGTGGTACCCATCCCATGGGTCCCAAATCTCCAGGTTCAAGGGCATCGTCCTACATTGAAAACATGCATGAGAAACCCCGAAGATGGCACACCGTGTGATCGGGAAAGGTTTCTAAAACGCACCTCATTTCTCATCTCCTTGTGCTCCGGTTCGCCATTCCAGCCGCTTTACTAGCAATCTCTCTCCTTGGAGAATCAGCACCTTTATCCTCCTGTTCCGTACAGGTTGCAATTTGTCCTGAGGATGAACGGGAAGAGGGGCAACCAATGAGAGACTAGCTCTAGGTGTTGGGACAGGCACAGGTCACTCTGTTTTCCCATCAGGAAGAAGAATTAACCACAGGCTCAGCCTGCCGCCAGGAACCAGAATACGGCCTGAAGCAATCCTGCGCTTTTGCGGCCAGCTCCCAAGAAAGCGAGTTGAATAATGGAGCTCAGGGGCACTGCAATTCACAAACCTGCAGACTTACAAATGATAACTCTCGTCCACAAATATATTGAGGGAAGGCAACGAAGAGGATTTGAAAGCAAGGCAGAATTGCAGGAAACAGATTTCAGGAGGTAGATTCGAATCGCCTTTAAAGCACAGGAAAAGCGGCAAAACCTCGACAGTGATGCCCTTGGCCAAAAAGGGCGTATGCGTTTTTTCCTGAATATATTCAGGAAAAAACGCATACGCCCTTTTTGGCCAACCAAGCAACCTGGAAAGGCAAATAAGCGCTACAAAGAAGTCTCGCTTCCCATCGGTCAAAAGGGCCATGCTGAATAAAGTGTCAAAACCAGAAATGCAGGACAGGCCATGGAGAAATGGGAGCCTTGCTACACTGATGGACGGGATGTAAATTGCCAACAGCCACACTGGAGAAGTGTACGGTGTGTCCTGAAACATCTAAAAAACTCAGCTTAGAGAGCATAGGGCACTTCCACTCATGGGCGTATAAATTGGGAAAACTAAAAATCAGCAAGACACAGGCACCCCAAAGTTTTGGGCTACTCTGTTGACAAGAACCTCCACTTCGTTACACCTTAAATATCCCAGGAAAGAGAAGAATGGATAAAGAAGATGTGGTCCTTATATACAATGGAATATCACTCAGCCATGAAATCAATGTCATAAGGCTAGTAGCAGCATGATGAGTGGATTTAGCTATGACGATTCTAAGTGAAATAAGTCACACAGAAAAAGACACTTATCATGAGATATCACTTATAGAGGGAATGTAAAAACCGCTACCCTTGAACTGAATTACAAAACAGAACAGAGTCACACGTTTAGAAAACACACTATGGCTGCTTAACGGGAAAGGTGAGGTGGGGTGATGCATAAAACAAGGGTTTCAAATTAGCTCAGATATCGTTCCATAAACCCAATATGTAATAGACAAGACCTACTCCTTGCTCAGTGAACTGGACTCAACACCCCCTATTCACCGCCCAAGAATATATCTGACTAGTAAGAATCTTAAAACCTATGTATTGATATCACTCTGTAAGTGAGTAAAGTGGGTGTAAAGCGGCATAAACACAGCAGTGGAAAGCAGCCAAACCCCATTATAAAAATCAATTACTTTTCAAAACCCGTGAAACAAAGACAGTGAAAGAGAGAGGAATTCTTACAAAATTCGTTCAGGGGCTGTGATGCCACCTGGATTGACCATATCTAGACCCACAGCTGATTGAGACATATGGGTGGACACTCTTGGGGCTGAGAGGTTTGGTGAGGTTGGGTGAGCTAACGCAGACCCTTTAAATTAATACGGCGTGGTACCCATCCCATGGGTCCCAAATCTCCAGGTTCAAGGGCATCGTCCTACATTGAAAACATGCATGAGAAACCCCGAAGATGGCACACCGTGTGATGGGGAAAGGTTTCTAAAACGCACCTCATTTCTCATCTGCTTGTGCTCCGGTTCGCCATTCCAGCCGCTTTACTAGCAATCTCTCTCCTTGGAGAATCAGCACCTTTATCCTCCTGTTCCGTACAGGTTGCAATTTGTCCTGAGGATGAACGGGAAGAGGGGCAACCAATGAGAGACTAGCTCTAGGTGTTGGGACACGCACACGTCACTCTGTTTTCCCATCAGGAAGAAGAATTAACCACAGGCTCAGCCTGCCGCCAGGAACCAGAATACGGCCTGAAGCAATCCTGCGCTTTTGCGGCCAGCTCCCAAGAAAGCGAGTTGAATAATGGAGCTCAGGGGCACTGCAATTCACAAACCTGCAGACTTAGAAATGATAACTCTCGTCCACAAATATATTGAGGGAAGGCAACGAAGAGGATTTGAAAGCAAGGCAGAATTGCAGGAAACAGATTTCAGGAGGTATATTCGAATCGCCTTTAAAGCACAGGAAAAGCGGCAAAACCTCGACAGTGATGCACTTGGCCAAAAAGGGCGTATGCGTTTTTTCCTGAATATATTCAGGAAAAATCGCATACGCCCTTTTTGGCCAACCAAGCAACCTGGAAAGGCAAATCAGCGCTACAAAGAAGTCTCGCTTCCCATTGGTCAAAAGGGCCATGCTGAATAAAGTGTCAAAACCAGAAATGCAGGACAGGCCATGGAGAAATGGGAGCCTTGCTACGCTGATGGGCGGGACGTAAATTGCCAACAGCCACTCTGGAGAAGTGTACGGTGTGTCCTGAAACATCTAAAAAACTCAGCTTAGAGAGCTTGGGCACTTCCACTCATGGGCGTATAAATTGGGAAAACTAAAAATCAGCAAGACACAGGCACCCCAAATTTTGGGCTACTCTGTTGACAAAAACCTCCACTTCATTACACCTTAAATATCCGAGGAAAGAGAAGAATGGATAAAGAAGTTGTGGTCCTTATGTACAATGGAATATCACTCAGCCATGAAATCAATGTCATAAGGCTAGTAGCAGCATGATGAGTGGATTTAGGTATGACGATTCTAAGTGAAATAAATCACACAGAAAAAGACACTTATCATAAGATATCACTTATAGAGGGAATGTAAAAACCGCTACCCTTGAACTGCATTACAAAATAGAACAGAGTCACACGTTTAGAAAACACACTATGGCTGCTTAACGGGAAAGGTGAGGTGGGGTGATGCATAAATCAAGGGTTTCAAATTAGCTCAGATACCGTTCCATAAACCCAATATGTAATAGACAAGACCTACTCCTTGCTCAGTGAACTGGACTCAACACCCCCTATTCACCGCCCAAGAATATATCTCACTAGTAAGAATCTTCAAACCTATGTATTGATATCTCTCTGTAAGTGAGTCAAGTGGGTGTAAAGCGGCATAAACACAGCAGTGAAAAGCAGCTAAACCCCATTATAAAAATCAATTACTTTTCAAAACCCGTGAAACAAAGACAGTGAAAGAGAGAGAAATTCTTACAAAATTCGTTCAGGGGCTGTGATGCCACCTGGATTGACCATATCTAGACCCACAGCTGATTGAGACATATGGGTGGACACTCTTGGGGCTGAGAGGTTTGGTGAGGTTGGGTGAGCTAACGCAGACCCTTTAAATTAATACGGCGTGGTACCCATCCCATGGGTCCCAAATCTCCAGGTTCAAGGGCATCGTCCTACATTGAAAACATGCATGAGAAACCCCGAAGATGGCACACCGTGTGATCGGGAAAGGTTTCTAAAACGCACCTCATTTCTCATCTCCTTGTGCTCCGGTTCGCCATTCCAGCCGCTTTACTAGCAATCTCTCTCCTTGGAGAATCAGCACCTTTATCCTCCTGTTCCGTACAGGTTGCAATTTGTCCTGAGGATGAACGGGAAGAGGGGCAACCAATGAGAGACTAGCTCTAGGTGTTGGGACAGGCACAGGTCACTCTGTTTTCCCATCAGGAAGAAGAATTAACCACAGGCTCAGCCTGCCGCCAGGAACCAGAATACGGCCTGAAGCAATCCTGCGCTTTTGCGGCCAGCTCCCAAGAAAGCGAGTTGAAGAATGGAGCTCAGGGGCACTGCAATTCACAAACCTGCAGACTTAGAAATGATAACTCTCGTCCACAAATATATTGAGGGAAGGCAACGAAGAGGATTTGAAAGCAAGGCAGAATTGCAGGAAACAGATTTCAGGAGGTAGATTCGAATCGCCTTTAAAGCACAGGAAAAGCGGCAAAACCTCGACAATGATGCCCTTGGCCAAAAAGGGCGTATGCGTTTTTTCCTGAATATATTCAGGAAAAAACGCATACGCCCTTTTTGGCCAACCAAGCAACCTGGAAAGGCAAATCAGCGCTACAAAGAAGTCTCGCTTCCCATCGGTCAAAAGGGTCATGCTGAATAAAGGGTCAAAACCAGAAATGCAGGACAGGCCATGGAGAAATGGGAGCCTTGCTACGCTGAAGGGCGGGACGTAAATTGCCAACAGCCACTCTGGAGAAGTGTACGGTGTGTCCTGAAACATGTAAAAAACTCAGCTTAGAGAGCTTGGGCACTTCCACTCATGGGCGTATAAATTGGGAAAACTAAAAATCAGCAAGACACAGGCACCCCAAAGTTTTGGGCTACTCTGTTGACAAGAACCTCCACTTCGTTACACCTTAAATATCCGAGGAAAGAGAAGAATGGATAAAGAAGTTGTGGTCCTTATGTACAATGGAATATCACTCAGCCATGAAATCAATGTCATAAGGCTAGTAGCAGCATGATGAGTGGATTTAGGTATGACGATTCTAAGTGAAATAAGTCCCACAGAAAAAGACACTTATCATGAGATATCACTTATAGAGGGAATGTAAAAACCGCTACCCTTGAACTGAATTACAAAACAGAACGGAGTCACACATTTAGAAAACACACTATGGCTGCTTAACGGGAAAGGTGAGGTGGGGTGATGCATAAAACAAGGGTTTCAAATTAGCTCAGATACCGTTCCATGAACCCAATATGTAATAGACAAGACCTACTCCTTGCTCAGTGAACTGGACTCAACACCCCCTATTCACCGCCCAAGAATATATCTGACTAGTAAGAATCTTCAAACCTATGTATTGATATCTCTCTGTAAGTGAGTCAAGTGGGTGTAAAGCGGCATAAACACAGCAGTGAAAAGCAGCTAAACCCCATTATAAAAATCAATTACTTTTCAAAACCCGTGAAACAAAGACAGTGAAAGAGAGAGGAATTCTTACAAAATTCGTTCAGGGGCTGTGATGCCACCTGGATTGACCATATCTAGACCCACAGCTGATTGAGACATATGGGTGGACACTCTTGGGGCTGAGAGGTTTGGTGAGGTTGGGTGAGCTAACGCAGACCCTTTAAATTAATACGGCGTGGTACCCATCCCATGGGTCCCAAATCTCCAGGTTCAAGGGCATCGTCCTACATTGAAAACATGCATGAGAAACCCTGAAGATGGCACACCGTGTGATGGGGAAAGGTTTCTAAAACGCACCTCATTTCTCATCTGCTTGTGCTCCGGTTCGCCATTCCAGCCGCTTTACTAGCAATCTCTCTCCTTGGAGAATCAGCACCTTTATCCTCCTGTTCCGTACAGGTTGCAATTTGTCCTGAGGATGAACGGGAAGAGGGGCAACCAATGAGAGACTAGCTCTAGGTGTTGGGACAGGCACAGGTCACTCTGTTTTCCCATCAGGAAGAAGAATTAACCACAGGCTCAGCCTGCCGCCAGGAACCAGAATACGGCCTGAAGCAATCCTGCGCTTTTGCGGCCAGCTCCCAAGAAAGCGAGTTGAATAATGGAGCTCAGGGGCACTGCAATTCACAAACCTGCAGACTTAGAAATGATAACTCTCGTCCACAAATATATTGAGGGAAGGCAACGAAGAGGATTTGAAAGCAAGGCAGAATTGCAGGAAACAGATTTCAGGAGGTACATTCGAATCGCCTTTAAAGCACAGGAAAAGCGGCAAAACCTCGACAGTGATGCACTTGGCCAAAAAGGGCGTATGCGTTTTTTCCTGAATATATTCAGGAAAAATCGCATACGCCCTTTTTGGCCAACCAAGCAACCTGGAAAGGCAAATCAGCGCTACAAAGAAGTCTCGCTTCCCATTGGTCAAAAGGGCCATGCTGAATAAAGTGTCAAAACCAGAAATGCAGGACAGGCCATGGAGAAATGGGAGCCTTGCTACGCTGATGGGCGGGACGTAAATTGCCAACAGCCACTCTGGAGAAGTGTACGGTGTGTCCTGAAACATCTAAAAAACTCAGCTTAGAGAGCTTGGGCACTTCCACTCATGGGCGTATAAATTGGGAAAACTAAAAATCAGCAAGACACAGGCACCCCAAATTTTGGGCTACTCTGTTGACAAAAACCTCCACTTCATTACACCTTAAATATCCGAGGAAAGAGAAGAATGGATAAAGAAGTTGTGGTCCTTATGTACAATGGAATATCACTCAGCCATGAAATCAATGTCATAAGGCTAGTAGCAGCATGATGAGTGGATTTAGGTATGACGATTCTAAGTGAAATAAATCACACAGAAAAAGACACTTATCATAAGATATCACTTATAGAGGGAATGTAAAAACCGCTACCCTTGAACTGCATTACAAAATAGAACAGAGTCACACGTTTAGAAAACACACTATGGCTGCTTAACGGGAAAGGTGAGGTGGGGTGATGCATAAATCAAGGGTTTCAAATTAGCTCAGATACCGTTCCATAAACCCAATATGTAATAGACAAGACCTACTCCTTGCTCAGTGAACTGGACTCAACACCCCCTATTCACCGCCCAAGAATATATCTCACTAGTAAGAATCTTCAAACCTATGTATTGATATCTCTCTGTAAGTGAGTCAAGTGGGTGTAAAGCGGCATAAACACAGCAGTGAAAAGCAGCTAAACCCCATTATAAAAATCAATTACTTTTCAAAACCCGTGAAACAAAGACAGTGAAAGAGAGAGAAATTCTTACAAAATTCGTTCAGGGGCTGTGATGCCACCTGGATTGACCATATCTAGACCCACAGCTGATTGATACATATGGGTGGACACTCTTGGGGCTGAGAGGTTTGGTGAGGTTGGGTGAGCTAACGCAGACCCTTTAAATTAATACGGCGTGGTACCCATCCCATGGGTCCCAAATCTCCAGGTTCAAGGGCATCGTCCTACATTGAAAACATGCATGAGAAACCCCGAAGATGGCACACCGTGTGATCGGGAAAGGTTTCTAAAACGCACCTCATTTCTCATCTCCTTGTGCTCCGGCTCACCATTCCAGCCGCTTTACTAGCAATCTCTCTCCTTGGAGAATCAGCACCTTTATCCTCCTGTTCCGTACAGGTTGCAATTTGTCCTGAGGATGAACGGGAAGAGGGGCAACCAATGAGAGACTAGCTCTAGGTGTTGGGACAGGCACAGGTCACTCTGTTTTCCCATCAGGAAGAAGAATTAACCACAGGCTCAGCCTGCCGCCAGGAACCAGAATACGGCCTGAAGCAATCCTGCGCTTTTGCGGCCAGCTCCCAAGAAAGCGAGTTGAATAATGGAGCTCAGGGGCACTGCAATTCACAAACCTGCAGACTTAGAAATGATAACTCTCGTCCACAAATATATTGAGGGAAGGCAACGAAGAGGATTTGAAAGCAAGGCAGAATTGCAGGAAACAGATTTCAGGAGGTACATTCGAATCGCCTTTAAAGCACAGGAAAAGCGGCAAAACCTCGACAGTGATGCACTTGGCCAAAAAGGGCGTATGCGTTTTTTCCTGAATATATTCAGGAAAAATCGCATACGCCCTTTTTGGCCAACCAAGCAACCTGGAAAGGCAAATCAGCGCTACAAAGAAGTATCGCTTCCCATTGGTCAAAAGGGCCATGCTGAATAAAGTGTCAAAACCAGAAATGCAGGACAGGCCATGGAGAAATGGGAGCCTTGCTACGCTGATGGGCGGGACGTAAATTGCCAACAGCCACTCTGGAGAAGTGTACGGTGTGTCCTGAAACATCTAAAAAACTCAGCTTAGAGAGCTTGGGCACTTCCACTCATGGGCGTATAAATTGGGAAAACTAAAAATCAGCAAGACACAGGCACCCCAAATTTTGGGCTACTCTGTTGACAAAAACCTCCACTTCATTACACCTTAAATATCCGAGGAAAGAGAAGAATGGATAAAGAAGTTGTGGTCCTTATGTACAATGGAATATCACTCAGCCATGAAATCAATGTCATAAGGCTAGTAGCAGCATGATGAGTGGATTTAGGTATGACGATTCTAAGTGAAATAAATCACACAGAAAAAGACACTTATCATAAGATATCACTTATAGAGGGAATGTAAAAACCGCTACCCTTGAACTGCATTACAAAATAGAACAGAGTCACACGTTTAGAAAACACACTATGGCTGCTTAACGGGAAAGGTGAGGTGGGGTGATGCATAAATCAAGGGTTTCAAATTAGCTCAGATACCGTTCCATAAACCCAATATGTAATAGACAAGACCTACTCCTTGCTCAGTGAACTGGACTCAACACCCCCTATTCACCGCCCAAGAATATATCTCACTAGTAAGAATCTTCAAACCTATGTATTGATATCTCTCTGTAAGTGAGTCAAGTGGGTGTAAAGCGGCATAAACACAGCAGTGAAAAGCAGCTAAACCCCATTATAAAAATCAATTACTTTTCAAAACCCGTGAAACAAAGACAGTGAAAGAGAGAGAAATTCTTACAAAATTCGTTCAGGGGCTGTGATGCCACCTGGATTGACCATATCTAGACCCACAGCTGATTGAGACATATGGGTGGACACTCTTGGGGCTGAGAGGTTTGGTGAGGTTGGGTGAGCTAACGCAGACCCTTTAAATTAATACGGCGTGGTACCCATCCCATGGGTCCCAAATCTCCAGGTTCAAGGGCATCGTCCTACATTGAAAACATGCATGAGAAACCCCGAAGATGGCACACCGTGTGATCGGGAAAGGTTTCTAAAACGCACCTCATTTCTCATCTCCTTGTGCTCCGGTTCGCCATTCCAGCCGCTTTACTAGCAATCTCTCTCCTTGGAGAATCAGCACCTTTATCCTCCTGTTCCGTACAGGTTGCAATTTGTCCTGAGGATGAACGGGAAGAGGGGCAACCAATGAGAGACTAGCTCTAGGTGTTGGGACAGGCACAGGTCACTCTGTTTTCCCATCAGGAAGAAGAATTAACCACAGGCTCAGCCTGCCGCCAGGAACCAGAATACGGCCTGAAGCAATCCTGCGCTTTTGCGGCCAGCTCCCAAGAAAGCGAGTTGAATAATGGAGCTCAGGGGCACTGCAATTCACAAACCTGCAGACTTACAAATGATAACTCTCGTCCACAAATATATTGAGGGAAGGCAACGAAGAGGATTTGAAAGCAAGGCAGAATTGCAGGAAACAGATTTCAGGAGGTAGATTCGAATCGCCTTTAAAGCACAGGAAAAGCGGCAAAACCTCGACAGTGATGCCCTTGGCCAAAAAGGGCGTATGCGTTTTTTCCTGAATATATTCAGGAAAAAACGCATACGCCCTTTTTGGCCAACCAAGCAACCTGGAAAGGCAAATAAGCGCTACAAAGAAGTCTCGCTTCCCATCGGTCAAAAGGGCCATGCTGAATAAAGTGTCAAAACCAGAAATGCAGGACAGGCCATGGAGAAATGGGAGCCTTGCTACACTGATGGGCGGGATGTAAATTGCCAACAGCCACACTGGAGAAGTGTACGGTGTGTCCTGAAACATCTAAAAAACTCAGCTTAGAGAGCATAGGGCACTTCCACTCATGGGCGTATAAATTGGGAAAACTAAAAATCAGCAAGACACAGGCACCCCAAAGTTTTGGGCTACTCTGTTGACAAGAACCTCCACTTCGTTACACCTTAAATATCCCAGGAAAGAGAAGAATGGATAAAGAAGATGTGGTCCTTATATACAATGGAATATCACTCAGCCATGAAATCAATGTCATAAGGCTAGTAGCAGCATGATGAGTGGATTTAGCTATGACGATTCTAAGTGAAATAAGTCACACAGAAAAAGACACTTATCATGAGATATCACTTATAGAGGGAATGTAAAAACCGCTACCCTTGAACTGAATTACAAAACAGAACAGAGTCACACGTTTAGAAAACACACTATGGCTGCTTAACGGGAAAGGTGAGGTGGGGTGATGCATAAAACAAGGGTTTCAAATTAGCTCAGATATCGTTCCATAAACCCAATATGTAATAGACAAGACCTACTCCTTGCTCAGTGAACTGGACTCAACACCCCCTATTCACCGCCCAAGAATATATCTGACTAGTAAGAATCTTAAAACCTATGTATTGATATCACTCTGTAAGTGAGTAAAGTGGGTGTAAAGCGGCATAAACACAGCAGTGGAAAGCAGCCAAACCCCATTATAAAAATCAATTACTTTTCAAAACCCGTGAAACAAAGACAGTGAAAGAGAGAGGAATTCTTACAAAATTCGTTCAGGGGCTGTGATGCCACCTGGATTGACCATATCTAGACCCACAGCTGATTGAGACATATGGGTGGACACTCTTGGGGCTGAGAGGTTTGGTGAGGTTGGGTGAGCTAACGCAGACCCTTTAAATTAATACGGCGTGGTACCCATCCCATGGGTCCCAAATCTCCAGGTTCAAGGGCATCGTCCTACATTGAAAACATGCATGAGAAACCCCGAAGATGGCACACCGTGTGATGGGGAAAGGTTTCTAAAACGCACCTCATTTCTCATCTGCTTGTGCTCCGGTTCGCCATTCCAGCCGCTTTACTAGCAATCTCTCTCCTTGGAGAATCAGCACCTTTATCCTCCTGTTCCGTACAGGTTGCAATTTGTCCTGAGGATGAACGGGAAGAGGGGCAACCAATGAGAGACTAGCTCTAGGTGTTGGGACACGCACACGTCACTCTGTTTTCCCATCAGGAAGAAGAATTAACCACAGGCTCAGCCTGCCGCCAGGAACCAGAATACGGCCTGAAGCAATCCTGCGCTTTTGCGGCCAGCTCCCAAGAAAGCGAGTTGAATAATGGAGCTCAGGGGCACTGCAATTCACAAACCTGCAGACTTAGAAATGATAACTCTCGTCCACAAATATATTGAGGGAAGGCAACGAAGAGGATTTGAAAGCAAGGCAGAATTGCAGGAAACAGATTTCAGGAGGTATATTCGAATCGCCTTTAAAGCACAGGAAAAGCGGCAAAACCTCGACAGTGATGCACTTGGCCAAAAAGGGCGTATGCGTTTTTTCCTGAATATATTCAGGAAAAATCGCATACGCCCTTTTTGGCCAACCAAGCAACCTGGAAAGGCAAATCAGCGCTACAAAGAAGTCTCGCTTCCCATTGGTCAAAAGGGCCATGCTGAATAAAGTGTCAAAACCAGAAATGCAGGACAGGCCATGGAGAAATGGGAGCCTTGCTACGCTGATGGGCGGGACGTAAATTGCCAACAGCCACTCTGGAGAAGTGTACGGTGTGTCCTGAAACATCTAAAAAACTCAGCTTAGAGAGCTTGGGCACTTCCACTCATGGGCGTATAAATTGGGAAAACTAAAAATCAGCAAGACACAGGCACCCCAAATTTTGGGCTACTCTGTTGACAAAAACCTCCACTTCATTACACCTTAAATATCCGAGGAAAGAGAAGAATGGATAAAGAAGTTGTGGTCCTTATGTACAATGGAATATCACTCAGCCATGAAATCAATGTCATAAGGCTAGTAGCAGCATGATGAGTGGATTTAGGTATGACGATTCTAAGTGAAATAAATCACACAGAAAAAGACACTTATCATAAGATATCACTTATAGAGGGAATGTAAAAACCGCTACCCTTGAACTGCATTACAAAATAGAACAGAGTCACACGTTTAGAAAACACACTATGGCTGCTTAACGGGAAAGGTGAGGTGGGGTGATGCATAAATCAAGGGTTTCAAATTAGCTCAGATACCGTTCCATAAACCCAATATGTAATAGACAAGACCTACTCCTTGCTCAGTGAACTGGACTCAACACCCCCTATTCACCGCCCAAGAATATATCTCACTAGTAAGAATCTTCAAACCTATGTATTGATATCTCTCTGTAAGTGAGTCAAGTGGGTGTAAAGCGGCATAAACACAGCAGTGAAAAGCAGCTAAACCCCATTATAAAAATCAATTACTTTTCAAAACCCGTGAAACAAAGACAGTGAAAGAGAGAGAAATTCTTACAAAATTCGTTCAGGGGCTGTGATGCCACCTGGATTGACCATATCTAGACCCACAGCTGATTGAGACATATGGGTGGACACTCTTGGGGCTGAGAGGTTTGGTGAGGTTGGGTGAGCTAACGCAGACCCTTTAAATTAATACGGCGTGGTACCCATCCCATGGGTCCCAAATCTCCAGGTTCAAGGGCATCGTCCTACATTGAAAACATGCATGAGAAACCCCGAAGATGGCACACCGTGTGATCGGGAAAGGTTTCTAAAACGCACCTCATTTCTCATCTCCTTGTGCTCCGGTTCGCCATTCCAGCCGCTTTACTAGCAATCTCTCTCCTTGGAGAATCAGCACCTTTATCCTCCTGTTCCGTACAGGTTGCAATTTGTCCTGAGGATGAACGGGAAGAGGGGCAACCAATGAGAGACTAGCTCTAGGTGTTGGGACAGGCACAGGTCACTCTGTTTTCCCATCAGGAAGAAGAATTAACCACAGGCTCAGCCTGCCGCCAGGAACCAGAATACGGCCTGAAGCAATCCTGCGCTTTTGCGGCCAGCTCCCAAGAAAGCGAGTTGAAGAATGGAGCTCAGGGGCACTGCAATTCACAAACCTGCAGACTTAGAAATGATAACTCTCGTCCACAAATATATTGAGGGAAGGCAACGAAGAGGATTTGAAAGCAAGGCAGAATTGCAGGAAACAGATTTCAGGAGGTAGATTCGAATCGCCTTTAAAGCACAGGAAAAGCGGCAAAACCTCGACAATGATGCCCTTGGCCAAAAAGGGCGTATGCGTTTTTTCCTGAATATATTCAGGAAAAAACGCATACGCCCTTTTTGGCCAACCAAGCAACCTGGAAAGGCAAATCAGCGCTACAAAGAAGTCTCGCTTCCCATCGGTCAAAAGGGTCATGCTGAATAAAGGGTCAAAACCAGAAATGCAGGACAGGCCATGGAGAAATGGGAGCCTTGCTACGCTGAAGGGCGGGACGTAAATTGCCAACAGCCACTCTGGAGAAGTGTACGGTGTGTCCTGAAACATATAAAAAACTCAGCTTAGAGAGCTTGGGCACTTCCACTCATGGGCGTATAAATTGGGAAAACTAAAAATCAGCAAGACACAGGCACCCCAAAGTTTTGGGCTACTCTGTTGACAAGAACCTCCACTTCGTTACACCTTAAATATCCGAGGAAAGAGAAGAATGGATAAAGAAGTTGTGGTCCTTATGTACAATGGAATATCACTCAGCCATGAAATCAATGTCATAAGGCTAGTAGCAGCATGATGAGTGGATTTAGGTATGACGATTCTAAGTGAAATAAGTCCCACAGAAAAAGACCCTTATCATGAGATATCACTTATAGAGGGAATGTAAAAACCGCTACCCTTGAACTGAATTACAAAACAGAACGGAGTCACACATTTAGAAAACACACTATGGCTGCTTAACGGGAAAGGTGAGGTGGGGTGATGCATAAAACAAGGGTTTCAAATTAGCTCAGATACCGTTCCATGAACCCAATATGTAATAGACAAGACCTACTCCTTGCTCAGTGAACTGGACTCAACACCCCCTATTCACCGCCCAAGAATATATCTGACTAGTAAGAATCTTCAAACCTATGTATTGATATCTCTCTGTAAGTGAGTCAAGTGGGTGTAAAGCGGCATAAACACAGCAGTGAAAAGCAGCTAAACCCCATTATAAAAATCAATTACTTTTCAAAACCCGTGAAACAAAGACAGTGAAAGAGAGAGAAATTCTTACAAAATTCGTTCAGGGGCTGTGATGCCACCTGGATTGACCATATCTAGACCCACAGCTGATTGAGACATATGGGTGGACACTCTTGGGGCTGAGAGGTTTGGTGAGGTTGGGTGAGCTAACGCAGACCCTTTAAATTAATACGGCGTGGTACCCATCCCATGGGTCCCAAATCTCCAGGTTCAAGGGCATCGTCCTACATTGAAAACATGCATGAGAAACCCCGAAGATGGCACACCGTGTGATCGGGAAAGGTTTCTAAAACGCACCTCATTTCTCATCTCCTTGTGCTCCGGCTCGCCATTCCAGCCGCTTTACTAGCAATCTCTCTCCTTGGAGAATCAGCACCTTTATCCTCCTGTTCCGTACAGGTTGCAATTTGTCCTGAGGATGAACGGGAAGAGGGGCAACCAATGAGAGACTAGCTCTAGGTGTTGGGACAGGCACAGGTCACTCTGTTTTCCCATCAGGAAGAAGAATTAACCACAGGCTCAGCCTGCCGCCAGGAACCAGAATACGGCCTGAAGCAATCCTGCGCTTTTGCGGCCAGCTCCCAAGAAAGCGAGTTGAATAATGGAGCTCAGGGGCACTGCAATTCACAAACCTGCAGACTTAGAAATGATAACTCTCGTCCACAAATATATTGAGGGAAGGCAACGAAGAGGATTTGAAAGCAAGGCAGAATTGCAGGAAAGAGATTTCAGGAGGTACATTCGAATCGCCTTTAAAGCACAGGAAAAGCGGCAAAACCTCGACAGTGATGCACTTGGCCAAAAAGGGCGTATGCGTTTTTTCCTGAATATATTCAGGAAAAATCGCATACGCCCTTTTTGGCCAACCAAGCAACCTGGAAAGGCAAATCAGCGCTACAAAGAAGTCTCGCTTCCCATTGGTCAAAAGGGCCATGCTGAATAAAGTGTCAAAACCAGAAATGCAGGACAGGCCATGGAGAAATGGGAGCCTTGCTACGCTGATGGGCGGGACGTAAATTGCCAACAGCCACTCTGGAGAAGTGTACGGTGTGTCCTGAAACATCTAAAAAACTCAGCTTAGAGAGCTTGGGCACTTCCACTCATGGGCGTATAAATTGGGAAAACTAAAAATCAGCAAGACACAGGCACCCCAAATTTTGGGCTACTCTGTTGACAAAAACCTCCACTTCATTACACCTTAAATATCCGAGGAAAGAGAAGAATGGATAAAGAAGTTGTGGTCCTTATGTACAATGGAATATCACTCAGCCATGAAATCAATGTCATAAGGCTAGTAGCAGCATGATGAGTGGATTTAGGTATGACGATTGTAAGTGAAATAAATCACACAGAAAAAGACACTTATCATAAGATATCACTTATAGAGGGAATGTAAAAACCGCTACCCTTGAACTGCATTACAAAATAGAACAGAGTCACACGTTTAGAAAACACACTATGGCTGCTTAACGGGAAAGGTGAGGTGGGGTGATGCATAAATCAAGGGTTTCAAATTAGCTCAGATACCGTTCCATAAACCCAATATGTAATAGACAAGACCTACTCCTTGCTCAGTGAACTGGACTCAACACCCCCTATTCACCGCCCAAGAATATATCTCACTAGTAAGAATCTTCAAACCTATGTATTGATATCTCTCTGTAAGTGAGTCAAGTGGGTGTAAAGCGGCATAAACACAGCAGTGAAAAGCAGCTAAACCCCATTATAAAAATCAATTACTTTTCAAAACCCGTGAAACAAAGACAGTGAAAGAGAGAGAAATTCTTACAAAATTCGTTCAGGGGCTGTGATGCCACCTGGATTGACCATATCTAGACCCACAGCTGATTGAGACATATGGGTGGACACTCTTGGGGCTGAGAGGTTTGGTGAGGTTGGGTGAGCTAACGCAGACCCTTTAAATTAATACGGCGTGGTACCCATCCCATGGGTCCCAAATCTCCAGGTTCAAGGGCATCGTCCTACATTGAAAACATGCATGAGAAACCCCGAAGATGGCACACCGTGTGATCGGGAAAGGTTTCTAAAACGCACCTCATTTCTCATCTCCTTGTGCTCCGGTTCGCCATTCCAGCCGCTTTACTAGCAATCTCTCTCCTTGGAGAATCAGCACCTTTATCCTCCTGTTCCGTACAGGTTGCAATTTGTCCTGAGGATGAACGGGAAGAGGGGCAACCAATGAGAGACTAGCTCTAGGTGTTGGGACAGGCACAGGTCACTCTGTTTTCCCATCAGGAAGAAGAATTAACCACAGGCTCAGCCTGCCGCCAGGAACCAGAATACGGCCTGAAGCAATCCTGCGCTTTTGCGGCCAGCTCCCAAGAAAGCGAGTTGAATAATGGAGCTCAGGGGCACTGCAATTCACAAACCTGCAGACTTACAAATGATAACTCTCGTCCACAAATATATTGAGGGAAGGCAACGAAGAGGATTTGAAAGCAAGGCAGAATTGCAGGAAACAGATTTCAGGAGGTAGATTCGAATCGCCTTTAAAGCACAGGAAAAGCGGCAAAACCTCGACAGTGATGCCCTTGGCCAAAAAGGGCGTATGCGTTTTTTCCTGAATATATTCAGGAAAAAACGCATACGCCCTTTTTGGCCAACCAAGCAACCTGGAAAGGCAAATAAGCGCTACAAAGAAGTCTCGCTTCCCATCGGTCAAAAGGGCCATGCTGAATAAAGTGTCAAAACCAGAAATGCAGGACAGGCCATGGAGAAATGGGAGCCTTGCTACACTGATGGACGGGATGTAAATTGCCAACAGCCACACTGGAGAAGTGTACGGTGTGTCCTGAAACATCTAAAAAACTCAGCTTAGAGAGCATAGGGCACTTCCACTCATGGGCGTATAAATTGGGAAAACTAAAAATCAGCAAGACACAGGCACCCCAAAGTTTTGGGCTACTCTGTTGACAAGAACCTCCACTTCGTTACACCTTAAATATCCCAGGAAAGAGAAGAATGGATAAAGAAGATGTGGTCCTTATATACAATGGAATATCACTCAGCCATGAAATCAATGTCATAAGGCTAGTAGCAGCATGATGAGTGGATTTAGCTATGACGATTCTAAGTGAAATAAGTCACACAGAAAAAGACACTTATCATGAGATATCACTTATAGAGGGAATGTAAAAACCGCTACCCTTGAACTGAATTACAAAACAGAACAGAGTCACACGTTTAGAAAACACACTATGGCTGCTTAACGGGAAAGGTGAGGTGGGGTGATGCATAAAACAAGGGTTTCAAATTAGCTCAGATATCGTTCCATAAACCCAATATGTAATAGACAAGACCTACTCCTTGCTCAGTGAACTGGACTCAACACCCCCTATTCACCGCCCAAGAATATATCTGACTAGTAAGAATCTTAAAACCTATGTATTGATATCACTCTGTAAGTGAGTAAAGTGGGTGTAAAGCGGCATAAACACAGCAGTGGAAAGCAGCCAAACCCCATTATAAAAATCAATTACTTTTCAAAACCCGTGAAACAAAGACAGTGAAAGAGAGAGGAATTCTTACAAAATTCGTTCAGGGGCTGTGATGCCACCTGGATTGACCATATCTAGACCCACAGCTGATTGAGACATATGGGTGGACACTCTTGGGGCTGAGAGGTTTGGTGAGGTTGGGTGAGCTAACGCAGACCCTTTAAATTAATACGGCGTGGTACCCATCCCATGGGTCCCAAATCTCCAGGTTCAAGGGCATCGTCCTACATTGAAAACATGCATGAGAAACCCCGAAGATGGCACACCGTGTGATGGGGAAAGGTTTCTAAAACGCACCTCATTTCTCATCTGCTTGTGCTCCGGTTCGCCATTCCAGCCGCTTTACTAGCAATCTCTCTCCTTGGAGAATCAGCACCTTTATCCTCCTGTTCCGTACAGGTTGCAATTTGTCCTGAGGATGAACGGGAAGAGGGGCAACCAATGAGAGACTAGCTCTAGGTGTTGGGACACGCACACGTCACTCTGTTTTCCCATCAGGAAGAAGAATTAACCACAGGCTCAGCCTGCCGCCAGGAACCAGAATACGGCCTGAAGCAATCCTGCGCTTTTGCGGCCAGCTCCCAAGAAAGCGAGTTGAATAATGGAGCTCAGGGGCACTGCAATTCACAAACCTGCAGACTTAGAAATGATAACTCTCGTCCACAAATATATTGAGGGAAGGCAACGAAGAGGATTTGAAAGCAAGGCAGAATTGCAGGAAACAGATTTCAGGAGGTATATTCGAATCGCCTTTAAAGCACAGGAAAAGCGGCAAAACCTCGACAGTGATGCACTTGGCCAAAAAGGGCGTATGCGTTTTTTCCTGAATATATTCAGGAAAAATCGCATACGCCCTTTTTGGCCAACCAAGCAACCTGGAAAGGCAAATCAGCGCTACAAAGAAGTCTCGCTTCCCATTGGTCAAAAGGGCCATGCTGAATAAAGTGTCAAAACCAGAAATGCAGGACAGGCCATGGAGAAATGGGAGCCTTGCTACGCTGATGGGCGGGACGTAAATTGCCAACAGCCACTCTGGAGAAGTGTACGGTGTGTCCTGAAACATCTAAAAAACTCAGCTTAGAGAGCTTGGGCACTTCCACTCATGGGCGTATAAATTGGGAAAACTAAAAATCAGCAAGACACAGGCACCCCAAATTTTGGGCTACTCTGTTGACAAAAACCTCCACTTCATTACACCTTAAATATCCGAGGAAAGAGAAGAATGGATAAAGAAGTTGTGGTCCTTATGTACAATGGAATATCACTCAGCCATGAAATCAATGTCATAAGGCTAGTAGCAGCATGATGAGTGGATTTAGGTATGACGATTCTAAGTGAAATAAATCACACAGAAAAAGACACTTATCATAAGATATCACTTATAGAGGGAATGTAAAAACCGCTACCCTTGAACTGCATTACAAAATAGAACAGAGTCACACGTTTAGAAAACACACTATGGCTGCTTAACGGGAAAGGTGAGGTGGGGTGATGCATAAATCAAGGGTTTCAAATTAGCTCAGATACCGTTCCATAAACCCAATATGTAATAGACAAGACCTACTCCTTGCTCAGTGAACTGGACTCAACACCCCCTATTCACCGCCCAAGAATATATCTCACTAGTAAGAATCTTCAAACCTATGTATTGATATCTCTCTGTAAGTGAGTCAAGTGGGTGTAAAGCGGCATAAACACAGCAGTGAAAAGCAGCTAAACCCCATTATAAAAATCAATTACTTTTCAAAACCCGTGAAACAAAGACAGTGAAAGAGAGAGAAATTCTTACAAAATTCGTTCAGGGGCTGTGATGCCACCTGGATTGACCATATCTAGACCCACAGCTGATTGAGACATATGGGTGGACACTCTTGGGGCTGAGAGGTTTGGTGAGGTTGGGTGAGCTAACGCAGACCCTTTAAATTAATACGGCGTGGTACCCATCCCATGGGTCCCAAATCTCCAGGTTCAAGGGCATCGTCCTACATTGAAAACATGCATGAGAAACCCCGAAGATGGCACACCGTGTGATCGGGAAAGGTTTCTAAAACGCACCTCATTTCTCATCTCCTTGTGCTCCGGTTCGCCATTCCAGCCGCTTTACTAGCAATCTCTCTCCTTGGAGAATCAGCACCTTTATCCTCCTGTTCCGTACAGGTTGCAATTTGTCCTGAGGATGAACGGGAAGAGGGGCAACCAATGAGAGACTAGCTCTAGGTGTTGGGACAGGCACAGGTCACTCTGTTTTCCCATCAGGAAGAAGAATTAACCACAGGCTCAGCCTGCCGCCAGGAACCAGAATACGGCCTGAAGCAATCCTGCGCTTTTGCGGCCAGCTCCCAAGAAAGCGAGTTGAAGAATGGAGCTCAGGGGCACTGCAATTCACAAACCTGCAGACTTAGAAATGATAACTCTCGTCCACAAATATATTGAGGGAAGGCAACGAAGAGGATTTGAAAGCAAGGCAGAATTGCAGGAAACAGATTTCAGGAGGTAGATTCGAATCGCCTTTAAAGCACAGGAAAAGCGGCAAAACCTCGACAATGATGCCCTTGGCCAAAAAGGGCGTATGCGTTTTTTCCTGAATATATTCAGGAAAAAACGCATACGCCCTTTTTGGCCAACCAAGCAACCTGGAAAGGCAAATCAGCGCTACAAAGAAGTCTCGCTTCCCATCGGTCAAAAGGGTCATGCTGAATAAAGGGTCAAAACCAGAAATGCAGGACAGGCCATGGAGAAATGGGAGCCTTGCTACGCTGAAGGGCGGGACGTAAATTGCCAACAGCCACTCTGGAGAAGTGTACGGTGTGTCCTGAAACATGTAAAAAACTCAGCTTAGAGAGCTTGGGCACTTCCACTCATGGGCGTATAAATTGGGAAAACTAAAAATCAGCAAGACACAGGCACCCCAAAGTTTTGGGCTACTCTGTTGACAAGAACCTCCACTTCGTTACACCTTAAATATCCGAGGAAAGAGAAGAATGGATAAAGAAGTTGTGGTCCTTATGTACAATGGAATATCACTCAGCCATGAAATCAATGTCATAAGGCTAGTAGCAGCATGATGAGTGGATTTAGGTATGACGATTCTAAGTGAAATAAGTCCCACAGAAAAAGACACTTATCATGAGATATCACTTATAGAGGGAATGTAAAAACCGCTACCCTTGAACTGAATTACAAAACAGAACGGAGTCACACATTTAGAAAACACACTATGGCTGCTTAACGGGAAAGGTGAGGTGGGGTGATGCATAAAACAAGGGTTTCAAATTAGCTCAGATACCGTTCCATGAACCCAATATGTAATAGACAAGACCTACTCCTTGCTCAGTGAACTGGACTCAACACCCCCTATTCACCGCCCAAGAATATATCTGACTAGTAAGAATCTTCAAACCTATGTATTGATATCTCTCTGTAAGTGAGTCAAGTGGGTGTAAAGCGGCATAAACACAGCAGTGAAAAGCAGCTAAACCCCATTATAAAAATCAATTACTTTTCAAAACCCGTGAAACAAAGACAGTGAAAGAGAGAGGAATTCTTACAAAATTCGTTCAGGGGCTGTGATGCCACCTGGATTGACCATATCTAGACCCACAGCTGATTGAGACATATGGGTGGACACTCTTGGGGCTGAGAGGTTTGGTGAGGTTGGGTGAGCTAACGCAGACCCTTTAAATTAATACGGCGTGGTACCCATCCCATGGGTCCCAAATCTCCAGGTTCAAGGGCATCGTCCTACATTGAAAACATGCATGAGAAACCCTGAAGATGGCACACCGTGTGATGGGGAAAGGTTTCTAAAACGCACCTCATTTCTCATCTGCTTGTGCTCCGGTTCGCCATTCCAGCCGCTTTACTAGCAATCTCTCTCCTTGGAGAATCAGCACCTTTATCCTCCTGTTCCGTACAGGTTGCAATTTGTCCTGAGGATGAACGGGAAGAGGGGCAACCAATGAGAGACTAGCTCTAGGTGTTGGGACAGGCACAGGTCACTCTGTTTTCCCATCAGGAAGAAGAATTAACCACAGGCTCAGCCTGCCGCCAGGAACCAGAATACGGCCTGAAGCAATCCTGCGCTTTTGCGGCCAGCTCCCAAGAAAGCGAGTTGAATAATGGAGCTCAGGGGCACTGCAATTCACAAACCTGCAGACTTAGAAATGATAACTCTCGTCCACAAATATATTGAGGGAAGGCAACGAAGAGGATTTGAAAGCAAGGCAGAATTGCAGGAAACAGATTTCAGGAGGTACATTCGAATCGCCTTTAAAGCACAGGAAAAGCGGCAAAACCTCGACAGTGATGCACTTGGCCAAAAAGGGCGTATGCGTTTTTTCCTGAATATATTCAGGAAAAATCGCATACGCCCTTTTTGGCCAACCAAGCAACCTGGAAAGGCAAATCAGCGCTACAAAGAAGTCTCGCTTCCCATTGGTCAAAAGGGCCATGCTGAATAAAGTGTCAAAACCAGAAATGCAGGACAGGCCATGGAGAAATGGGAGCCTTGCTACGCTGATGGGCGGGACGTAAATTGCCAACAGCCACTCTGGAGAAGTGTACGGTGTGTCCTGAAACATCTAAAAAACTCAGCTTAGAGAGCTTGGGCACTTCCACTCATGGGCGTATAAATTGGGAAAACTAAAAATCAGCAAGACACAGGCACCCCAAATTTTGGGCTACTCTGTTGACAAAAACCTCCACTTCATTACACCTTAAATATCCGAGGAAAGAGAAGAATGGATAAAGAAGTTGTGGTCCTTATGTACAATGGAATATCACTCAGCCATGAAATCAATGTCATAAGGCTAGTAGCAGCATGATGAGTGGATTTAGGTATGACGATTCTAAGTGAAATAAATCACACAGAAAAAGACACTTATCATAAGATATCACTTATAGAGGGAATGTAAAAACCGCTACCCTTGAACTGCATTACAAAATAGAACAGAGTCACACGTTTAGAAAACACACTATGGCTGCTTAACGGGAAAGGTGAGGTGGGGTGATGCATAAATCAAGGGTTTCAAATTAGCTCAGATACCGTTCCATAAACCCAATATGTAATAGACAAGACCTACTCCTTGCTCAGTGAACTGGACTCAACACCCCCTATTCACCGCCCAAGAATATATCTCACTAGTAAGAATCTTCAAACCTATGTATTGATATCTCTCTGTAAGTGAGTCAAGTGGGTGTAAAGCGGCATAAACACAGCAGTGAAAAGCAGCTAAACCCCATTATAAAAATCAATTACTTTTCAAAACCCGTGAAACAAAGACAGTGAAAGAGAGAGAAATTCTTACAAAATTCGTTCAGGGGCTGTGATGCCACCTGGATTGACCATATCTAGACCCACAGCTGATTGATACATATGGGTGGACACTCTTGGGGCTGAGAGGTTTGGTGAGGTTGGGTGAGCTAACGCAGACCCTTTAAATTAATACGGCGTGGTACCCATCCCATGGGTCCCAAATCTCCAGGTTCAAGGGCATCGTCCTACATTGAAAACATGCATGAGAAACCCCGAAGATGGCACACCGTGTGATCGGGAAAGGTTTCTAAAACGCACCTCATTTCTCATCTCCTTGTGCTCCGGCTCACCATTCCAGCCGCTTTACTAGCAATCTCTCTCCTTGGAGAATCAGCACCTTTATCCTCCTGTTCCGTACAGGTTGCAATTTGTCCTGAGGATGAACGGGAAGAGGGGCAACCAATGAGAGACTAGCTCTAGGTGTTGGGACAGGCACAGGTCACTCTGTTTTCCCATCAGGAAGAAGAATTAACCACAGGCTCAGCCTGCCGCCAGGAACCAGAATACGGCCTGAAGCAATCCTGCGCTTTTGCGGCCAGCTCCCAAGAAAGCGAGTTGAATAATGGAGCTCAGGGGCACTGCAATTCACAAACCTGCAGACTTAGAAATGATAACTCTCGTCCACAAATATATTGAGGGAAGGCAACGAAGAGGATTTGAAAGCAAGGCAGAATTGCAGGAAACAGATTTCAGGAGGTACATTCGAATCGCCTTTAAAGCACAGGAAAAGCGGCAAAACCTCGACAGTGATGCACTTGGCCAAAAAGGGCGTATGCGTTTTTTCCTGAATATATTCAGGAAAAATCGCATACGCCCTTTTTGGCCAACCAAGCAACCTGGAAAGGCAAATCAGCGCTACAAAGAAGTATCGCTTCCCATTGGTCAAAAGGGCCATGCTGAATAAAGTGTCAAAACCAGAAATGCAGGACAGGCCATGGAGAAATGGGAGCCTTGCTACGCTGATGGGCGGGACGTAAATTGCCAACAGCCACTCTGGAGAAGTGTACGGTGTGTCCTGAAACATCTAAAAAACTCAGCTTAGAGAGCTTGGGCACTTCCACTCATGGGCGTATAAATTGGGAAAACTAAAAATCAGCAAGACACAGGCACCCCAAATTTTGGGCTACTCTGTTGACAAAAACCTCCACTTCATTACACCTTAAATATCCGAGGAAAGAGAAGAATGGATAAAGAAGTTGTGGTCCTTATGTACAATGGAATATCACTCAGCCATGAAATCAATGTCATAAGGCTAGTAGCAGCATGATGAGTGGATTTAGGTATGACGATTCTAAGTGAAATAAATCACACAGAAAAAGACACTTATCATAAGATATCACTTATAGAGGGAATGTAAAAACCGCTACCCTTGAACTGCATTACAAAATAGAACAGAGTCACACGTTTAGAAAACACACTATGGCTGCTTAACGGGAAAGGTGAGGTGGGGTGATGCATAAATCAAGGGTTTCAAATTAGCTCAGATACCGTTCCATAAACCCAATATGTAATAGACAAGACCTACTCCTTGCTCAGTGAACTGGACTCAACACCCCCTATTCACCGCCCAAGAATATATCTCACTAGTAAGAATCTTCAAACCTATGTATTGATATCTCTCTGTAAGTGAGTCAAGTGGGTGTAAAGCGGCATAAACACAGCAGTGAAAAGCAGCTAAACCCCATTATAAAAATCAATTACTTTTCAAAACCCGTGAAACAAAGACAGTGAAAGAGAGAGAAATTCTTACAAAATTCGTTCAGGGGCTGTGATGCCACCTGGATTGACCATATCTAGACCCACAGCTGATTGAGACATATGGGTGGACACTCTTGGGGCTGAGAGGTTTGGTGAGGTTGGGTGAGCTAACGCAGACCCTTTAAATTAATACGGCGTGGTACCCATCCCATGGGTCCCAAATCTCCAGGTTCAAGGGCATCGTCCTACATTGAAAACATGCATGAGAAACCCCGAAGATGGCACACCGTGTGATCGGGAAAGGTTTCTAAAACGCACCTCATTTCTCATCTCCTTGTGCTCCGGTTCGCCATTCCAGCCGCTTTACTAGCAATCTCTCTCCTTGGAGAATCAGCACCTTTATCCTCCTGTTCCGTACAGGTTGCAATTTGTCCTGAGGATGAACGGGAAGAGGGGCAACCAATGAGAGACTAGCTCTAGGTGTTGGGACAGGCACAGGTCACTCTGTTTTCCCATCAGGAAGAAGAATTAACCACAGGCTCAGCCTGCCGCCAGGAACCAGAATACGGCCTGAAGCAATCCTGCGCTTTTGCGGCCAGCTCCCAAGAAAGCGAGTTGAATAATGGAGCTCAGGGGCACTGCAATTCACAAACCTGCAGACTTACAAATGATAACTCTCGTCCACAAATATATTGAGGGAAGGCAACGAAGAGGATTTGAAAGCAAGGCAGAATTGCAGGAAACAGATTTCAGGAGGTAGATTCGAATCGCCTTTAAAGCACAGGAAAAGCGGCAAAACCTCGACAGTGATGCCCTTGGCCAAAAAGGGCGTATGCGTTTTTTCCTGAATATATTCAGGAAAAAACGCATACGCCCTTTTTGGCCAACCAAGCAACCTGGAAAGGCAAATAAGCGCTACAAAGAAGTCTCGCTTCCCATCGGTCAAAAGGGCCATGCTGAATAAAGTGTCAAAACCAGAAATGCAGGACAGGCCATGGAGAAATGGGAGCCTTGCTACACTGATGGGCGGGATGTAAATTGCCAACAGCCACACTGGAGAAGTGTACGGTGTGTCCTGAAACATCTAAAAAACTCAGCTTAGAGAGCATAGGGCACTTCCACTCATGGGCGTATAAATTGGGAAAACTAAAAATCAGCAAGACACAGGCACCCCAAAGTTTTGGGCTACTCTGTTGACAAGAACCTCCACTTCGTTACACCTTAAATATCCCAGGAAAGAGAAGAATGGATAAAGAAGATGTGGTCCTTATATACAATGGAATATCACTCAGCCATGAAATCAATGTCATAAGGCTAGTAGCAGCATGATGAGTGGATTTAGCTATGACGATTCTAAGTGAAATAAGTCACACAGAAAAAGACACTTATCATGAGATATCACTTATAGAGGGAATGTAAAAACCGCTACCCTTGAACTGAATTACAAAACAGAACAGAGTCACACGTTTAGAAAACACACTATGGCTGCTTAACGGGAAAGGTGAGGTGGGGTGATGCATAAAACAAGGGTTTCAAATTAGCTCAGATATCGTTCCATAAACCCAATATGTAATAGACAAGACCTACTCCTTGCTCAGTGAACTGGACTCAACACCCCCTATTCACCGCCCAAGAATATATCTGACTAGTAAGAATCTTAAAACCTATGTATTGATATCACTCTGTAAGTGAGTAAAGTGGGTGTAAAGCGGCATAAACACAGCAGTGGAAAGCAGCCAAACCCCATTATAAAAATCAATTACTTTTCAAAACCCGTGAAACAAAGACAGTGAAAGAGAGAGGAATTCTTACAAAATTCGTTCAGGGGCTGTGATGCCACCTGGATTGACCATATCTAGACCCACAGCTGATTGAGACATATGGGTGGACACTCTTGGGGCTGAGAGGTTTGGTGAGGTTGGGTGAGCTAACGCAGACCCTTTAAATTAATACGGCGTGGTACCCATCCCATGGGTCCCAAATCTCCAGGTTCAAGGGCATCGTCCTACATTGAAAACATGCATGAGAAACCCCGAAGATGGCACACCGTGTGATGGGGAAAGGTTTCTAAAACGCACCTCATTTCTCATCTGCTTGTGCTCCGGTTCGCCATTCCAGCCGCTTTACTAGCAATCTCTCTCCTTGGAGAATCAGCACCTTTATCCTCCTGTTCCGTACAGGTTGCAATTTGTCCTGAGGATGAACGGGAAGAGGGGCAACCAATGAGAGACTAGCTCTAGGTGTTGGGACACGCACACGTCACTCTGTTTTCCCATCAGGAAGAAGAATTAACCACAGGCTCAGCCTGCCGCCAGGAACCAGAATACGGCCTGAAGCAATCCTGCGCTTTTGCGGCCAGCTCCCAAGAAAGCGAGTTGAATAATGGAGCTCAGGGGCACTGCAATTCACAAACCTGCAGACTTAGAAATGATAACTCTCGTCCACAAATATATTGAGGGAAGGCAACGAAGAGGATTTGAAAGCAAGGCAGAATTGCAGGAAACAGATTTCAGGAGGTATATTCGAATCGCCTTTAAAGCACAGGAAAAGCGGCAAAACCTCGACAGTGATGCACTTGGCCAAAAAGGGCGTATGCGTTTTTTCCTGAATATATTCAGGAAAAATCGCATACGCCCTTTTTGGCCAACCAAGCAACCTGGAAAGGCAAATCAGCGCTACAAAGAAGTCTCGCTTCCCATTGGTCAAAAGGGCCATGCTGAATAAAGTGTCAAAACCAGAAATGCAGGACAGGCCATGGAGAAATGGGAGCCTTGCTACGCTGATGGGCGGGACGTAAATTGCCAACAGCCACTCTGGAGAAGTGTACGGTGTGTCCTGAAACATCTAAAAAACTCAGCTTAGAGAGCTTGGGCACTTCCACTCATGGGCGTATAAATTGGGAAAACTAAAAATCAGCAAGACACAGGCACCCCAAATTTTGGGCTACTCTGTTGACAAAAACCTCCACTTCATTACACCTTAAATATCCGAGGAAAGAGAAGAATGGATAAAGAAGTTGTGGTCCTTATGTACAATGGAATATCACTCAGCCATGAAATCAATGTCATAAGGCTAGTAGCAGCATGATGAGTGGATTTAGGTATGACGATTCTAAGTGAAATAAATCACACAGAAAAAGACACTTATCATAAGATATCACTTATAGAGGGAATGTAAAAACCGCTACCCTTGAACTGCATTACAAAATAGAACAGAGTCACACGTTTAGAAAACACACTATGGCTGCTTAACGGGAAAGGTGAGGTGGGGTGATGCATAAATCAAGGGTTTCAAATTAGCTCAGATACCGTTCCATAAACCCAATATGTAATAGACAAGACCTACTCCTTGCTCAGTGAACTGGACTCAACACCCCCTATTCACCGCCCAAGAATATATCTCACTAGTAAGAATCTTCAAACCTATGTATTGATATCTCTCTGTAAGTGAGTCAAGTGGGTGTAAAGCGGCATAAACACAGCAGTGAAAAGCAGCTAAACCCCATTATAAAAATCAATTACTTTTCAAAACCCGTGAAACAAAGACAGTGAAAGAGAGAGAAATTCTTACAAAATTCGTTCAGGGGCTGTGATGCCACCTGGATTGACCATATCTAGACCCACAGCTGATTGAGACATATGGGTGGACACTCTTGGGGCTGAGAGGTTTGGTGAGGTTGGGTGAGCTAACGCAGACCCTTTAAATTAATACGGCGTGGTACCCATCCCATGGGTCCCAAATCTCCAGGTTCAAGGGCATCGTCCTACATTGAAAACATGCATGAGAAACCCCGAAGATGGCACACCGTGTGATCGGGAAAGGTTTCTAAAACGCACCTCATTTCTCATCTCCTTGTGCTCCGGTTCGCCATTCCAGCCGCTTTACTAGCAATCTCTCTCCTTGGAGAATCAGCACCTTTATCCTCCTGTTCCGTACAGGTTGCAATTTGTCCTGAGGATGAACGGGAAGAGGGGCAACCAATGAGAGACTAGCTCTAGGTGTTGGGACAGGCACAGGTCACTCTGTTTTCCCATCAGGAAGAAGAATTAACCACAGGCTCAGCCTGCCGCCAGGAACCAGAATACGGCCTGAAGCAATCCTGCGCTTTTGCGGCCAGCTCCCAAGAAAGCGAGTTGAAGAATGGAGCTCAGGGGCACTGCAATTCACAAACCTGCAGACTTAGAAATGATAACTCTCGTCCACAAATATATTGAGGGAAGGCAACGAAGAGGATTTGAAAGCAAGGCAGAATTGCAGGAAACAGATTTCAGGAGGTAGATTCGAATCGCCTTTAAAGCACAGGAAAAGCGGCAAAACCTCGACAATGATGCCCTTGGCCAAAAAGGGCGTATGCGTTTTTTCCTGAATATATTCAGGAAAAAACGCATACGCCCTTTTTGGCCAACCAAGCAACCTGGAAAGGCAAATCAGCGCTACAAAGAAGTCTCGCTTCCCATCGGTCAAAAGGGTCATGCTGAATAAAGGGTCAAAACCAGAAATGCAGGACAGGCCATGGAGAAATGGGAGCCTTGCTACGCTGAAGGGCGGGACGTAAATTGCCAACAGCCACTCTGGAGAAGTGTACGGTGTGTCCTGAAACATATAAAAAACTCAGCTTAGAGAGCTTGGGCACTTCCACTCATGGGCGTATAAATTGGGAAAACTAAAAATCAGCAAGACACAGGCACCCCAAAGTTTTGGGCTACTCTGTTGACAAGAACCTCCACTTCGTTACACCTTAAATATCCGAGGAAAGAGAAGAATGGATAAAGAAGTTGTGGTCCTTATGTACAATGGAATATCACTCAGCCATGAAATCAATGTCATAAGGCTAGTAGCAGCATGATGAGTGGATTTAGGTATGACGATTCTAAGTGAAATAAGTCCCACAGAAAAAGACCCTTATCATGAGATATCACTTATAGAGGGAATGTAAAAACCGCTACCCTTGAACTGAATTACAAAACAGAACGGAGTCACACATTTAGAAAACACACTATGGCTGCTTAACGGGAAAGGTGAGGTGGGGTGATGCATAAAACAAGGGTTTCAAATTAGCTCAGATACCGTTCCATGAACCCAATATGTAATAGACAAGACCTACTCCTTGCTCAGTGAACTGGACTCAACACCCCCTATTCACCGCCCAAGAATATATCTGACTAGTAAGAATCTTCAAACCTATGTATTGATATCTCTCTGTAAGTGAGTCAAGTGGGTGTAAAGCGGCATAAACACAGCAGTGAAAAGCAGCTAAACCCCATTATAAAAATCAATTACTTTTCAAAACCCGTGAAACAAAGACAGTGAAAGAGAGAGAAATTCTTACAAAATTCGTTCAGGGGCTGTGATGCCACCTGGATTGACCATATCTAGACCCACAGCTGATTGAGACATATGGGTGGACACTCTTGGGGCTGAGAGGTTTGGTGAGGTTGGGTGAGCTAACGCAGACCCTTTAAATTAATACGGCGTGGTACCCATCCCATGGGTCCCAAATCTCCAGGTTCAAGGGCATCGTCCTACATTGAAAACATGCATGAGAAACCCCGAAGATGGCACACCGTGTGATCGGGAAAGGTTTCTAAAACGCACCTCATTTCTCATCTCCTTGTGCTCCGGCTCGCCATTCCAGCCGCTTTACTAGCAATCTCTCTCCTTGGAGAATCAGCACCTTTATCCTCCTGTTCCGTACAGGTTGCAATTTGTCCTGAGGATGAACGGGAAGAGGGGCAACCAATGAGAGACTAGCTCTAGGTGTTGGGACAGGCACAGGTCACTCTGTTTTCCCATCAGGAAGAAGAATTAACCACAGGCTCAGCCTGCCGCCAGGAACCAGAATACGGCCTGAAGCAATCCTGCGCTTTTGCGGCCAGCTCCCAAGAAAGCGAGTTGAATAATGGAGCTCAGGGGCACTGCAATTCACAAACCTGCAGACTTACAAATGATAACTCTCGTCCACAAATATATTGAGGGAAGGCAACGAAGAGGATTTGAAAGCAAGGCAGAACTGCAGGAAACAGATTTCAGGAGGTAGATTCGAATCGCCTTTAAAGCACAGGAAAAGCATCAAAACCTCGACAATGATGCCCTTGGCCAAAAAGGGCGTATGCGTTTTTTCCTGAATATATTCAGGAAAAAACGCATACGCCCTTTTTGGCCAACCAAGCAACCTGGAAAGGCAAATCAGCGCTACAAAGAAGTCTCGCTTCCCATCGGTCAAAAGGGCCATGCTGAAAAAAGTGTCAAAACCAGAAATGCAGGACAGGCCATGGAGAAATGGGAGCCTTGCTACACTGATGGGCGGGATGTAAATTGCCAACAGCCACTCTGGAGAAGTGTACGGTGTGTCCTGAAACATCTAAAAAACTCAGCTTAGAGAGCATAGGGCACTTCCACTCATGGGCGTATAAATTGGGAAAACTAAAAATCAGCAAGACACAGGCACCCCAAAGTTTTGGGCTACTCTGTTGACAAGAACCTCCACTTCGTTACACCTTAAATATCCCAGGAAAGAGAAGAATGGATAAAGAAGATGTGGTCCTTATATACAATGGAATATCACTCAGCCATGAAATCAATGTCATAAGGCTAGTAGCAGCATGATGAGTGGATTTAGCTATGACGATTCTAAGTGAAATAAGTCCCACAGAAAAAGACACTTATCATGAGATATCACTTATAGAGGGAATGTAAAAACCGCTACCCTTGAACTGAATTACAAAACAGAACAGAATCACACGTTTAGAAAACAGACTATGGCTGCTTAACGGGAAAGGTGAGGTGGGGTGATGCATAAAACAAGGGTTTCAAATTAGCTCAGATATCGTTCCATAAACCCAATATGTAACAGACAAGACCTACTCCTTGCTCAGTGAACTGGACTCAACACCCCCTATTCACCGCCCAGGAATATATCAGACTAGTAAGAATCTTCAAACCTATGTATTGATATCTCTCTGTAAGTGAGTCAAGTGGGTGTAAAGCGGCATAAACACAGCAGTGAAAAGCAGCCAAACCCCATTATAAAAATCAATTACTTTTCAAAACCCGTGAAACAAAGACAGTGAAAGAGAGAGAAATTCTTACAAAATTCGTTCAGGGGCTGTGATGCCACCTGGATTGACCATATCTAGACCCACAGCTGAT
This sequence comes from Balaenoptera borealis, assembly GCF_965194805.1. NCBI lineage: Eukaryota > Metazoa > Chordata > Mammalia > Artiodactyla > Balaenopteridae > Balaenoptera > Balaenoptera borealis. The sequence continues at coordinate 95,295,541 of NC_138873.1, forward strand.
TGAGACATATGGGTGGACACTCTTGGGGCTGAGAGGTTTGGTGAGGTTGGGTGAGCTAACGCAGACCCTTTAAATTAATACGGCGTGGTACCCATCCCATGGGTCCCAAATCTCCAGGTTCAAGGGCATCGTCCTACATTGAAAACATGCATGAGAAACCCCGAAGATGGCACACCGTGTGATCGGGAAAGGTTTCTAAAACGCACCTCATTTCTCATCTCCTTGTGCTCCGGCTCGCCATTCCAGCCGCTTAACTAGCAATCTCTCTCCTTGGAGAATCAGCACCTTTATCCTCCTGTTCCGTACAGGTTGCAATTTGTCCTGAGGATGAACGGGAAGAGGGGCAACCAATGAGAGACTAGCTCTAGGTGTTGGGACAGGCACAGGTCACTCTGTTTTCCCATCAGGAAGAAGAATTAACCACAGGCTCAGCCTGCCGCCAGGAACCAGAATACGGCCTGAAGCAATCCTGCGCTTTTGCGGCCAGCTCCCAAGAAAGCGAGTTGAATAATGGAGCTCAGGGGCACTGCAATTCACAAACCTGCAGACTTACAAATGATAACTCTTGTCCACAAATATATTGAGGGAAGGCAACGAAGAGGATTTGAAAGCAAGGCAGAATTGCAGGAAACAGATTTCAGGAGGTAGATTCGAATCGCCTTTAAAGCACAGGAAAAGCATCAAAACCTCGACAATGATGCCCTTGGCCAAAAAGGGCGTATGCGTTTTTTCCTGAATATATTCAGGAAAAAACGCATACGCCCTTTTTGGCCAACCAAGCAACCTGGAAAGGCAAATCAGCGCTACAAAGAAGTCTCGCTTCCCATCGGTCAAAAGGGCCATGCTGAAAAAAGTGTCAAAACCAGAAATGCAGGACAGGCCATGGAGAAATGGGAGCCTTGCTACACTGATGGGCGGGATGTAAATTGCCAACAGCCACTCTGGAGAAGTGTACGGTGTGTCCTGAAACATCTAAAAAACTCAGCTTAGAGAGCATAGGGCACTTCCACTCATGGGCGTATAAATTGGGAAAACTAAAAATCAGCAAGACACAGGCACCCCAAAGTTTTGGGCTACTCTGTTGACAAGAACCTCCACTTCGTTACACCTTAAATATCCCAGGAAAGAGAAGAATGGATAAAGAAGATGTGGTCCTTATATACAATGGAATATCACTCAGCCATGAAATCAATGTCATAAGGCTAGTAGCAGCATGATGAGTGGATTTAGCTATGACGATTCTAAGTGAAATAAGTCACACAGAAAAAGACACTTATCATGAGATATCACTTATAGAGGGAATGTAAAAACCGCTACCCTTGAACTGAATTACAAAACAGAACAGAATCACACGTTTAGAAAACAGACTATGGCTGCTTAACGGGAAAGGTGAGGTGGGGTGATGCATAAAACAAGGGTTTCAAATTAGCTCAGATATCGTTCCATAAACCCAATATGTAACAGACAAGACCTACTCCTTGCTCAGTGAACTGGACTCAACACCCCCTATTCACCGCCCAGGAATATATCAGACTAGTAAGAATCTTCAAACCTATGTATTGATATCTCTCTGTAAGTGAGTCAAGTGGGTGTAAAGTGGCATAAACACAGCAGTGAAAAGCAGCCAAACCCCATTATAAAAATCAATTACTTTTCAAAACCCGTGAAACAAAGACAGTGAAAGAGAGAGAAATTCTTACAAAATTCGTTCAGGGGCTGTGATGCCACCTGGATTGACCATATCTAGACCCACAGCTGATTGAGACATATGGGTGGACACTCTTGGGGCTGAGAGGTTTGGTGAGGTTGGGTGAGCTAACGCAGACCCTTTAAATTAATACGGCGTGGTACCCATCCCATGGGTCCCAAATCTCCAGGTTCAAGGGCATCGTCCTACATTGAAAACATGCATGAGAAACCCCGAAGATGGCACACCGTGTGATCGGGAAAGGTTTCTAAAACGCACCTCATTTCTCATCTCCTTGTGCTCCGGCTCACCATTCCAGCCGCTTTACTAGCAATCTCTCTCCTTGGAGAATCAGCACCTTTATCCTCCTGTTCCGTACAGGTTGCAATTTGTCCTGAGGATGAACGGGAAGAGGGGCAACCAATGAGAGACTAGCTCTAGGTGTTGGGACAGGCACAGGTCACTCTGTTTTCCCATCAGGAAGAAGAATTAACCACAGGCTCAGCCTGCCGCCAGGAACCAGAATACGGCCTGAAGCAATCCTGCGCTTTTGCGGCCAGCTCCCAAGAAAGCGAGTTGAATAATGGAGCTCAGGGGCACTGCAATTCACAAACCTGCAGACTTAGAAATGATAACTCTTGTCCACAAATATATTGAGGGAAGGCAACGAAGAGGATTTGAAAGCAAGGCAGAATTGCAGGAAACAGATTTCAGGAGGTATATTCGAATCGCCTTTAAAGCACAGGAAAAGCGGCAAAACCTCGACAGTGATGCACTTGGCCAAAAAGAGCGTATGCGTTTTTTCCTGAATATATTCAGGAAAAATCGCATACGCCCTTTTTGGCCAACCAAGCAACCTGGAAAGGCAAATCAGCGCTACAAAGAAGTCTCGCTTCCCATTGGTCAAAAGGGCCATGCTGAATAAAGTGTCAAAACCAGAAATGCAGGACAGGCCATGGAGAAATGGGAGCCTTGCTACGCTGATGGGCGGGACGTAAATTGCCAACAGCCACTCTGGAGAAGTGTACGGTGTGTCCTGAAACATCTAAAAAACTCAGCTTAGAGAGCTTGGGCACTTCCACTCATGGGCGTATAAATTGGGAAAACTAAAAATCAGCAAGACACAGGCACCCCAAATTTTGGGCTACTCTGTTGACAAAAACCTCCACTTCGTTACACCTTAAATATCCGAGGAAAGAGAAGAATGGATAAAGAAGTTGTGGTCCTTATGTACAATGGAATATCACTCAGCCATGAAATCAATGTCATAAGGCTAGTAGCAGCATGATGAGTGGATTTAGGTATGACGATTCTAAGTGAAATAAATCACACAGAAAAAGACACTTATCATAAGATATCACTTATAGAGGGAATGTAAAAACCGCTACCCTTGAACTGCATTACAAAATAGAACAGAGTCACACGTTTAGAAAACACACTATGGCTGCTTAACGGGAAAGGTGAGGTGGGGTGATGCATAAATCAAGGGTTTCAAATTAGCTCAGATACCGTTCCATAAACCCAATATGTAATAGACAAGACCTACTCCTTGCTCAGTGAACTGGACTCAACACCCCCTATTCACCGCCCAAGAATATATCTCACTAGTAAGAATCTTCAAACCTATGTATTGATATCTCTCTGTAAGTGAGTCAAGTGGGTGTAAAGCGGCATAAACACAGCAGTGAAAAGCAGCTAAACCCCATTATAAAAATCAATTACTTTTCAAAACCCGTGAAACAAAGACAGTGAAAGAGAGAGAAATTCTTACAAAATTCGTTCAGGGGCTGTGATGCCACCTGGATTGACCATATCTAGACCCACAGCTGATTGAGACATATGGGTGGACACTCTTGGGGCTGAGAGGTTTGGTGAGGTTGGGTGAGCTAACGCAGACCCTTTAAATTAATACGGCGTGGTACCCATCCCATGGGTCCCAAATCTCCAGGTTCAAGGGCATCGTCCTACATTGAAAACATGCATGAGAAACCCCGAAGATGGCACACCGTGTGATCGGGAAAGGTTTCTAAAACGCACCTCATTTCTCATCTCCTTGTGCTCCGGTTCGCCATTCCAGCCGCTTTACTAGCAATCTCTCTCCTTGGAGAATCAGCACCTTTATCCTCCTGTTCCGTACAGGTTGCAATTTGTCCTGAGGATGAACGGGAAGAGGGGCAACCAATGAGAGACTAGCTCTAGGTGTTGGGACAGGCACAGGTCACTCTGTTTTCCCATCAGGAAGAAGAATTAACCACAGGCTCAGCCTGCCGCCAGGAACCAGAATACGGCCTGAAGCAATCCTGCGCTTTTGCGGCCAGCTCCCAAGAAAGCGAGTTGAATAATGGAGCTCAGGGGCACTGCAATTCACAAACCTGCAGACTTAGAAATGATAACTCTCGTCCACAAATATATTGAGGGAAGGCAACGAAGAGGATTTGAAAGCAAGGCAGAATTGCAGGAAACAGATTTCAGGAGGTAGATTCGAATCGCCTTTAAAGCACAGGAAAAGCGGCAAAACCTCGACAATGATGCCCTTGGCCAAAAAGGGCGTATGCGTTTTTTCCTGAATATATTCAGGAAAAAACGCATACGCCCTTTTTGGCCAACCAAGCAACCTGGAAAGGCAAATCAGCGCTACAAAGAAGTCTCGCTTCCCATCGGTCAAAAGGGTCATGCTGAATAAAGGGTCAAAACCAGAAATGCAGGACAGGCCATGGAGAAATGGGAGCCTTGCTACGCTGAAGGGCGGGACGTAAATTGCCAACAGCCACTCTGGAGAAGTGTACGGTGTGTCCTGAAACATCTAAAAAACTCAGCTTAGAGAGCTTGGGCACTTCCACTCATGGGCGTATAAATTGGGAAAACTAAAAATCAGCAAGACACAGGCACCCCAAAGTTTTGGGCTACTCTGTTGACAAGAACCTCCACTTCGTTACACCTTAAATATCCGAGGAAAGAGAAGAATGGATAAAGAAGTTGTGGTCCTTATGTACAATGGAATATCACTCAGCCATGAAATCAATGTCATAAGGCTAGTAGCAGCATGATGAGTGGATTTAGGTATGACGATTCTAAGTGAAATAAGTCCCACAGAAAAAGACCCTTATCATGAGATATCACTTATAGAGGGAATGTAAAAACCGCTACCCTTGAACTGAATTACAAAACAGAACGGAGTCACACATTTAGAAAACACACTATGGCTGCTTAACGGGAAAGGTGAGGTGGGGTGATGCATAAAACAAGGGTTTCAAATTAGCTCAGATACCGTTCCATGAACCCAATATGTAATAGACAAGACCTACTCCTTGCTCAGTGAACTGGACTCAACACCCCCTATTCACCGCCCAAGAATATATCTGACTAGTAAGAATCTTCAAACCTATGTATTGATATCTCTCTGTAAGTGAGTCAAGTGGGTGTAAAGCGGCATAAACACAGCAGTGAAAAGCAGCTAAACCCCATTATAAAAATCAATTACTTTTCAAAACCCGTGAAACAAAGACAGTGAAAGAGAGAGAAATTCTTACAAAATTCGTTCAGGGGCTGTGATGCCACCTGGATTGACCATATCTAGACCCACAGCTGATTGAGACATATGGGTGGACACTCTTGGGGCTGAGAGGTTTGGTGAGGTTGGGTGAGCTAACGCAGACCCTTTAAATTAATACGGCGTGGTACCCATCCCATGGGTCCCAAATCTCCAGGTTCAAGGGCATCGTCCTACATTGAAAACATGCATGAGAAACCCCGAAGATGGCACACCGTGTGATCGGGAAAGGTTTCTAAAACGCACCTCATTTCTCATCTCCTTGTGCTCCAGCTCGCCATTCCAGCCGCTTTACTAGCAATCTCTCTCCTTGGAGAATCAGCACCTTTATCCTCCTGTTCCGTACAGGTTGCAATTTGTCCTGAGGATGAACGGGAAGAGGGGCAACCAATGAGAGACTAGCTCTAGGTGTTGGGACAGGCACAGGTCACTCTGTTTTCCCATCAGGAAGAAGAATTAACCACAGGCTCAGCCTGCCGCCAGGAACCAGAATACGGCCTGAAGCAATCCTGCGCTTTTGCGGCCAGCTCCCAAGAAAGCGAGTTGAATAATGGAGCTCAGGGGCACTGCAATTCACAAACCTGCAGACTTAGAAATGATAACTCTTGTCCACAAATATATTGAGGGAAGGCAACGAAGAGGATTTGAAAGCAAGGCAGAATTGCAGGAAACAGATTTCAGGAGGTATATTCGAATCGCCTTTAAAGCACAGGAAAAGCGGCAAAACCTCGACAGTGATGCACTTGGCCAAAAAGAGCGTATGCGTTTTTTCCTGAATATATTCAGGAAAAATCGCATACGCCCTTTTTGGCCAACCAAGCAACCTGGAAAGGCAAATCAGCGCTACAAAGAAGTCTCGCTTCCCATTGGTCAAAAGGGCCATGCTGAATAAAGTGTCAAAACCAGAAATGCAGGACAGGCCATGGAGAAATGGGAGCCTTGCTACGCTGATGGGCGGGACGTAAATTGCCAACAGCCACTCTGGAGAAGTGTACGGTGTGTCCTGAAACATCTAAAAAACTCAGCTTAGAGAGCTTGGGCACTTCCACTCATGGGCGTATAAATTGGGAAAACTAAAAATCAGCAAGACACAGGCACCCCAAATTTTGGGCTACTCTGTTGACAAAAACCTCCACTTCGTTACACCTTAAATATCCGAGGAAAGAGAAGAATGGATAAAGAAGTTGTGGTCCTTATGTACAATGGAATATCACTCAGCCATGAAATCAATGTCATAAGGCTAGTAGCAGCATGATGAGTGGATTTAGGTATGACGATTCTAAGTGAAATAAATCACACAGAAAAAGACACTTATCATAAGATATCACTTATAGAGGGAATGTAAAAACCGCTACCCTTGAACTGCATTACAAAATAGAACAGAGTCACACGTTTAGAAAACACACTATGGCTGCTTAACGGGAAAGGTGAGGTGGGGTGATGCATAAATCAAGGGTTTCAAATTAGCTCAGATACCGTTCCATAAACCCAATATGTAATAGACAAGACCTACTCCTTGCTCAGTGAACTGGACTCAACACCCCCTATTCACCGCCCAAGAATATATCTCACTAGTAAGAATCTTCAAACCTATGTATTGATATCTCTCTGTAAGTGAGTCAAGTGGGTGTAAAGCGGCATAAACACAGCAGTGAAAAGCAGCTAAACCCCATTATAAAAATCAATTACTTTTCAAAACCCGTGAAACAAAGACAGTGAAAGAGAGAGAAATTCTTACAAAATTCGTTCAGGGGCTGTGATGCCACCTGGATTGACCATATCTAGACCCACAGCTGATTGAGACATATGGGTGGACACTCTTGGGGCTGAGAGGTTTGGTGAGGTTGGGTGAGCTAACGCAGACCCTTTAAATTAATACGGCGTGGTACCCATCCCATGGGTCCCAAATCTCCAGGTTCAAGGGCATCGTCCTACATTGAAAACATGCATGAGAAACCCCGAAGATGGCACACCGTGTGATCGGGAAAGGTTTCTAAAACGCACCTCATTTCTCATCTCCTTGTGCTCCGGTTCGCCATTCCAGCCGCTTTACTAGCAATCTCTCTCCTTGGAGAATCAGCACCTTTATCCTCCTGTTCCGTACAGGTTGCAATTTGTCCTGAGGATGAACGGGAAGAGGGGCAACCAATGAGAGACTAGCTCTAGGTGTTGGGACAGGCACAGGTCACTCTGTTTTCCCATCAGGAAGAAGAATTAACCACAGGCTCAGCCTGCCGCCAGGAACCAGAATACGGCCTGAAGCAATCCTGCGCTTTTGCGGCCAGCTCCCAAGAAAGCGAGTTGAATAATGGAGCTCAGGGGCACTGCAATTCACAAACCTGCAGACTTACAAATGATAACTCTCGTCCACAAATATATTGAGGGAAGGCAACGAAGAGGATTTGAAAGCAAGGCAGAATTGCAGGAAACAGATTTCAGGAGGTAGATTCGAATCGCCTTTAAAGCACAGGAAAAGCGGCAAAACCTCGACAATGATGCCCTTGGCCAAAAAGGGCGTATGCGTTTTTTCCTGAATATATTCAGGAAAAAACGCATACGCCCTTTTTGGCCAACCAAGCAACCTGGAAAGGCAAATCAGCGCTACAAAGAAGTCTCGCTTCCCATCGGTCAAAAGGGTCATGCTGAATAAAGGGTCAAAACCAGAAATGCAGGACAGGCCATGGAGAAATGGGAGCCTTGCTACGCTGAAGGGCGGGACGTAAATTGCCAACAGCCACTCTGGAGAAGTGTACGGTGTGTCCTGAAACATCTAAAAAACTCAGCTTAGAGAGCTTGGGCACTTCCACTCATGGGCGTATAAATTGGGAAAACTAAAAATCAGCAAGACACAGGCACCCCAAAGTTTTGGGCTACTCTGTTGACAAGAACCTCCACTTCGTTACACCTTAAATATCCGAGGAAAGAGAAGAATGGATAAAGAAGTTGTGGTCCTTATGTACAATGGAATATCACTCAGCCATGAAATCAATGTCATAAGGCTAGTAGCAGCATGATGAGTGGATTTAGGTATGACGATTCTAAGTGAAATAAGTCCCACAGAAAAAGACCCTTATCATGAGATATCACTTATAGAGGGAATGTAAAAACCGCTACCCTTGAACTGAATTACAAAACAGAACGGAGTCACACATTTAGAAAACACACTATGGCTGCTTAACGGGAAAGGTGAGGTGGGGTGATGCATAAAACAAGGGTTTCAAATTAGCTCAGATACCGTTCCATGAACCCAATATGTAATAGACAAGACCTACTCCTTGCTCAGTGAACTGGACTCAACACCCCCTATTCACCGCCCAAGAATATATCTGACTAGTAAGAATCTTCAAACCTATGTATTGATATCTCTCTGTAAGTGAGTCAAGTGGGTGTAAAGCGGCATAAACACAGCAGTGAAAAGCAGCTAAACCCCATTATAAAAATCAATTACTTTTCAAAACCCGTGAAACAAAGACAGTGAAAGAGAGAGAAATTCTTACAAAATTCGTTCAGGGGCTGTGATGCCACCTGGATTGACCATATCTAGACCCACAGCTGATTGAGACATATGGGTGGACACTCTTGGGGCTGAGAGGTTTGGTGAGGTTGGGTGAGCTAACGCAGACCCTTTAAATTAATACGGCGTGGTACCCATCCCATGGGTCCCAAATCTCCAGGTTCAAGGGCATCGTCCTACATTGAAAACATGCATGAGAAACCCCGAAGATGGCACACCGTGTGATCGGGAAAGGTTTCTAAAACGCACCTCATTTCTCATCTCCTTGTGCTCCGGCTCGCCATTCCAGCCGCTTTACTAGCAATCTCTCTCCTTGGAGAATCAGCACCTTTATCCTCCTGTTCCGTACAGGTTGCAATTTGTCCTGAGGATGAACGGGAAGAGGGGCAACCAATGAGAGACTAGCTCTAGGTGTTGGGACAGGCACAGGTCACTCTGTTTTCCCATCAGGAAGAAGAATTAACCACAGGCTCAGCCTGCCGCCAGGAACCAGAATACGGCCTGAAGCAATCCTGCGCTTTTGCGGCCAGCTCCCAAGAAAGCGAGTTGAATAATGGAGCTCAGGGGCACTGCAATTCACAAACCTGCAGACTTACAAATGATAACTCTCGTCCACAAATATATTGAGGGAAGGCAACGAAGAGGATTTGAAAGCAAGGCAGAATTGCAGGAAACAGATTTCAGGAGGTACATTCGAATCGCCTTTAAAGCACAGGAAAAGCATCAAAACCTCGACAATGATGCCCTTGGCCAAAAAGGGCGTATGCGTTTTTTCCTGAATATATTCAGGAAAAAACGCATACGCCCTTTTTGGCCAACCAAGCAACCTGGAAAGGCAAATCAGCGCTACAAAGAAGTCTCGCTTCCCATCGGTCAAAAGGGCCATGCTGAAAAAAGTGTCAAAACCAGAAATGCAGGACAGGCCATGGAGAAATGGGAGCCTTGCTACACTGATGGGCGGGATGTAAATTGCCAACAGCCACTCTGGAGAAGTGTACGGTGTGTCCTGAAACATCTAAAAAACTCAGCTTAGAGAGCATAGGGCACTTCCACTCATGGGCGTATAAATTGGGAAAACTAAAAATCAGCAAGACACAGGCACCCCAAAGTTTTGGGCTACTCTGTTGACAAGAACCTCCACTTCGTTACACCTTAAATATCCCAGGAAAGAGAAGAATGGATAAAGAAGATGTGGTCCTTATATACAATGGAATATCACTCAGCCATGAAATCAATGTCATAAGGCTAGTAGCAGCATGATGAGTGGATTTAGGTATGACGATTCTAAGTGAAATAAGTCCCACAGAAAAAGACACTTATCATGAGATATCACTTATAGAGGGAATGTAAAAACCGCTACCCTTGAACTGAATTACAAAACAGAACGGAGTCACACATTTAGAAAACACACTATGGCTGCTTAACGGGAAAGGTGAGGTGGGGTGATGCATAAAACAAGGGTTTCAAATTAGCTCAGATACCGTTCCATGAACCCAATATGTAATAGACAAGACCTACTCCTTGCTCAGTGAACTGGACTCAACACCCCCTATTCACCGCCCAAGAATATATCTGACTAGTAAGAATCTTCAAACCTATGTATTGATATCTCTCTGTAAGTGAGTCAAGTGGGTGTAAAGCGGCATAAACACAGCAGTGAAAAGCAGCTAAACCCCATTATAAAAATCAATTACTTTTCAAAACCCGTGAAACAAAGACAGTGAAAGAGAGAGAAATTCTTACAAAATTCGTTCAGGGGCTGTGATGCCACCTGGATTGACCATATCTAGACCCACAGCTGATTGAGACATATGGGTGGACACTCTTGGGGCTGAGAGGTTTGGTGAGGTTGGGTGAGCTAACGCAGACCCTTTAAATTAATACGGCGTGGTACCCATCCCATGGGTCCCAAATCTCCAGGTTCAAGGGCATCGTCCTACATTGAAAACATGCATGAGAAACCCCGAAGATGGCACACCGTGTGATCGGGAAAGGTTTCTAAAACGCACCTCATTTCTCATCTCCTTGTGCTCCGGCTCGCCATTCCAGCCGCTTTACTAGCAATCTCTCTCCTTGGAGAATCAGCACCTTTATCCTCCTGTTCCGTACAGGTTGCAATTTGTCCTGAGGATGAACGGGAAGAGGGGCAACCAATGAGAGACTAGCTCTAGGTGTTGGGACAGGCACAGGTCACTCTGTTTTCCCATCAGGAAGAAGAATTAACCACAGGCTCAGCCTGCCGCCAGGAACCAGAATACGGCCTGAAGCAATCCTGCGCTTTTGCGGCCAGCTCCCAAGAAAGCGAGTTGAATAATGGAGCTCAGGGGCACTGCAATTCACAAACCTGCAGACTTACAAATGATAACTCTCGTCCACAAATATATTGAGGGAAGGCAACGAAGAGGATTTGAAAGCAAGGCAGAATTGCAGGAAACAGATTTCAGGAGGTAGATTCGAATCGCCTTTAAAGCACAGGAAAAGCATCAAAACCTCGACAATGATGCCCTTGGCCAAAAAGGGCGTATGCGTTTTTTCCTGAATATATTCAGGAAAAAACGCATACGCCCTTTTTGGCCAACCAAGCAACCTGGAAAGGCAAATCAGCGCTACAAAGAAGTCTCGCTTCCCATCGGTCAAAAGGGCCATGCTGAAAAAAGTGTCAAAACCAGAAATGCAGGACAGGCCATGGAGAAATGGGAGCCTTGCTACACTGATGGGCGGGATGTAAATTGCCAACAGCCACTCTGGAGAAGTGTACGGTGTGTCCTGAAACATCTAAAAAACTCAGCTTAGAGAGCATAGGGCACTTCCACTCATGGGCGTATAAATTGGGAAAACTAAAAATCAGCAAGACACAGGCACCCCAAAGTTTTGGGCTACTCTGTTGACAAGAACCTCCACTTCGTTACACCTTAAATATCCCAGGAAAGAGAAGAATGGATAAAGAAGATGTGGTCCTTATATACAATGGAATATCACTCAGCCATGAAATCAATGTCATAAGGCTAGTAGCAGCATGATGAGTGGATTTAGGTATGACGATTCTAAGTGAAATAAGTCCCACAGAAAAAGACACTTATCATGAGATATCACTTATAGAGGGAATGTAAAAACCGCTACCCTTGAACTGAATTACAAAACAGAACGGAGTCACACATTTAGAAAACACACTATGGCTGCTTAACGGGAAAGGTGAGGTGGGGTGATGCATAAAACAAGGGTTTCAAATTAGCTCAGATACCGTTCCATGAACCCAATATGTAATAGACAAGACCTACTCCTTGCTCAGTGAACTGGACTCAACACCCCCTATTCACCGCCCAAGAATATATCTGACTAGTAAGAATCTTCAAACCTATGTATTGATATCTCTCTGTAAGTGAGTCAAGTGGGTGTAAAGCGGCATAAACACAGCAGTGAAAAGCAGCTAAACCCCATTATAAAAATCAATTACTTTTCAAAACCCGTGAAACAAAGACAGTGAAAGAGAGAGAAATTCTTACAAAATTCGTTCAGGGGCTGTGATGCCACCTGGATTGACCATATCTAGACCCACAGCTGATTGAGACATATGGGTGGACACTCTTGGGGCTGAGAGGTTTGGTGAGGTTGGGTGAGCTAACGCAGACCCTTTAAATTAATACGGCGTGGTACCCATCCCATGGGTCCCAAATCTCCAGGTTCAAGGGCATCGTCCTACATTGAAAACATGCATGAGAAACCCCGAAGATGGCACACCGTGTGATCGGGAAAGGTTTCTAAAACGCACCTCATTTCTCATCTCCTTGTGCTCCGGCTCGCCATTCCAGCCGCTTTACTAGCAATCTCTCTCCTTGGAGAATCAGCACCTTTATCCTCCTGTTCCGTACAGGTTGCAATTTGTCCTGAGGATGAACGGGAAGAGGGGCAACCAATGAGAGACTAGCTCTAGGTGTTGGGACAGGCACAGGTCACTCTGTTTTCCCATCAGGAAGAAGAATTAACCACAGGCTCAGCCTGCCGCCAGGAACCAGAATACGGCCTGAAGCAATCCTGCGCTTTTGCGGCCAGCTCCCAAGAAAGCGAGTTGAATAATGGAGCTCAGGGGCACTGCAATTCACAAACCTGCAGACTTACAAATGATAACTCTCGTCCACAAATATATTGAGGGAAGGCAACGAAGAGGATTTGAAAGCAAGGCAGAATTGCAGGAAACAGATTTCAGGAGGTAGATTCGAATCGCCTTTAAAGCACAGGAAAAGCATCAAAACCTCGACAATGATGCCCTTGGCCAAAAAGGGCGTATGCGTTTTTTCCTGAATATATTCAGGAAAAAACGCATACGCCCTTTTTGGCCAACCAAGCAACCTGGAAAGGCAAATCAGCGCTACAAAGAAGTCTCGCTTCCCATCGGTCAAAAGGGCCATGCTGAAAAAAGTGTCAAAACCAGAAATGCAGGACAGGCCATGGAGAAATGGGAGCCTTGCTACACTGATGGGCGGGATGTAAATTGCCAACAGCCACTCTGGAGAAGTGTACGGTGTGTCCTGAAACATCTAAAAAACTCAGCTTAGAGAGCATAGGGCACTTCCACTCATGGGCGTATAAATTGGGAAAACTAAAAATCAGCAAGACACAGGCACCCCAAAGTTTTGGGCTACTCTGTTGACAAGAACCTCCACTTCGTTACACCTTAAATATCCCAGGAAAGAGAAGAATGGATAAAGAAGATGTGGTCCTTATATACAATGGAATATCACTCAGCCATGAAATCAATGTCATAAGGCTAGTAGCAGCATGATGAGTGGATTTAGCTATGACGATTCTAAGTGAAATAAGTCCCACAGAAAAAGACACTTATCATGAGATATCACTTATAGAGGGAATGTAAAAACCGCTACCCTTGAACTGAATTACAAAACAGAACAGAATCACACGTTTAGAAAACAGACTATGGCTGCTTAACGGGAAAGGTGAGGTGGGGTGATGCATAAAACAAGGGTTTCAAATTAGCTCAGATGTCGTTCCATAAACCCAATATGTAACAGACAAGACCTACTCCTTGCTCAGTGAACTGGACTCAACACCCCCTATTCACCGCCCAGGAATATATCAGACTAGTAAGAATCTTCAAACCTATGTATTGATATCTCTCTGTAAGTGAGTCAAGTGGGTGTAAAGCGGCATAAACACAGCAGTGAAAAGCAGCCAAACCCCATTATAAAAATCAATTACTTTTCAAAACCCGTGAAACAAAGACAGTGAAAGAGAGAGAAATTCTTACAAAATTCGTTCAGGGGCTGTGATGCCACCTGGATTGACCATATCTAGACCCACAGCTGATTGAGACATATGGGTGGACACTCTTGGGGCTGAGAGGTTTGGTGAGGTTGGGTGAGCTAACGCAGACCCTTTAAATTAATACGGCGTGGTACCCATCCCATGGGTCCCAAATCTCCAGGTTCAAGGGCATCGTCCTACATTGAAAACATGCATGAGAAACCCCGAAGATGGCACACCGTGTGATCGGGAAAGGTTTCTAAAACGCACCTCATTTCTCATCTCCTTGTGCTCTGGCTCGCCATTCCAGCCGCTTTACTAGCAATCTCTCTCCTTGGAGAATCAGCACCTTTATCCTCCTGTTCCGTACAGGTTGCAATTTGTCCTGAGGATGAACGGGAAGAGGGGCAACCAATGAGAGACTAGCTCTAGGTGTTGGGACAGGCACAGGTCACTCTGTTTTCCCATCAGGAAGAAGAATTAACCACAGGCTCAGCCTGCCGCCAGGAACCAGAATACGGCCTGAAGCAATCCTGCGCTTTTGCGGCCAGCTCCCAAGAAAGCGAGTTGAATAATGGAGCTCAGGGGCACTGCAATTCACAAACCTGCAGACTTACAAATGATAACTCTTGTCCACAAATATATTGAGGGAAGGCAACGAAGAGGATTTGAAAGCAAGGCAGAATTGCAGGAAACAGATTTCAGGAGGTAGATTCGAATCGCCTTTAAAGCACAGGAAAAGCATCAAAACCTCGACAATGATGCCCTTGGCCAAAAAGGGCGTATGCGTTTTTTCCTGAATATATTCAGGAAAAAACGCATACGCCCTTTTTGGCCAACCAAGCAACCTGGAAAGGCAAATCAGCGCTACAAAGAAGTCTCGCTTCCCATCGGTCAAAAGGGCCATGCTGAAAAAAGTGTCAAAACCAGAAATGCAGGACAGGCCATGGAGAAATGGGAGCCTTGCTACACTGATGGGCGGGATGTAAATTGCCAACAGCCACTCTGGAGAAGTGTACGGTGTGTCCTGAAACATCTAAAAAACTCAGCTTAGAGAGCATAGGGCACTTCCACTCATGGGCGTATAAATTGGGAAAACTAAAAATCAGCAAGACACAGGCACCCCAAAGTTTTGGGCTACTCTGTTGACAAGAACCTCCACTTCGTTACACCTTAAATATCCCAGGAAAGAGAAGAATGGATAAAGAAGATGTGGTCCTTATATACAATGGAATATCACTCAGCCATGAAATCAATGTCATAAGGCTAGTAGCAGCATGATGAGTGGATTTAGGTATGACGATTCTAAGTGAAATAAGTCACACAGAAAAAGACACTTATCATGAGATATCACTTATAGAGGGAATGTAAAAACCGCTACCCTTGAACTGAATTACAAAACAGAACAGAATCACACGTTTAGAAAACAGACTATGGCTGCTTAACGGGAAAGGTGAGGTGGGGTGATGCATAAAACAAGGGTTTCAAATTAGCTCAGATATCGTTCCATAAACCCAATATGTAATAGACAAGACCTACTCCTTGCTCAGTGAACTGGACTCAACACCCCCTATTCACCGCCCAGGAATATATCAGACTAGTAAGAATCTTCAAACCTATGTATTGATATCTCTCTGTAAGTGAGTCAAGTGGGTGTAAAGCGGCATAAACACAGCAGTGAAAAGCAGCCAAACCCCATTATAAAAATCAATTACTTTTCAAAACCCGTGAAACAAAGACAGTGAAAGAGAGAGAAATTCTTACAAAATTCGTTCAGGGGCTGTGATGCCACCTGGATTGACCATATCTAGACCCACAGCTGATTGAGACATATGGGTGGACACTCTTGGGGCTGAGAGGTTTGGTGAGGTTGGGTGAGCTAACGCAGACCCTTTAAAGTAATACGGCGTGGTACCCATCCCATGGGTCCCAAATCTCCAGGTTCAAGGGCATCGTCCTACATTGAAAACATGCATGAGAAACCCCGAAGATGGCACACCGTGTGATCGGGAAAGGTTTCTAAAACGCACCTCATTTCTCATCTCCTTGTGCTCCGGCTCGCCATTCCAGCCGCTTTACTAGCAATCTCTCTCCTTGGAGAATCAGCACCTTTATCCTCCTGTTCCGTACAGGTTGCAATTTGTCCTGAGGATGAACGGGAAGAGGGGCAACCAATGAGAGACTAGCTCTAGGTGTTGGGACAGGCACAGGTCACTCTGTTTTCCCATCAGGAAGAAGAATTAACCACAGGCTCAGCCTGCCGCCAGGAACCAGAATACGGCCTGAAGCAATCCTGCGCTTTTGCGGCCAGCTCCCAAGAAAGCGAGTTGAATAATGGAGCTCAGGGGCACTGCAATTCACAAACCTGCAGACTTACAAATGATAACTCTTGTCCACAAATATATTGAGGGAAGGCAACGAAGAGGATTTGAAAGCAAGGCAGAATTGCAGGAAACAGATTTCAGGAGGTAGATTCGAATCGCCTTTAAAGCACAGGAAAAGCATCAAAACCTCGACAATGATGCCCTTGGCCAAAAAGGGCGTATGCGTTTTTTCCTGAATATATTCAGGAAAAAACGCATACGCCCTTTTTGGCCAACCAAGCAACCTGGAAAGGCAAATCAGCGCTACAAAGAAGTCTCGCTTCCCATCGGTCAAAAGGGCCATGCTGAAAAAAGTGTCAAAACCAGAAATGCAGGACAGGCCATGGAGAAATGGGAGCCTTGCTACACTGATGGGCGGGATGTAAATTGCCAACAGCCACTCTGGAGAAGTGTACGGTGTGTCCTGAAACATCTAAAAAACTCAGCTTAGAGAGCATAGGGCACTTCCACTCATGGGCGTATAAATTGGGAAAACTAAAAATCAGCAAGACACAGGCACCCCAAAGTTTTGGGCTACTCTGTTGACAAGAACCTCCACTTCGTTACACCTTAAATATCCCAGGAAAGAGAAGAATGGATAAAGAAGATGTGGTCCTTATATACAATGGAATATCACTCAGCCATGAAATCAATGTCATAAGGCTAGTAGCAGCATGATGAGTGGATTTAGCTCTGACGATTCTAAGTGAAATAAGTCACACAGAAAAAGACACTTATCATGAGATATCACTTATAGAGGGAATGTAAAAACCGCTACCCTTGAACTGAATTACAAAACAGAACAGAATCACACGTTTAGAAAACAGACTATGGCTGCTTAACGGGAAAGGTGAGGTGGGGTGATGCATAAAACAAGGGTTTCAAATTAGCTCAGATATCGTTCCATAAACCCAATATGTAACAGACAAGACCTACTCCTTGCTCAGTGAACTGGACTCAACACCCCCTATTCACCGCCCAGGAATATATCAGACTAGTAAGAATCTTCAAACCTATGTATTGATATCTCTCTGTAAGTGAGTCAAGTGGGTGTAAAGCGGCATAAACACAGCAGTGAAAAGCAGCCAAACCCCATTATAAAAATCAATTACTTTTCAAAACCCGTGAAACAAAGACAGTGAAAGAGAGAGAAATTCTTACAAAATTCGTTCAGGGGCTGTGATGCCACCTGGATTGACCATATCTAGACCCACAGCTGATTGAGACATATGGGTGGACACTCTTGGGGCTGAGAGGTTTGGTGAGGTTGGGTGAGCTAACGCAGACCCTTTAAATTAATACGGCGTGGTACCCATCCCATGGGTCCCAAATCTCCAGGTTCAAGGGCATCGTCCTACATTGAAAACATGCATGAGAAACCCCGAAGATGGCACACCGTGTGATCGGGAAAGGTTTCTAAAACGCACCTCATTTCTCATCTCCTTGTGCTCCGGCTCGCCATTCCAGCCGCTTTACTAGCAATCTCTCTCCTTGGAGAATCAGCACCTTTATCCTCCTGTTCCGTACAGGTTGCAATTTGTCCTGAGGATGAACGGGAAGAGGGGCAACCAATGAGAGACTAGCTCTAGGTGTTGGGACAGGCACAGGTCACTCTGTTTTCCCATCAGGAAGAAGAATTAACCACAGGCTCAGCCTGCCGCCAGGAACCAGAATACGGCCTGAAGCAATCCTGCGCTTTTGCGGCCAGCTCCCAAGAAAGCGAGTTGAATAATGGAGCTCAGGGGCACTGCAATTCACAAACCTGCAGACTTAGAAATGATAACTCTTGTCCACAAATATATTGAGGGAAGGCAACGAAGAGGATTTGAAAGCAAGGCAGAATTGCAGGAAACAGATTTCAGGAGGTAGATTCGAATCGCCTTTAAAGCACAGGAAAAGCATCAAAACCTCGACAATGATGCCCTTGGCCAAAAAGGGCGTATGCGTTTTTTCCTGAATATATTCAGGAAAAAACGCATACGCCCTTTTTGGCCAACCAAGCAACCTGGAAAGGCAAATCAGCGCTACAAAGAAGTCTCGCTTCCCATCGGTCAAAAGGGCCATGCTGAAAAAAGTGTCAAAACCAGAAATGCAGGACAGGCCATGGAGAAATGGGAGCCTTGCTACACTGATGGGCGGGATGTAAATTGCCAACAGCCACTCTGGAGAAGTGTACGGTGTGTCCTGAAACATCTAAAAAACTCAGCTTAGAGAGCATAGGGCACTTCCACTCATGGGCGTATAAATTGGGAAAACTAAAAATCAGCAAGACACAGGCACCCCAAAGTTTTGGGCTACTCTGTTGACAAGAACCTCCACTTCGTTACACCTTAAATATCCCAGGAAAGAGAAGAATGGATAAAGAAGATGTGGTCCTTATATACAATGGAATATCACTCAGCCATGAAATCAATGTCATAAGGCTAGTAGCAGCATGATGAGTGGATTTAGGTATGACGATTCTAAGTGAAATAAATCACACAGAAAAAGACACTTATCATAAGATATCACTTATAGAGGGAATGTAAAAACCGCTACCCTTGAACTGCATTACAAAATAGAACAGAGTCACACGTTTAGAAAACACACTATGGCTGCTTAACGGGAAAGGTGAGGTGGGGTGATGCATAAATCAAGGGTTTCAAATTAGCTCAGATACCGTTCCATAAACCCAATATGTAATAGACAAGACCTACTCCTTGCTCAGTGAACTGGACTCAACACCCCCTATTCACCGCCCAAGAATATATCTCACTAGTAAGAATCTTCAAACCTATGTATTGATATCTCTCTGTAAGTGAGTCAAGTGGGTGTAAAGCGGCATAAACACAGCAGTGAAAAGCAGCTAAACCCCATTATAAAAATCAATTACTTTTCAAAACCCGTGAAACAAAGACAGTGAAAGAGAGAGAAATTCTTACAAAATTCGTTCAGGGGCTGTGATGCCACCTGGATTGACCATATCTAGACCCACAGCTGATTGAGACATATGGGTGGACACTCTTGGGGCTGAGAGGTTTGGTGAGGTTGGGTGAGCTAACGCAGACCCTTTAAATTAATACGGCGTGGTACCCATCCCATGGGTCCCAAATCTCCAGGTTCAAGGGCATCGTCCTACATTGAAAACATGCATGAGAAACCCCGAAGATGGCACACCGTGTGATCGGGAAAGGTTTCTAAAACGCACCTCATTTCTCATCTCCTTGTGCTCCGGTTCGCCATTCCAGCCGCTTTACTAGCAATCTCTCTCCTTGGAGAATCAGCACCTTTATCCTCCTGTTCCGTACAGGTTGCAATTTGTCCTGAGGATGAACGGGAAGAGGGGCAACCAATGAGAGACTAGCTCTAGGTGTTGGGACAGGCACAGGTCACTCTGTTTTCCCATCAGGAAGAAGAATTAACCACAGGCTCAGCCTGCCGCCAGGAACCAGAATACGGCCTGAAGCAATCCTGCGCTTTTGCGGCCAGCTCCCAAGAAAGCGAGTTGAATAATGGAGCTCAGGGGCACTGCAATTCACAAACCTGCAGACTTACAAATGATAACTCTCGTCCACAAATATATTGAGGGAAGGCAACGAAGAGGATTTGAAAGCAAGGCAGAATTGCAGGAAACAGATTTCAGGAGGTAGATTCGAATCGCCTTTAAAGCACAGGAAAAGCGGCAAAACCTCGACAATGATGCCCTTGGCCAAAAAGGGCGTATGCGTTTTTTCCTGAATATATTCAGGAAAAAACGCATACGCCCTTTTTGGCCAACCAAGCAACCTGGAAAGGCAAATCAGCGCTACAAAGAAGTCTCGCTTCCCATCGGTCAAAAGGGTCATGCTGAATAAAGGGTCAAAACCAGAAATGCAGGACAGGCCATGGAGAAATGGGAGCCTTGCTACGCTGAAGGGCGGGACGTAAATTGCCAACAGCCACTCTGGAGAAGTGTACGGTGTGTCCTGAAACATCTAAAAAACTCAGCTTAGAGAGCTTGGGCACTTCCACTCATGGGCGTATAAATTGGGAAAACTAAAAATCAGCAAGACACAGGCACCCCAAAGTTTTGGGCTACTCTGTTGACAAGAACCTCCACTTCGTTACACCTTAAATATCCGAGGAAAGAGAAGAATGGATAAAGAAGTTGTGGTCCTTATGTACAATGGAATATCACTCAGCCATGAAATCAATGTCATAAGGCTAGTAGCAGCATGATGAGTGGATTTAGGTATGACGATTCTAAGTGAAATAAGTCCCACAGAAAAAGACACTTATCATGAGATATCACTTATAGAGGGAATGTAAAAACCGCTACCCTTGAACTGAATTACAAAACAGAACGGAGTCACACATTTAGAAAACACACTATGGCTGCTTAACGGGAAAGGTGAGGTGGGGTGATGCATAAAACAAGGGTTTCAAATTAGCTCAGATACCGTTCCATGAACCCAATATGTAATAGACAAGACCTACTCCTTGCTCAGTGAACTGGACTCAACACCCCCTATTCACCGCCCAAGAATATATCTGACTAGTAAGAATCTTCAAACCTATGTATTGATATCTCTCTGTAAGTGAGTCAAGTGGGTGTAAAGCGGCATAAACACAGCAGTGAAAAGCAGCTAAACCCCATTATAAAAATCAATTACTTTTCAAAACCCGTGAAACAAAGACAGTGAAAGAGAGAGAAATTCTTACAAAATTCGTTCAGGGGCTGTGATGCCACCTGGATTGACCATATCTAGACCCACAGCTGATTGAGACATATGGGTGGACACTCTTGGGGCTGAGAGGTTTGGTGAGGTTGGGTGAGCTAACGCAGACCCTTTAAATTAATACGGCGTGGTACCCATCCCATGGGTCCCAAATCTCCAGGTTCAAGGGCATCGTCCTACATTGAAAACATGCATGAGAAACCCCGAAGATGGCACACCGTGTGATCGGGAAAGGTTTCTAAAACGCACCTCATTTCTCATCTCCTTGTGCTCCGGCTCGCCATTCCAGCCGCTTTACTAGCAATCTCTCTCCTTGGAGAATCAGCACCTTTATCCTCCTGTTCCGTACAGGTTGCAATTTGTCCTGAGGATGAACGGGAAGAGGGGCAACCAATGAGAGACTAGCTCTAGGTGTTGGGACAGGCACAGGTCACTCTGTTTTCCCATCAGGAAGAAGAATTAACCACAGGCTCAGCCTGCCGCCAGGAACCAGAATACGGCCTGAAGCAATCCTGCGCTTTTGCGGCCAGCTCCCAAGAAAGCGAGTTGAATAATGGAGCTCAGGGGCACTGCAATTCACAAACCTGCAGACTTACAAATGATAACTCTCGTCCACAAATATATTGAGGGAAGGCAACGAAGAGGATTTGAAAGCAAGGCAGAATTGCAGGAAACAGATTTCAGGAGGTACATTCGAATCGCCTTTAAAGCACAGGAAAAGCATCAAAACCTCGACAATGATGCCCTTGGCCAAAAAGGGCGTATGCGTTTTTTCCTGAATATATTCAGGAAAAAACGCATACGCCCTTTTTGGCCAACCAAGCAACCTGGAAAGGCAAATCAGCGCTACAAAGAAGTCTCGCTTCCCATCGGTCAAAAGGGCCATGCTGAAAAAAGTGTCAAAACCAGAAATGCAGGACAGGCCATGGAGAAATGGGAGCCTTGCTACACTGATGGGCGGGATGTAAATTGCCAACAGCCACTCTGGAGAAGTGTACGGTGTGTCCTGAAACATCTAAAAAACTCAGCTTAGAGAGCATAGGGCACTTCCACTCATGGGCGTATAAATTGGGAAAACTAAAAATCAGCAAGACACAGGCACCCCAAAGTTTTGGGCTACTCTGTTGACAAGAACCTCCACTTCGTTACACCTTAAATATCCCAGGAAAGAGAAGAATGGATAAAGAAGATGTGGTCCTTATATACAATGGAATATCACTCAGCCATGAAATCAATGTCATAAGGCTAGTAGCAGCATGATGAGTGGATTTAGCTATGACGATTCTAAGTGAAATAAGTCCCACAGAAAAAGACACTTATCATGAGATATCACTTATAGAGGGAATGTAAAAACCGCTCCCCTTGAACTGAATTACAAAACAGAACAGAATCACACGTTTAGAAAACAGACTATGGCTGCTTAACGGGAAAGGTGAGGTGGGGTGATGCATAAAACAAGGGTTTCAAATTAGCTCAGATGTCGTTCCATAAACCCAATATGTAACAGACAAGACCTACTCCTTGCTCAGTGAACTGGACTCAACACCCCCTATTCACCGCCCAGGAATATATCAGACTAGTAAGAATCTTCAAACCTATGTATTGATATCTCTCTGTAAGTGAGTCAAGTGGGTGTAAAGCGGCATAAACACAGCAGTGAAAAGCAGCCAAACCCCATTATAAAAATCAATTACTTTTCAAAACCCGTGAAACAAAGACAGTGAAAGAGAGAGAAATTCTTACAAAATTCGTTCAGGGGCTGTGATGCCACCTGGATTGACCATATCTAGACCCACAGCTGATTGAGACATATGGGTGGACACTCTTGGGGCTGAGAGGTTTGGTGAGGTTGGGTGAGCTAACGCAGACCCTTTAAATTAATACGGCGTGGTACCCATCCCATGGGTCCCAAATCTCCAGGTTCAAGGGCATCGTCCTACATTGAAAACATGCATGAGAAACCCCGAAGATGGCACACCGTGTGATCGGGAAAGGTTTCTAAAACGCACCTCATTTCTCATCTCCTTGTGCTCCGGCTCGCCATTCCAGCCGCTTTACTAGCAATCTCTCTCCTTGGAGAATCAGCACCTTTATCCTCCTGTTCCGTACAGGTTGCAATTTGTCCTGAGGATGAACGGGAAGAGGGGCAACCAATGAGAGACTAGCTCTAGGTGTTGGGACAGGCACAGGTCACTCTGTTTTCCCATCAGGAAGAAGAATTAACCACAGGCTCAGCCTGCCGCCAGGAACCAGAATACGGCCTGAAGCAATCCTGCGCTTTTGCGGCCAGCTCCCAAGAAAGCGAGTTGAATAATGGAGCTCAGGGGCACTGCAATTCACAAACCTGCAGACTTACAAATGATAACTCTTGTCCACAAATATATTGAGGGAAGGCAACGAAGAGGATTTGAAAGCAAGGCAGAATTGCAGGAAACAGATTTCAGGAGGTAGATTCGAATCGCCTTTAAAGCACAGGAAAAGCATCAAAACCTCGACAATGATGCCCTTGGCCAAAAAGGGCGTATGCGTTTTTTCCTGAATATATTCAGGAAAAAACGCATACGCCCTTTTTGGCCAACCAAGCAACCTGGAAAGGCAAATCAGCGCTACAAAGAAGTCTCGCTTCCCATCGGTCAAAAGGGCCATGCTGAAAAAAGTGTCAAAACCAGAAATGCAGGACAGGCCATGGAGAAATGGGAGCCTTGCTACACTGATGGGCGGGATGTAAATTGCCAACAGCCACTCTGGAGAAGTGTACGGTGTGTCCTGAAACATCTAAAAAACTCAGCTTAGAGAGCATAGGGCACTTCCACTCATGGGCGTATAAATTGGGAAAACTAAAAATCAGCAAGACACAGGCACCCCAAAGTTTTGGGCTACTCTGTTGACAAGAACCTCCACTTCGTTACACCTTAAATATCCCAGGAAAGAGAAGAATGGATAAAGAAGATGTGGTCCTTATATACAATGGAATATCACTCAGCCATGAAATCAATGTCATAAGGCTAGTAGCAGCATGATGAGTGGATTTAGCTCTGACGATTCTAAGTGAAATAAGTCACACAGAAAAAGACACTTATCATGAGATATCACTTATAGAGGGAATGTAAAAACCGCTACCCTTGAACTGAATTACAAAACAGAACAGAATCACACGTTTAGAAAACAGACTATGGCTGCTTAACGGGAAAGGTGAGGTGGGGTGATGCATAAAACAAGGGTTTCAAATTAGCTCAGATATCGTTCCATAAACCCAATATGTAATAGACAAGACCTACTCCTTGCTCAGTGAACTGGACTCAACACCCCTTATTCACCGCCCAGGAATATATCAGACTAGTAAGAATCTTCAAACCTATGTATTGATATCTCTCTGTAAGTGAGTCAAGTGGGTGTAAAGCGGCATAAACACAGCAGTGAAAAGCAGCCAAACCCCATTATAAAAATCAATTACTTTTCAAAACCCGTGAAACAAAGACAGTGAAAGAGAGAGAAATTCTTACAAAATTCGTTCAGGGGCTGTGATGCCACCTGGATTGACCATATCTAGACCCACAGCTGATTGAGACATATGGGTGGACACTCTTGGGGCTGAGAGGTTTGGTGAGGTTGGGTGAGCTAACGCAGACCCTTTAAATTAATACGGCGTGGTACCCATCCCATGGGTCCCAAATCTCCAGGTTCAAGGGCATCGTCCTACATTGAAAACATGCATGAGAAACCCCGAAGATGGCACACCGTGTGATCGGGAAAGGTTTCTAAAACGCACCTCATTTCTCATCTCCTTGTGCTCCGGCTCGCCATTCCAGCCGCTTTACTAGCAATCTCTCTCCTTGGAGAATCAGCACCTTTATCCTCCTGTTCCGTACAGGTTGCAATTTGTCCTGAGGATGAACGGGAAGAGGGGCAACCAATGAGAGACTAGCTCTAGGTGTTGGGACAGGCACAGGTCACTCTGTTTTCCCATCAGGAAGAAGAATTAACCACAGGCTCAGCCTGCCGCCAGGAACCAGAATACGGCCTGAAGCAATCCTGCGCTTTTGCGGCCAGCTCCCAAGAAAGCGAGTTGAATAATGGAGCTCAGGGGCACTGCAATTCACAAACCTGCAGACTTACAAATGATAACTCTTGTCCACAAATATATTGAGGGAAGGCAACGAAGAGGATTTGAAAGCAAGGCAGAATTGCAGGAAACAGATTTCAGGAGGTAGATTCGAATCGCCTTTAAAGCACAGGAAAAGCATCAAAACCTCGACAATGATGCCCTTGGCCAAAAAGGGCGTATGCGTTTTTTCCTGAATATATTCAGGAAAAAACGCATACGCCCTTTTTGGCCAACCAAGCAACCTGGAAAGGCAAATCAGCGCTACAAAGAAGTCTCGCTTCCCATCGGTCAAAAGGGCCATGCTGAAAAAAGTGTCAAAACCAGAAATGCAGGACAGGCCATGGAGAAATGGGAGCCTTGCTACACTGATGGGCGGGATGTAAATTGCCAACAGCCACTCTGGAGAAGTGTACGGTGTGTCCTGAAACATCTAAAAAACTCAGCTTAGAGAGCATAGGGCACTTCCACTCATGGGCGTATAAATTGGGAAAACTAAAAATCAGCAAGACACAGGCACCCCAAAGTTTTGGGCTACTCTGTTGACAAGAACCTCCACTTCGTTACACCTTAAATATCCCAGGAAAGAGAAGAATGGATAAAGAAGATGTGGTCCTTATATACAATGGAATATCACTCAGCCATGAAATCAATGTCATAAGGCTAGTAGCAGCATGATGAGTGGATTTAGCTATGACGATTCTAAGTGAAATAAGTCACACAGAAAAAGACACTTATCATGAGATATCACTTATAGAGGGAATGTAAAAACCGCTACCCTTGAACTGAATTACAAAACAGAACAGAATCACACGTTTAGAAAACAGACTATGGCTGCTTAACGGGAAAGGTGAGGTGGGGTGATGCATAAAACAAGGGTTTCAAATTAGCTCAGATATCGTTCCATAAACCCAATATGTAACAGACAAGACCTACTCCTTGCTCAGTGAACTGGACTCAACACCCCCTATTCACCGCCCAGGAATATATCAGACTAGTAAGAATCTTCAAACCTATGTATTGATATCTCTCTGTAAGTGAGTCAAGTGGGTGTAAAGCGGCATAAACACAGCAGTGAAAAGCAGCCAAACCCCATTATAAAAATCAATTACTTTTCAAAACCCGTGAAACAAAGACAGTGAAAGAGAGAGAAATTCTTACAAAATTCGTTCAGGGGCTGTGATGCCACCTGGATTGACCATATCTAGACCCACAGCTGATTGAGACATATGGGTGGACACTCTTGGGGCTGAGAGGTTTGGTGAGGTTGGGTGAGCTAACGCAGACCCTTTAAATTAATACGGCGTGGTACCCATCCCATGGGTCCCAAATCTCCAGGTTCAAGGGCATCGTCCTACATTGAAAACATGCATGAGAATCCCCGAAGATGGCACACCGTGTGATCGGGAAAGGTTTCTAAAACGCACCTCATTTCTCATCTCCTTGTGCTCCGGCTCACCATTCCAGCCGCTTTACTAGCAATCTCTCTCCTTGGAGAATCAGCACCTTTATCCTCCTGTTCCGTACAGGTTGCAATTTGTCCTGAGGATGAACGGGAAGAGGGGCAACCAATGAGAGACTAGCTCTAGGTGTTGGGACAGGCACAGGTCACTCTGTTTTCCCATCAGGAAGAAGAATTAACCACAGGCTCAGCCTGCCGCCAGGAACCAGAATACGGCCTGAAGCAATCCTGCGCTTTTGCGGCCAGCTCCCAAGAAAGCGAGTTGAATAATGGAGCTCAGGGGCACTGCAATTCACAAACCTGCAGACTTAGAAATGATAACTCTTGTCCACAAATATATTGAGGGAAGGCAACGAAGAGGATTTGAAAGCAAGGCAGAATTGCAGGAAACAGATTTCAGGAGGTAGATTCGAATCGCCTTTAAAGCACAGGAAAAGCATCAAAACCTCGACAATGATGCCCTTGGCCAAAAAGGGCGTATGCGTTTTTTCCTGAATATATTCAGGAAAAAACGCATACGCCCTTTTTGGCCAACCAAGCAACCTGGAAAGGCAAATCAGCGCTACAAAGAAGTCTCGCTTCCCATCGGTCAAAAGGGCCATGCTGAAAAAAGTGTCAAAACCAGAAATGCAGGACAGGCCATGGAGAAATGGGAGCCTTGCTACACTGATGGGCGGGATGTAAATTGCCAACAGCCACTCCTGAGAAGTGTACGGTGTTTCCTGAAACATCTAAAAAACTCAGCTTAGAGAGCATAGGGCACTTCCACTCATGGGCGTATAAATTGGGAAAACTAAAAATCAGCAAGACACAGGCACCCCAAAGTTTTGGGCTACTCTGTTGACAAGAACCTCCACTTCGTTACACCTTAAATATCCCAGGAAAGAGAAGAATGGATAAAGAAGATGTGGTCCTTATATACAATGGAATATCACTCAGCCATGAAATCAATGTCATAAGGCTAGTAGCAGCATGATGAGTGGATTTAGCTATGACGATTCTAAGTGAAATAAGTCACACAGAAAAAGACACTTATCATGAGATATCACTTATAGAGGGAATGTAAAAACCGCTACCCTTGAACTGAATTACAAAACAGAACAGAATCACACGTTTAGAAAACAGACTATGGCTGCTTAACGGGAAAGGTGAGGTGGGGTGATGCATAAAACAAGGGTTTCAAATTAGCTCAGATATCGTTCCATAAACCCAATATGTAACAGACAAGACCTACTCCTTGCTCAGTGAACTGGACTCAACACCCCCTATTCACCGCCCAGGAATATATCAGACTAGTAAGAATCTTCAAACCTATGTATTGATATCTCTCTGTAAGTGAGTCAAGTGGGTGTAAAGCGGCATAAACACAGCAGTGAAAAGCAGCCAAACCCCATTATAAAAATCAATTACTTTTCAAAACCCGTGAAACAAAGACAGTGAAAGAGAGAGAAATTCTTACAAAATTCGTTCAGGGGCTGTGATGCCACCTGGATTGACCATATCTAGACCCACAGCTGATTGAGACATATGGGTGGACACTCTTGGGGCTGAGAGGTTTGGTGAGGTTGGGTGAGCTAACGCAGACCCTTTAAATTAATACGGCGTGGTACCCATCCCATGGGTCCCAAATCTCCAGGTTCAAGGGCATCGTCCTACATTGAAAACATGCATGAGAAACCCCGAAGATGGCACACCGTGTGATCGGGAAAGGTTTCTAAAACGCACCTCATTTCTCATCTCCTTGTGCTCCGGCTCGCCATTCCAGCCGCTTTACTAGCAATCTCTCTCCTTGGAGAATCAGCACCTTTATCCTCCTGTTCCGTACAGGTTGCAATTTGTCCTGAGGATGAACGGGAAGAGGGGCAACCAATGAGAGACTAGCTCTAGGTGTTGGGACAGGCACAGGTCACTCTGTTTTCCCATCAGGAAGAAGAATTAACCACAGGCTCAGCCTGCCGCCAGGAACCAGAATACGGCCTGAAGCAATCCTGCGCTTTTGCGGCCAGCTCCCAAGAAAGCGAGTTGAATAATGGAGCTCAGGGGCACTGCAATTCACAAACCTGCAGACTTAGAAATGATAACTCTCGTCCACAAATATATTGAGGGAAGGCAACGAAGAGGATTTGAAAGCAAGGCAGAATTGCAGGAAACAGATTTCAGGAGGTAGATTCGAATCGCCTTTAAAGCACAGGAAAAGCAGCAAAACCTCGACAGTGATGCCCTTGGCCAAAAAGGGCGTATGCGTTTTTTCCTGAATATATTCAGGAAAAAACGCATACGCCCCTTTTGGCCAACCAAGCAACCTGGAAAGGCAAATCAGCGCTACAAAGAAGTCGCGCTTCCCATCGGTCAAAAGGGCGATGCTGAATAAAGTGTCAAAACCAGAAATGCAGGACAGGCCATGGAGAAATGGGAGCCTTGCTACGCTGATGGGCCGGATGTAACTTGCCAACAGCCACTCTGGAGAAATGTACGGTGTGTCCTGAAACATCTAAAAAACTCAGCTTAGAGAGCATAGGTCACTTCCACTCATGGGCGTATAAATTGGGAAAACTAAAACTCAGCAAGACACAGGCACCCCAAAGTTTTGGGCTTCTCTGTTGACAAGAACCTCCACTTCGTTACACCTTAAATATCCCAGGAAAGAGAAGAATGGATAAAGAAGTTGTGGTCCTTATGTACAATGGAATATCACTCAGCCATGAAATCAATGTCATAAGGCTAGTAGCAGCATGATGAGTGGATTTAGCTATGACGATTCTAAGTGAAATAAATCACACAGAAAAAGACACTTATCATAAGATATCACTTATAGAGGGAATGTAAAAACCGCTACCCTTGAACTGCATTACAAAATAGAACAGAGTCACACGTTTAGAAAACACACTATGGCTGCTTAACGGGAAAGGTGAGGTGGGGTGATGCATAAATCAAGGGTTTCAAATTAGCTCAGATACCGTTCCATAAACCCAATATGTAATAGACAAGACCTACTCCTTGCTCAGTGAACTGGACTCAACACCCCCTATTCACCGCCCAAGAATATATCTCACTAGTAAGAATCTTCAAACCTATGTATTGATATCTCGCTGTAAGTGAGTCAAGTGGGTGTAAAGCGGCATAAACACAGCAGTGAAAAGCAGCCAAACCCCATTATAAAAATCAATTACTTTTCAAAACCCGTGAAACAAAGACAGTGAAAGAGAGAGAAATTCTTACAAAATTCGTTCAGGGGCTGTGATGCCACCTGGATTGACCATATCTAGACCCACAGCTGATTGAGACATATGGGTGGACACTCTTGGGGCTGAGAGGTTTGGTGAGGTTGGGTGAGCTAACGCAGACCCTTTAAATTAATACGGCGTGGTACCCATCCCATGGGTCCCAAATCTCCAGGTTCAAGGGCATCGTCCTACATTGAAAACATGCATGAGAAACCCCGAAGATGGCACACCGTGTGATCGGGAAAGGTTTCTAAAACGCACCTCATTTCTCATCTCCTTGTGTTCCGGCTCGCCATTCCAGCCGCTTTACTAGCAATCTCTCTCCTTGGAGAATCAGCACCTTTATCCTCCTGTTCCGTACAGGTTGCAATTTGTCCTGAGGATGAACGGGAAGAGGGGCAACCAATGAGAGACTAGCTCTAGGTGTTGGGACAGGCACAGGTCACTCTGTTTTCCCATCAGGAAGAAGAATTAACCACAGGCTCAGCCTGCCGCCAGGAACCAGAATACGGCCTGAAGCAATCCTGCGCTTTTGCGGCCAGCTCCCAAGAAAGCGAGTTGAATAATGGAGCTCAGGGGCACTGCAATTCACAAACCTGCAGACTTAGAAATGATAACTCTCGTCCACAAATATATTGAGGGAAGGCAACGAAGAGGATTTGAAAGCAAGGCAGAATTGCAGGAAACAGATTTCAGGAGGTAGATTCGAATCGCCTTTAAAGCACAGGAAAAGCGGCAAAACCTCGACAGTGATGCCCTTGGCCAAAAAGGGCGTATGCGTTTTTTCCTGAATATATTCAGGAAAAAACGCATACGCCCTTTTTGGCCAACCAAGCAACCTGGAAAGGCAAATCAGCGCTACAAAGAAGTCGCGCTTCCCATCGGTCAAAAGGGCGATGCTGAATAAAGTGTCAAAACCAGAAATGCAGGACAGGCCATGGAGAAATGGGAGCCTTGCTACGCTGATGGGCCGGATGTAAATTGCCAACAGCCACTCTGGAGAAATGTACGGTGTGTCCTGAAACATCTAAAAAACTCAGCTTAGAGAGCATAGGGCACTTCCACTCATGGGCGTATAAATTGGGAAAACTAAAACTCAGCAAGACACAGGCACCCCAAAGTTTTGGGCTTCTCTGTTGACAAGAACCTCCACTTCGTTACACCTTAAATATCCCAGGAAAGAGAAGAATGGATAAAGAAGTTGTGGTCCTTATGTACAATGGAATATCACTCAGCCATGAAATCAATGTCATAAGGCTAGTAGCAGCATGATGAGTGGATTTAGCTATGACGATTCTAAGTGAAATAAATCACACAGAAAAAGACACTTATCATAAGATATCACTTATAGAGGGAATGTAAAAACCGCTACCCTTGAACTGCATTACAAAATAGAACAGAGTCACACGTTTAGAAAACACACTATGGCTGCTTAACAGGAAAGGTGAGGTGGGGTGATGCATAAATCAAGGGTTTCAAATTAGCTCAGATACCGTTCCATAAACCCAATATGTAATAGACAAGACCTACTCCTTGCTCAGTGAACTGGACTCAACACCCCCTATTCACCGCCCAAGAATATATCTCACTAGTAAGAATCTTCAAACCTATGTATTGATATCTCTCTGTAAGTGAGTCAAGTGGGTGTAAAGCGGCATAAACACAGCAGTGAAAAGCAGCTAACCCCCATTATAAAAATCAATTACTTTTCAAAATCCGTGAAACAAAGACAGTGAAAGAGAGAGAAATTCTTACAAAATTCGTTCAGGGGCTGTGATGCCACCTGGATTGACCATATCTAGACCCACAGCTGATTGAGACATATGGGTGGACACTCTTGGGGCTGAGAGGTTTGGTGAGGTTGGGTGAGCTAACGCAGACCCTTTAAATTAATACGGCGTGGTACCCATCCCATGGGTCCCAAATCTCCAGGTTCAAGGGCATCGTCCTACATTGAAAACATGCATGAGAAACCCCGAAGATGGCACACCGTGTGATCGGGAAAGGTTTCTAAAACGCACCTCATTTCTCATCTCCTTGTGCTCCGGTTCGCCATTCCAGCCGCTTTACTAGCAATCTCTCTCCTTGGAGAATCAGCACCTTTATCCTCCTGTTCCGTACAGGTTGCAATTTGTCCTGAGGATGAACGGGAAGAGGGGCAACCAATGAGAGACTAGCTCTAGGTGTTGGGACAGGCACAGGTCACTCTGTTTTCCCATCAGGAAGAAGAATTAACCACAGGCTCAGCCTGCCGCCAGGAACCAGAATACGGCCTGAAGCAATCCTGCGCTTTTGCGGCCAGCTCCCAAGAAAGCGAGTTGAAGAATGGAGCTCAGGGGCACTGCAATTCACAAACCTGCAGACTTAGAAATGATAACTCTCGTCCACAAATATATTGAGGGAAGGCAACGAAGAGGATTTGAAAGCAAGGCAGAATTGCAGGAAACAGATTTCAGGAGGTAGATTCGAATCGCCTTTAAAGCACAGGAAAAGCGGCAAAACCTCGACAATGATGCCCTTGGACAAAAAGGGCGTATGCGTTTTTTCCTGAATATATTCAGGAAAAAACGCATACGCCCTTTTTGGCCAACCAAGCAACCTGGAAAGGCAAATCAGCGCTACAAAGAAGTCTCGCTTCCCATCGGTCAAAAGGGTCATGCTGAATAAAGGGTCAAAACCAGAAATGCAGGACAGGCCATGGAGAAATGGGAGCCTTGCTACGCTGAAGGGCGGGACGTAAATTGCCAACAGCCACTCTGGAGAAGTGTACGGTGTGTCCTGAAACATCTAAAAAACTCAGCTTAGAGAGCTTGGGCACTTCCACTCATGGGCGTATAAATTGGGAAAACTAAAAATCAGCAAGACACAGGCACCCCAAAGTTTTGGGCTACTCTGTTGACAAGAACCTCCACTTCATTACACCTTAAATATCCGAGGAAAGAGAAGAATGGATAAAGAAGTTGTGGTCCTTATGTACAATGGAATATCACTCAGCCATGAAATCAATGTCATAAGGCTAGTAGCAGCATGATGAGTGGATTTAGCTATGACGATTCTAAGTGAAATAAGTCCCACAGAAAAAGACACTTATCATGAGATATCACTTATAGAGGGAATGTAAAAACCGCTACCCTTGAACTGAATTACAAAACAGAACGGAGTCACACATTTAGAAAACACACTATGGCTGCTTAACGGGAAAGGTGAGGTGGGGTGATGCATAAAACAAGGGTTTCAAATTAGCTCAGATACCGTTCCATGAACCCAATATGTAATAGACAAGACCTACTCCTTGCTCAGTGAACTGGACTCAACACCCCCTATTCACCGCCCAGGAATATATCAGACTAGTAAGAATCTTCAAACCTATGTATTGATATCTCTCTGTAAGTGAGTCAAGTGGGTGTAAAGCGGCATAAACACAGCAGTGAAAAGCAGCCAAACCCCATTATAAAAATCAATTACTTTTCAAAACCCGTGAAACAAAGACAGTGAAAGAGAGAGAAATTCTTACAAAATTCGTTCAGGGGCTGTGATGCCACCTGGATTGACCATATCTAGACCCACAGCTGATTGAGACATATGGGTGGACACTCTTGGGGCTGAGAGGTTTGGTGAGGTTGGGTGAGCTAACGCAGACCCTTTAAATTAATACGGCGTGGTACCCATCCCATGGGTCCCAAATCTCCAGGTTCAAGGGCATCGTCCTACATTGAAAACATGCATGAGAAACCCCGAAGATGGCACACCGTGTGATCGGGAAAGGTTTCTAAAACGCACCTCATTTCTCATCTCCTTGTGCTCCGGCTCGCCATTCCAGCCGCTTTACTAGCAATCTCTCTCCTTGGAGAATCAGCACCTTTATCCTCCTGTTCCGTACAGGTTGCAATTTGTCCTGAGGATGAACGGGAAGAGGGGCAACCAATGAGAGACTAGCTCTAGGTGTTGGGACAGGCACAGGTCACTCTGTTTTCCCATCAGGAAGAAGAATTAACCACAGGCTCAGCCTGCCGCCAGGAACCAGAATACGGCCTGAAGCAATCCTGCGCTTTTGCGGCCAGCTCCCAAGAAAGCGAGTTGAATAATGGAGCTCAGGGGCACTGCAATTCACAAACCTGCAGACTTACAAATGATAACTCTTGTCCACAAATATATTGAGGGAAGGCAACGAAGAGGATTTGAAAGCAAGGCAGAATTGCAGGAAACAGATTTCAGGAGGTAGATTCGAATCGCCTTTAAAGCACAGGAAAAGCATCAAAACCTCGACAATGATGCCCTTGGCCAAAAAGGGCGTATGCGTTTTTTCCTGAATATATTCAGGAAAAAACACATACGCCCTTTTTGGCCAACCAAGCAACCTGGAAAGGCAAATCAGCGCTACAAAGAAGTCTCGCTTCCCATCGGTCAAAAGGGCCATGCTGAAAAAAGTGTCAAAACCAGAAATGCAGGACAGGCCATGGAGAAATGGGAGCCTTGCTACACTGATGGGCGGGATGTAAATTGCCAACAGCCACTCTGGAGAAGTGTACGGTGTGTCCTGAAACATCTAAAAAACTCAGCTTAGAGAGCATAGGGCACTTCCACTCATGGGCGTATAAATTGGGAAAACTAAAAATCAGCAAGACACAGGCACCCCAAAGTTTTGGGCTACTCTGTTGACAAGAACCTCCACTTCGTTACACCTTAAATATCCCAGGAAAGAGAAGAATGGATAAAGAAGATGTGGTCCTTATATACAATGGAATATCACTCAGCCATGAAATCAATGTCATAAGGCTAGTAGCAGCATGATGAGTGGATTTAGCTCTGACGATTCTAAGTGAAATAAGTCACACAGAAAAAGACACTTATCATGAGATATCACTTATAGAGGGAATGTAAAAACCGCTCCCCTTGAACTGAATTACAAAACAGAACAGAATCACACGTTTAGAAAACAGACTATGGCTGCTTAACGGGAAAGGTGAGGTGGGGTGATGCATAAAACAAGGGTTTCAAATTAGCTCAGATATCGTTCCATAAACCCAATATGTAATAGACAAGACCTACTCCTTGCTCAGTGAACTGGACTCAACACCCCCTATTCACCGCCCAGGAATATATCAGACTAGTAAGAATCTTCAAACCTATGTATTGATATCTCTCTGTAAGTGAGTCAAGTGGGTGTAAAGCGGCATAAACACAGCAGTGAAAAGCAGCCAAACCCCATTATAAAAATCAATTACTTTTCAAAACCCGTGAAACAAAGACAGTGAAAGAGAGAGAAATTCTTAC
The DNA here is from genome assembly GCF_965194805.1 of Balaenoptera borealis. Classification (NCBI taxonomy): domain Eukaryota; kingdom Metazoa; phylum Chordata; class Mammalia; order Artiodactyla; family Balaenopteridae; genus Balaenoptera; species Balaenoptera borealis. The sequence goes on from NC_138873.1 coordinate 95,330,673, forward strand.
AAAATTCGTTCAGGGGCTGTGATGCCACCTGGATTGACCATATCTAGACCCACAGCTGATTGAGACATATGGGTGGACACTCTTGGGGCTGAGAGGTTTGGTGAGGTTGGGTGAGCTAACGCAGACCCTTTAAATTAATACGGCGTGGTACCCATCCCATGGGTCCCAAATCTCCAGGTTCAAGGGCATCGTCCTACATTGAAAACATGCATGAGAAACCCCGAAGATGGCACACCGTGTGATCGGGAAAGGTTTCTAAAACGCACCTCATTTCTCATCTCCTTGTGCTCCGGCTCGCCATTCCAGCCGCTTTACTAGCAATCTCTCTCCTTGGAGAATCAGCACCTTTATCCTCCTGTTCCGTACAGGTTGCAATTTGTCCTGAGGATGAACGGGAAGAGGGGCAACCAATGAGAGACTAGCTCTAGGTGTTGGGACAGGCACAGGTCACTCTGTTTTCCCATCAGGAAGAAGAATTAACCACAGGCTCAGCCTGCCGCCAGGAACCAGAATACGGCCTGAAGCAATCCTGCGCTTTTGCGGCCAGCTCCCAAGAAAGCGAGTTGAAGAATGGAGCTCAGGGGCACTGCAATTCACAAACCTGCAGACTTAGAAATGATAACTCTTGTCCACAAATATATTGAGGGAAGGCAACGAAGAGGATTTGAAAGCAAGGCAGAATTGCAGGAAACAGATTTCAGGAGGTAGATTCGAATCGCCTTTAAAGCACAGGAAAAGCATCAAAACCTCGACAATGATGCCCTTGGCCAAAAAGGGCGTATGCGTTTTTTCCTGAATATATTCAGGAAAAAACGCATACGCCCTTTTTGGCCAACCAAGCAACCTGGAAAGGCAAATCAGCGCTACAAAGAAGTCTCGCTTCCCATCGGTCAAAAGGGCCATGCTGAAAAAAGTGTCAAAACCAGAAATGCAGGACAGGCCATGGAGAAATGGGAGCCTTGCTACACTGATGGGCGGGATGTAAATTGCCAACAGCCACTCTGGAGAAGTGTACGGTGTGTCCTGAAACATCTAAAAAACTCAGCTTAGAGAGCATAGGGCACTTCCACTCATGGGCGTATAAATTGGGAAAACTAAAAATCAGCAAGACACAGGCACCCCAAAGTTTTGGGCTACTCTGTTGACAAGAACCTCCACTTCGTTACACCTTAAATATCCCAGGAAAGAGAAGAATGGATAAAGAAGATGTGGTCCTTATATACAATGGAATATCACTCAGCCATGAAATCAATGTCATAAGGCTAGTAGCAGCATGATGAGTGGATTTAGCTATGACGATTCTAAGTGAAATAAGTCACACAGAAAAAGACACTTATCATGAGATATCACTTATAGAGGGAATGTAAAAACCGCTACCCTTGAACTGAATTACAAAACAGAACAGAATCACACGTTTAGAAAACAGACTATGGCTGCTTAACGGGAAAGGTGAGGTGGGGTGATGCATAAAACAAGGGTTTCAAATTAGCTCAGATATCGTTCCATAAACCCAATATGTAACAGACAAGACCTACTCCTTGCTCAGTGAACTGGACTCAACACCCCCTATTCACCGCCCAGGAATATATCAGACTAGTAAGAATCTTCAAACCTATGTATTGATATCTCTCTGTAAGTGAGTCAAGTGGGTGTAAAGCGGCATAAACACAGCAGTGAAAAGCAGCCAAACCCCATTATAAAAATCAATTACTTTTCAAAACCCGTGAAACAAAGACAGTGAAAGAGAGAGAAATTCTTACAAAATTCGTTCAGGGGCTGTGATGCCACCTGGATTGACCATATCTAGACCCACAGCTGATTGAGACATATGGGTGGACACTCTTGGGGCTGAGAGGTTTGGTGAGGTTGGGTGAGCTAACGCAGACCCTTTAAATTAATACGGCGTGGTACCCATCCCATGGGTCCCAAATCTCCAGGTTCAAGGGCATCGTCCTACATTGAAAACATGCATGAGAAACCCCGAAGATGGCACACCGTGTGATCGGGAAAGGTTTCTAAAACGCACCTCATTTCTCATCTCCTTGTGCTCCGGCTCACCATTCCAGCCGCTTTACTAGCAATCTCTCTCCTTGGAGAATCAGCACCTTTATCCTCCTGTTCCGTACAGGTTGCAATTTGTCCTGAGGATGAACGGGAAGAGGGGCAACCAATGAGAGACTAGCTCTAGGTGTTGGGACAGGCACAGGTCACTCTGTTTTCCCATCAGGAAGAAGAATTAACCACAGGCTCAGCCTGCCGCCAGGAACCAGAATACGGCCTGAAGCAATCCTGCGCTTTTGCGGCCAGCTCCCAAGAAAGCGAGTTGAATAATGGAGCTCAGGGGCACTGCAATTCACAAACCTGCAGACTTAGAAATGATAACTCTTGTCCACAAATATATTGAGGGAAGGCAACGAAGAGGATTTGAAAGCAAGGCAGAATTGCAGGAAACAGATTTCAGGAGGTAGATTCGAATCGCCTTTAAAGCACAGGAAAAGCATCAAAACCTCGACAATGATGCCCTTGGCCAAAAAGGGCGTATGCGTTTTTTCCTGAATATATTCAGGAAAAAACGCATACGCCCTTTTTGGCCAACCAAGCAACCTGGAAAGGCAAATCAGCGCTACAAAGAAGTCTCGCTTCCCATCGGTCAAAAGGGCCATGCTGAAAAAAGTGTCAAAACCAGAAATGCAGGACAGGCCATGGAGAAATGGGAGCCTTGCTACACTGATGGGCGGGATGTAAATTGCCAACAGCCACTCTGGAGAAGTGTACGGTGTGTCCTGAAACATCTAAAAAACTCAGCTTAGAGAGCATAGGGCACTTCCACTCATGGGCGTATAAATTGGGAAAACTAAAAATCAGCAAGACACAGGCACCCCAAAGTTTTGGGCTACTCTGTTGACAAGAACCTCCACTTCGTTACACCTTAAATATCCCAGGAAAGAGAAGAATGGATAAAGAAGATGTGGTCCTTATATACAATGGAATATCACTCAGCCATGAAATCAATGTCATAAGGCTAGTAGCAGCATGATGAGTGGATTTAGCTATGACGATTCTAAGTGAAATAAGTCACACAGAAAAAGACACTTATCATGAGATATCACTTATAGAGGGAATGTAAAAACCGCTACCCTTGAACTGAATTACAAAACAGAACAGAATCACACGTTTAGAAAACAGACTATGGCTGCTTAACGGGAAAGGTGAGGTGGGGTGATGCATAAAACAAGGGTTTCAAATTAGCTCAGATATCGTTCCATAAACCCAATATGTAACAGACAAGACCTACTCCTTGCTCAGTGAACTGGACTCAACACCCCCTATTCACCGCCCAGGAATATATCAGACTAGTAAGAATCTTCAAACCTATGTATTGATATCTCTCTGTAAGTGAGTCAAGTGGGTGTAAAGCGGCATAAACACAGCAGTGAAAAGCAGCCAAACCCCATTATAAAAATCAATTACTTTTCAAAACCCGTGAAACAAAGACAGTGAAAGAGAGAGAAATTCTTACAAAATTCGTTCAGGGGCTGTGATGCCACCTGGATTGACCATATCTAGACCCACAGCTGATTGAGACATATGGGTGGACACTCTTGGGGCTGAGAGGTTTGGTGAGGTTGGGTGAGCTAACGCAGACCCTTTAAATTAATACGGCGTGGTACCCATCCCATGGGTCCCAAATCTCCAGGTTCAAGGGCATCGTCCTACATTGAAAACATGCATGAGAAACCCCGAAGATGGCACACCGTGTGATCGGGAAAGGTTTCTAAAACGCACCTCATTTCTCATCTCCTTGTGCTCCGGCTCGCCATTCCAGCCGCTTTACTAGCAATCTCTCTCCTTGGAGAATCAGCACCTTTATCCTCCTGTTCCGTACAGGTTGCAATTTGTCCTGAGGATGAACGGGAAGAGGGGCAACCAATGAGAGACTAGCTCTAGGTGTTGGGACAGGCACAGGTCACTCTGTTTTCCCATCAGGAAGAAGAATTAACCACAGGCTCAGCCTGCCGCCAGGAACCAGAATACGGCCTGAAGCAATCCTGCGCTTTTGCGGCCAGCTCCCAAGAAAGCGAGTTGAATAATGGAGCTCAGGGGCACTGCAATTCACAAACCTGCAGACTTAGAAATGATAACTCTCGTCCACAAATATATTGAGGGAAGGCAACGAAGAGGATTTGAAAGCAAGGCAGAATTGCAGGAAACAGATTTCAGGAGGTAGATTCGAATCGCCTTTAAAGCACAGGAAAAGCGGCAAAACCTCGACAGTGATGCCCTTGGCCAAAAAGGGCGTATGCGTTTTTTCCTGAATATATTCAGGAAAAAACGCATACGCCCTTTTTGGCCAACCAAGCAACCTGGAAAGGCAAATCAGCGCTACAAAGAAGTCGCGCTTCCCATCGGTCAAAAGGGCGATGCTGAATAAAGTGTCAAAACCAGAAATGCAGGACAGGCCATGGAGAAATGGAAGCCTTGCTACGCTGATGGGCCGGATGTAAATTGCCAACAGCCACTCTGGAGAAATGTACGGTGTGTCCTGAAACATCTAAAAAACTCAGCTTAGAGAGCATAGGGCACTTCCACTCATGGGCGTATAAATTGGGAAAACTAAAACTCAGCAAGACACAGGCACCCCAAAGTTTTGGGCTTCTCTGTTGACAAGAACCTCCACTTCGTTACACCTTAAATATCCCAGGAAAGAGAAGAATGGATAAAGAAGTTGTGGTCCTTATGTACAATGGAATATCACTCAGCCATGAAATCAATGTCATAAGGCTAGTAGCAGCATGATGAGTGGATTTAGCTATGACGATTCTAAGTGAAATAAATCACACAGAAAAAGACACTTATCATAAGATATCACTTATAGAGGGAATGTAAAAACCGCTACCCTTGAACTGCATTACAAAATAGAACAGAGTCACACGTTTAGAAAACACACTATGGCTGCTTAACGGGAAAGGTGAGGTGGGGTGATGCATAAATCAAGGGTTTCAAATTAGCTCAGATACCGTTCCATAAACCCAATATGTAATAGACAAGACCTACTCCTTGCTCAGTGAACTGGACTCAACACCCCCTATTCACCGCCCAAGAATATATCTCACTAGTAAGAATCTTCAAACCTATGTATTGATATCTCTCTGTAAGTGAGTCAAGTGGGTGTAAAGCGGCATAAACACAGCAGTGAAAAGCAGCCAAACCCCATTATAAAAATCAATTACTTTTCAAAACCCGTGAAACAAAGACAGTGAAAGAGAGAGAAATTCTTACAAAATTCGTTCAGGGGCTGTGATGCCACCTGGATTGACCATATCTAGACCCACAGCTGATTGAGACATATGGGTGGACACTCTTGGGGCTGAGAGGTTTGGTGAGGTTGGGTGAGCTAACGCAGACCCTTTAAATTAATACGGCGTGGTACCCATCCCATGGGTCCCAAATCTCCAGGTTCAAGGGCATCGTCCTACATTGAAAACATGCATGAGAAACCCCGAAGATGGCACACCGTGTGATCGGGAAAGGTTTCTAAAACGCACCTCATTTCTCATCTCCTTGTGCTCCGGCTCGCCATTCCAGCCGCTTTACTAGCAATCTCTCTCCTTGGAGAATCAGCACCTTTATCCTCCTGTTCCGTACAGGTTGCAATTTGTCCTGAGGATGAACGGGAAGAGGGGCAACCAATGAGAGACTAGCTCTAGGTGTTGGGACAGGCACAGGTCACTCTGTTTTCCCATCAGGAAGAAGAATTAACCACAGGCTCAGCCTGCCGCCAGGAACCAGAATACGGCCTGAAGCAATCCTGCGCTTTTGCGGCCAGCTCCCAAGAAAGCGAGTTGAATAATGGAGCTCAGGGGCACTGCAATTCACAAACCTGCAGACTTACAAATGATAACTCTCGTCCACAAATATATTGAGGGAAGGCAACGAAGAGGATTTGAAAGCAAGGCAGAATTGCAGGAAACAGATTTCAGGAGGTAGATTCGAATCGCCTTTAAAGCACAGGAAAAGCGGCAAAACCTCGACAGTGATGCCCTTGGCCAAAAAGGGCGTATGCGTTTTTTCCTGAATATATTCAGGAAAAAACGCATACGCCCTTTTTGGCCAACCAAGCAACCTGGAAAGGCAAATCAGCGCTACAAAGAAGTCGCGCTTCCCATCGGTCAAAAGGGCGATGCTGAATAAAGTGTCAAAACCAGAAATGCAGGACAGGCCATGGAGAAATGGGAGCCTTGCTACACTGATGGGCCGGATGTAAATTGCCAACAGCCACTCTGGAGAAATGTACGGTGTGTCCTGAAACATCTAAAAAACTCAGCTTAGAGAGCATAGGGCACTTCCACTCATGGGCGTATAAATTGGGAAAACTAAAACTCAGCAAGACACAGGCACCCCAAAGTTTTGGGCTTCTCTGTTGACAAGAACCTCCACTTCGTTACACCTTAAATATCCCAGGAAAGAGAAGAATGGATAAAGAAGTTGTGGTCCTTATGTACAATGGAATATCACTCAGCCATGAAATCAATGTCATAAGGCTAGTAGCAGCATGATGAGTGGATTTAGCTATGACGATTCTAAGTGAAATAAATCACACAGAAAAAGACACTTATCATAAGATATCACTTATAGAGGGAATGTAAAAACCGCTACCCTTGAACTGCATTACAAAATAGAACAGAGTCACACGTTTAGAAAACACACTATGGCTGCTTAACAGGAAAGGTGAGGTGGGGTGATGCATAAATCAAGGGTTTCAAATTAGCTCAGATACCGTTCCATAAACCCAATATGTAATAGACAAGACCTACTCCTTGCTCAGTGAACTGGACTCAACACCCCCTATTCACCGCCCAAGAATATATCTCACTAGTAAGAATCTTCAAACCTATGTATTGATATCTCTCTGTAAGTGAGTCAAGTGGGTGTAAAGCGGCATAAACACAGCAGTGAAAAGCAGCTAAACCCCATTATAAAAATCAATTACTTTTCAAAACCCGTGAAACAAAGACAGTGAAAGAGAGAGAAATTCTTACAAAATTCGTTCAGGGGCTGTGATGCCACCTGGATTGACCATATCTAGACCCACAGCTGATTGAGACATATGGGTGGACACTCTTGGGGCTGAGAGGTTTGGTGAGGTTGGGTGAGCTAACGCAGACCCTTTAAATTAATACGGCGTGGTACCCATCCCATGGGTCCCAAATCTCCAGGTTCAAGGGCATCGTCCTACATTGAAAACATGCATGAGAAACCCCGAAGATGGCACACCGTGTGATCGGGAAAGGTTTCTAAAACGCACCTGATTTCTCATCTCCTTGTGCTCCGGTTCGCCATTCCAGCCGCTTTACTAGCAATCTCTCTCCTTGGAGAATCAGCACCTTTATCCTCCTGTTCCGTACAGGTTGCAATTTGTCCTGAGGATGAACGGGAAGAGGGGCAACCAATGAGAGACTAGCTCTAGGTGTTGGGACAGGCACAGGTCACTCTGTTTTCCCATCAGGAAGAAGAATTAACCACAGGCTCAGCCTGCCGCCAGGAACCAGAATACGGCCTGAAGCAATCCTGCGCTTTTGCGGCCAGCTCCCAAGAAAGCGAGTTGAAGAATGGAGCTCAGGGGCACTGCAATTCACAAACCTGCAGACTTAGAAATGATAACTCTCGTCCACAAATATATTGAGGGAAGGCAACGAAGAGGATTTGAAAGCAAGGCAGAATTGCAGGAAACAGATTTCAGGAGGTAGATTCGAATCGCCTTTAAAGCACAGGAAAAGCGGCAAAACCTCGACAATGATGCCCTTGGCCAAAAAGGGCGTATGCGTTTTTTCCTGAATATATTCAGGAAAAAACGCATACGCCCTTTTTGGCCAACCAAGCAACCTGGAAAGGCAAATCAGCGCTACAAAGAAGTCTCGCTTCCCATCGGTCAAAAGGGTCATGCTGAATAAAGGGTCAAAACCAGAAATGCAGGACAGGCCATGGAGAAATGGGAGCCTTGCTACGCTGAAGGGCGGGACGTAAATTGCCAACAGCCACTCTGGAGAAGTGTACGGTGTGTCCTGAAACATCTAAAAAACTCAGCTTAGAGAGCTTGGGCACTTCCACTCATGGGCGTATAAATTGGGAAAACTAAAAATCAGCAAGACACAGGCACCCCAAAGTTTTGGGCTACTCTGTTGACAAGAACCTCCACTTCGTTACACCTTAAATATCCGAGGAAAGAGAAGAATGGATAAAGAAGTTGTGGTCCTTATGTACAATGGAATATCACTCAGCCATGAAATCAATGTCATAAGGCTAGTAGCAGCATGATGAGTGGATTTAGCTATGACGATTCTAAGTGAAATAAGTCCCACAGAAAAAGACACTTATCATGAGATATCACTTATAGAGGGAATGTAAAAACCGCTACCCTTGAACTGAATTACAAAACAGAACGGAGTCACACATTTAGAAAACACACTATGGCTGCTTAACGGGAAAGGTGAGGTGGGGTGATGCATAAAACAAGGGTTTCAAATTAGCTCAGATACCGTTCCATGAACCCAATATGTAATAGACAAGACCTACTCCTTGCTCAGTGAACTGGACTCAACACCCCCTATTCACCGCCCAAGAATATATCTGACTAGTAAGAATCTTAAAACCTATGTATTGATATCTCTCTGTAAGTGAGTCAAGTGGGTGTAAAGCGGCATAAACACAGCAGTGAAAAGCAGCTAAACCCCATTATGAAAATCAATTACTTTTCAAAACCCGTGAAACAAAGACAGTGAAAGAGAGAGAAATTCTTACAAAATTCGTTCAGGGGCTGTGATGCCACCTGGATTGACCATATCTAGACCCACAGCTGATTGAGACATATGGGTGGACACTCTTGGGGCTGAGAGGTTTGGTGAGGTTGGGTGAGCTAACGCAGACCCTTTAAATTAATACGGCGTGGTACCCATCCCATGGGTCCCAAATCTCCAGGTTCAAGGGCATCGTCCTACATTGAAAACATGCATGAGAAACCCCGAAGATGGCACACCGTGTGATCGGGAAAGGTTTCTAAAACGCACCTCATTTCTCATCTCCTTGTGCTCCGGCTCGCCATTCCAGCCGCTTTACTAGCAATCTCTCTCCTTGGAGAATCAGCACCTTTATCCTCCTGTTCCGTACAGGTTGCAATTTGTCCTGAGGATGAACGGGAAGAGGGGCAACCAATGAGAGACTAGCTCTAGGTGTTGGGACAGGCACAGGTCACTCTGTTTTCCCATCAGGAAGAAGAATTAACCACAGGCTCAGCCTGCCGCCAGGAACCAGAATACGGCCTGAAGCAATCCTGCGCTTTTGCGGCCAGCTCCCAAGAAAGCGAGTTGAATAATGGAGCTCAGGGGCACTGCAATTCACAAACCTGCAGACTTAGAAATGATAACTCTTGTCCACAAATATATTGAGGGAAGGCAACGAAGAGGATTTGAAAGCAAGGCAGAATTGCAGGAAACAGATTTCAGGAGGTAGATTCGAATCGCCTTTAAAGCACAGGAAAAGCATCAAAACCTCGACAATGATGCCCTTGGCCAAAAAGGGCGTATGCGTTTTTTCCTGAATATATTCAGGAAAAAACGCATACGCCCTTTTTGGCCAACCAAGCAACCTGGAAAGGCAAATCAGCGCTACAAAGAAGTCTCGCTTCCCATCGGTCAAAAGGGCCATGCTGAAAAAAGTGTCAAAACCAGAAATGCAGGACAGGCCATGGAGAAATGGGAGCCTTGCTACACTGATGGGCGGGATGTAAATTGCCAACAGCCACTCTGGAGAAGTGTACGGTGTGTCCTGAAACATCTAAAAAACTCAGCTTAGAGAGCATAGGGCACTTCCACTCATGGGCGTATAAATTGGGAAAACTAAAAATCAGCAAGACACAGGCACCCCAAAGTTTTGGGCTACTCTGTTGACAAGAACCTCCACTTCGTTACACCTTAAATATCCCAGGAAAGAGAAGAATGGATAAAGAAGATGTGGTCCTTATATACAATGGAATATCACTCAGCCATGAAATCAATGTCATAAGGCTAGTAGCAGCATGATGAGTGGATTTAGCTATGACGATTCTAAGTGAAATAAGTCACACAGAAAAAGACACTTATCATGAGATATCACTTATAGAGGGAATGTAAAAACCGCTACCCTTGAACTGAATTACAAAACAGAACAGAATCACACGTTTAGAAAACAGACTATGGCTGCTTAACGGGAAAGGTGAGGTGGGGTGATGCATAAAACAAGGGTTTCAAATTAGCTCAGATATCGTTCCATAAACCCAATATGTAACAGACAAGACCTACTCCTTGCTCAGTGAACTGGACTCAACACCCCCTATTCACCGCCCAGGAATATATCAGACTAGTAAGAATCTTCAAACCTATGTATTGATATCTCTCTGTAAGTGAGTCAAGTGGGTGTAAAGCGGCATAAACACAGCAGTGAAAAGCAGCCAAACCCCATTATAAAAATCAATTACTTTTCAAAACCCGTGAAACAAAGACAGTGAAAGAGAGAGAAATTCTTACAAAATTCGTTCAGGGGCTGTGATGCCACCTGGATTGACCATATCTAGACCCACAGCTGATTGAGACATATGGGTGGACACTCTTGGGGCTGAGAGGTTTGGTGAGGTTGGGTGAGCTAACGCAGACCCTTTAAATTAATACGGCGTGGTACCCATCCCATGGGTCCCAAATCTCCAGGTTCAAGGGCATCGTCCTACATTGAAAACATGCATGAGAAACCCCGAAGATGGCACACCGTGTGATCGGGAAAGGTTTCTAAAACGCACCTCATTTCTCATCTCCTTGTGCTCCGGCTCACCATTCCAGCCGCTTTACTACCAATCTCTCTCCTTGGAGAATCAGCACCTTTATCCTCCTGTTCCGTACAGGTTGCAATTTGTCCTGAGGATGAACGGGAAGAGGGGCAACCAATGAGAGACTAGCTCTAGGTGTTGGGACAGGCACAGGTCACTCTGTTTTCCCATCAGGAAGAAGAATTAACCACAGGCTCAGCCTGCCGCCAGGAACCAGAATACGGCCTGAAGCAATCCTGCGCTTTTGCGGCCAGCTCCCAAGAAAGCGAGTTGAATAATGGAGCTCAGGGGCACTGCAATTCACAAACCTGCAGACTTAGAAATGATAACTCTTGTCCACAAATATATTGAGGGAAGGCAACGAAGAGGATTTGAAAGCAAGGCAGAATTGCAGGAAACAGATTTCAGGAGGTAGATTCGAATCGCCTTTAAAGCACAGGAAAAGCATCAAAACCTCGACAATGATGCCCTTGGCCAAAAAGGGCGTATGCGTTTTTTCCTGAATATATTCAGGAAAAAACGCATACGCCCTTTTTGGCCAACCAAGCAACCTGGAAAGGCAAATCAGCGCTACAAAGAAGTCTCGCTTCCCATCGGTCAAAAGGGCCATGCTGAAAAAAGTGTCAAAACCAGAAATGCAGGACAGGCCATGGAGAAATGGGAGCCTTGCTACACTGATGGGCGGGATGTAAATTGCCAACAGCCACTCCGGAGAAGTGTACGGTGTGTCCTGAAACATCTAAAAAACTCAGCTTAGAGAGCATAGGGCACTTCCACTCATGGGCGTATAAATTGGGAAAACTAAAAATCAGCAAGACACAGGCACCCCAAAGTTTTGGGCTACTCTGTTGACAAGAACCTCCACTTCGTTACACCTTAAATATCCCAGGAAAGAGAAGAATGGATAAAGAAGATGTGGTCCTTATATACAATGGAATATCACTCAGCCATGAAATCAATGTCATAAGGCTAGTAGCAGCATGATGAGTGGATTTAGCTATGACGATTCTAAGTGAAATAAGTCACACAGAAAAAGACACTTATCATGAGATATCACTTATAGAGGGAATGTAAAAACCGCTACCCTTGAACTGAATTACAAAACAGAACAGAATCACACGTTTAGAAAACAGACTATGGCTGCTTAACGGGAAAGGTGAGGTGGGGTGATGCATAAAACAAGGGTTTCAAATTAGCTCAGATATCGTTCCATAAACCCAATATGTAATAGACAAGACCTACTCCTTGCTCAGTGAACTGGACTCAACACCCCCTATTCACCGCCCAGGAATATATCAGACTAGTAAGAATCTTCAAACCTATGTATTGATATCTCTCTGTAAGTGAGTCAAGTGGGTGTAAAGCGGCATAAACACAGCAGTGAAAAGCAGCCAAACCCCATTATAAAAATCAATTACTTTTCAAAACCCGTGAAACAAAGACAGTGAAAGAGAGAGAAATTCTTACAAAATTCGTTCAGGGGCTGTGATGCCACCTGGATTGACCATATCTAGACCCACAGCTGATTGAGACATATGGGTGGACACTCTTGGGGCTGAGAGGTTTGGTGAGGTTGGGTGAGCTAACGCAGACCCTTTAAATTAATACGGCGTGGTACCCATCCCATGGGTCCCAAATCTCCAGGTTCAAGGGCATCGTCCTACATTGAAAACATGCATGAGAAACCCCGAAGATGGCACACCGTGTGATCGGGAAAGGTTTCTAAAACGCACCTCATTTCTCATCTCCTTGTGCTCCGGCTCGCCATTCCAGCCGCTTTACTAGCAATCTCTCTCCTTGGAGAATCAGCACCTTTATCCTCCTGTTCCGTACAGGTTGCAATTTGTCCTGAGGATGAACGGGAAGAGGGGCAACCAATGAGAGACTAGCTCTAGGTGTTGGGACAGGCACAGGTCACTCTGTTTTCCCATCAGGAAGAAGAATTAACCACAGGCTCAGCCTGCCGCCAGGAACCAGAATACGGCCTGAAGCAATCCTGCGCTTTTGCGGCCAGCTCCCAAGAAAGCGAGTTGAATAATGGAGCTCAGGGGCACTGCAATTCACAAACCTGCAGACTTAGAAATGATAACTCTCGTCCACAAATATATTGAGGGAAGGCAACGAAGAGGATTTGAAAGCAAGGCAGAATTGCAGGAAACAGATTTCAGGAGGTAGATTCGAATCGCCTTTAAAGCACAGGAAAAGCGGCAAAACCTCGACAGTGATGCCCTTGGCCAAAAAGGGCGTATGCGTTTTTTCCTGAATATATTCAGGAAAAAACGCATACGCCCTTTTTGGCCAACCAAGCAACCTGGAAAGGCAAATCAGCGCTACAAAGAAGTCGCGCTTCCCATCGGTCAAAAGGGCGATGCTGAATAAAGTGTCAAAACCAGAAATGCAGGACAGGCCATGGAGAAATGGAAGCCTTGCTACGCTGATGGGCCGGATGTAAATTGCCAACAGCCACTCTGGAGAAATGTACGGTGTGTCCTGAAACATCTAAAAAACTCAGCTTAGAGAGCATAGGGCACTTCCACTCATGGGCGTATAAATTGGGAAAACTAAAACTCAGCAAGACACAAGCACCCCAAAGTTTTGGGCTTCTCTGTTGACAAGAACCTCCACTTCGTTACACCTTAAATATCCCAGGAAAGAGAAGAATGGATAAAGAAGTTGTGGTCCTTATGTACAATGGAATATCACTCAGCCATGAAATCAATGTCATAAGGCTAGTAGCAGCATGATGAGTGGATTTAGCTATGACGATTCTAAGTGAAATAAATCACACAGAAAAAGACACTTATCATAAGATATCACTTATAGAGGGAATGTAAAAACCGCTACCCTTGAACTGCATTACAAAATAGAACAGAGTCACACGTTTAGAAAACACACTATGGCTGCTTAACGGGAAAGGTGAGGTGGGGTGATGCATAAATCAAGGGTTTCAAATTAGCTCAGATACCGTTCCATAAACCCAATATGTAATAGACAAGACCTACTCCTTGCTCAGTGAACTGGACTCAACACCCCCTATTCACCGCCCAAGAATATATCTCACTAGTAAGAATCTTCAAACCTATGTATTGATATCTCTCTGTAAGTGAGTCAAGTGGGTGTAAAGCGGCATAAACACAGCAGTGAAAAGCAGCCAAACCCCATTATAAAAATCAATTACTTTTCAAAACCCGTGAAACAAAGACAGTGAAAGAGAGAGAAATTCTTACAAAATTCGTTCAGGGGCTGTGATGCCACCTGGATTGACCATATCTAGACCCACAGCTGATTGAGACATATGGGTGGACACTCTTGGGGCTGAGAGGTTTGGTGAGGTTGGGTGAGCTAACGCAGACCCTTTAAATTAATACGGCGTGGTACCCATCCCATGGGTCCCAAATCTCCAGGTTCAAGGGCATCGTCCTACATTGAAAACATGCATGAGAAACCCCGAAGATGGCACACCGTGTGATCGGGAAAGGTTTCTAAAACGCACCTCATTTCTCATCTCCTTGTGCTCCGGCTCGCCATTCCAGCCGCTTTACTAGCAATCTCTCTCCTTGGAGAATCAGCACCTTTATCCTCCTGTTCCGTACAGGTTGCAATTTGTCCTGAGGATGAACGGGAAGAGGGGCAACCAATGAGAGACTAGCTCTAGGTGTTGGGACAGGCACAGGTCACTCTGTTTTCCCATCAGGAAGAAGAATTAACCACAGGCTCAGCCTGCCGCCAGGAACCAGAATACGGCCTGAAGCAATCCTGCGCTTTTGCGGCCAGCTCCCAAGAAAGCGAGTTGAATAATGGAGCTCAGGGGCACTGCAATTCACAAACCTGCAGACTTAGAAATGATAACTCTCGTCCACAAATATATTGAGGGAAGGCAACGAAGAGGATTTGAAAGCAAGGCAGAATTGCAGGAAACAGATTTCAGGAGGTAGATTCGAATCGCCTTTAAAGCACAGGAAAAGCGGCAAAACCTCGACAGTGATGCCCTTGGCCAAAAAGGGCGTATGCGTTTTTTCCTGAATATATTCAGGAAAAAACGCATACGCCCTTTTTGGCCAACCAAGCAACCTGGAAAGGCAAATCAGCGCTACAAAGAAGTCGCGCTTCCCATCGGTCAAAAGGGCGATGCTGAATAAAGTGTCAAAACCAGAAATGCAGGACAGGCCATGGAGAAATGGGAGCCTTGCTACACTGATGGGCCGGATGTAAATTGCCAACAGCCACTCTGGAGAAATGTACGGTGTGTCCTGAAACATCTAAAAAACTCAGCTTAGAGAGCATAGGGCACTTCCACTCATGGGCGTATAAATTGGGAAAACTAAAACTCAGCAAGACACAGGCACCCCAAAGTTTTGGGCTTCTCTGTTGACAAGAACCTCCACTTCGTTACACCTTAAATATCCCAGGAAAGAGAAGAATGGATAAAGAAGTTGTGGTCCTTATGTACAATGGAATATCACTCAGCCATGAAATCAATGTCATAAGGCTAGTAGCAGCATGATGAGTGGATTTAGCTATGACGATTCTAAGTGAAATAAATCACACAGAAAAAGACACTTATCATAAGATATCACTTATAGAGGGAATGTAAAAACCGCTACCCTTGAACTGCATTACAAAATAGAACAGAGTCACAGGTTTAGAAAACACACTATGGCTGCTTAACAGGAAAGGTGAGGTGGGGTGATGCATAAATCAAGGGTTTCAAATTAGCTCAGATACCGTTCCATAAACCCAATATGTAATAGACAAGACCTACTCCTTGCTCAGTGAACTGGACTCAACACCCCCTATTCACCGCCCAAGAATATATCTCACTAGTAAGAATCTTCAAACCTATGTATTGATATCTCTCTGTAAGTGAGTCAAGTGGGTGTAAAGCGGCATAAACACAGCAGTGAAAAGCAGCTAAACCCCATTATAAAAATCAATTACTTTTCAAAACCCGTGAAACAAAGACAGTGAAAGAGAGAGAAATTCTTACAAAATTCGTTCAGGGGCTGTGATGCCACCTGGATTGACCATATCTAGACCCACAGCTGATTGAGACATATGGGTGGACACTCTTGGGGCTGAGAGGTTTGGTGAGGTTGGGTGAGCTAACGCAGACCCTTTAAATTAATACGGCGTGGTACCCATCCCATGGGTCCCAAATCTCCAGGTTCAAGGGCATCGTCCTACATTGAAAACATGCATGAGAAACCCCGAAGATGGCACACCGTGTGATCGGGAAAGGTTTCTAAAACGCACCTCATTTCTCATCTCCTTGTGCTCCGGTTCGCCATTCCAGCCGCTTTACTAGCAATCTCTCTCCTTGGAGAATCAGCACCTTTATCCTCCTGTTCCGTACAGGTTGCAATTTGTCCTGAGGATGAACGGGAAGAGGGGCAACCAATGAGAGACTAGCTCTAGGTGTTGGGACAGGCACAGGTCACTCTGTTTTCCCATCAGGAAGAAGAATTAACCACAGGCTCAGCCTGCCGCCAGGAACCAGAATACGGCCTGAAGCAATCCTGCGCTTTTGCGGCCAGCTCCCAAGAAAGCGAGTTGAATAATGGAGCTCAGGGGCACTGCAATTCACAAACCTGCAGACTTACAAATGATAACTCTTGTCCACAAATATATTGAGGGAAGGCAACGAAGAGGATTTGAAAGCAAGGCAGAATTGCAGGAAACAGATTTCAGGAGGTAGATTCGAATCGCCTTTAAAGCACAGGAAAAGCATCAAAACCTCGACAATGATGCCCTTGGCCAAAAAGGGCGTATGCGTTTTTTCCTGAATATATTCAGGAAAAAACACATACGCCCTTTTTGGCCAACCAAGCAACCTGGAAAGGCAAATCAGCGCTACAAAGAAGTCTCGCTTCCCATCGGTCAAAAGGGCCATGCTGAAAAAAGTGTCAAAACCAGAAATGCAGGACAGGCCATGGAGAAATGGGAGCCTTGCTACACTGATGGGCGGGATGTAAATTGCCAACAGCCACTCTGGAGAAGTGTACGGTGTGTCCTGAAACATCTAAAAAACTCAGCTTAGAGAGCATAGGGCACTTCCACTCATGGGCGTATAAATTGGGAAAACTAAAAATCAGCAAGACACAGGCACCCCAAAGTTTTGGGCTACTCTGTTGACAAGAACCTCCACTTCGTTACACCTTAAATATCCCAGGAAAGAGAAGAATGGATAAAGAAGATGTGGTCCTTATATACAATGGAATATCACTCAGCCATGAAATCAATGTCATAAGGCTAGTAGCAGCATGATGAGTGGATTTAGCTCTGACGATTCTAAGTGAAATAAGTCACACAGAAAAAGACACTTATCATGAGATATCACTTATAGAGGGAATGTAAAAACCGCTCCCCTTGAACTGAATTACAAAACAGAACAGAATCACACGTTTAGAAAACAGACTATGGCTGCTTAACGGGAAAGGTGAGGTGGGGTGATGCATAAAACAAGGGTTTCAAATTAGCTCAGATATCGTTCCATAAACCCAATATGTAATAGACAAGACCTACTCCTTGCTCAGTGAACTGGACTCAACACCCCCTATTCACCGCCCAGGAATATATCAGACTAGTAAGAATCTTCAAACCTATGTATTGATATCTCTCTGTAAGTGAGTCAAGTGGGTGTAAAGCGGCATAAACACAGCAGTGAAAAGCAGCCAAACCCCATTATAAAAATCAATTACTTTTCAAAACCCGTGAAACAAAGACAGTGAAAGAGAGAGAAATTCTTACAAAATTCGTTCAGGGGCTGTGATGCCACCTGGATTGACCATATCTAGACCCACAGCTGATTGAGACATATGGGTGGACACTCTTGGGGCTGAGAGGTTTGGTGAGGTTGGGTGAGCTAACGCAGACCCTTTAAATTAATACGGCGTGGTACCCATCCCATGGGTCCCAAATCTCCAGGTTCAAGGGCATCGTCCTACATTGAAAACATGCATGAGAAACCCCGAAGATGGCACACCGTGTGATCGGGAAAGGTTTCTAAAACGCACCTCATTTCTCATCTCCTTGTGCTCCGGCTCGCCATTCCAGCCGCTTTACTAGCAATCTCTCTCCTTGGAGAATCAGCACCTTTATCCTCCTGTTCCGTACAGGTTGCAATTTGTCCTGAGGATGAACGGGAAGAGGGGCAACCAATGAGAGACTAGCTCTAGGTGTTGGGACAGGCACAGGTCACTCTGTTTTCCCATCAGGAAGAAGAATTAACCACAGGCTCAGCCTGCCGCCAGGAACCAGAATACGGCCTGAAGCAATCCTGCGCTTTTGCGGCCAGCTCCCAAGAAAGCGAGTTGAATAATGGAGCTCAGGGGCACTGCAATTCACAAACCTGCAGACTTAGAAATGATAACTCTCGTCCACAAATATATTGAGGGAAGGCAACGAAGAGGATTTGAAAGCAAGGCAGAATTGCAGGAAACAGATTTCAGGAGGTAGATTCGAATCGCCTTTAAAGCACAGGAAAAGCGGCAAAACCTCGACAGTGATGCCCTTGGCCAAAAAGGGCGTATGCGTTTTTTCCTGAATATATTCAGGAAAAAACGCATACGCCCTTTTTGGCCAACCAAGCAACCTGGAAAGGCAAATCAGCGCTACAAAGAAGTCGCGCTTCCCATCGGTCAAAAGGGCGATGCTGAATAAAGTGTCAAAACCAGAAATGCAGGACAGGCCATGGAGAAATGGAAGCCTTGCTACGCTGATGGGCCGGATGTAAATTGCCAACAGCCACTCTGGAGAAATGTACGGTGTGTCCTGAAACATCTAAAAAACTCAGCTTAGAGAGCATAGGGCACTTCCACTCATGGGCGTATAAATTGGGAAAACTAAAACTCAGCAAGACACAAGCACCCCAAAGTTTTGGGCTTCTCTGTTGACAAGAACCTCCACTTCGTTACACCTTAAATATCCCAGGAAAGAGAAGAATGGATAAAGAAGTTGTGGTCCTTATGTACAATGGAATATCACTCAGCCATGAAATCAATGTCATAAGGCTAGTAGCAGCATGATGAGTGGATTTAGCTATGACGATTCTAAGTGAAATAAATCACACAGAAAAAGACACTTATCATAAGATATCACTTATAGAGGGAATGTAAAAACCGCTACCCTTGAACTGCATTACAAAATAGAACAGAGTCACACGTTTAGAAAACACACTATGGCTGCTTAACGGGAAAGGTGAGGTGGGGTGATGCATAAATCAAGGGTTTCAAATTAGCTCAGATACCGTTCCATAAACCCAATATGTAATAGACAAGACCTACTCCTTGCTCAGTGAACTGGACTCAACACCCCCTATTCACCGCCCAAGAATATATCTCACTAGTAAGAATCTTCAAACCTATGTATTGATATCTCTCTGTAAGTGAGTCAAGTGGGTGTAAAGCGGCATAAACACAGCAGTGAAAAGCAGCCAAACCCCATTATAAAAATCAATTACTTTTCAAAACCCGTGAAACAAAGACAGTGAAAGAGAGAGAAATTCTTACAAAATTCGTTCAGGGGCTGTGATGCCACCTGGATTGACCATATCTAGACCCACAGCTGATTGAGACATATGGGTGGACACTCTTGGGGCTGAGAGGTTTGGTGAGGTTGGGTGAGCTAACGCAGACCCTTTAAATTAATACGGCGTGGTACCCATCCCATGGGTCCCAAATCTCCAGGTTCAAGGGCATCGTCCTACATTGAAAACATGCATGAGAAACCCCGAAGATGGCACACCGTGTGATCGGGAAAGGTTTCTAAAACGCACCTCATTTCTCATCTCCTTGTGCTCCGGCTCGCCATTCCAGCCGCTTTACTAGCAATCTCTCTCCTTGGAGAATCAGCACCTTTATCCTCCTGTTCCGTACAGGTTGCAATTTGTCCTGAGGATGAACGGGAAGAGGGGCAACCAATGAGAGACTAGCTCTAGGTGTTGGGACAGGCACAGGTCACTCTGTTTTCCCATCAGGAAGAAGAATTAACCACAGGCTCAGCCTGCCGCCAGGAACCAGAATACGGCCTGAAGCAATCCTGCGCTTTTGCGGCCAGCTCCCAAGAAAGCGAGTTGAATAATGGAGCTCAGGGGCACTGCAATTCACAAACCTGCAGACTTAGAAATGATAACTCTCGTCCACAAATATATTGAGGGAAGGCAACGAAGAGGATTTGAAAGCAAGGCAGAATTGCAGGAAACAGATTTCAGGAGGTAGATTCGAATCGCCTTTAAAGCACAGGAAAAGCGGCAAAACCTCGACAGTGATGCCCTTGGCCAAAAAGGGCGTATGCGTTTTTTCCTGAATATATTCAGGAAAAAACGCATACGCCCTTTTTGGCCAACCAAGCAACCTGGAAAGGCAAATCAGCGCTACAAAGAAGTCGCGCTTCCCATCGGTCAAAAGGGCGATGCTGAATAAAGTGTCAAAACCAGAAATGCAGGACAGGCCATGGAGAAATGGGAGCCTTGCTACACTGATGGGCCGGATGTAAATTGCCAACAGCCACTCTGGAGAAATGTACGGTGTGTCCTGAAACATCTAAAAAACTCAGCTTAGAGAGCATAGGGCACTTCCACTCATGGGCGTATAAATTGGGAAAACTAAAACTCAGCAAGACACAGGCACCCCAAAGTTTTGGGCTTCTCTGTTGACAAGAACCTCCACTTCGTTACACCTTAAATATCCCAGGAAAGAGAAGAATGGATAAAGAAGTTGTGGTCCTTATGTACAATGGAATATCACTCAGCCATGAAATCAATGTCATAAGGCTAGTAGCAGCATGATGAGTGGATTTAGCTATGACGATTCTAAGTGAAATAAATCACACAGAAAAAGACACTTATCATAAGATATCACTTATAGAGGGAATGTAAAAACCGCTACCCTTGAACTGCATTACAAAATAGAACAGAGTCACAGGTTTAGAAAACACACTATGGCTGCTTAACAGGAAAGGTGAGGTGGGGTGATGCATAAATCAAGGGTTTCAAATTAGCTCAGATACCGTTCCATAAACCCAATATGTAATAGACAAGACCTACTCCTTGCTCAGTGAACTGGACTCAACACCCCCTATTCACCGCCCAAGAATATATCTCACTAGTAAGAATCTTCAAACCTATGTATTGATATCTCTCTGTAAGTGAGTCAAGTGGGTGTAAAGCGGCATAAACACAGCAGTGAAAAGCAGCTAAACCCCATTATAAAAATCAATTACTTTTCAAAACCCGTGAAACAAAGACAGTGAAAGAGAGAGAAATTCTTACAAAATTCGTTCAGGGGCTGTGATGCCACCTGGATTGACCATATCTAGACCCACAGCTGATTGAGACATATGGGTGGACACTCTTGGGGCTGAGAGGTTTGGTGAGGTTGGGTGAGCTAACGCAGACCCTTTAAATTAATACGGCGTGGTACCCATCCCATGGGTCCCAAATCTCCAGGTTCAAGGGCATCGTCCTACATTGAAAACATGCATGAGAAACCCCGAAGATGGCACACCGTGTGATCGGGAAAGGTTTCTAAAACGCACCTCATTTCTCATCTCCTTGTGCTCCGGTTCGCCATTCCAGCCGCTTTACTAGCAATCTCTCTCCTTGGAGAATCAGCACCTTTATCCTCCTGTTCCGTACAGGTTGCAATTTGTCCTGAGGATGAACGGGAAGAGGGGCAACCAATGAGAGACTAGCTCTAGGTGTTGGGACAGGCACAGGTCACTCTGTTTTCCCATCAGGAAGAAGAATTAACCACAGGCTCAGCCTGCCGCCAGGAACCAGAATACGGCCTGAAGCAATCCTGCGCTTTTGCGGCCAGCTCCCAAGAAAGCGAGTTGAAGAATGGAGCTCAGGGGCACTGCAATTCACAAACCTGCAGACTTAGAAATGATAACTCTCGTCCACAAATATATTGAGGGAAGGCAACGAAGAGGATTTGAAAGCAAGGCAGAATTGCAGGAAACAGATTTCAGGAGGTAGATTCGAATCGCCTTTAAAGCACAGGAAAAGCGGCAAAACCTCGACAATGATGCCCTTGGACAAAAAGGGCGTATGCGTTTTTTCCTGAATATATTCAGGAAAAAACGCATACGCCCTTTTTGGCCAACCAAGCAACCTGGAAAGGCAAATCAGCGCTACAAAGAAGTCTCGCTTCCCATCGGTCAAAAGGGTCATGCTGAATAAAGGGTCAAAACCAGAAATGCAGGACAGGCCATGGAGAAATGGGAGCCTTGCTACGCTGAAGGGCGGGACGTAAATTGCCAACAGCCACTCTGGAGAAGTGTACGGTGTGTCCTGAAACATCTAAAAAACTCAGCTTAGAGAGCTTGGGCACTTCCACTCATGGGCGTATAAATTGGGAAAACTAAAAATCAGCAAGACACAGGCACCCCAAAGTTTTGGGCTACTCTGTTGACAAGAACCTCCACTTCGTTACACCTTAAATATCCGAGGAAAGAGAAGAATGGATAAAGAAGTTGTGGTCCTTATGTACAATGGAATATCACTCAGCCATGAAATCAATGTCATAAGGCTAGTAGCAGCATGATGAGTGGATTTAGCTATGACGATTCTAAGTGAAATAAGTCCCACAGAAAAAGACACTTATCATGAGATATCACTTATAGAGGGAATGTAAAAACCGCTACCCTTGAACTGAATTACAAAACAGAACGGAGTCACACATTTAGAAAACACACTATGGCTGCTTAACGGGAAAGGTGAGGTGGGGTGATGCATAAAACAAGGGTTTCAAATTAGCTCAGATACCGTTCCATGAACCCAATATGTAATAGACAAGACCTACTCCTTGCTCAGTGAACTGGACTCAACACCCCCTATTCACCGCCCAAGAATATATCTGACTAGTAAGAATCTTAAAACCTATGTATTGATATCTCTCTGTAAGTGAGTCAAGTGGGTGTAAAGCGGCATAAACACAGCAGTGAAAAGCAGCTAAACCCCATTATGAAAATCAATTACTTTTCAAAACCCGTGAAACAAAGACAGTGAAAGAGAGAGAAATTCTTACAAAATTCGTTCAGGGGCTGTGATGCCACCTGGATTGACCATATCTAGACCCACAGCTGATTGAGACATATGGGTGGACACTCTTGGGGCTGAGAGGTTTGGTGAGGTTGGGTGAGCTAACGCAGACCCTTTAAATTAATACGGCGTGGTACCCATCCCATGGGTCCCAAATCTCCAGGTTCAAGGGCATCGTCCTACATTGAAAACATGCATGAGAAACCCCGAAGATGGCACACCGTGTGATCGGGAAAGGTTTCTAAAACGCACCTCATTTCTCATCTCCTTGTGCTCCGGTTCGCCATTCCAGCCGCTTTACTAGCAATCTCTCTCCTTGGAGAATCAGCACCTTTATCCTCCTGTTCCGTACAGGTTGCAATTTGTCCTGAGGATGAACGGGAAGAGGGGCAACCAATGAGAGACTAGCTCTAGGTGTTGGGACAGGCACAGGTCACTCTGTTTTCCCATCAGGAAGAAGAATTAACCACAGGCTCAGCCTGCCGCCAGGAACCAGAATACGGCCTGAAGCAATCCTGCGCTTTTGCGGCCAGCTCCCAAGAAAGCGAGTTGAATAATGGAGCTCAGGGGCACTGCAATTCACAAACCTGCAGACTTACAAATGATAACTCTCGTCCACAAATATATTGAGGGAAGGCAACGAAGAGGATTTGAAAGCAAGGCAGAATTGCAGGAAACAGATTTCAGGAGGTAGATTCGAATCGCCTTTAAAGCACAGGAAAAGCATCAAAACCTCGACAATGATGCCCTTGGCCAAAAAGGGCGTATGCGTTTTTTCCTGAATATATTCAGGAAAAAACGCATACGCCCTTTTTGGCCAACCAAGCAACCTGGAAAGGCAAATCAGCGCTACAAAGAAGTCTCGCTTCCCATCGGTCAAAAGGGCCATGCTGAAAAAAGTGTCAAAACCAGAAATGCAGGACAGGCCATGGAGAAATGGGAGCCTTGCTACACTGATGGGCGGGATGTAAATTGCCAACAGCCACTCTGGAGAAGTGTACGGTGTGTCCTGAAACATCTAAAAAACTCAGCTTAGAGAGCATAGGGCACTTCCACTCATGGGCGTATAAATTGGGAAAACTAAAAATCAGCAAGACACAGGCACCCCAAAGTTTTGGGCTACTCTGTTGACAAGAACCTCCACTTCGTTACACCTTAAATATCCCAGGAAAGAGAAGAATGGATAAAGAAGATGTGGTCCTTATATACAATGGAATATCACTCAGCCATGAAATCAATGTCATAAGGCTAGTAGCAGCATGATGAGTGGATTTAGCTCTGACGATTCTAAGTGAAATAAGTCACACAGAAAAAGACACTTATCATGAGATATCACTTATAGAGGGAATGTAAAAACCGCTCCCCTTGAACTGAATTACAAAACAGAACAGAATCACACGTTTAGAAAACAGACTATGGCTGCTTAACGGGAAAGGTGAGGTGGGGTGATGCATAAAACAAGGGTTTCAAATTAGCTCAGATATCGTTCCATAAACCCAATATGTAATAGACAAGACCTACTCCTTGCTCAGTGAACTGGACTCAACACCCCCTATTCACCGCCCAGGAATATATCAGACTAGTAAGAATCTTCAAACCTATGTATTGATATCTCTCTGTAAGTGAGTCAAGTGGGTGTAAAGCGGCATAAACACAGCAGTGAAAAGCAGCCAAACCCCATTATAAAAATCAATTACTTTTCAAAACCCGTGAAACAAAGACAGTGAAAGAGAGAGAAATTCTTACAAAATTCGTTCAGGGGCTGTGATGCCACCTGGATTGACCATATCTAGACCCACAGCTGATTGAGACATATGGGTGGACACTCTTGGGGCTGAGAGGTTTGGTGAGGTTGGGTGAGCTAACGCAGACCCTTTAAATTAATACGGCGTGGTACCCATCCCATGGGTCCCAAATCTCCAGGTTCAAGGGCATCGTCCTACATTGAAAACATGCATGAGAAACCCCGAAGATGGCACACCGTGTGATCGGGAAAGGTTTCTAAAACGCACCTCATTTCTCATCTCCTTGTGCTCCGGCTCGCCATTCCAGCCGCTTTACTAGCAATCTCTCTCCTTGGAGAATCAGCACCTTTATCCTCCTGTTCCGTACAGGTTGCAATTTGTCCTGAGGATGAACGGGAAGAGGGGCAACCAATGAGAGACTAGCTCTAGGTGTTGGGACAGGCACAGGTCACTCTGTTTTCCCATCAGGAAGAAGAATTAACCACAGGCTCAGCCTGCCGCCAGGAACCAGAATACGGCCTGAAGCAATCCTGCGCTTTTGCGGCCAGCTCCCAAGAAAGCGAGTTGAAGAATGGAGCTCAGGGGCACTGCAATTCACAAACCTGCAGACTTAGAAATGATAACTCTCGTCCACAAATATATTGAGGGAAGGCAACGAAGAGGATTTGAAAGCAAGGCAGAATTGCAGGAAACAGATTTCAGGAGGTAGATTCGAATCGCCTTTAAAGCACAGGAAAAGCATCAAAACCTCGACAATGATGCCCTTGGCCAAAAAGGGCGTATGCGTTTTTTCCTGAATATATTCAGGAAAAAACGCATACGCCCTTTTTGGCCAACCAAGCAACCTGGAAAGGCAAATCAGCGCTACAAAGAAGTCTCGCTTCCCATCGGTCAAAAGGGCCATGCTGAAAAAAGTGTCAAAACCAGAAATGCAGGACAGGCCATGGAGAAATGGGAGCCTTGCTACACTGATGGGCGGGATGTAAATTGCCAACAGCCACTCTGGAGAAGTGTACGGTGTGTCCTGAAACATCTAAAAAACTCAGCTTAGAGAGCATAGGGCACTTCCACTCATGGGCGTATAAATTGGGAAAACTAAAAATCAGCAAGACACAGGCACCCCAAAGTTTTGGGCTACTCTGTTGACAAGAACCTCCACTTCGTTACACCTTAAATATCCCAGGAAAGAGAAGAATGGATAAAGAAGATGTGGTCCTTATATACAATGGAATATCACTCAGCCATGAAATCAATGTCATAAGGCTAGTAGCAGCATGATGAGTGGATTTAGCTCTGACGATTCTAAGTGAAATAAGTCACACAGAAAAAGACACTTATCATGAGATATCACTTATAGAGGGAATGTAAAAACCGCTCCCCTTGAACTGAATTACAAAACAGAACAGAATCACACGTTTAGAAAACAGACTATGGCTGCTTAACGGGAAAGGTGAGGTGGGGTGATGCATAAAACAAGGGTTTCAAATTAGCTCAGATATCGTTCCATAAACCCAATATGTAATAGACAAGACCTACTCCTTGCTCAGTGAACTGGACTCAACACCCCCTATTCACCGCCCAGGAATATATCAGACTAGTAAGAATCTTCAAACCTATGTATTGATATCTCTCTGTAAGTGAGTCAAGTGGGTGTAAAGCGGCATAAACACAGCAGTGAAAAGCAGCCAAACCCCATTATAAAAATCAATTACTTTTCAAAACCCGTGAAACAAAGACAGTGAAAGAGAGAGAAATTCTTACAAAATTCGTTCAGGGGCTGTGATGCCACCTGGATTGACCATATCTAGACCCACAGCTGATTGAGACATATGGGTGGACACTCTTGGGGCTGAGAGGTTTGGTGAGGTTGGGTGAGCTAACGCAGACCCTTTAAATTAATACGGCGTGGTACCCATCCCATGGGTCCCAAATCTCCAGGTTCAAGGGCATCGTCCTACATTGAAAACATGCATGAGAAACCCCGAAGATGGCACACCGTGTGATCGGGAAAGGTTTCTAAAACGCACCTCATTTCTCATCTCCTTGTGCTCCGGCTCGCCATTCCAGCCGCTTTACTAGCAATCTCTCTCCTTGGAGAATCAGCACCTTTATCCTCCTGTTCCGTACAGGTTGCAATTTGTCCTGAGGATGAACGGGAAGAGGGGCAACCAATGAGAGACTAGCTCTAGGTGTTGGGACAGGCACAGGTCACTCTGTTTTCCCATCAGGAAGAAGAATTAACCACAGGCTCAGCCTGCCGCCAGGAACCAGAATACGGCCTGAAGCAATCCTGCGCTTTTGCGGCCAGCTCCCAAGAAAGCGAGTTGAAGAATGGAGCTCAGGGGCACTGCAATTCACAAACCTGCAGACTTAGAAATGATAACTCTTGTCCACAAATATATTGAGGGAAGGCAACGAAGAGGATTTGAAAGCAAGGCAGAATTGCAGGAAACAGATTTCAGGAGGTAGATTCGAATCGCCTTTAAAGCACAGGAAAAGCATCAAAACCTCGACAATGATGCCCTTGGCCAAAAAGGGCGGATGCGTTTTTTCCTGAATATATTCAGGAAAAAACGCATACGCCCTTTTTGGCCAACCAAGCAACCTGGAAAGGCAAATCAGCGCTACAAAGAAGTCTCGCTTCCCATCGGTCAAAAGGGCCATGCTGAAAAAAGTGTCAAAACCAGAAATGCAGGACAGGCCATGGAGAAATGGGAGCCTTGCTACACTGATGGGCGGGATGTAAATTGCCAACAGCCACTCTGGAGAAGTGTACGGTGTGTCCTGAAACATCTAAAAAACTCAGCTTAGAGAGCATAGGGCACTTCCACTCATGGGCGTATAAATTGGGAAAACTAAAAATCAGCAAGACACAGGCACCCCAAAGTTTTGGGCTACTCTGTTGACAAGAACCTCCACTTCGTTACACCTTAAATATCCCAGGAAAGAGAAGAATGGATAAAGAAGATGTGGTCCTTATATACAATGGAATATCACTCAGCCATGAAATCAATGTCATAAGGCTAGTAGCAGCATGATGAGTGGATTTAGCTATGACGATTCTAAGTGAAATAAGTCACACAGAAAAAGACACTTATCATGAGATATCACTTATAGAGGGAATGTAAAAACCGCTCCCCTTGAACTGAATTACAAAACAGAACAGAATCACACGTTTAGAAAACAGACTATGGCTGCTTAACGGGAAAGGTGAGGTGGGGTGATGCATAAAACAAGGGTTTCAAATTAGCTCAGATATCGTTCCATAAACCCAATATGTAATAGACAAGACCTACTCCTTGCTCAGTGAACTGGACTCAACACCCCCTATTCACCGCCCAGGAATATATCAGACTAGTAAGAATCTTCAAACCTATGTATTGATATCTCTCTGTAAGTGAGTCAAGTGGGTGTAAAGCGGCATAAACACAGCAGTGAAAAGCAGCCAAACCCCATTATAAAAATCAATTACTTTTCAAAACCCGTGAAACAAAGACAGTGAAAGAGAGAGAAATTCTTACAAAATTCGTTCAGGGGCTGTGATGCCACCTGGATTGACCATATCTAGACCCACAGCTGATTGAGACATATGGGTGGACACTCTTGGGGCTGAGAGGTTTGGTGAGGTTGGGTGAGCTAACGCAGACCCTTTAAATTAATACGGCGTGGTACCCATCCCATGGGTCCCAAATCTCCAGGTTCAAGGGCATCGTCCTACATTGAAAACATGCATGAGAAACCCCGAAGATGGCACACCGTGTGATCGGGAAAGGTTTCTAAAACGCACCTCATTTCTCATCTCCTTGTGCTCCGGCTCGCCATTCCAGCCGCTTTACTAGCAATCTCTCTCCTTGGAGAATCAGCACCTTTATCCTCCTGTTCCGTACAGGTTGCAATTTGTCCTGAGGATGAACGGGAAGAGGGGCAACCAATGAGAGACTAGCTCTAGGTGTTGGGACAGGCACAGGTCACTCTGTTTTCCCATCAGGAAGAAGAATTAACCACAGGCTCAGCCTGCCGCCAGGAACCAGAATACGGCCTGAAGCAATCCTGCGCTTTTGCGGCCAGCTCCCAAGAAAGCGAGTTGAATAATGGAGCTCAGGGGCACTGCAATTCACAAACCTGCAGACTTAGAAATGATAACTCTCGTCCACAAATATATTGAGGGAAGGCAACGAAGAGGATTTGAAAGCAAGGCAGAATTGCAGGAAACAGATTTCAGGAGGTAGATTCGAATCGCCTTTAAAGCACAGGAAAAGCGGCAAAACCTCGACAGTGATGCCCTTGGCCAAAAAGGGCGTATGCGTTTTTTCCTGAATATATTCAGGAAAAAACGCATACGCCCTTTTTGGCCAACCAAGCAACCTGGAAAGGCAAATCAGCGCTACAAAGAAGTCGCGCTTCCCATCGGTCAAAAGGGCGATGCTGAATAAAGTGTCAAAACCAGAAATGCAGGACAGGCCATGGAGAAATGGGAGCCTTGCTACGCTGATGGGCCGGATGTAAATTGCCAACAGCCACTCTGGAGAAATGTACGGTGTGTCCTGAAACATCTAAAAAACTCAGCTTAGAGAGCATAGGGCACTTCCACTCATGGGCGTATAAATAGGGAAAACTAAAACTCAGCAAGACACAGGCACCCCAAAGTTTTGGGCTTCTCTGTTGACAAGAACCTCCACTTCGTTACACCTTAAATATCCCAGGAAAGAGAAGAATGGATAAAGAAGTTGTGGTCCTTATGTACAATGGAATATCACTCAGCCATGAAATCAATGTCATAAGGCTAGTAGCAGCATGATGAGTGGATTTAGCTATGACGATTCTAAGTGAAATAAATCACACAGAAAAAGACACTTATCATAAGATATCACTTATAGAGGGAATGTAAAAACCGCTACCCTTGAACTGCATTACAAAATAGAACAGAGTCACACGTTTAGAAAACACACTATGGCTGCTTAACGGGAAAGGTGAGGTGGGGTGATGCATAAATCAAGGGTTTCAAATTAGCTCAGATACCGTTCCATAAACCCAATATGTAATAGACAAGACCTACTCCTTGCTCAGTGAACTGGACTCAACACCCCCTATTCACCGCCCAAGAATATATCTCACTAGTAAGAATCTTCAAACCTATGTATTGATATCTCTCTGTAAGTGAGTCAAGTGGGTGTAAAGCGGCATAAACACAGCAGTGAAAAGCAGCTAAACCCCATTATAAAAATCAATTACTTTTCAAAACCCGTGAAACAAAGACAGTGAAAGAGAGAGAAATTCTTACAAAATTCGTTCAGGGGCTGTGATGCCACCTGGATTGACCATATCTAGACCCACAGCTGATTGAGACATATGGGTGGACACTCTTGGGGCTGAGAGGTTTGGTGAGGTTGGGTGAGCTAACGCAGACCCTTTAAATTAATACGGCGTGGTACCCATCCCATGGGTCCCAAATCTCCAGGTTCAAGGGCATCGTCCTACATTGAAAACATGCATGAGAAACCCCGAAGATGGCACACCGTGTGATCGGGAAAGGTTTCTAAAACGCACCTCATTTCTCATCTCCTTGTGCTCCGGCTCGCCATTCCAGCCGCTTTACTAGCAATCTCTCTCCTTGGAGAATCAGCACCTTTATCCTCCTGTTCCGTACAGGTTGCAATTTGTCCTGAGGATGAACGGGAAGAGGGGCAACCAATGAGAGACTAGCTCTAGGTGTTGGGACAGGCACAGGTCACTCTGTTTTCCCATCAGGAAGAAGAATTAACCACAGGCTCAGCCTGCCGCCAGGAACCAGAATACGGCCTGAAGCAATCCTGCGCTTTTGCGGCCAGCTCCCAAGAAAGCGAGTTGAATAATGGAGCTCAGGGGCACTGCAATTCACAAACCTGCAGACTTACAAATGATAACTCTCGTCCACAAATATATTGAGGGAAGGCAACGAAGAGGATTTGAAAGCAAGGCAGAATTGCAGGAAACAGATTTCAGGAGGTAGATTCGAATCGCCTTTAAAGCACAGGAAAAGCATCAAAACCTCGACAATGATGCCCTTGGCCAAAAAGGGCGTATGCGTTTTTTCCTGAATATATTCAGGAAAAAACGCATACGCCCTTTTTGGCCAACCAAGCAACCTGGAAAGGCAAATCAGCGCTACAAAGAAGTCTCGCTTCCCATCGGTCAAAAGGGCCATGCTGAAAAAAGTGTCAAAACCAGAAATGCAGGACAGGCCATGGAGAAATGGGAGCCTTGCTACACTGATGGGCGGGATGTAAATTGCCAACAGCCACTCTGGAGAAGTGTACGGTGTGTCCTGAAACATCTAAAAAACTCAGCTTAGAGAGCATAGGGCACTTCCACTCATGGGCGTATAAATTGGGAAAACTAAAAATCAGCAAGACACAGGCACCCCAAAGTTTTGGGCTACTCTGTTGACAAGAACCTCCACTTCGTTACACCTTAAATATCCCAGGAAAGAGAAGAATGGATAAAGAAGATGTGGTCCTTATATACAATGGAATATCACTCAGCCATGAAATCAATGTCATAAGGCTAGTAGCAGCATGATGAGTGGATTTAGCTCTGACGATTCTAAGTGAAATAAGTCACACAGAAAAAGACACTTATCATGAGATATCACTTATAGAGGGAATGTAAAAACCGCTCCCCTTGAACTGAATTACAAAACAGAACAGAATCACACGTTTAGAAAACAGACTATGGCTGCTTAACGGGAAAGGTGAGGTGGGGTGATGCATAAAACAAGGGTTTCAAATTAGCTCAGATATCGTTCCATAAACCCAATATGTAATAGACAAGACCTACTCCTTGCTCAGTGAACTGGACTCAACACCCCCTATTCACCGCCCAGGAATATATCAGACTAGTAAGAATCTTCAAACCTATGTATTGATATCTCTCTGTAAGTGAGTCAAGTGGGTGTAAAGCGGCATAAACACAGCAGTGAAAAGCAGCCAAACCCCATTATAAAAATCAATTACTTTTCAAAACCCGTGAAACAAAGACAGTGAAAGAGAGAGAAATTCTTACAAAATTCGTTCAGGGGCTGTGATGCCACCTGGATTGACCATATCTAGACCCACAGCTGATTGAGACATATGGGTGGACACTCTTGGGGCTGAGAGGTTTGGTGAGGTTGGGTGAGCTAACGCAGACCCTTTAAATTAATACGGCGTGGTACCCATCCCATGGGTCCCAAATCTCCAGGTTCAAGGGCATCGTCCTACATTGAAAACATGCATGAGAAACCCCGAAGATGGCACACCGTGTGATCGGGAAAGGTTTCTAAAACGCACCTCATTTCTCATCTCCTTGTGCTCCGGCTCGCCATTCCAGCCGCTTTACTAGCAATCTCTCTCCTTGGAGAATCAGCACCTTTATCCTCCTGTTCCGTACAGGTTGCAATTTGTCCTGAGGATGAACGGGAAGAGGGGCAACCAATGAGAGACTAGCTCTAGGTGTTGGGACAGGCACAGGTCACTCTGTTTTCCCATCAGGAAGAAGAATTAACCACAGGCTCAGCCTGCCGCCAGGAACCAGAATACGGCCTGAAGCAATCCTGCGCTTTTGCGGCCAGCTCCCAAGAAAGCGAGTTGAAGAATGGAGCTCAGGGGCACTGCAATTCACAAACCTGCAGACTTAGAAATGATAACTCTCGTCCACAAATATATTGAGGGAAGGCAACGAAGAGGATTTGAAAGCAAGGCAGAATTGCAGGAAACAGATTTCAGGAGGTAGATTCGAATCGCCTTTAAAGCACAGGAAAAGCATCAAAACCTCGACAATGATGCCCTTGGCCAAAAAGGGCGTATGCGTTTTTTCCTGAATATATTCAGGAAAAAACGCATACGCCCTTTTTGGCCAACCAAGCAACCTGGAAAGGCAAATCAGCGCTACAAAGAAGTCTCGCTTCCCATCGGTCAAAAGGGCCATGCTGAAAAAAGTGTCAAAACCAGAAATGCAGGACAGGCCATGGAGAAATGGGAGCCTTGCTACACTGATGGGCGGGATGTAAATTGCCAACAGCCACTCTGGAGAAGTGTACGGTGTGTCCTGAAACATCTAAAAAACTCAGCTTAGAGAGCATAGGGCACTTCCACTCATGGGCGTATAAATTGGGAAAACTAAAAATCAGCAAGACACAGGCACCCCAAAGTTTTGGGCTACTCTGTTGACAAGAACCTCCACTTCGTTACACCTTAAATATCCCAGGAAAGAGAAGAATGGATAAAGAAGATGTGGTCCTTATATACAATGGAATATCACTCAGCCATGAAATCAATGTCATAAGGCTAGTAGCAGCATGATGAGTGGATTTAGCTCTGACGATTCTAAGTGAAATAAGTCACACAGAAAAAGACACTTATCATGAGATATCACTTATAGAGGGAATGTAAAAACCGCTCCCCTTGAACTGAATTACAAAACAGAACAGAATCACACGTTTAGAAAACAGACTATGGCTGCTTAACGGGAAAGGTGAGGTGGGGTGATGCATAAAACAAGGGTTTCAAATTAGCTCAGATATCGTTCCATAAACCCAATATGTAATAGACAAGACCTACTCCTTGCTCAGTGAACTGGACTCAACACCCCCTATTCACCGCCCAGGAATATATCAGACTAGTAAGAATCTTCAAACCTATGTATTGATATCTCTCTGTAAGTGAGTCAAGTGGGTGTAAAGCGGCATAAACACAGCAGTGAAAAGCAGCCAAACCCCATTATAAAAATCAATTACTTTTCAAAACCCGTGAAACAAAGACAGTGAAAGAGAGAGAAATTCTTACAAAATTCGTTCAGGGGCTGTGATGCCACCTGGATTGACCATATCTAGACCCACAGCTGATTGAGACATATGGGTGGACACTCTTGGGGCTGAGAGGTTTGGTGAGGTTGGGTGAGCTAACGCAGACCCTTTAAATTAATACGGCGTGGTACCCATCCCATGGGTCCCAAATCTCCAGGTTCAAGGGCATCGTCCTACATTGAAAACATGCATGAGAAACCCCGAAGATGGCACACCGTGTGATCGGGAAAGGTTTCTAAAACGCACCTCATTTCTCATCTCCTTGTGCTCCGGCTCGCCATTCCAGCCGCTTTACTAGCAATCTCTCTCCTTGGAGAATCAGCACCTTTATCCTCCTGTTCCGTACAGGTTGCAATTTGTCCTGAGGATGAACGGGAAGAGGGGCAACCAATGAGAGACTAGCTCTAGGTGTTGGGACAGGCACAGGTCACTCTGTTTTCCCATCAGGAAGAAGAATTAACCACAGGCTCAGCCTGCCGCCAGGAACCAGAATACGGCCTGAAGCAATCCTGCGCTTTTGCGGCCAGCTCCCAAGAAAGCGAGTTGAAGAATGGAGCTCAGGGGCACTGCAATTCACAAACCTGCAGACTTAGAAATGATAACTCTTGTCCACAAATATATTGAGGGAAGGCAACGAAGAGGATTTGAAAGCAAGGCAGAATTGCAGGAAACAGATTTCAGGAGGTAGATTCGAATCGCCTTTAAAGCACAGGAAAAGCATCAAAACCTCGACAATGATGCCCTTGGCCAAAAAGGGCGGATGCGTTTTTTCCTGAATATATTCAGGAAAAAACGCATACGCCCTTTTTGGCCAACCAAGCAACCTGGAAAGGCAAATCAGCGCTACAAAGAAGTCTCGCTTCCCATCGGTCAAAAGGGCCATGCTGAAAAAAGTGTCAAAACCAGAAATGCAGGACAGGCCATGGAGAAATGGGAGCCTTGCTACACTGATGGGCGGGATGTAAATTGCCAACAGCCACTCTGGAGAAGTGTACGGTGTGTCCTGAAACATCTAAAAAACTCAGCTTAGAGAGCATAGGGCACTTCCACTCATGGGCGTATAAATTGGGAAAACTAAAAATCAGCAAGACACAGGCACCCCAAAGTTTTGGGCTACTCTGTTGACAAGAACCTCCACTTCGTTACACCTTAAATATCCCAGGAAAGAGAAGAATGGATAAAGAAGATGTGGTCCTTATATACAATGGAATATCACTCAGCCATGAAATCAATGTCATAAGGCTAGTAGCAGCATGATGAGTGGATTTAGCTATGACGATTCTAAGTGAAATAAGTCACACAGAAAAAGACACTTATCATGAGATATCACTTATAGAGGGAATGTAAAAACCGCTCCCCTTGAACTGAATTACAAAACAGAACAGAATCACACGTTTAGAAAACAGACTATGGCTGCTTAACGGGAAAGGTGAGGTGGGGTGATGCATAAAACAAGGGTTTCAAATTAGCTCAGATATCGTTCCATAAACCCAATATGTAATAGACAAGACCTACTCCTTGCTCAGTGAACTGGACTCAACACCCCCTATTCACCGCCCAGGAATATATCAGACTAGTAAGAATCTTCAAACCTATGTATTGATATCTCTCTGTAAGTGAGTCAAGTGGGTGTAAAGCGGCATAAACACAGCAGTGAAAAGCAGCCAAACCCCATTATAAAAATCAATTACTTTTCAAAACCCGTGAAACAAAGACAGTGAAAGAGAGAGAAATTCTTACAAAATTCGTTCAGGGGCTGTGATGCCACCTGGATTGACCATATCTAGACCCACAGCTGATTGAGACATATGGGTGGACACTCTTGGGGCTGAGAGGTTTGGTGAGGTTGGGTGAGCTAACGCAGACCCTTTAAATTAATACGGCGTGGTACCCATCCCATGGGTCCCAAATCTCCAGGTTCAAGGGCATCG
The DNA here is from genome assembly GCF_965194805.1 of Balaenoptera borealis. Lineage (NCBI taxonomy): Eukaryota > Metazoa > Chordata > Mammalia > Artiodactyla > Balaenopteridae > Balaenoptera > Balaenoptera borealis. The sequence goes on from NC_138873.1 coordinate 95,366,062, forward strand.
TCCTACATTGAAAACATGCATGAGAAACCCCGAAGATGGCACACCGTGTGATCGGGAAAGGTTTCTAAAACGCACCTCATTTCTCATCTCCTTGTGCTCCGGCTCGCCATTCCAGCCGCTTTACTAGCAATCTCTCTCCTTGGAGAATCAGCACCTTTATCCTCCTGTTCCGTACAGGTTGCAATTTGTCCTGAGGATGAACGGGAAGAGGGGCAACCAATGAGAGACTAGCTCTAGGTGTTGGGACAGGCACAGGTCACTCTGTTTTCCCATCAGGAAGAAGAATTAACCACAGGCTCAGCCTGCCGCCAGGAACCAGAATACGGCCTGAAGCAATCCTGCGCTTTTGCGGCCAGCTCCCAAGAAAGCGAGTTGAATAATGGAGCTCAGGGGCACTGCAATTCACAAACCTGCAGACTTAGAAATGATAACTCTCGTCCACAAATATATTGAGGGAAGGCAACGAAGAGGATTTGAAAGCAAGGCAGAATTGCAGGAAACAGATTTCAGGAGGTAGATTCGAATCGCCTTTAAAGCACAGGAAAAGCGGCAAAACCTCGACAGTGATGCCCTTGGCCAAAAAGGGCGTATGCGTTTTTTCCTGAATATATTCAGGAAAAAACGCATACGCCCTTTTTGGCCAACCAAGCAACCTGGAAAGGCAAATCAGCGCTACAAAGAAGTCGCGCTTCCCATCGGTCAAAAGGGCGATGCTGAATAAAGTGTCAAAACCAGAAATGCAGGACAGGCCATGGAGAAATGGGAGCCTTGCTACGCTGATGGGCCGGATGTAAATTGCCAACAGCCACTCTGGAGAAATGTACGGTGTGTCCTGAAACATCTAAAAAACTCAGCTTAGAGAGCATAGGGCACTTCCACTCATGGGCGTATAAATAGGGAAAACTAAAACTCAGCAAGACACAGGCACCCCAAAGTTTTGGGCTTCTCTGTTGACAAGAACCTCCACTTCGTTACACCTTAAATATCCCAGGAAAGAGAAGAATGGATAAAGAAGTTGTGGTCCTTATGTACAATGGAATATCACTCAGCCATGAAATCAATGTCATAAGGCTAGTAGCAGCATGATGAGTGGATTTAGCTATGACGATTCTAAGTGAAATAAATCACACAGAAAAAGACACTTATCATAAGATATCACTTATAGAGGGAATGTAAAAACCGCTACCCTTGAACTGCATTACAAAATAGAACAGAGTCACACGTTTAGAAAACACACTATGGCTGCTTAACGGGAAAGGTGAGGTGGGGTGATGCATAAATCAAGGGTTTCAAATTAGCTCAGATACCGTTCCATAAACCCAATATGTAATAGACAAGACCTACTCCTTGCTCAGTGAACTGGACTCAACACCCCCTATTCACCGCCCAAGAATATATCTCACTAGTAAGAATCTTCAAACCTATGTATTGATATCTCTCTGTAAGTGAGTCAAGTGGGTGTAAAGCGGCATAAACACAGCAGTGAAAAGCAGCTAAACCCCATTATAAAAATCAATTACTTTTCAAAACCCGTGAAACAAAGACAGTGAAAGAGAGAGAAATTCTTACAAAATTCGTTCAGGGGCTGTGATGCCACCTGGATTGACCATATCTAGACCCACAGCTGATTGAGACATATGGGTGGACACTCTTGGGGCTGAGAGGTTTGGTGAGGTTGGGTGAGCTAACGCAGACCCTTTAAATTAATACGGCGTGGTACCCATCCCATGGGTCCCAAATCTCCAGGTTCAAGGGCATCGTCCTACATTGAAAACATGCATGAGAAACCCCGAAGATGGCACACCGTGTGATCGGGAAAGGTTTCTAAAACGCACCTCATTTCTCATCTCCTTGTGCTCCGGTTCGCCATTCCAGCCGCTTTACTAGCAATCTCTCTCCTTGGAGAATCAGCACCTTTATCCTCCTGTTCCGTACAGGTTGCAATTTGTCCTGAGGATGAACGGGAAGAGGGGCAACCAATGAGAGACTAGCTCTAGGTGTTGGGACAGGCACAGGTCACTCTGTTTTCCCATCAGGAAGAAGAATTAACCACAGGCTCAGCCTGCCGCCAGGAACCAGAATACGGCCTGAAGCAATCCTGCGCTTTTGCGGCCAGCTCCCAAGAAAGCGAGTTGAATAATGGAGCTCAGGGGCACTGCAATTCACAAACCTGCAGACTTAGAAATGATAACTCTCGTCCACAAATATATTGAGGGAAGGCAACGAAGAGGATTTGAAAGCAAGGCAGAATTGCAGGAAACAGATTTCAGGAGGTAGATTCGAATCGCCTTTAAAGCACAGGAAAAGCGGCAAAACCTCGACAATGATGCCCTTGGACAAAAAGGGCGTATGCGTTTTTTCCTGAATATATTCAGGAAAAAACGCATACGCCCTTTTTGGCCAACCAAGCAACCTGGAAAGGCAAATCAGCGCTACAAAGAAGTCTCGCTTCCCATCGGTCAAAAGGGTCATGCTGAATAAAGGGTCAAAACCAGAAATGCAGGACAGGCCATGGAGAAATGGGAGCCTTGCTACGCTGAAGGGCGGGACGTAAATTGCCAACAGCCACTCTGGAGAAGTGTACGGTGTGTCCTGAAACATCTAAAAAACTCAGCTTAGAGAGCTTGGGCACTTCCACTCATGGGCGTATAAATTGGGAAAACTAAAAATCAGCAAGACACAGGCACCCCAAAGTTTTGGGCTACTCTGTTGACAAGAACCTCCACTTCGTTACACCTTAAATATCCGAGGAAAGAGAAGAATGGATAAAGAAGTTGTGGTCCTTATGTACAATGGAATATCACTCAGCCATGAAATCAATGTCATAAGGCTAGTAGCAGCATGATGAGTGGATTTAGGTATGACGATTCTAAGTGAAATAAGTCCCACAGAAAAAGACACTTATCATGAGATATCACTTATAGAGGGAATGTAAAAACCGCTACCCTTGAACTGAATTACAAAACAGAACGGAGTCACACATTTAGAAAACACACTATGGCTGCTTAACGGGAAAGGTGAGGTGGGGTGATGCATAAAACAAGGGTTTCAAATTAGCTCAGATACCGTTCCATGAACCCAATATGTAATAGACAAGACCTACTCCTTGCTCAGTGAACTGGACTCAACACCCCCTATTCACCGCCCAAGAATATATCTGACTAGTAAGAATCTTAAAACCTATGTATTGATATCTCTCTGTAAGTGAGTCAAGTGGGTGTAAAGCGGCATAAACACAGCAGTGAAAAGCAGCTAAACCCCATTATAAAAATCAATTACTTTTCAAAACCCGTGAAACAAAGACAGTGAAAGAGAGAGAAATTCTTACAAAATTCGTTCAGGGGCTGTGATGCCACCTGGATTGACCATATCTAGACCCACAGCTGATTGAGACATATGGGTGGACACTCTTGGGGCTGAGAGGTTTGGTGAGGTTGGGTGAGCTAACGCAGACCCTTTAAATTAATACGGCGTGGTACCCATCCCATGGGTCCCAAATCTCCAGGTTCAAGGGCATCGTCCTACATTGAAAACATGCATGAGAAACCCCGAAGATGGCACACCGTGTGATCGGGAAAGGTTTCTAAAACGCACCTCATTTCTCATCTCCTTGTGCTCCGGCTCGCCATTCCAGCCGCTTTACTAGCAATCTCTCTCCTTGGAGAATCAGCACCTTTATCCTCCTGTTCCGTACAGGTTGCAATTTGTCCTGAGGATGAACGGGAAGAGGGGCAACCAATGAGAGACTAGCTCTAGGTGTTGGGACAGGCACAGGTCACTCTGTTTTCCCATCAGGAAGAAGAATTAACCACAGGCTCAGCCTGCCGCCAGGAACCAGAATACGGCCTGAAGCAATCCTGCGCTTTTGCGGCCAGCTCCCAAGAAAGCGAGTTGAATAATGGAGCTCAGGGGCACTGCAATTCACAAACCTGCAGACTTACAAATGATAACTCTCGTCCACAAATATATTGAGGGAAGGCAACGAAGAGGATTTGAAAGCAAGGCAGAATTGCAGGAAACAGATTTCAGGAGGTAGATTCGAATCGCCTTTAAAGCACAGGAAAAGCGGCAAAACCTCGACAGTGATGCCCTTGGCCAAAAAGGGCGTATGCGTTTTTTCCTGAATATATTCAGGAAAAAACGCATACGCCCTTTTTGGCCAACCAAGCAACCTGGAAAGGCAAATCAGCGCTACAAAGAAGTCGCGCTTCCCATCGGTCAAAAGGGCGATGCTGAATAAAGTGTCAAAACCAGAAATGCAGGACAGGCCATGGAGAAATGGGAGCCTTGCTACGCTGATGGGCCGGATGTAAATTGCCAACAGCCACTCTGGAGAAATGTACGGTGTGTCCTGAAACATCTAAAAAACTCAGCTTAGAGAGCATAGGGCACTTCCACTCATGGGCGTATAAATAGGGAAAACTAAAACTCAGCAAGACACAGGCACCCCAAAGTTTTGGGCTTCTCTGTTGACAAGAACCTCCACTTCGTTACACCTTAAATATCCCAGGAAAGAGAAGAATGGATAAAGAAGTTGTGGTCCTTATGTACAATGGAATATCACTCAGCCATGAAATCAATGTCATAAGGCTAGTAGCAGCATGATGAGTGGATTTAGCTATGACGATTCTAAGTGAAATAAATCACACAGAAAAAGACACTTATCATAAGATATCACTTATAGAGGGAATGTAAAAACCGCTACCCTTGAACTGCATTACAAAATAGAACAGAGTCACACGTTTAGAAAACACACTATGGCTGCTTAACGGGAAAGGTGAGGTGGGGTGATGCATAAATCAAGGGTTTCAAATTAGCTCAGATACCGTTCCATAAACCCAATATGTAATAGACAAGACCTACTCCTTGCTCAGTGAACTGGACTCAACACCCCCTATTCACCGCCCAAGAATATATCTCACTAGTAAGAATCTTCAAACCTATGTATTGATATCTCTCTGTAAGTGAGTCAAGTGGGTGTAAAGCGGCATAAACACAGCAGTGAAAAGCAGCTAAACCCCATTATAAAAATCAATTACTTTTCAAAACCCGTGAAACAAAGACAGTGAAAGAGAGAGAAATTCTTACAAAATTCGTTCAGGGGCTGTGATGCCACCTGGATTGACCATATCTAGACCCACAGCTGATTGAGACATATGGGTGGACACTCTTGGGGCTGAGAGGTTTGGTGAGGTTGGGTGAGCTAACGCAGACCCTTTAAATTAATACGGCGTGGTACCCATCCCATGGGTCCCAAATCTCCAGGTTCAAGGGCATCGTCCTACATTGAAAACATGCATGAGAAACCCCGAAGATGGCACACCGTGTGATCGGGAAAGGTTTCTAAAACGCACCTCATTTCTCATCTCCTTGTGCTCCGGTTCGCCATTCCAGCCGCTTTACTAGCAATCTCTCTCCTTGGAGAATCAGCACCTTTATCCTCCTGTTCCGTACAGGTTGCAATTTGTCCTGAGGATGAACGGGAAGAGGGGCAACCAATGAGAGACTAGCTCTAGGTGTTGGGACAGGCACAGGTCACTCTGTTTTCCCATCAGGAAGAAGAATTAACCACAGGCTCAGCCTGCCGCCAGGAACCAGAATACGGCCTGAAGCAATCCTGCGCTTTTGCGGCCAGCTCCCAAGAAAGCGAGTTGAATAATGGAGCTCAGGGGCACTGCAATTCACAAACCTGCAGACTTAGAAATGATAACTCTCGTCCACAAATATATTGAGGGAAGGCAACGAAGAGGATTTGAAAGCAAGGCAGAATTGCAGGAAACAGATTTCAGGAGGTAGATTCGAATCGCCTTTAAAGCACAGGAAAAGCGGCAAAACCTCGACAATGATGCCCTTGGACAAAAAGGGCGTATGCGTTTTTTCCTGAATATATTCAGGAAAAAACGCATACGCCCTTTTTGGCCAACCAAGCAACCTGGAAAGGCAAATCAGCGCTACAAAGAAGTCTCGCTTCCCATCGGTCAAAAGGGTCATGCTGAATAAAGGGTCAAAACCAGAAATGCAGGACAGGCCATGGAGAAATGGGAGCCTTGCTACGCTGAAGGGCGGGACGTAAATTGCCAACAGCCACTCTGGAGAAGTATACGGTGTGTCCTGAAACATCTAAAAAACTCAGCTTAGAGAGCTTGGGCACTTCCACTCATGGGCGTATAAATTGGGAAAACTAAAAATCAGCAAGACACAGGCACCCCAAAGTTTTGGGCTACTCTGTTGACAAGAACCTCCACTTCGTTACACCTTAAATATCCGAGGAAAGAGAAGAATGGATAAAGAAGTTGTGGTCCTTATGTACAATGGAATATCACTCAGCCATGAAATCAATGTCATAAGGCTAGTAGCAGCATGATGAGTGGATTTAGGTATGACGATTCTAAGTGAAATAAGTCCCACAGAAAAAGACACTTATCATGAGATATCACTTATAGAGGGAATGTAAAAACCGCTACCCTTGAACTGAATTACAAAACAGAACGGAGTCACACATTTAGAAAACACACTATGGCTGCTTAACGGGAAAGGTGAGGTGGGGTGATGCATAAAACAAGGGTTTCAAATTAGCTCAGATACCGTTCCATGAACCCAATATGTAATAGACAAGACCTACTCCTTGCTCAGTGAACTGGACTCAACACCCCCTATTCACCGCCCAAGAATATATCTGACTAGTAAGAATCTTAAAACCTATGTATTGATATCTCTCTGTAAGTGAGTCAAGTGGGTGTAAAGCGGCATAAACACAGCAGTGAAAAGCAGCTAAACCCCATTATAAAAATCAATTACTTTTCAAAACCCGTGAAACAAAGACAGTGAAAGAGAGAGAAATTCTTACAAAATTCGTTCAGGGGCTGTGATGCCACCTGGATTGACCATATCTAGACCCACAGCTGATTGAGACATATGGGTGGACACTCTTGGGGCTGAGAGGTTTGGTGAGGTTGGGTGAGCTAACGCAGACCCTTTAAATTAATACGGCGTGGTACCCATCCCATGGGTCCCAAATCTCCAGGTTCAAGGGCATCGTCCTACATTGAAAACATGCATGAGAAACCCCGAAGATGGCACACCGTGTGATCGGGAAAGGTTTCTAAAACGCACCTCATTTCTCATCTCCTTGTGCTCCGGCTCGCCATTCCAGCCGCTTTACTAGCAATCTCTCTCCTTGGAGAATCAGCACCTTTATCCTCCTGTTCCGTACAGGTTGCAATTTGTCCTGAGGATGAACGGGAAGAGGGGCAACCAATGAGAGACTAGCTCTAGGTGTTGGGACAGGCACAGGTCACTCTGTTTTCCCATCAGGAAGAAGAATTAACCACAGGCTCAGCCTGCCGCCAGGAACCAGAATACGGCCTGAAGCAATCCTGCGCTTTTGCGGCCAGCTCCCAAGAAAGCGAGTTGAATAATGGAGCTCAGGGGCACTGCAATTCACAAACCTGCAGACTTACAAATGATAACTCTCGTCCACAAATATATTGAGGGAAGGCAACGAAGAGGATTTGAAAGCAAGGCAGAATTGCAGGAAACAGATTTCAGGAGGTAGATTCGAATCGCCTTTAAAGCACAGGAAAAGCGGCAAAACCTCGACAGTGATGCCCTTGGCCAAAAAGGGCGTATGCGTTTTTTCCTGAATATATTCAGGAAAAAACGCATACGCCCTTTTTGGCCAACCAAGCAACCTGGAAAGGCAAATCAGCGCTACAAAGAAGTCGCGCTTCCCATCGGTCAAAAGGGCGATGCTGAATAAAGTGTCAAAACCAGAAATGCAGGACAGGCCATGGAGAAATGGGAGCCTTGCTACGCTGATGGGCCGGATGTAAATTGCCAACAGCCACTCTGGAGAAATGTACGGTGTGTCCTGAAACATCTAAAAAACTCAGCTTAGAGAGCATAGGGCACTTCCACTCATGGGCGTATAAATAGGGAAAACTAAAACTCAGCAAGACACAGGCACCCCAAAGTTTTGGGCTTCTCTGTTGACAAGAACCTCCACTTCGTTACACCTTAAATAGCCCAGGAAAGAGAAGAATGGATAAAGAAGTTGTGGTCCTTATGTACAATGGAATATCACTCAGCCATGAAATCAATGTCATAAGGCTAGTAGCAGCATGATGAGTGGATTTAGCTATGACGATTCTAAGTGAAATAAATCACACAGAAAAAGACACTTATCATAAGATATCACTTATAGAGGGAATGTAAAAACCGCTACCCTTGAACTGCATTACAAAATAGAACAGAGTCACACGTTTAGAAAACACACTATGGCTGCTTAACGGGAAAGGTGAGGTGGGGTGATGCATAAATCAAGGGTTTCAAATTAGCTCAGATACCGTTCCATAAACCCAATATGTAATAGACAAGACCTACTCCTTGCTCAGTGAACTGGACTCAACACCCCCTATTCACCGCCCAAGAATATATCTCACTAGTAAGAATCTTCAAACCTATGTATTGATATCTCTCTGTAAGTGAGTCAAGTGGGTGTAAAGCGGCATAAACACAGCAGTGAAAAGCAGCTAAACCCCATTATAAAAATCAATTACTTTTCAAAACCCGTGAAACAAAGACAGTGAAAGAGAGAGAAATTCTTACAAAATTCGTTCAGGGGCTGTGATGCCACCTGGATTGACCATATCTAGACCCACAGCTGATTGAGACATATGGGTGGACACTCTTGGGGCTGAGAGGTTTGGTGAGGTTGGGTGAGCTAACGCAGACCCTTTAAATTAATACGGCGTGGTACCCATCCCATGGGTCCCAAATCTCCAGGTTCAAGGGCATCGTCCTACATTGAAAACATGCATGAGAAACCCCGAAGATGGCACACCGTGTGATCGGGAAAGGTTTCTAAAACGCACCTCATTTCTCATCTCCTTGTGCTCCGGTTCGCCATTCCAGCCGCTTTACTAGCAATCTCTCTCCTTGGAGAATCAGCACCTTTATCCTCCTGTTCCGTACAGGTTGCAATTTGTCCTGAGGATGAACGGGAAGAGGGGCAACCAATGAGAGACTAGCTCTAGGTGTTGGGACAGGCACAGGTCACTCTGTTTTCCCATCAGGAAGAAGAATTAACCACAGGCTCAGCCTGCCGCCAGGAACCAGAATACGGCCTGAAGCAATCCTGCGCTTTTGCGGCCAGCTCCCAAGAAAGCGAGTTGAATAATGGAGCTCAGGGGCACTGCAATTCACAAACCTGCAGACTTAGAAATGATAACTCTCGTCCACAAATATATTGAGGGAAGGCAACGAAGAGGATTTGAAAGCAAGGCAGAATTGCAGGAAACAGATTTCAGGAGGTAGATTCGAATCGCCTTTAAAGCACAGGAAAAGCGGCAAAACCTCGACAATGATGCCCTTGGACAAAAAGGGCGTATGCGTTTTTTCCTGAATATATTCAGGAAAAAACGCATACGCCCTTTTTGGCCAACCAAGCAACCTGGAAAGGCAAATCAGCGCTACAAAGAAGTCTCGCTTCCCATCGGTCAAAAGGGTCATGCTGAATAAAGGGTCAAAACCAGAAATGCAGGACAGGCCATGGAGAAATGGGAGCCTTGCTACGCTGAAGGGCGGGACGTAAATTGCCAACAGCCACTCTGGAGAAGTGTACGGTGTGTCCTGAAACATCTAAAAAACTCAGCTTAGAGAGCTTGGGCACTTCCACTCATGGGCGTATAAATTGGGAAAACTAAAAATCAGCAAGACACAGGCACCCCAAAGTTTTGGGCTACTCTGTTGACAAGAACCTCCACTTCGTTACACCTTAAATATCCGAGGAAAGAGAAGAATGGATAAAGAAGTTGTGGTCCTTATGTACAATGGAATATCACTCAGCCATGAAATCAATGTCATAAGGCTAGTAGCAGCATGATGAGTGGATTTAGCTATGACGATTCTAAGTGAAATAAATCACACAGAAAAAGACACTTATCATAAGATATCACTTATAGAGGGAATGTAAAAACCGCTACCCTTGAACTGCATTACAAAATAGAACAGAGTCACACGTTTAGAAAACACACTATGGCTGCTTAACGGGAAAGGTGAGGTGGGGTGATGCATAAATCAAGGGTTTCAAATTAGCTCAGATACCGTTCCATAAACCCAATATGTAATAGACAAGACCTACTCCTTGCTCAGTGAACTGGACTCAACACCCCCTATTCACCGCCCAAGAATATATCTCACTAGTAAGAATCTTCAAACCTATGTATTGATATCTCTCTGTAAGTGAGTCAAGTGGGTGTAAAGCGGCATAAACACAGCAGTGAAAAGCAGCTAAACCCCATTATAAAAATCAATTACTTTTCAAAACCCGTGAAACAAAGACAGTGAAAGAGAGAGAAATTCTTACAAAATTCGTTCAGGGGCTGTGATGCCACCTGGATTGACCATATCTAGACCCACAGCTGATTGAGACATATGGGTGGACACTCTTGGGGCTGAGAGGTTTGGTGAGGTTGGGTGAGCTAACGCAGACCCTTTAAATTAATACGGCGTGGTACCCATCCCATGGGTCCCAAATCTCCAGGTTCAAGGGCATCGTCCTACATTGAAAACATGCATGAGAAACCCCGAAGATGGCACACCGTGTGATCGGGAAAGGTTTCTAAAACGCACCTCATTTCTCATCTCCTTGTGCTCCGGTTCGCCATTCCAGCCGCTTTACTAGCAATCTCTCTCCTTGGAGAATCAGCACCTTTATCCTCCTGTTCCGTACAGGTTGCAATTTGTCCTGAGGATGAACGGGAAGAGGGGCAACCAATGAGAGACTAGCTCTAGGTGTTGGGACAGGCACAGGTCACTCTGTTTTCCCATCAGGAAGAAGAATTAACCACAGGCTCAGCCTGCCGCCAGGAACCAGAATACGGCCTGAAGCAATCCTGCGCTTTTGCGGCCAGCTCCCAAGAAAGCGAGTTGAATAATGGAGCTCAGGGGCACTGCAATTCACAAACCTGCAGACTTAGAAATGATAACTCTCGTCCACAAATATATTGAGGGAAGGCAACGAAGAGGATTTGAAAGCAAGGCAGAATTGCAGGAAACAGATTTCAGGAGGTAGATTCGAATCGCCTTTAAAGCACAGGAAAAGCGGCAAAACCTCGACAATGATGCCCTTGGACAAAAAGGGCGTATGCGTTTTTTCCTGAATATATTCAGGAAAAAACGCATACGCCCTTTTTGGCCAACCAAGCAACCTGGAAAGGCAAATCAGCGCTACAAAGAAGTCTCGCTTCCCATCGGTCAAAAGGGTCATGCTGAATAAAGGGTCAAAACCAGAAATGCAGGACAGGCCATGGAGAAATGGGAGCCTTGCTACGCTGAAGGGCGGGACGTAAATTGCCAACAGCCACTCTGGAGAAGTGTACGGTGTGTCCTGAAACATCTAAAAAACTCAGCTTAGAGAGCTTGGGCACTTCCACTCATGGGCGTATAAATTGGGAAAACTAAAAATCAGCAAGACACAGGCACCCCAAAGTTTTGGGCTACTCTGTTGACAAGAACCTCCACTTCGTTACACCTTAAATATCCGAGGAAAGAGAAGAATGGATAAAGAAGTTGTGGTCCTTATGTACAATGGAATATCACTCAGCCATGAAATCAATGTCATAAGGCTAGTAGCAGCATGATGAGTGGATTTAGGTATGACGATTCTAAGTGAAATAAGTCCCACAGAAAAAGACACTTATCATGAGATATCACTTATAGAGGGAATGTAAAAACCGCTACCCTTGAACTGAATTACAAAACAGAACGGAGTCACACATTTAGAAAACACACTATGGCTGCTTAACGGGAAAGGTGAGGTGGGGTGATGCATAAAACAAGGGTTTCAAATTAGCTCAGATACCGTTCCATGAACCCAATATGTAATAGACAAGACCTACTCCTTGCTCAGTGAACTGGACTCAACACCCCCTATTCACCGCCCAAGAATATATCTGACTAGTAAGAATCTTAAAACCTATGTATTGATATCTCTCTGTAAGTGAGTCAAGTGGGTGTAAAGCGGCATAAACACAGCAGTGAAAAGCAGCTAAACCCCATTATAAAAATCAATTACTTTTCAAAACCCGTGAAACAAAGACAGTGAAAGAGAGAGAAATTCTTACAAAATTCGTTCAGGGGCTGTGATGCCACCTGGATTGACCATATCTAGACCCACAGCTGATTGAGACATATGGGTGGACACTCTTGGGGCTGAGAGGTTTGGTGAGGTTGGGTGAGCTAACGCAGACCCTTTAAATTAATACGGCGTGGTACCCATCCCATGGGTCCCAAATCTCCAGGTTCAAGGGCATCGTCCTACATTGAAAACATGCATGAGAAACCCCGAAGATGGCACACCGTGTGATCGGGAAAGGTTTCTAAAACGCACCTCATTTCTCATCTCCTTGTGCTCCGGCTCGCCATTCCAGCCGCTTTACTAGCAATCTCTCTCCTTGGAGAATCAGCACCTTTATCCTCCTGTTCCGTACAGGTTGCAATTTGTCCTGAGGATGAACGGGAAGAGGGGCAACCAATGAGAGACTAGCTCTAGGTGTTGGGACAGGCACAGGTCACTCTGTTTTCCCATCAGGAAGAAGAATTAACCACAGGCTCAGCCTGCCGCCAGGAACCAGAATACGGCCTGAAGCAATCCTGCGCTTTTGCGGCCAGCTCCCAAGAAAGCGAGTTGAATAATGGAGCTCAGGGGCACTGCAATTCACAAACCTGCAGACTTAGAAATGATAACTCTCGTCCACAAATATATTGAGGGAAGGCAACGAAGAGGATTTGAAAGCAAGGCAGAATTGCAGGAAACAGATTTCAGGAGGTAGATTCGAATCGCCTTTAAAGCACAGGAAAAGCGGCAAAACCTCGACAGTGATGCCCTTGGCCAAAAAGGGCGTATGCGTTTTTTCCTGAATATATTCAGGAAAAAACGCATACGCCCTTTTTGGCCAACCAAGCAACCTGGAAAGGCAAATCAGCGCTACAAAGAAGTCGCGCTTCCCATCGGTCAAAAGGGCGATGCTGAATAAAGTGTCAAAACCAGAAATGCAGGACAGGCCATGGAGAAATGGGAGCCTTGCTACGCTGATGGGCCGGATGTAAATTGCCAACAGCCACTCTGGAGAAATGTACGGTGTGTCCTGAAACATGTAAAAAACTCAGCTTAGAGAGCATAGGGCACTTCCACTCATGGGCGTATAAATAGGGAAAACTAAAACTCAGCAAGACACAGGCACCCCAAAGTTTTGGGCTTCTCTGTTGACAAGAACCTCCACTTCGTTACACCTTAAATATCCCAGGAAAGAGAAGAATGGATAAAGAAGTTGTGGTCCTTATGTACAATGGAATATCACTCAGCCATGAAATCAATGTCATAAGGCTAGTAGCAGCATGATGAGTGGATTTAGCTATGACGATTCTAAGTGAAATAAATCACACAGAAAAAGACCCTTATCATAAGATATCACTTATAGAGGGAATGTAAAAACCGCTACCCTTGAACTGCATTACAAAATAGAACAGAGTCACACGTTTAGAAAACACACTATGGCTGCTTAACGGGAAAGGTGAGGTGGGGTGATGCATAAATCAAGGGTTTCAAATTAGCTCAGATACCGTTCCATAAACCCAATATGTAATAGACAAGACCTACTCCTTGCTCAGTGAACTGGACTCAACACCCCCTATTCACCGCCCAAGAATATATCTCACTAGTAAGAATCTTCAAACCTATGTATTGATATCTCTCTGTAAGTGAGTCAAGTGGGTGTAAAGCGGCATAAACACAGCAGTGAAAAGCAGCTAAACCCCATTATAAAAATCAATTACTTTTCAAAACCCGTGAAACAAAGACAGTGAAAGAGAGAGAAATTCTTACAAAATTCGTTCAGGGGCTGTGATGCCACCTGGATTGACCATATCTAGACCCACAGCTGATTGAGACATATGGGTGGACACTCTTGGGGCTGAGAGGTTTGGTGAGGTTGGGTGAGCTAACGCAGACCCTTTAAATTAATACGGCGTGGTACCCATCCCATGGGTCCCAAATCTCCAGGTTCAAGGGCATCGTCCTACATTGAAAACATGCATGAGAAACCCCGAAGATGGCACACCGTGTGATCGGGAAAGGTTTCTAAAACGCACCTCATTTCTCATCTCCTTGTGCTCCGGTTCGCCATTCCAGCCGCTTTACTAGCAATCTCTCTCCTTGGAGAATCAGCACCTTTATCCTCCTGTTCCGTACAGGTTGCAATTTGTCCTGAGGATGAACGGGAAGAGGGGCAACCAATGAGAGACTAGCTCTAGGTGTTGGGACAGGCACAGGTCACTCTGTTTTCCCATCAGGAAGAAGAATTAACCACAGGCTCAGCCTGCCGCCAGGAACCAGAATACGGCCTGAAGCAATCCTGCGCTTTTGCGGCCAGCTCCCAAGAAAGCGAGTTGAATAATGGAGCTCAGGGGCACTGCAATTCACAAACCTGCAGACTTAGAAATGATAACTCTCGTCCACAAATATATTGAGGGAAGGCAACGAAGAGGATTTGAAAGCAAGGCAGAATTGCAGGAAACAGATTTCAGGAGGTAGATTCGAATCGCCTTTAAAGCACAGGAAAAGCGGCAAAACCTCGACAATGATGCCCTTGGACAAAAAGGGCGTATGCGTTTTTTCCTGAATATATTCAGGAAAAAACGCATACGCCCTTTTTGGCCAACCAAGCAACCTGGAAAGGCAAATCAGCGCTACAAAGAAGTCTCGCTTCCCATCGGTCAAAAGGGTCATGCTGAATAAAGGGTCAAAACCAGAAATGCAGGACAGGCCATGGAGAAATGGGAGCCTTGCTACGCTGAAGGGCGGGACGTAAATTGCCAACAGCCACTCTGGAGAAGTGTACGGTGTGTCCTGAAACATCTAAAAAACTCAGCTTAGAGAGCTTGGGCACTTCCACTCATGGGCGTATAAATTGGGAAAACTAAAAATCAGCAAGACACAGGCACCCCAAAGTTTTGGGCTACTCTGTTGACAAGAACCTCCACTTCGTTACACCTTAAATATCCGAGGAAAGAGAAGAATGGATAAAGAAGTTGTGGTCCTTATGTACAATGGAATATCACTCAGCCATGAAATCAATGTCATAAGGCTAGTAGCAGCATGATGAGTGGATTTAGGTATGACGATTCTAAGTGAAATAAGTCCCACAGAAAAAGACACTTATCATGAGATATCACTTATAGAGGGAATGTAAAAACCGCTACCCTTGAACTGAATTACAAAACAGAACGGAGTCACACATTTAGAAAACACACTATGGCTGCTTAACGGGAAAGGTGAGGTGGGGTGATGCATAAAACAAGGGTTTCAAATTAGCTCAGATACCGTTCCATGAACCCAATATGTAATAGACAAGACCTACTCCTTGCTCAGTGAACTGGACTCAACACCCCCTATTCACCGCCCAAGAATATATCTGACTAGTAAGAATCTTAAAACCTATGTATTGATATCTCTCTGTAAGTGAGTCAAGTGGGTGTAAAGCGGCATAAACACAGCAGTGAAAAGCAGCTAAACCCCATTATAAAAATCAATTACTTTTCAAAACCCGTGAAACAAAGACAGTGAAAGAGAGAGAAATTCTTACAAAATTCGTTCAGGGGCTGTGATGCCACCTGGATTGACCATATCTAGACCCACAGCTGATTGAGACATATGGGTGGACACTCTTGGGGCTGAGAGGTTTGGTGAGGTTGGGTGAGCTAACGCAGACCCTTTAAATTAATACGGCGTGGTACCCATCCCATGGGTCCCAAATCTCCAGGTTCAAGGGCATCGTCCTACATTGAAAACATGCATGAGAAACCCCGAAGATGGCACACCGTGTGATCGGGAAAGGTTTCTAAAACGCACCTCATTTCTCATCTCCTTGTGCTCCGGCTCGCCATTCCAGCCGCTTTACTAGCAATCTCTCTCCTTGGAGAATCAGCACCTTTATCCTCCTGTTCCGTACAGGTTGCAATTTGTCCTGAGGATGAACGGGAAGAGGGGCAACCAATGAGAGACTAGCTCTAGGTGTTGGGACAGGCACAGGTCACTCTGTTTTCCCATCAGGAAGAAGAATTAACCACAGGCTCAGCCTGCCGCCAGGAACCAGAATACGGCCTGAAGCAATCCTGCGCTTTTGCGGCCAGCTCCCAAGAAAGCGAGTTGAATAATGGAGCTCAGGGGCACTGCAATTCACAAACCTGCAGACTTACAAATGATAACTCTCGTCCACAAATATATTGAGGGAAGGCAACGAAGAGGATTTGAAAGCAAGGCAGAATTGCAGGAAACAGATTTCAGGAGGTAGATTCGAATCGCCTTTAAAGCACAGGAAAAGCGGCAAAACCTCGACAGTGATGCCCTTGGCCAAAAAGGGCGTATGCGTTTTTTCCTGAATATATTCAGGAAAAAACGCATACGCCCTTTTTGGCCAACCAAGCAACCTGGAAAGGCAAATCAGCGCTACAAAGAAGTCTCGCTTCCCATCGGTCAAAAGGGCCATGCTGAAAAAAGTGTCAAAACCAGAAATGCAGGACAGGCCATGGAGAAATGGGAGCCTTGCTACACTGATGGGCGGGATGTAAATTGCCAACAGCCACTCTGGAGAAGTGTACGGTGTGTCCTGAAACATCTAAAAAACTCAGCTTAGAGAGCATAGGGCACTTCCACTCATGGGCGTATAAATTGGGAAAACTAAAAATCAGCAAGACACAGGCACCCCAAAGTTTTGGGCTACTCTGTTGACAAGAACCTCCACTTCGTTACACCTTAAATATCCCAGGAAAGAGAAGAATGGATAAAGAAGATGTGGTCCTTATATACAATGGAATATCACTCAGCCATGAAATCAATGTCATAAGGCTAGTAGCAGCATGATGAGTGGATTTAGCTATGACGATTCTAAGTGAAATAAGTCACACAGAAAAAGACACTTATCATGAGATATCACTTATAGAGGGAATGTAAAAACCGCTCCCCTTGAACTGAATTACAAAACAGAACAGAATCACACGTTTAGAAAACAGACTATGGCTGCTTAACGGGAAAGGTGAGGTGGGGTGATGCATAAAACAAGGGTTTCAAATTAGCTCAGATATCGTTCCATAAACCCAATATGTAATAGACAAGACCTACTCCTTGCTCAGTGAACTGGACTCAACACCCCCTATTCACCGCCCAGGAATATATCAGACTAGTAAGAATCTTCAAACCTATGTATTGATATCTCTCTGTAAGTGAGTCAAGTGGGTGTAAAGCGGCATAAACACAGCAGTGAAAAGCAGCCAAACCCCATTATAAAAATCAATTACTTTTCAAAACCCGTGAAACAAAGACAGTGAAAGAGAGAGAAATTCTTACAAAATTCGTTCAGGGGCTGTGATGCCACCTGGATTGACCATATCTAGACCCACAGCTGATTGAGACATATGGGTGGACACTCTTGGGGCTGAGAGGTTTGGTGAGGTTGGGTGAGCTAACGCAGACCCTTTAAATTAATACGGCGTGGTACCCATCCCATGGGTCCCAAATCTCCAGGTTCAAGGGCATCGTCCTACATTGAAAACATGCATGAGAAACCCCGAAGATGGCACACCGTGTGATCGGGAAAGGTTTCTAAAACGCACCTCATTTCTCATCTCCTTGTGCTCCGGCTCGCCATTCCAGCCGCTTTACTAGCAATCTCTCTCCTTGGAGAATCAGCACCTTTATCCTCCTGTTCCGTACAGGTTGCAATTTGTCCTGAGGATGAACGGGAAGAGGGGCAACCAATGAGAGACTAGCTCTAGGTGTTGGGACAGGCACAGGTCACTCTGTTTTCCCATCAGGAAGAAGAATTAACCACAGGCTCAGCCTGCCGCCAGGAACCAGAATACGGCCTGAAGCAATCCTGCGCTTTTGCGGCCAGCTCCCAAGAAAGCGAGTTGAAGAATGGAGCTCAGGGGCACTGCAATTCACAAACCTGCAGACTTACAAATGATAACTCTCGTCCACAAATATATTGAGGGAAGGCAACGAAGAGGATTTGAAAGCAAGGCAGAATTGCAGGAAACAGATTTCAGGAGGTAGATTCGAATCGCCTTTAAAGCACAGGAAAAGCATCAAAACCTCGACAATGATGCCCTTGGCCAAAAAGGGCGTATGCGTTTTTTCCTGAATATATTCAGGAAAAAACGCATACGCCCTTTTTGGCCAACCAAGCAACCTGGAAAGGCAAATCAGCGCTACAAAGAAGTCTCGCTTCCCATCGGTCAAAAGGGCCATGCTGAAAAAAGTGTCAAAACCAGAAATGCAGGACAGGCCATGGAGAAATGGGAGCCTTGCTACACTGATGGGCGGGATGTAAATTGCCAACAGCCACTCTGGAGAAGTGTACGGTGTGTCCTGAAACATCTAAAAAACTCAGCTTAGAGAGCATAGGGCACTTCCACTCATGGGCGTATAAATTGGGAAAACTAAAAATCAGCAAGACACAGGCACCCCAAAGTTTTGGGCTACTCTGTTGACAAGAACCTCCACTTCGTTACACCTTAAATATCCCAGGAAAGAGAAGAATGGATAAAGAAGATGTGGTCCTTATATACAATGGAATATCACTCAGCCATGAAATCAATGTCATAAGGCTAGTAGCAGCATGATGAGTGGATTTAGCTCTGACGATTCTAAGTGAAATAAGTCACACAGAAAAAGACACTTATCATGAGATATCACTTATAGAGGGAATGTAAAAACCGCTCCCCTTGAACTGAATTACAAAACAGAACAGAATCACACGTTTAGAAAACAGACTATGGCTGCTTAACGGGAAAGGTGAGGTGGGGTGATGCATAAAACAAGGGTTTCAAATTAGCTCAGATATCGTTCCATAAACCCAATATGTAATAGACAAGACCTACTCCTTGCTCAGTGAACTGGACTCAACACCCCCTATTCACCGCCCAGGAATATATCAGACTAGTAAGAATCTTCAAACCTATGTATTGATATCTCTCTGTAAGTGAGTCAAGTGGGTGTAAAGCGGCATAAACACAGCAGTGAAAAGCAGCCAAACCCCATTATAAAAATCAATTACTTTTCAAAACCCGTGAAACAAAGACAGTGAAAGAGAGAGAAATTCTTACAAAATTCGTTCAGGGGCTGTGATGCCACCTGGATTGACCATATCTAGACCCACAGCTGATTGAGACATATGGGTGGACACTCTTGGGGCTGAGAGGTTTGGTGAGGTTGGGTGAGCTAACGCAGACCCTTTAAATTAATACGGCGTGGTACCCATCCCATGGGTCCCAAATCTCCAGGTTCAAGGGCATCGTCCTACATTGAAAACATGCATGAGAAACCCCGAAGATGGCACACCGTGTGATCGGGAAAGGTTTCTAAAACGCACCTCATTTCTCATCTCCTTGTGCTCCGGCTCGCCATTCCAGCCGCTTTACTAGCAATCTCTCTCCTTGGAGAATCAGCACCTTTATCCTCCTGTTCCGTACAGGTTGCAATTTGTCCTGAGGATGAACGGGAAGAGGGGCAACCAATGAGAGACTAGCTCTAGGTGTTGGGACAGGCACAGGTCACTCTGTTTTCCCATCAGGAAGAAGAATTAACCACAGGCTCAGCCTGCCGCCAGGAACCAGAATACGGCCTGAAGCAATCCTGCGCTTTTGCGGCCAGCTCCCAAGAAAGCGAGTTGAAGAATGGAGCTCAGGGGCACTGCAATTCACAAACCTGCAGACTTAGAAATGATAACTCTTGTCCACAAATATATTGAGGGAAGGCAACGAAGAGGATTTGAAAGCAAGGCAGAATTGCAGGAAACAGATTTCAGGAGGTAGATTCGAATCGCCTTTAAAGCACAGGAAAAGCATCAAAACCTCGACAATGATGCCCTTGGCCAAAAAGGGCGGATGCGTTTTTTCCTGAATATATTCAGGAAAAAACGCATACGCCCTTTTTGGCCAACCAAGCAACCTGGAAAGGCAAATCAGCGCTACAAAGAAGTCTCGCTTCCCATCGGTCAAAAGGGCCATGCTGAAAAAAGTGTCAAAACCAGAAATGCAGGACAGGCCATGGAGAAATGGGAGCCTTGCTACACTGATGGGCGGGATGTAAATTGCCAACAGCCACTCTGGAGAAGTGTACGGTGTGTCCTGAAACATCTAAAAAACTCAGCTTAGAGAGCATAGGGCACTTCCACTCATGGGCGTATAAATTGGGAAAACTAAAAATCAGCAAGACACAGGCACCCCAAAGTTTTGGGCTACTCTGTTGACAAGAACCTCCACTTCGTTACACCTTAAATATCCCAGGAAAGAGAAGAATGGATAAAGAAGATGTGGTCCTTATATACAATGGAATATCACTCAGCCATGAAATCAATGTCATAAGGCTAGTAGCAGCATGATGAGTGGATTTAGCTATGACGATTCTAAGTGAAATAAGTCACACAGAAAAAGACACTTATCATGAGATATCACTTATAGAGGGAATGTAAAAACCGCTACCCTTGAACTGAATTACAAAACAGAACAGAATCACACGTTTAGAAAACAGACTATGGCTGCTTAACGGGAAAGGTGAGGTGGGGTGATGCATAAAACAAGGGTTTCAAATTAGCTCAGATATCGTTCCATAAACCCAATATGTAATAGACAAGACCTACTCCTTGCTCAGTGAACTGGACTCAACACCCCCTATTCACCGCCCAGGAATATATCAGACTAGTAAGAATCTTCAAACCTATGTATTGATATCTCTCTGTAAGTGAGTCAAGTGGGTGTAAAGCGGCATAAACACAGCAGTGAAAAGCAGCCAAACCCCATTATAAAAATCAATTACTTTTCAAAACCCGTGAAACAAAGACAGTGAAAGAGAGAGAAATTCTTACAAAATTCGTTCAGGGGCTGTGATGCCACCTGGATTGACCATATCTAGACCCACAGCTGATTGAGACATATGGGTGGACACTCTTGGGGCTGAGAGGTTTGGTGAGGTTGGGTGAGCTAACGCAGACCCTTTAAATTAATACGGCGTGGTACCCATCCCATGGGTCCCAAATCTCCAGGTTCAAGGGCATCGTCCTACATTGAAAACATGCATGAGAAACCCCGAAGATGGCACACCGTGTGATCGGGAAAGGTTTCTAAAACGCACCTCATTTCTCATCTCCTTGTGCTCCGGCTCGCCATTCCAGCCGCTTTACTAGCAATCTCTCTCCTTGGAGAATCAGCACCTTTATCCTCCTGTTCCGTACAGGTTGCAATTTGTCCTGAGGATGAACGGGAAGAGGGGCAACCAATGAGAGACTAGCTCTAGGTGTTGGGACAGGCACAGGTCACTCTGTTTTCCCATCAGGAAGAAGAATTAACCACAGGCTCAGCCTGCCGCCAGGAACCAGAATACGGCCTGAAGCAATCCTGCGCTTTTGCGGCCAGCTCCCAAGAAAGCGAGTTGAATAATGGAGCTCAGGGGCACTGCAATTCACAAACCTGCAGACTTAGAAATGATAACTCTCGTCCACAAATATATTGAGGGAAGGCAACGAAGAGGATTTGAAAGCAAGGCAGAATTGCAGGAAACAGATTTCAGGAGGTAGATTCGAATCGCCTTTAAAGCACAGGAAAAGCGGCAAAACCTCGACAGTGATGCCCTTGGCCAAAAAGGGCGTATGCGTTTTTTCCTGAATATATTCAGGAAAAAACGCATACGCCCTTTTTGGCCAACCAAGCAACCTGGAAAGGCAAATCAGCGCTACAAAGAAGTCGCGCTTCCCATCGGTCAAAAGGGCGATGCTGAATAAAGTGTCAAAACCAGAAATGCAGGACAGGCCATGGAGAAATGGGAGCCTTGCTACGCTGATGGGCCGGATGTAAATTGCCAACAGCCACTCTGGAGAAATGTACGGTGTGTCCTGAAACATCTAAAAAACTCAGCTTAGAGAGCATAGGGCACTTCCACTCATGGGCGTATAAATAGGGAAAACTAAAACTCAGCAAGACACAGGCACCCCAAAGTTTTGGGCTTCTCTGTTGACAAGAACCTCCACTTCGTTACACCTTAAATATCCCAGGAAAGAGAAGAATGGATAAAGAAGTTGTGGTCCTTATGTACAATGGAATATCACTCAGCCATGAAATCAATGTCATAAGGCTAGTAGCAGCATGATGAGTGGATTTAGCTATGACGATTCTAAGTGAAATAAATCACACAGAAAAAGACACTTATCATAAGATATCACTTATAGAGGGAATGTAAAAACCGCTACCCTTGAACTGCATTACAAAATAGAACAGAGTCACACGTTTAGAAAACACACTATGGCTGCTTAACGGGAAAGGTGAGGTGGGGTGATGCATAAATCAAGGGTTTCAAATTAGCTCAGATACCGTTCCATAAACCCAATATGTAATAGACAAGACCTACTCCTTGCTCAGTGAACTGGACTCAACACCCCCTATTCACCGCCCAAGAATATATCTCACTAGTAAGAATCTTCAAACCTATGTATTGATATCTCTCTGTAAGTGAGTCAAGTGGGTGTAAAGCGGCATAAACACAGCAGTGAAAAGCAGCTAAACCCCATTATAAAAATCAATTACTTTTCAAAACCCGTGAAACAAAGACAGTGAAAGAGAGAGAAATTCTTACAAAATTCGTTCAGGGGCTGTGATGCCACCTGGATTGACCATATCTAGACCCACAGCTGATTGAGACATATGGGTGGACACTCTTGGGGCTGAGAGGTTTGGTGAGGTTGGGTGAGCTAACGCAGACCCTTTAAATTAATACGGCGTGGTACCCATCCCATGGGTCCCAAATCTCCAGGTTCAAGGGCATCGTCCTACATTGAAAACATGCATGAGAAACCCCGAAGATGGCACACCGTGTGATCGGGAAAGGTTTCTAAAACGCACCTCATTTCTCATCTCCTTGTGCTCCGGTTCGCCATTCCAGCCGCTTTACTAGCAATCTCTCTCCTTGGAGAATCAGCACCTTTATCCTCCTGTTCCGTACAGGTTGCAATTTGTCCTGAGGATGAACGGGAAGAGGGGCAACCAATGAGAGACTAGCTCTAGGTGTTGGGACAGGCACAGGTCACTCTGTTTTCCCATCAGGAAGAAGAATTAACCACAGGCTCAGCCTGCCGCCAGGAACCAGAATACGGCCTGAAGCAATCCTGCGCTTTTGCGGCCAGCTCCCAAGAAAGCGAGTTGAATAATGGAGCTCAGGGGCACTGCAATTCACAAACCTGCAGACTTAGAAATGATAACTCTCGTCCACAAATATATTGAGGGAAGGCAACGAAGAGGATTTGAAAGCAAGGCAGAATTGCAGGAAACAGATTTCAGGAGGTAGATTCGAATCGCCTTTAAAGCACAGGAAAAGCGGCAAAACCTCGACAATGATGCCCTTGGACAAAAAGGGCGTATGCGTTTTTTCCTGAATATATTCAGGAAAAAACGCATACGCCCTTTTTGGCCAACCAAGCAACCTGGAAAGGCAAATCAGCGCTACAAAGAAGTCTCGCTTCCCATCGGTCAAAAGGGTCATGCTGAATAAAGGGTCAAAACCAGAAATGCAGGACAGGCCATGGAGAAATGGGAGCCTTGCTACGCTGAAGGGCGGGACGTAAATTGCCAACAGCCACTCTGGAGAAGTGTACGGTGTGTCCTGAAACATCTAAAAAACTCAGCTTAGAGAGCTTGGGCACTTCCACTCATGGGCGTATAAATTGGGAAAACTAAAAATCAGCAAGACACAGGCACCCCAAAGTTTTGGGCTACTCTGTTGACAAGAACCTCCACTTCGTTACACCTTAAATATCCGAGGAAAGAGAAGAATGGATAAAGAAGTTGTGGTCCTTATGTACAATGGAATATCACTCAGCCATGAAATCAATGTCATAAGGCTAGTAGCAGCATGATGAGTGGATTTAGGTATGACGATTCTAAGTGAAATAAGTCCCACAGAAAAAGACACTTATCATGAGATATCACTTATAGAGGGAATGTAAAAACCGCTACCCTTGAACTGAATTACAAAACAGAACGGAGTCACACATTTAGAAAACACACTATGGCTGCTTAACGGGAAAGGTGAGGTGGGGTGATGCATAAAACAAGGGTTTCAAATTAGCTCAGATACCGTTCCATGAACCCAATATGTAATAGACAAGACCTACTCCTTGCTCAGTGAACTGGACTCAACACCCCCTATTCACCGCCCAAGAATATATCTGACTAGTAAGAATCTTAAAACCTATGTATTGATATCTCTCTGTAAGTGAGTCAAGTGGGTGTAAAGCGGCATAAACACAGCAGTGAAAAGCAGCTAAACCCCATTATAAAAATCAATTACTTTTCAAAACCCGTGAAACAAAGACAGTGAAAGAGAGAGAAATTCTTACAAAATTCGTTCAGGGGCTGTGATGCCACCTGGATTGACCATATCTAGACCCACAGCTGATTGAGACATATGGGTGGACACTCTTGGGGCTGAGAGGTTTGGTGAGGTTGGGTGAGCTAACGCAGACCCTTTAAATTAATACGGCGTGGTACCCATCCCATGGGTCCCAAATCTCCAGGTTCAAGGGCATCGTCCTACATTGAAAACATGCATGAGAAACCCCGAAGATGGCACACCGTGTGATCGGGAAAGGTTTCTAAAACGCACCTCATTTCTCATCTCCTTGTGCTCCGGCTCGCCATTCCAGCCGCTTTACTAGCAATCTCTCTCCTTGGAGAATCAGCACCTTTATCCTCCTGTTCCGTACAGGTTGCAATTTGTCCTGAGGATGAACGGGAAGAGGGGCAACCAATGAGAGACTAGCTCTAGGTGTTGGGACAGGCACAGGTCACTCTGTTTTCCCATCAGGAAGAAGAATTAACCACAGGCTCAGCCTGCCGCCAGGAACCAGAATACGGCCTGAAGCAATCCTGCGCTTTTGCGGCCAGCTCCCAAGAAAGCGAGTTGAATAATGGAGCTCAGGGGCACTGCAATTCACAAACCTGCAGACTTAGAAATGATAACTCTCGTCCACAAATATATTGAGGGAAGGCAACGAAGAGGATTTGAAAGCAAGGCAGAATTGCAGGAAACAGATTTCAGGAGGTAGATTCGAATCGCCTTTAAAGCACAGGAAAAGCGGCAAAACCTCGACAGTGATGCCCTTGGCCAAAAAGGGCGTATGCGTTTTTTCCTGAATATATTCAGGAAAAAACGCATACGCCCTTTTTGGCCAACCAAGCAACCTGGAAAGGCAAATCAGCGCTACAAAGAAGTCGCGCTTCCCATCGGTCAAAAGGGCGATGCTGAATAAAGTGTCAAAACCAGAAATGCAGGACAGGCCATGGAGAAATGGGAGCCTTGCTACGCTGATGGGCCGGATGTAAATTGCCAACAGCCACTCTGGAGAAATGTACGGTGTGTCCTGAAACATCTAAAAAACTCAGCTTAGAGAGCATAGGGCACTTCCACTCATGGGCGTATAAATAGGGAAAACTAAAACTCAGCAAGACACAGGCACCCCAAAGTTTTGGGCTTCTCTGTTGACAAGAACCTCCACTTCGTTACACCTTAAATATCCCAGGAAAGAGAAGAATGGATAAAGAAGTTGTGGTCCTTATGTACAATGGAATATCACTCAGCCATGAAATCAATGTCATAAGGCTAGTAGCAGCATGATGAGTGGATTTAGCTATGACGATTCTAAGTGAAATAAATCACACAGAAAAAGACACTTATCATAAGATATCACTTATAGAGGGAATGTAAAAACCGCTACCCTTGAACTGCATTACAAAATAGAACAGAGTCACACGTTTAGAAAACACACTATGGCTGCTTAACGGGAAAGGTGAGGTGGGGTGATGCATAAATCAAGGGTTTCAAATTAGCTCAGATACCGTTCCATAAACCCAATATGTAATAGACAAGACCTACTCCTTGCTCAGTGAACTGGACTCAACACCCCCTATTCACCGCCCAAGAATATATCTCACTAGTAAGAATCTTCAAACCTATGTATTGATATCTCTCTGTAAGTGAGTCAAGTGGGTGTAAAGCGGCATAAACACAGCAGTGAAAAGCAGCTAAACCCCATTATAAAAATCAATTACTTTTCAAAACCCGTGAAACAAAGACAGTGAAAGAGAGAGAAATTCTTACAAAATTCGTTCAGGGGCTGTGATGCCACCTGGATTGACCATATCTAGACCCACAGCTGATTGAGACATATGGGTGGACACTCTTGGGGCTGAGAGGTTTGGTGAGGTTGGGTGAGCTAACGCAGACCCTTTAAATTAATACGGCGTGGTACCCATCCCATGGGTCCCAAATCTCCAGGTTCAAGGGCATCGTCCTACATTGAAAACATGCATGAGAAACCCCGAAGATGGCACACCGTGTGATCGGGAAAGGTTTCTAAAACGCACCTCATTTCTCATCTCCTTGTGCTCCGGTTCGCCATTCCAGCCGCTTTACTAGCAATCTCTCTCCTTGGAGAATCAGCACCTTTATCCTCCTGTTCCGTACAGGTTGCAATTTGTCCTGAGGATGAACGGGAAGAGGGGCAACCAATGAGAGACTAGCTCTAGGTGTTGGGACAGGCACAGGTCACTCTGTTTTCCCATCAGGAAGAAGAATTAACCACAGGCTCAGCCTGCCGCCAGGAACCAGAATACGGCCTGAAGCAATCCTGCGCTTTTGCGGCCAGCTCCCAAGAAAGCGAGTTGAATAATGGAGCTCAGGGGCACTGCAATTCACAAACCTGCAGACTTAGAAATGATAACTCTCGTCCACAAATATATTGAGGGAAGGCAACGAAGAGGATTTGAAAGCAAGGCAGAATTGCAGGAAACAGATTTCAGGAGGTAGATTCGAATCGCCTTTAAAGCACAGGAAAAGCGGCAAAACCTCGACAATGATGCCCTTGGACAAAAAGGGCGTATGCGTTTTTTCCTGAATATATTCAGGAAAAAACGCATACGCCCTTTTTGGCCAACCAAGCAACCTGGAAAGGCAAATCAGCGCTACAAAGAAGTCTCGCTTCCCATCGGTCAAAAGGGTCATGCTGAATAAAGGGTCAAAACCAGAAATGCAGGACAGGCCATGGAGAAATGGGAGCCTTGCTACGCTGAAGGGCGGGACGTAAATTGCCAACAGCCACTCTGGAGAAGTGTACGGTGTGTCCTGAAACATCTAAAAAACTCAGCTTAGAGAGCTTGGGCACTTCCACTCATGGGCGTATAAATTGGGAAAACTAAAAATCAGCAAGACACAAGCACCCCAAAGTTTTGGGCTACTCTGTTGACAAGAACCTCCACTTCGTTACACCTTAAATATCCGAGGAAAGAGAAGAATGGATAAAGAAGTTGTGGTCCTTATGTACAATGGAATATCACTCAGCCATGAAATCAATGTCATAAGGCTAGTAGCAGCATGATGAGTGGATTTAGCTATGACGATTCTAAGTGAAATAAGTCCCACAGAAAAAGACACTTATCATGAGATATCACTTATAGAGGGAATGTAAAAACCGCTACCCTTGAACTGAATTACAAAACAGAACGGAGTCACACATTTAGAAAACACACTATGGCTGCTTAACGGGAAAGGTGAGGTGGGGTGATGCATAAAACAAGGGTTTCAAATTAGCTCAGATACCGTTCCATGAACCCAATATGTAATAGACAAGACCTACTCCTTGCTCAGTGAACTGGACTCAACACCCCCTATTCACCGCCCAAGAATATATCTGTCTAGTAAGAATCTTCAAACCTATGTATTGATATCTCTCTGTAAGTGAGTCAAGTGGGTGTAAAGCGGCATAAACACAGCAGTGAAAAGCAGCTAAACCCCATTATAAAAATCAATTACTTTTCAAAACCCGTGAAACAAAGACAGTGAAAGAGAGAGAAATTCTTACAAAATTCGTTCAGGGGCTGTGATGCCACCTGGATTGACCATATCTAGACCCACAGCTGATTGAGACATATGGGTGGACACTCTTGGGGCTGAGAGGTTTGGTGAGGTTGGGTGAGCTAACGCAGACCCTTTAAATTAATACGGCGTGGTACCCATCCCATGGGTCCCAAATCTCCAGGTTCAAGGGCATCGTCCTACATTGAAAACATGCATGAGAAACCCCGAAGATGGCACACCGTGTGATCGGGAAAGGTTTCTAAAACGCACCTCATTTCTCATCTCCTTGTGCTCCGGCTCGCCATTCCAGCCGCTTTACTAGCAATCTCTCTCCTTGGAGAATCAGCACCTTTATCCTCCTGTTCCGTACAGGTTGCAATTTGTCCTGAGGATGAACGGGAAGAGGGGCAACCAATGAGAGACTAGCTCTAGGTGTTGGGACAGGCACAGGTCACTCTGTTTTCCCATCAGGAAGAAGAATTAACCACAGGCTCAGCCTGCCGCCAGGAACCAGAATACGGCCTGAAGCAATCCTGCGCTTTTGCGGCCAGCTCCCAAGAAAGCGAGTTGAAGAATGGAGCTCAGGGGCACTGCAATTCACAAACCTGCAGACTTACAAATGATAACTCTCGTCCACAAATATATTGAGGGAAGGCAACGAAGAGGATTTGAAAGCAAGGCAGAATTGCAGGAAACAGATTTCAGGAGGTAGATTCGAATCGCCTTTAAAGCACAGGAAAAGCATCAAAACCTCGACAATGATGCCCTTGGCCAAAAAGGGCGTATGCGTTTTTTCCTGAATATATTCAGGAAAAAACGCATACGCCCTTTTTGGCCAACCAAGCAACCTGGAAAGGCAAATCAGCGCTACAAAGAAGTCTCGCTTCCCATCGGTCAAAAGGGCCATGCTGAAAAAAGTGTCAAAACCAGAAATGCAGGACAGGCCATGGAGAAATGGGAGCCTTGCTACACTGATGGGCGGGATGTAAATTGCCAACAGCCACTCTGGAGAAGTGTACGGTGTGTCCTGAAACATCTAAAAAACTCAGCTTAGAGAGCATAGGGCACTTCCACTCATGGGCGTATAAATTGGGAAAACTAAAAATCAGCAAGACACAGGCACCCCAAAGTTTTGGGCTACTCTGTTGACAAGAACCTCCACTTTGTTACACCTTAAATATCCCAGGAAAGAGAAGAATGGATAAAGAAGATGTGGTCCTTATATACAATGGAATATCACTCAGCCATGAAATCAATGTCATAAGGCTAGTAGCAGCATGATGAGTGGATTTAGCTATGACGATTCTAAGTGAAATAAGTCACACAGAAAAAGACACTTATCATGAGATATCACTTATAGAGGGAATGTAAAAACCGCTCCCCTTGAACTGAATTACAAAACAGAACAGAATCACACGTTTAGAAAACAGACTATGGCTGCTTAACGGGAAAGGTGAGGTGGGGTGATGCATAAAACAAGGGTTTCAAATTAGCTCAGATATCGTTCCATAAACCCAATATGTAATAGACAAGACCTACTCCTTGCTCAGTGAACTGGACTCAACACCCCCTATTCACCGCCCAGGAATATATCAGACTAGTAAGAATCTTCAAACCTATGTATTGATATCTCTCTGTAAGTGAGTCAAGTGGGTGTAAAGCGGCATAAACACAGCAGTGAAAAGCAGCCAAACCCCATTATAAAAATCAATTACTTTTCAAAACCCGTGAAACAAAGACAGTGAAAGAGAGAGAAATTCTTACAAAATTCGTTCAGGGGCTGTGATGCCACCTGGATTGACCATATCTAGACCCACAGCTGATTGAGACATATGGGTGGACACTCTTGGGGCTGAGAGGTTTGGTGAGGTTGGGTGAGCTAACGCAGACCCTTTAAATTAATACGGCGTGGTACCCATCCCATGGGTCCCAAATCTCCAGGTTCAAGGGCATCGTCCTACATTGAAAACATGCATGAGAAACCCCGAAGATGGCACACCGTGTGATCGGGAAAGGTTTCTAAAACGCACCTCATTTCTCATCTCCTTGTGCTCCGGCTCGCCAT
Source organism: Balaenoptera borealis (assembly GCF_965194805.1). NCBI lineage: Eukaryota > Metazoa > Chordata > Mammalia > Artiodactyla > Balaenopteridae > Balaenoptera > Balaenoptera borealis. Next base: position 95,396,085 of record NC_138873.1, read on the forward strand.
TCCAGCCGCTTTACTAGCAATCTCTCTCCTTGGAGAATCAGCACCTTTATCCTCCTGTTCCGTACAGGTTGCAATTTGTCCTGAGGATGAACGGGAAGAGGGGCAACCAATGAGAGACTAGCTCTAGGTGTTGGGACAGGCACAGGTCACTCTGTTTTCCCATCAGGAAGAAGAATTAACCACAGGCTCAGCCTGCCGCCAGGAACCAGAATACGGCCTGAAGCAATCCTGCGCTTTTGCGGCCAGCTCCCAAGAAAGCGAGTTGAAGAATGGAGCTCAGGGGCACTGCAATTCACAAACCTGCAGACTTACAAATGATAACTCTCGTCCACAAATATATTGAGGGAAGGCAACGAAGAGGATTTGAAAGCAAGGCAGAATTGCAGGAAACAGATTTCAGGAGGTAGATTCGAATCGCCTTTAAAGCACAGGAAAAGCGGCAAAACCTCGACAATGATGCCCTTGGCCAAAAAGGGCGTATGCGTTTTTTCCTGAATATATTCAGGAAAAAACGCATACGCCCTTTTTGGCCAACCAAGCAACCTGGAAAGGCAAATCAGCGCTACAAAGAAGTCTCGCTTCCCATCGGTCAAAAGGGCCATGCTGAAAAAAGTGTCAAAACCAGAAATGCAGGACAGGCCATGGAGAAATGGGAGCCTTGCTACACTGATGGGCGGGATGTAAATTGCCAACAGCCACTCTGGAGAAGTGTACGGTGTGTCCTGAAACATCTAAAAAACTCAGCTTAGAGAGCATAGGGCACTTCCACTCATGGGCGTATAAATTGGGAAAACTAAAAATCAGCAAGACACAGGCACCCCAAAGTTTTGGGCTACTCTGTTGACAAGAACCTCCACTTCGTTACACCTTAAATATCCCAGGAAAGAGAAGAATGGATAAAGAAGATGTGGTCCTTATATACAATGGAATATCACTCAGCCATGAAATCAATGTCATAAGGCTAGTAGCAGCATGATGAGTGGATTTAGCTATGACGATTCTAAGTGAAATAAGTCACACAGAAAAAGACACTTATCATGAGATATCACTTATAGAGGGAATGTAAAAACCGCTCCCCTTGAACTGAATTACAAAACAGAACAGAATCACACGTTTAGAAAACAGACTATGGCTGCTTAACGGGAAAGGTGAGGTGGGGTGATGCATAAAACAAGGGTTTCAAATTAGCTCAGATATCGTTCCATAAACCCAATATGTAATAGACAAGACCTACTCCTTGCTCAGTGAACTGGACTCAACACCCCCTATTCACCGCCCAGGAATATATCAGACTAGTAAGAATCTTCAAACCTATGTATTGATATCTCTCTGTAAGTGAGTCAAGTGGGTGTAAAGCGGCATAAACACAGCAGTGAAAAGCAGCCAAACCCCATTATAAAAATCAATTACTTTTCAAAACCCGTGAAACAAAGACAGTGAAAGAGAGAGAAATTCTTACAAAATTCGTTCAGGGGCTGTGATGCCACCTGGATTGACCATATCTAGACCCACAGCTGATTGAGACATATGGGTGGACACTCTTGGGGCTGAGAGGTTTGGTGAGGTTGGGTGAGCTAACGCAGACCCTTTAAATTAATACGGCGTGGTACCCATCCCATGGGTCCCAAATCTCCAGGTTCAAGGGCATCGTCCTACATTGAAAACATGCATGAGAAACCCCGAAGATTGCACACCGTGTGATCGGGAAAGGTTTCTAAAACGCACCTCATTTCTCATCTCCTTGTGCTCCGGCTCGCCATTCCAGCCGCTTTACTAGCAATCTCTCTCCTTGGAGAATCAGCACCTTTATCCTCCTGTTCCGTACAGGTTGCAATTTGTCCTGAGGATGAACGGGAAGAGGGGCAACCAATGAGAGACTAGCTCTAGGTGTTGGGACAGGCACAGGTCACTCTGTTTTCCCATCAGGAAGAAGAATTAACCACAGGCTCAGCCTGCCGCCAGGAACCAGAATACGGCCTGAAGCAATCCTGCGCTTTTGCGGCCAGCTCCCAAGAAAGCGAGTTGAATAATGGAGCTCAGGGGCACTGCAATTCACAAACCTGCAGACTTACAAATGATAACTCTCGTCCACAAATATATTGAGGGAAGGCAACGAAGAGGATTTGAAAGCAAGGCAGAATTGCAGGAAACAGATTTCAGGAGGTAGATTCGAATCGCCTTTAAAGCACAGGAAAAGCATCAAAACCTCGACAATGATGCCCTTGGCCAAAAAGGGCGTATGCGTTTTTTCCTGAATATATTCAGGAAAAAACGCATACGCCCTTTTTGGCCAACCAAGCAACCTGGAAAGGCAAATCAGCGCTACAAAGAAGTCTCGCTTCCCATCGGTCAAAAGGGCCATGCTGAAAAAAGTGTCAAAACCAGAAATGCAGGACAGGCCATGGAGAAATGGGAGCCTTGCTACACTGATGGGCGGGATGTAAATTGCCAACAGCCACTCTGGAGAAGTGTACGGTGTGTCCTGAAACATCTAAAAAACTCAGCTTAGAGAGCATAGGGCACTTCCACTCATGGGCGTATAAATTGGGAAAACTAAAAATCAGCAAGACACAGGCACCCCAAAGTTTTGGGCTACTCTGTTGACAAGAACCTCCACTTCGTTACACCTTAAATATCCCAGGAAAGAGAAGAATGGATAAAGAAGATGTGGTCCTTATATACAATGGAATATCACTCAGCCATGAAATCAATGTCATAAGGCTAGTAGCAGCATGATGAGTGGATTTAGCTATGACGATTCTAAGTGAAATAAGTCACACAGAAAAAGACACTTATCATGAGATATCACTTATAGAGGGAATGTAAAAACCGCTCCCCTTGAACTGAATTACAAAACAGAACAGAATCACACGTTTAGAAAACAGACTATGGCTGCTTAACGGGAAAGGTGAGGTGGGGTGATGCATAAAACAAGGGTTTCAAATTAGCTCAGATATCGTTCCATAAACCCAATATGTAATAGACAAGACCTACTCCTTGCTCAGTGAACTGGACTCAACACCCCCTATTCACTGCCCAGGAATATATCAGACTAGTAAGAATCTTCAAACCTATGTATTGATATCTCTCTGTAAGTGAGTCAAGTGGGTGTAAAGCGGCATAAACACAGCAGTGAAAAGCAGCCAAACCCCATTATAAAAATCAATTACTTTTCAAAACCCGTGAAACAAAGACAGTGAAAGAGAGAGAAATTCTTACAAAATTCGTTCAGGGGCTGTGATGCCACCTGGATTGACCATATCTAGACCCACAGCTGATTGAGACATATGGGTGGACACTCTTGGGGCTGAGAGGTTTGGTGAGGTTGGGTGAGCTAACGCAGACCCTTTAAATTAATACGGCGTGGTACCCATCCCATGGGTCCCAAATCTCCAGGTTCAAGGGCATCGTCCTACATTGAAAACATGCATGAGAAACCCCGAAGATGGCACACCGTGTGATCGGGAAAGGTTTCTAAAACGCACCTCATTTCTCATCTCCTTGTGCTCCGGCTCGCCATTCCAGCCGCTTTACTAGCAATCTCTCTCCTTGGAGAATCAGCACCTTTATCCTCCTGTTCCGTACAGGTTGCAATTTGTCCTGAGGATGAACGGGAAGAGGGGCAACCAATGAGAGACTAGCTCTAGGTGTTGGGACAGGCACAGGTCACTCTGTTTTCCCATCAGGAAGAAGAATTAACCACAGGCTCAGCCTGCCGCCAGGAACCAGAATACGGCCTGAAGCAATCCTGCGCTTTTGCGGCCAGCTCCCAAGAAAGCGAGTTGAATAATGGAGCTCAGGGGCACTGCAATTCACAAACCTGCAGACTTACAAATGATAACTCTCGTCCACAAATATATTGAGGGAAGGCAACGAAGAGGATTTGAAAGCAAGGCAGAATTGCAGGAAACAGATTTCAGGAGGTAGATTCGAATCGCCTTTAAAGCACAGGAAAAGCGGCAAAACCTCGACAATGATGCCCTTGGCCAAAAAGGGCGTATGCGTTTTTTCCTGAATATATTCAGGAAAAAACGCATACGCCCTTTTTGGCCAACCAAGCAACCTGGAAAGGCAAATCAGCGCTACAAAGAAGTCTCGCTTCCCATCGGTCAAAAGGGCCATGCTGAAAAAAGTGTCAAAACCAGAAATGCAGGACAGGCCATGGAGAAATGGGAGCCTTGCTACACTGATGGGCGGGATGTAAATTGCCAACAGCCACTCTGGAGAAGTGTACGGTGTGTCCTGAAACATCTAAAAAACTCAGCTTAGAGAGCATAGGGCACTTCCACTCATGGGCGTATAAATTGGGAAAACTAAAAATCAGCAAGACACAGGCACCCCAAAGTTTTGGGCTACTCTGTTGACAAGAACCTCCACTTCGTTACACCTTAAATATCCCAGGAAAGAGAAGAATGGATAAAGAAGATGTGGTCCTTATATACAATGGAATATCACTCAGCCATGAAATCAATGTCATAAGGCTAGTAGCAGCATGATGAGTGGATTTAGCTATGACGATTCTAAGTGAAATAAGTCCCACAGAAAAAGACACTTATCATGAGATATCACTTATAGAGGGAATGTAAAAACCGCTACCCTTGAACTGAATTACAAAACAGAACAGAATCACACGTTTAGAAAACAGACTATGGCTGCTTAACGGGAAAGGTGTGGTGGGGTGATGCATAAAACAAGGGTTTCAAATTAGCTCAGATATCGTTCCATAAACCCAATATGTAATAGACAAGACCTACTCCTTGCTCAGTGAACTGGACTCAACACCCCCTATTCACCGCCCAGGAATATATCAGACTAGTAAGAATCTTCAAACCTATGTATTGATATCTCTCTGTAAGTGAGTCAAGTGGGTGTAAAGCGGCATAAACACAGCAGTGAAAAGCAGCCAAACCCCATTATAAAAATCAATTACTTTTCAAAACCCGTGAAACAAAGACAGTGAAAGAGAGAGAAATTCTTACAAAATTCGTTCAGGGGCTGTGATGCCACCTGGATTGACCATATCTAGACCCACAGCTGATTGAGACATATGGGTGGACACTCTTGGGGCTGAGAGGTTTGGTGAGGTTGGGTGAGCTAACGCAGACCCTTTAAATTAATACGGCGTGGTACCCATCCCATGGGTCCCAAATCTCCAGGTTCAAGGGCATCGTCCTACATTGAAAACATGCATGAGAAACCCCGAAGATGGCACACCGTGTGATCGGGAAAGGTTTCTAAAACGCACCTCATTTCTCATCTCCTTGTGCTCCGGCTCGCCATTCCAGCCGCTTTACTAGCAATCTCTCTCCTTGGAGAATCAGCACCTTTATCCTCCTGTTCCGTACAGGTTGCAATTTGTCCTGAGGATGAACGGGAAGAGGGGCAACCAATGAGAGACTAGCTCTAGGTGTTGGGACAGGCACAGGTCACTCTGTTTTCCCATCAGGAAGAAGAATTAACCACAGGCTCAGCCTGCCGCCAGGAACCAGAATACGGCCTGAAGCAATCCTGCGCTTTTGCGGCCAGCTCCCAAGAAAGCGAGTTGAAGAATGGAGCTCAGGGGCACTGCAATTCACAAACCTGCAGACTTACAAATGATAACTCTCGTCCACAAATATATTGAGGGAAGGCAACGAAGAGGATTTGAAAGCAAGGCAGAATTGCAGGAAACAGATTTCAGGAGGTAGATTCGAATCGCCTTTAAAGCACAGGAAAAGCGGCAAAACCTCGACAATGATGCCCTTGGCCAAAAAGGGCGTATGCGTTTTTTCCTGAATATATTCAGGAAAAAACGCATACGCCCTTTTTGGCCAACCAAGCAACCTGGAAAGGCAAATCAGCGCTACAAAGAAGTCTCGCTTCCCATCGGTCAAAAGGGCCATTCTGAATAAAGTGTCAAAACCAGAAATGCAGGACAGGCCATGGAGAAATGGGAGCCTTGCTACACTGATGGGCGGGATGTAAATTGCCAACAGCCACTCTGGAGAAGTGTACGGTGTGTCCTGAAACATCTAAAAAACTCAGCTTAGAGAGCATAGGGCACTTCCACTCATGGGCGTATAAATTGGGAAAACTAAAAATCAGCAAGACACAGGCACCCCAAAGTTTTGGGCTACTCTGTTGACAAGAACCTCCACTTCGTTACACCTTAAATATCCCAGGAAAGAGAAGAATGGATAAAGAAGATGTGGTCCTTATATACAATGGAATATCACTCAGCCATGAAATCAATGTCATAAGGCTAGTAGCAGCATGATGAGTGGATTTAGCTATGACGATTCTAAGTGAAATAAGTCACACAGAAAAAGACACTTATCATGAGATATCACTTATAGAGGGAATGTAAAAACCGCTCCCCTTGAACTGAATTACAAAACAGAACAGAGTCACACGTTTAGAAAACACACTATGGCTGCTTAACGGGAAAGGTGAGGTGGGGTGATGCATAAAACAAGGGTTTCAAATTAGCTCAGATATCGTTCCATAAACCCAATATGTAATAGACAAGACCTACTCCTTGCTCAGTGAACTGGACTCAACACCCCCTATTCACCGCCCAAGAATATATCTGACTAGTAAGAATCTTCAAACCTATGTATTGATATCACTCTGTAAGTGAGTCAAGTGGGTGTAAAGCGGCATAAACACAGCAGTGGAAAGCAGCCAAACCCCATTATAAAAATCAATTACTTTTCAAAACCCGTGAAACAAAGACAGTGAAAGAGAGAGGAATTCTTACAAAATTCGTTCAGGGGCTGTGATGCCACCTGGATTGACCATATCTAGACCCACAGCTGATTGAGACATATGGGTGGACACTCTTGGGGCTGAGAGGTTTGGTGAGGTTGGGTGAGCTAACGCAGACCCTTTAAATTAATACGGCGTGGTACCCATCCCATGGGTCCCAAATCTCCAGGTTCAAGGGCATCGTCCTACATTGAAAACATGCATGAGAAACCCCGAAGATGGCACACCGTGTGATGGGGAAAGGTTTCTAAAACGCACCTCATTTCTCATCTCCTTGTGCTCCGGTTCGCCATTCCAGCCGCTTTACTAGCAATCTCTCTCCTTGGAGAATCAGCACCTTTATCCTCCTGTTCCGTACAGGTTGCAATTTGTCCTGAGGATGAACGGGAAGAGGGGCAACCAATGAGAGACTAGCTCTAGGTGTTGGGACAGGCACACGTCACTCTGTTTTCCCATCAGGAAGAAGAATTAACCACAGGCTCAGCCTTCCGCCAGGAACCAGAATACGGCCTGAAGCAATCCTGCGCTTTTGCGGCCAGCTCCCAAGAAAGCGAGTTGAATAATGGAGCTCAGGGGCACTGCAATTCACAAACCTGCAGACTTAGAAATGATAACTCTCGTCCACAAATATATTGAGGGAAGGCAACGAAGAGGATTTGAAAGCAAGGCAGAATTGCAGGAAACAGATTTCAGGAGGTACATTCGAATCGCCTTTAAAGCACAGGAAAAGCGGCAAAACCTCGACAGTGATGCACTTGGCCAAAAAGGGCGTATGCGTTTTTTCCTGAATATATTCAGGAAAAATCGCATACGCCCTTTTTGGCCAACCAAGCAACCTGGAAAGGCAAATCAGCGCTACAAAGAAGTCTCGCTTCCCATTGGTCAAAAGGGCCATGCTGAATAAAGTGTCAAAACCAGAAATGCAGGACAGGCCATGGAGAAATGGGAGCCTTGCTACGCTGATGGGCGGGACGTAAATTGCCAACAGCCACTCTGGAGAAGTGTACGGTGTGTCCTGAAACATCTAAAAAACTCAGCTTAGAGAGCTTGGGCACTTCCACTCATGGGCGTATAAATTGGGAAAACTAAAAATCAGCAAGACACAGGCACCCCAAATTTTGGGCTACTCTGTTGACAAAAACCTCCACTTCATTACACCTTAAATATCCGAGGAAAGAGAAGAATGGATAAAGAAGTTGTGGTCCTTATGTACAATGGAATATCACTCAGCCATGAAATCAATGTCATAAGGCTAGTAGCAGCATGATGAGTGGATTTAGGTATGACGATTCTAAGTGAAATAAATCACACAGAAAAAGACACTTATCATAAGATATCACTTATAGAGGGAATGTAAAAACCGCTACCCTTGAACTGCATTACAAAATAGAACAGAGTCACACGTTTAGAAAACACACTATGGCTGCTTAACGGGAAAGGTGAGGTGGGGTGATGCATAAATCAAGGGTTTCAAATTAGCTCAGATACCGTTCCATAAACCCAATATGTAATAGACAAGACCTACTCCTTGCTCAGTGAACTGGACTCAACACCCCCTATTCACCGCCCAAGAATATATCTCACTAGTAAGAATCTTCAAACCTATGTATTGATATCTCTCTGTAAGTGAGTCAAGTGGGTGTAAAGCGGCATAAACACAGCAGTGAAAAGCAGCTAAACCCCATTATAAAAATCAATTACTTTTCAAAACCCGTGAAACAAAGACAGTGAAAGAGAGAGAAATTCTTACAAAATTCGTTCAGGGGCTGTGATGCCACCTGGATTGACCATATCTAGACCCACAGCTGATTGAGACATATGGGTGGACACTCTTGGGGCTGAGAGGTTTGGTGAGGTTGGGTGAGCTAACGCAGACCCTTTAAATTAATACGGCGTGGTACCCATCCCATGGGTCCCAAATCTCCAGGTTCAAGGGCATCGTCCTACATTGAAAACATGCATGAGAAACCCCGAAGATGGCACACCGTGTGATCGGGAAAGGTTTCTAAAACGCACCTCATTTCTCATCTCCTTGTGCTCCGGCTCGCCATTCCAGCCGCTTTACTAGCAATCTCTCTCCTTGGAGAATCAGCACCTTTATCCTCCTGTTCCGTACAGGTTGCAATTTGTCCTGAGGATGAATGGGAAGAGGGGCAACCAATGAGAGACTAGCTCTAGGTGTTGGGACAGGCACAGGTCATTCTGTTTTCCCATCAGGAAGAAGAATTAACCACAGGCTCAGCCTGCCGCCAGGAACCAGAATACGGCCTGAAGCAATCCTGCGCTTTTGCGGCCAGCTCCCAAGAAAGCGAGTTGAATAATGGAGCTCAGGGGCACTGCAATTCACAAACCTGCAGACTTACAAATGATAACTCTCGTCCACAAATATATTGAGGGAAGGCAACGAAGAGGATTTGAAAGCAAGGCAGAATTGCAGGAAACAGATTTCAGGAGGTAGATTCGAATCGCCTTTAAAGCACAGGAAAAGCGGCAAAACCTCGACAGTGATGCCCTTGGCCAAAAAGGGCGTATGCGTTTTTTCCTGAATATATTCAGGAAAAAACGCATACGCCCTTTTTGGCCAACCAAGCAACCTGGAAAGGCAAATCAGCGCTACAAAGAAGTCTCGCTTCCCATCGGTCAAAAGGGCCATGCTGAATAAAGTGTCAAAACCAGAAATGCAGGACAGGCCATGGAGAAATGGGAGCCTTGCTACACTGATGGGCGGGATGTAAATTGCCAACAGCCACTCTGGAGAAGTGTACGGTGTGTCCTGAAACATCTAAAAAACTCAGCTTAGAGAGCATAGGGCACTTCCACTCATGGGCGTATAAATTGGGAAAACTAAAAATCAGCAAGACACAGGCACCCCAAAGTTTTGGGCTACTCTGTTGACAAGATCCTCCACTTCGTTACACCTTAAATATCCCAGGAAAGAGAAGAATGGATAAAGAAGATGTGGTCCTTATATACAATGGAATATCACTCAGCCATGAAATCAATGTCATAAGGCTAGTAGCAGCATGATGAGTGGATTTAGCTATGACGATTCTAAGTGAAATAAGTCACACAGAAAAAGACACTTATCATGAGATATCACTTATAGAGGGAATGTAAAAACCGCTACCCTTGAACTGAATTACAAAACAGAACAGAGTCACACGTTTAGAAAACACACTATGGCTGCTTAACGGGAAAGGTGAGGTGGGGTGATGCATAAAACAAGGGTTTCAAATTAGCTCAGATATCGTTCCATAAACCCAATATGTAATAGACAAGACCTACTCCTTGCTCAGTGAACTGGACTCAACACCCCCTATTCACCGCCGAGGAATATATCAGACTAGTAAGAATCTTCAAACCTATGTATTGATATCTCTCTGTAAGTGAGTCAAGTGGGTGTAAAGCGGCATAAACACAGCAGTGAAAAGCAGCCAAACCCCATTATAAAAATCAATTACTTTTCAAAACCCGTGAAACAAAGACAGTGAAAGAGAGAGGAATTCTTACAAAATTCGTTCAGGGGCTGTGATGCCACCTGGATTGACCATATCTAGACCCACAGCTGATTGAGACATATGGGTGGACACTCTTGGGGCTGAGAGGTTTGGTGAGGTTGGGTGAGCTAACGCAGACCCTTTAAATTAATACGGCGTGGTACCCATCCCATGGGTCCCAAATCTCCAGGTTCAAGGGCATCGTCCTACATTGAAAACATGCATGAGAAACCCCGAAGATGGCACACCGTGTGATCGGGAAAGGTTTCTAAAACGCACCTCATTTCTCATCTCCTTGTGCTCCGGTTCGCCATTCCAGCCGCTTTACTAGCAATCTCTCTCCTTGGAGAATCAGCACCTTTATCCTCCTGTTCCGTACAGGTTGCAATTTGTCCTGAGGATGAACGGGAAGAGGGGCAACCAATGAGAGACTAGCTCTAGGTGTTGGGACAGGCACAGGTCACTCTGTTTTCCCATCAGGAAGAAGAATTAACCACAGGCTCAGCCTGCCGCCAGGAACCAGAATACGGCCTGAAGCAATCCTGCGCTTTTGCGGCCAGCTCCCAAGAAAGCGAGTTGAATAATGGAGCTCAGGGGCACTGCAATTCACAAACCTGCAGACTTAGAAATAATAACTCTCGTCCACAAATATATTGAGGGAAGGCAACGAAGAGGATTTGAAAGCAAGGCAGAATTGCAGGAAACAGATTTCAGGAGGTAGATTCGAATCGCCTTTAAAGCACAGGAAAAGCGGCAAAACCTCGACAATGATGCCCTTGGCCAAAAAGGGCGTATGCGTTTTTTCCTGAATATATTCAGGAAAAAACGCATACGCCCTTTTTGGCCAACCAAGCAACCTGGAAAGGCAAATCAGCGCTACAAAGAAGTCTCGCTTCCCATCGGTCAAAAGGGTCATGCTGAATAAAGGGTCAAAACCAGAAATGCAGGACAGGCCATGGAGAAATGGGAGCCTTGCTACGCTGAAGGGCGGGACGTAAATTGCCAACAGCCACTCTGGAGAAGTGTACGGTGTGTCCTGAAACATCTAAAAAACTCAGCTTAGAGAGCTTGGGCACTTCCACTCATGGGCGTATAAATTGGGAAAACTAAAAATCAGCAAGACACAGGCACCCCAAAGTTTTGGGCTACTCTGTTGACAAGAACCTCCACTTCGTTACACCTTAAATATCCGAGGAAAGAGAAGAATGGATAAAGAAGTTGTGGTCCTTATGTACAATGGAATATCACTCAGCCATGAAATCAATGTCATAAGGCTAGTAGCAGCATGATGAGTGGATTTAGGTATGACGATTCTAAGTGAAATAAGTCCCACAGAAAAAGACACTTATCATGAGATATCACTTATAGAGGGAATGTAAAAACCGCTACCCTTGAACTGAATTACAAAACAGAACGGAGTCACACATTTAGAAAACACACTATGGCTGCTTAACGGGAAAGGTGAGGTGGGGTGATGAATAAAACAAGGGTTTCAAATTAGCTCAGATACCGTTCCATGAACCCAATATGTAATAGACAAGACCTACTCCTTGCTCAGTGAACTGGACTCAACACCCCCTATTCACCGCCCAAGAATATATCTGACTAGTAAGAATCTTAAAACCTATGTATTGATATCTCTCTGTAAGTGAGTCAAGTGGGTGTAAAGCGGCATAAACACAGCAGTGAAAAGCAGCTAAACCCCATTATAAAAATCAATTACTTTTCAAAACCCGTGAAACAAAGACAGTGAAAGAGAGAGAAATTCTTACAAAATTCGTTCAGGGGCTGTGATGCCACCTGGATTGACCATATCTAGACCCACAGCTGATTGAGACATATGGGTGGACACTCTTGGGGCTGAGAGGTTTGGTGAGGTTGGGTGAGCTAACGCAGACCCTTTAAATTAATACGGCGTGGTACCCATCCCATGGGTCCCAAATCTCCAGGTTCAAGGGCATCGTCCTACATTGAAAACATGCATGAGAAACCCCGAAGATGGCACACCGTGTGATCGGGAAAGGTTTCTAAAACGCACCTCATTTCTCATCTCCTTGTGCTCCGGCTCGCCATTCCAGCCGCTTTACTAGCAATCTCTCTCCTTGGAGAATCAGCACCTTTATCCTCCTGTTCCGTACAGGTTGCAATTTGTCCTGAGGATGAACGGGAAGAGGGGCAACCAATGAGAGACTAGCTCTAGGTGTTGGGACAGGCACAGGTCACTCTGTTTTCCCATCAGGAAGAAGAATTAACCACAGGCTCAGCCTGCCGCCAGGAACCAGAATACGGCCTGAAGCAATCCTGCGCTTTTGCGGCCAGCTCCCAAGAAAGCGAGTTGAATAATGGAGCTCAGGGGCACTGCAATTCACAAACCTGCAGACTTACAAATGATAACTCTCGTCCACAAATATATTGAGGGAAGGCAACGAAGAGGATTTGAAAGCAAGGCAGAATTGCAGGAAACAGATTTCAGGAGGTAGATTCGAATCGCCTTTAAAGCACAGGAAAAGCATCAAAACCTCGACAATGATGCCCTTGGCCAAAAAGGGCGTATGCGTTTTTTCCTGAATATATTCAGGAAAAAACGCATACGCCCTTTTTGGCCAACCAAGCAACCTGGAAAGGCAAATCAGCGCTACAAAGAAGTCTCGCTTCCCATCGGTCAAAAGGGCCATGCTGAAAAAAGTGTCAAAACCAGAAATGCAGGACAGGCCATGGAGAAATGGGAGCCTTGCTACACTGATGGGCGGGATGTAAATTGCCAACAGCCACTCTGGAGAAGTGTACGGTTTGTCCTGAAACATCTAAAAAACTCAGCTTAGAGAGCATAGGGCACTTCCACTCATGGGCGTATAAATTGGGAAAACTAAAAATCAGCAAGACACAGGCACCCCAAAGTTTTGGGCTACTCTGTTGACAAGAACCTCCACTTCGTTACACCTTAAATATCCCAGGAAAGAGAAGAATGGATAAAGAAGATGTGGTCCTTATATACAATGGAATATCACTCAGCCATGAAATCAATGTTATAAGGCTAGTAGCAGCATGATGAGTGGATTTAGCTATGACGATTCTAAGTGAAATAAGTCACACAGAAAAAGACACTTATCATGAGATATCACTTATAGAGGGAATGTAAAAACCGCTACCCTTGAACTGAATTACAAAACAGAACAGAATCACACGTTTAGAAAACAGACTATGGCTGCTTAACGGGAAAGGTGAGGTGGGGTGATGCATAAAACAAGGGTTTCAAATTAGCTCAGATATCGTTCCATAAACCCAATATGTAATAGACAAGACCTACTCCTTGCTCAGTGAACTGGACTCAACACCCCCTATTCACCGCCCAGGAATATATCAGACTAGTAAGAATCTTCAAACCTATGTATTGATATCTCTCTGTAAGTGAGTCAAGTGGGTGTAAAGCGGCATAAACACAGCAGTGAAAAGCAGCCAAACCCCATTATAAAAATCAATTACTTTTCAAAACCCGTGAAACAAAGACAGTGAAAGAGAGAGGAATTCTTACAAAATTCGTTCAGGGGCTGTGATGCCACCTGGATTGACCATATCTAGACCCACAGCTGATTGAGACATATGGGTGGACACTCTTGGGGCTGAGAGGTTTGGTGAGGTTGGGTGAGCTAACGCAGACCCTTTAAATTAATACGGCGTGGTACCCATCCCATGGGTCCCAAATCTCCAGGTTCAAGGGCATCGTCCTACATTGAAAACATGCATGAGAAACCCCGAAGATTGCACACCGTGTGATCGGGAAAGGTTTCTAAAACGCACCTCATTTCTCATCTCCTTGTGCTCCGGCTCGCCATTCCAGCCGCTTTACTAGCAATCTCTCTCCTTGGAGAATCAGCACCTTTATCCTCCTGTTCCGTACAGGTTGCAATTTGTCCTGAGGATGAACGGGAAGAGGGGCAACCAATGAGAGACTAGCTCTAGGTGTTGGGACAGGCACAGGTCACTCTGTTTTCCCATCAGGAAGAAGAATTAACCACAGGCTCAGCCTGCCGCCAGGAACCAGAATACGGCCTGAAGCAATCCTGCGCTTTTGCGGCCAGCTCCCAAGAAAGCGAGTTGAATAATGGAGCTCAGGGGCACTGCAATTCACAAACCTGCAGACTTACAAATGATAACTCTCGTCCACAAATATATTGAGGGAAGGCAACGAAGAGGATTTGAAAGCAAGGCAGAATTGCAGGAAACAGATTTCAGGAGGTAGATTCGAATCGCCTTTAAAGCACAGGAAAAGCGGCAAAACCTCGACAATGATGCCCTTGGCCAAAAAGGGCGTATGCGTTTTTTCCTGAATATATTCAGGAAAAAACGCATACGCCCTTTTTGGCCAACCAAGCAACCTGGAAAGGCAAATCAGCGCTACAAAGAAGTCTCGCTTCCCATCGGTCAAAAGGGTCATGCTGAATAAAGGGTCAAAACCAGAAATGCAGGACAGGCCATGGAGAAATGGGAGCCTTGCTACGCTGAAGGGCGGGACGTAAATTGCCAACAGCCACTCTGGAGAAGTGTACGGTGTGTCCTGAAACATCTAAAAAACTCAGCTTAGAGAGCTTGGGCACTTCCACTCATGGGCGTATAAATTGGGAAAACTAAAAATCAGCAAGACACAGGCACCCCAAAGTTTTGGGCTACTCTGTTGACAAGAACCTCCACTTCGTTACACCTTAAATATCCGAGGAAAGAGAAGAATGGATAAAGAAGTTGTGGTCCTTATGTACAATGGAATATCACTCAGCCATGAAATCAATGTCATAAGGCTAGTAGCAGCATGATGAGTGGATTTAGGTATGACGATTCTAAGTGAAATAAGTCCCACAGAAAAAGACACTTATCATGAGATATCACTTATAGAGGGAATGTAAAAACCGCTACCCTTGAACTGAATTACAAAACAGAACGGAGTCACACATTTAGAAAACACACTATGGCTGCTTAACGGGAAAGGTGAGGTGGGGTGATGAATAAAACAAGGGTTTCAAATTAGCTCAGATACCGTTCCATGAACCCAATATGTAATAGACAAGACCTACTCCTTGCTCAGTGAACTGGACTCAACACCCCCTATTCACCGCCCAAGAATATATCTGACTAGTAAGAATCTTCAAACCTATGTATTGATATCTCTCTGTAAGTGAGTCAAGTGGGTGTAAAGCGGCATAAACACAGCAGTGAAAAGCAGCTAAACCCCATTATAAAAATCAATTACTTTTCAAAACCCGTGAAACAAAGACAGTGAAAGAGAGAGAAATTCTTACAAAATTCGTTCAGGGGCTGTGATGCCACCTGGATTGACCATATCTAGACCCACAGCTGATTGAGACATATGGGTGGACACTCTTGGGGCTGAGAGGTTTGGTGAGGTTGGGTGAGCTAACGCAGACCCTTTAAATTAATACGGCGTGGTACCCATCCCATGGGTCCCAAATCTCCAGGTTCAAGGGCATCGTCCTACATTGAAAACATGCATGAGAAACCCCGAAGATGGCACACCGTGTGATCGGGAAAGGTTTCTAAAACGCACCTCATTTCTCATCTCCTTGTGCTCCGGCTCGCCATTCCAGCCGCTTTACTAGCAATCTCTCTCCTTGGAGAATCAGCACCTTTATCCTCCTGTTCCGTACAGGTTGCAATTTGTCCTGAGGATGAACGGGAAGAGGGGCAACCAATGAGAGACTAGCTCTAGGTGTTGGGACAGGCACAGGTCACTCTGTTTTCCCATCAGGAAGAAGAATTAACCACAGGCTCAGCCTGCCGCCAGGAACCAGAATACGGCCTGAAGCAATCCTGCGCTTTTGCGGCCAGCTCCCAAGAAAGCGAGTTGAATAATGGAGCTCAGGGGCACTGCAATTCACAAACCTGCAGACTTACAAATGATAACTCTCGTCCACAAATATATTGAGGGAAGGCAACGAAGAGGATTTGAAAGCAAGGCAGAATTGCAGGAAACAGATTTCAGGAGGTAGATTCGAATCGCCTTTAAAGCACAGGAAAAGCATCAAAACCTCGACAATGATGCCCTTGGCCAAAAAGGGCGTATGCGTTTTTTCCTGAATATATTCAGGAAAAAACGCATACGCCCTTTTTGGCCAACCAAGCAACCTGGAAAGGCAAATCAGCGCTACAAAGAAGTCTCGCTTCCCATCGGTCAAAAGGGCCATGCTGAAAAAAGTGTCAAAACCAGAAATGCAGGACAGGCCATGGAGAAATGGGAGCCTTGCTACACTGATGGGCGGGATGTAAATTGCCAACAGCCACTCTGGAGAAGTGTACGGTTTGTCCTGAAACATCTAAAAAACTCAGCTTAGAGAGCATAGGGCACTTCCACTCATGGGCGTATAAATTGGGAAAACTAAAAATCAGCAAGACACAGGCACCCCAAAGTTTTGGGCTACTCTGTTGACAAGAACCTCCACTTCGTTACACCTTAAATATCCCAGGAAAGAGAAGAATGGATAAAGAAGATGTGGTCCTTATATACAATGGAATATCACTCAGCCATGAAATCAATGTTATAAGGCTAGTAGCAGCATGATGAGTGGATTTAGCTATGACGATTCTAAGTGAAATAAGTCACACAGAAAAAGACACTTATCATGAGATATCACTTATAGAGGGAATGTAAAAACCGCTACCCTTGAACTGAATTACAAAACAGAACAGAATCACACGTTTAGAAAACAGACTATGGCTGCTTAACGGGAAAGGTGAGGTGGGGTGATGCATAAAACAAGGGTTTCAAATTAGCTCAGATATCGTTCCATAAACCCAATATGTAATAGACAAGACCTACTCCTTGCTCAGTGAACTGGACTCAACACCCCCTATTCACCGCCCAGGAATATATCAGACTAGTAAGAATCTTCAAACCTATGTATTGATATCTCTCTGTAAGTGAGTCAAGTGGGTGTAAAGCGGCATAAACACAGCAGTGAAAAGCAGCCAAACCCCATTATAAAAATCAATTACTTTTCAAAACCCGTGAAACAAAGACAGTGAAAGAGAGAGGAATTCTTACAAAATTCGTTCAGGGGCTGTGATGCCACCTGGATTGACCATATCTAGACCCACAGCTGATTGAGACATATGGGTGGACACTCTTGGGGCTGAGAGGTTTGGTGAGGTTGGGTGAGCTAACGCAGACCCTTTAAATTAATACGGCGTGGTACCCATCCCATGGGTCCCAAATCTCCAGGTTCAAGGGCATCGTCCTACATTGAAAACATGCATGAGAAACCCCGAAGATTGCACACCGTGTGATCGGGAAAGGTTTCTAAAACGCACCTCATTTCTCATCTCCTTGTGCTCCGGCTCGCCATTCCAGCCGCTTTACTAGCAATCTCTCTCCTTGGAGAATCAGCACCTTTATCCTCCTGTTCCGTACAGGTTGCAATTTGTCCTGAGGATGAACGGGAAGAGGGGCAACCAATGAGAGACTAGCTCTAGGTGTTGGGACAGGCACAGGTCACTCTGTTTTCCCATCAGGAAGAAGAATTAACCACAGGCTCAGCCTGCCGCCAGGAACCAGAATACGGCCTGAAGCAATCCTGCGCTTTTGCGGCCAGCTCCCAAGAAAGCGAGTTGAATAATGGAGCTCAGGGGCACTGCAATTCACAAACCTGCAGACTTACAAATGATAACTCTCGTCCACAAATATATTGAGGGAAGGCAACGAAGAGGATTTGAAAGCAAGGCAGAATTGCAGGAAACAGATTTCAGGAGGTAGATTCGAATCGCCTTTAAAGCACAGGAAAAGCGGCAAAACCTCGACAATGATGCCCTTGGCCAAAAAGGGCGTATGCGTTTTTTCCTGAATATATTCAGGAAAAAACGCATACGCCCTTTTTGGCCAACCAAGCAACCTGGAAAGGCAAATCAGCGCTACAAAGAAGTCTCGCTTCCCATCGGTCAAAAGGGTCATGCTGAATAAAGGGTCAAAACCAGAAATGCAGGACAGGCCATGGAGAAATGGGAGCCTTGCTACGCTGAAGGGCGGGACGTAAATTGCCAACAGCCACTCTGGAGAAGTGTACGGTGTGTCCTGAAACATCTAAAAAACTCAGCTTAGAGAGCTTGGGCACTTCCACTCATGGGCGTATAAATTGGGAAAACTAAAAATCAGCAAGACACAGGCACCCCAAAGTTTTGGGCTACTCTGTTGACAAGAACCTCCACTTCGTTACACCTTAAATATCCGAGGAAAGAGAAGAATGGATAAAGAAGTTGTGGTCCTTATGTACAATGGAATATCACTCAGCCATGAAATCAATGTCATAAGGCTAGTAGCAGCATGATGAGTGGATTTAGGTATGACGATTCTAAGTGAAATAAGTCCCACAGAAAAAGACACTTATCATGAGATATCACTTATAGAGGGAATGTAAAAACCGCTACCCTTGAACTGAATTACAAAACAGAACGGAGTCACACATTTAGAAAACACACTATGGCTGCTTAACGGGAAAGGTGAGGTGGGGTGATGAATAAAACAAGGGTTTCAAATTAGCTCAGATACCGTTCCATGAACCCAATATGTAATAGACAAGACCTACTCCTTGCTCAGTGAACTGGACTCAACACCCCCTATTCACCGCCCAAGAATATATCTGACTAGTAAGAATCTTAAAACCTATGTATTGATATCTCTCTGTAAGTGAGTCAAGTGGGTGTAAAGCGGCATAAACACAGCAGTGAAAAGCAGCTAAACCCCATTATAAAAATCAATTACTTTTCAAAACCCGTGAAACAAAGACAGTGAAAGAGAGAGAAATTCTTACAAAATTCGTTCAGGGGCTGTGATGCCACCTGGATTGACCATATCTAGACCCACAGCTGATTGAGACATATGGGTGGACACTCTTGGGGCTGAGAGGTTTGGTGAGGTTGGGTGAGCTAACGCAGACCCTTTAAATTAATACGGCGTGGTACCCATCCCATGGGTCCCAAATCTCCAGGTTCAAGGGCATCGTCCTACATTGAAAACATGCATGAGAAACCCCGAAGATGGCACACCGTGTGATCGGGAAAGGTTTCTAAAACGCACCTCATTTCTCATCTCCTTGTGCTCCGGCTCGCCATTCCAGCCGCTTTACTAGCAATCTCTCTCCTTGGAGAATCAGCACCTTTATCCTCCTGTTCCGTACAGGTTGCAATTTGTCCTGAGGATGAACGGGAAGAGGGGCAACCAATGAGAGACTAGCTCTAGGTGTTGGGACAGGCACAGGTCACTCTGTTTTCCCATCAGGAAGAAGAATTAACCACAGGCTCAGCCTGCCGCCAGGAACCAGAATACGGCCTGAAGCAATCCTGCGCTTTTGCGGCCAGCTCCCAAGAAAGCGAGTTGAATAATGGAGCTCAGGGGCACTGCAATTCACAAACCTGCAGACTTACAAATGATAACTCTCGTCCACAAATATATTGAGGGAAGGCAACGAAGAGGATTTGAAAGCAAGGCAGAATTGCAGGAAACAGATTTCAGGAGGTAGATTCGAATCGCCTTTAAAGCACAGGAAAAGCATCAAAACCTCGACAATGATGCCCTTGGCCAAAAAGGGCGTATGCGTTTTTTCCTGAATATATTCAGGAAAAAACGCATACGCCCTTTTTGGCCAACCAAGCAACCTGGAAAGGCAAATCAGCGCTACAAAGAAGTCTCGCTTCCCATCGGTCAAAAGGGACATGCTGAAAAAAGTGTCAAAACCAGAAATGCAGGACAGGCCATGGAGAAATGGGAGCCTTGCTACACTGATGGGCGGGATGTAAATTGCCAACAGCCACTCTGGAGAAGTGTACGGTTTGTCCTGAAACATCTAAAAAACTCAGCTTAGAGAGCATAGGGCACTTCCACTCATGGGCGTATAAATTGGGAAAACTAAAAATCAGCAAGACACAGGCACCCCAAAGTTTTGGGCTACTCTGTTGACAAGAACCTCCACTTCGTTACACCTTAAATATCCCAGGAAAGAGAAGAATGGATAAAGAAGATGTGGTCCTTATATACAATGGAATATCACTCAGCCATGAAATCAATGTTATAAGGCTAGTAGCAGCATGATGAGTGGATTTAGCTATGACGATTCTAAGTGAAATAAGTCATACAGAAAAAGACACTTATCATGAGATATCACTTATAGAGGGAATGTAAAAACCGCTACCCTTGAACTGAATTACAAAACAGAACAGAATCACACGTTTAGAAAACAGACTATGGCTGCTTAACGGGAAAGGTGAGGTGGGGTGATGCATAAAACAAGGGTTTCAAATTAGCTCAGATATCGTTCCATAAACCCAATATGTAATAGACAAGACCTACTCCTTGCTCAGTGAACTGGACTCAACACCCCCTATTCACCGCCCAGGAATATATCAGACTAGTAAGAATCTTCAAACCTATGTATTGATATCTCTCTGTAAGTGAGTCAAGTGGGTGTAAAGCGGCATAAACACAGCAGTGAAAAGCAGCCAAACCCTATTATAAAAATCAATTACTTTTCAAAACCCGTGAAACAAAGACAGTGAAAGAGAGAGGAATTCTTACAAAATTCGTTCAGGGGCTGTGATGCCACCTGGATTGACCATATCTAGACCCACAGCTGATTGAGACATATGGGTGGACACTCTTGGGGCTGAGAGGTTTGGTGAGGTTGGGTGAGCTAACGCAGACCCTTTAAATTAATACGGCGTGGTACCCATCCCATGGGTCCCAAATCTCCAGGTTCAAGGGCATCGTCCTACATTGAAAACATGCATGAGAAACCCCGAAGATGGCACACCGTGTGATCGGGAAAGGTTTCTAAAACGCACCTCATTTCTCATCTCCTTGTGCTCCGGCTCGCCATTCCAGCCGCTTTACTAGCAATCTCTCTCCTTGGAGAATCAGCACCTTTATCCTCCTGTTCCGTACAGGTTGCAATTTGTCCTGAGGATGAACGGGAAGAGGGGCAACCAATGAGAGACTAGCTCTAGGTGTTGGGACAGGCACAGGTCACTCTGTTTTCCCATCAGGAAGAAGAATTAACCACAGGCTCAGCCTGCCGCCAGGAACCAGAATACGGCCTGAAGCAATCCTGCGCTTTTGCGGCCAGCTCCCAAGAAAGCGAGTTGAATAATGGAGCTCAGGGGCACTGCAATTCACAAACCTGCAGACTTACAAATGATAACTCTCGTCCACAAATATATTGAGGGAAGGCAACGAAGAGGATTTGAAAGCAAGGCAGAATTGCAGGAAACAGATTTCAGGAGGTAGATTCGAATCGCCTTTAAAGCACAGGAAAAGCGGCAAAACCTCGACAGTGATGCCCTTGGCCAAAAAGGGCGTATGCGTTTTTTCCTGAATATATTCAGGAAAAAACGCATACGCCCTTTTTGGCCAACCAAGCAACCTGGAAAGGCAAATCAGCGCTACAAAGAAGTCTCGCTTCCCATCGGTCAAAAGGGCCATGCTGAATAAAGTGTCAAAACCAGAAATGCAGGACAGGCCATGGAGAAATGGGAGCCTTGCTACACTGATGGGCGGGATGTAAATTGCCAACAGCCACTCTGGAGAAGTGTACGGTGTGTCCTGAAACATCTAAAAAACTCAGCTTAGAGAGCATAGGGCACTTCCACTCATGGGCGTATAAATTGGGAAAACTAAAAATCAGCAAGACACAGGCACCCCAAAGTTTTGGGCTACTCTGTTGACAAGAACCTCCACTTCGTTACACCTTAAATATCCCAGGAAAGAGAAGAATGGATAAAGAAGATGTGGTCCTTATATACAATGGAATATCACTCAGCCATGAAATCAATGTCATAAGGCTAGTAGCAGCATGATGAGTGGATTTAGCTATGACGATTCTAAGTGAAATAAGTCACACAGAAAAAGACACTTATCATGAGATATCACTTATAGAGGGAATGTAAAAACCGCTACCCTTGAACTGAATTACAAAACAGAACAGAGTCACACGTTTAGAAAACACACTATGGCTGCTTAACGGGAAAGGTGAGGTGGGGTGATGCATAAAACAAGGGTTTCAAATTAGCTCAGATATCGTTCCATAAACCCAATATGTAATAGACAAGACCTACTCCTTGCTCAGTGAACTGGACTCAACACCCCCTATTCACCGCCCAGGAATATATCTGACTAGTAAGAATCTTCAAACCTATGTATTGATATCTCTCTGTAAGTGAGTCAAGTGGGTGTAAAGCGGCATAAACACAGCAGTGAAAAGCAGCCAAACCCCATTATAAAAATCAATTACTTTTCAAAACCCGTGAAACAAAGACAGTGAAAGAGAGAGAAATTCTTACAAAATTCGTTCAGGGGCTGTGATGCCACCTGGATTGACCATATCTAGACCCACAGCTGATTGAGACATATGGGTGGACACTCTTGGGGCTGAGAGGTTTGGTGAGGTTGGGTGAGCTAACGCAGACCCTTTAAATTAATACGGCGTGGTACCCATCCCATGGGTCCCAAATCTCCAGGTTCAAGGGCATCGTCCTACATTGAAAACATGCATGAGAAACCCCGAAGATGGCACACCGTGTGATCGGGAAAGGTTTCTAAAACGCACCTCATTTCTCATCTCCTTGTGCTCCGGCTCGCCATTCCAGCCGCTTTACTAGCAATCTCTCTCCTTGGAGAATCAGCACCTTTATCCTCCTGTTCCGTACAGGTTGCAATTTGTCCTGAGGATGAACGGGAAGAGGGGCAACCAATGAGAGACTAGCTCTAGGTGTTGGGACAGGCACAGGTCACTCTGTTTTCCCATCAGGAAGAAGAATTAACCACAGGCTCAGCCTGCCGCCAGGAACCAGAATACGGCCTGAAGCAATCCTGCGCTTTTGCGGCCAGCTCCCAAGAAAGCGAGTTGAATAATGGAGCTCAGGGGCACTGCAATTCACAAACCTGCAGACTTACAAATGATAACTCTCGTCCACAAATATATTGAGGGAAGGCAACGAAGAGGATTTGAAAGCAAGGCAGAATTGCAGGAAACAGATTTCAGGAGGTAGATTCGAATCGCCTTTAAAGCACAGGAAAAGCGGCAAAACCTCGACAGTGATGCCCTTGGCCAAAAAGGGCGTATGCGTTTTTTCCTGAATATATTCAGGAAAAAACGCATACGCCCTTTTTGGCCAACCAAGCAACCTGGAAAGGCAAATCAGCGCTACAAAGAAGTCTCGCTTCCCATCGGTCAAAAGGGTCATGCTGAATAAAGGGTCAAAACCAGAAATGCAGGACAGGCCATGGAGAAATGGGAGCCTTGCTACGCTGAAGGGCGGGACGTAAATTGCCAACAGCCACTCTGGAGAAGTGTACGGTGTGTCCTGAAACATCTAAAAAACTCAGCTTAGAGAGCTTGGGCACTTCCACTCATGGGCGTATAAATTGGGAAAACTAAAAATCAGCAAGACACAGGCACCCCAAAGTTTTGGGCTACTCTGTTGACAAGAACCTCCACTTCGTTACACCTTAAATATCCGAGGAAAGAGAAGAATGGATAAAGAAGTTGTGGTCCTTATGTACAATGGAATATCACTCAGCCATGAAATCAATGTCATAAGGCTAGTAGCAGCATGATGAGTGGATTTAGGTATGACGATTCTAAGTGAAATAAGTCCCACAGAAAAAGACACTTATCATGAGATATCACTTATAGAGGGAATGTAAAAACCGCTACCCTTGAACTGCATTACAAAACAGAACGGAGTCACACATTTAGAAAACACACTATGGCTGCTTAACGGGAAAGGTGAGGTGGGGTGATGAATAAAACAAGGGTTTCAAATTAGCTCAGATACCGTTCCATGAACCCAATATGTAATAGACAAGACCTACTCCTTGCTCAGTGAACTGGACTCAACACCCCCTATTCACCGCCCAAGAATATATCAGACTAGTAAGAATCTTCAAACCTATGTATTGATATCTCTCTGTAAGTGAGTCAAGTGGGTGTAAAGCGGCATAAACACAGCAGTGAAAAGCAGCTAAACCCCATTATAAAAATCAATTACTTTTCAAAACCCGTGAAACAAAGACAGTGAAAGAGAGAGAAATTCTTACAAAATTCGTTCAGGGGCTGTGATGCCACCTGGATTGACCATATCTAGACCCACAGCTGATTGAGACATATGGGTGGACACTCTTGGGGCTGAGAGGTTTGGTGAGGTTGGGTGAGCTAACGCAGACCCTTTAAATTAATACGGCGTGGTACCCATCCCATGGATCCCAAATCTCCAGGTTCAAGGGCATCGTCCTACATTGAAAACATGCATGAGAAACCCCGAAGATGGCACACCGTGTGATCGGGAAAGGTTTCTAAAACGCACCTCATTTCTCATCTCCTTGTGCTCCGGCTCGCCATTCCAGCCGCTTTACTAGCAATCTCTCTCCTTGGAGAATCAGCACCTTTATCCTCCTGTTCCGTACAGGTTGCAATTTGTCCTGAGGATGAACGGGAAGAGGGGCAACCAATGAGAGACTAGCTCTAGGTGTTGGGACAGGCACAGGTCACTCTGTTTTCCCATCAGGAAGAAGAATTAACCACAGGCTCAGCCTGCCGCCAGGAACCAGAATACGGCCTGAAGCAATCCTGCGCTTTTGCGGCCAGCTCCCAAGAAAGCGAGTTGAATAATGGAGCTCAGGGGCACTGCAATTCACAAACCTGCAGACTTACAAATGATAACTCTCGTCCACAAATATATTGAGGGAAGGCAACGAAGAGGATTTGAAAGCAAGGCAGAATTGCAGGAAACAGATTTCAGGAGGTAGATTCGAATCGCCTTTAAAGCACAGGAAAAGCGGCAAAACCTCGACAGTGATGCCCTTGGCCAAAAAGGGCGTATGCGTTTTTTCCTGAATATATTCAGGAAAAAACGCATACGCCCTTTTTGGCCAACCAAGCAACCTGGAAAGGCAAATCAGCGCTACAAAGAAGTCTCGCTTCCCATCGGTCAAAAGGGCCATGCTGAATAAAGTGTCAAAACCAGAAATGCAGGACAGGCCATGGAGAAATGGGAGCCTTGCTACACTGATGGGCGGGATGTAAATTGCCAACAGCCACTCTGGAGAAGTGTACGGTGTGTCCTGAAACATCTAAAAAACTCAGCTTAGAGAGCATAGGGCACTTCCACTCATGGGCGTATAAATTGGGAAAACTAAAAATCAGCAAGACACAGGCACCCCAAAGTTTTGGGCTACTCTGTTGACAAGAACCTCCACTTCGTTACACCTTAAATATCCCAGGAAAGAGAAGAATGGATAAAGAAGATGTGGTCCTTATATACAATGGAATATCACTCAGCCATGAAATCAATGTCATAAGGCTAGTAGCAGCATGATGAGTGGATTTAGCTATGACGATTCTAAGTGAAATAAGTCATACAGAAAAAGACACTTATCATGAGATATCACTTATAGAGGGAATGTAAAAACCGCTACCCTTGAACTGAATTACAAAACAGAACAGAATCACACGTTTAGAAAACAGACTATGGCTGCTTAACGGGAAAGGTGAGGTGGGGTGATGCATAAAACAAGGGTTTCAAATTAGCTCAGATATCGTTCCATAAACCCAATATGTAATAGACAAGACCTACTCCTTGCTCAGTGAACTGGACTCAACACCCCCTATTCACCGCCCAGGAATATATCAGACTAGTAAGAATCTTCAAACCTATGTATTGATATCTCTCTGTAAGTGAGTCAAGTGGGTGTAAAGCGGCATAAACACAGCAGTGAAAAGCAGCCAAACCCCATTATAAAAATCAATTACTTTTCAAAACCCGTGAAACAAAGACAGTGAAAGAGAGAGGAATTCTTACAAAATTCGTTCAGGGGCTGTGATGCCACCTGGATTGACCATATCTAGACCCACAGCTGATTGAGACATATGGGTGGACACTCTTGGGGCTGAGAGGTTTGGTGAGGTTGGGTGAGCTAACGCAGACCCTTTAAATTAATACGGCGTGGTACCCATCCCATGGGTCCCAAATCTCCAGGTTCAAGGGCATCGTCCTACATTGAAAACATGCATGAGAAACCCCGAAGATGGCACACCGTGTGATCGGGAAAGGTTTCTAAAACACACCTCATTTCTCATCTCCTTGTGCTCCGGCTCGCCATTCCAGCCGCTTTACTAGCAATCTCTCTCCTTGGAGAATCAGCACCTTTATCCTCCTGTTCCGTACAGGTTGCAATTTGTCCTGAGGATGAACGGGAAGAGGGGCAACCAATGAGAGACTAGCTCTAGGTGTTGGGACAGGCACAGGTCACTCTGTTTTCCCATCAGGAAGAAGAATTAACCACAGGCTCAGCCTGCCGCCAGGAACCAGAATACGGCCTGAAGCAATCCTGCGCTTTTGCGGCCAGCTCCCAAGAAAGCGAGTTGAATAATGGAGCTCAGGGGCACTGCAATTCACAAACCTGCAGACTTACAAATGATAACTCTCGTCCACAAATATATTGAGGGAAGGCAACGAAGAGGATTTGAAAGCAAGGCAGAATTGCAGGAAACAGATTTCAGGAGGTAGATTCGAATCGCCTTTAAAGCACAGGAAAAGCGGCAAAACCTCGACAGTGATGCCCTTGGCCAAAAAGGGCGTATGCGTTTTTTCCTGAATATATTCAGGAAAAAACGCATACGCCCTTTTTGGCCAACCAAGCAACCTGGAAAGGCAAATCAGCGCTACAAAGAAGTCTCGCTTCCCATCGGTCAAAAGGGCCATGCTGAATAAAGTGTCAAAACCAGAAATGCAGGACAGGCCATGGAGAAATGGGAGCCTTGCTACACTGATGGGCGGGATGTAAATTGCCAACAGCCACTCTGGAGAAGTGTACGGTGTGTCCTGAAACATCTAAAAAACTCAGCTTAGAGAGCATAGGGCACTTCCACTCATGGGCGTATAAATTGGGAAAACTAAAAATCAGCAAGACACAGGCACCCCAAAGTTTTGGGCTACTCTGTTGACAAGAACCTCCACTTCGTTACACCTTAAATATCCCAGGAAAGAGAAGAATGGATAAAGAAGATGTGGTCCTTATATACAATGGAATATCACTCAGCCATGAAATCAATGTCATAAGGCTAGTAGCAGCATGATGAGTGGATTTAGCTATGACGATTCTAAGTGAAATAAGTCACACAGAAAAAGACACTTATCATGAGATATCACTTATAGAGGGAATGTAAAAACCGCTACCCTTGAACTGAATTACAAAACAGAACAGAGTCACACGTTTAGAAAACACACTATGGCTGCTTAACGGGAAAGGTGAGGTGGGGTGATGCATAAAACAAGGGTTTCAAATTAGCTCAGATATCGTTCCATAAACCCAATATGTAATAGACAAGACCTACTCCTTGCTCAGTGAACTGGACTCAACACCCCCTATTCACCGCCCAGGAATATATCTGACTAGTAAGAATCTTCAAACCTATGTATTGATATCTCTCTGTAAGTGAGTCAAGTGGGTGTAAAGCGGCATAAACACAGCAGTGAAAAGCAGCCAAACCCCATTATAAAAATCAATTACTTTTCAAAACCCGTGAAACAAAGACAGTGAAAGAGAGAGGAATTCTTACAAAATTCGTTCAGGGGCTGTGATGCCACCTGGATTGACCATATCTAGACCCACAGCTGATTGAGACATATGGGTGGACACTCTTGGGGCTGAGAGGTTTGGTGAGGTTGGGTGAGCTAACGCAGACCCTTTAAATTAATACGGCGTGGTACCCATCCCATGGGTCCCAAATCTCCAGGTTCAAGGGCATCGTCCTACATTGAAAACATGCATGAGAAACCCCGAAGATGGCACACCGTGTGATGGGGAAAGGTTTCTAAAACGCACCTCATTTCTCATCTGCTTGTGCTCCGGTTCGCCATTCCAGCCGCTTTACTAGCAATCTCTCTCCTTGGAGAATCAGCACCTTTATCCTCCTGTTCCGTACAGGTTGCAATTTGTCCTGAGGATGAACGGGAAGAGGGGCAACCAATGAGAGACTAGCTCTAGGTGTTGGGACAGGCACACGTCACTCTGTTTTCCCATCAGGAAGAAGAATTAACCACAGGCTCAGCCTTCTGCCAGGAACCAGAATACGGCCTGAAGCAATCCTGCGCTTTTGCGGCCAGCTCCCAAGAAAGCGAGTTGAATAATGGAGTTCAGGGGCACTGCAATTCACAAACCTGCAGACTTAGAAATGATAACTCTCGTCCACAAATATATTGAGGGAAGGCAACGAAGAGGATTTGAAAGCAAGGCAGAATTGCAGGAAACAGATTTCAGGAGGTACATTCGAATCGCCTTTAAAGCACAGGAAAAGCGGCAAAACCTCGACAGTGATGCACTTGGCCAAAAAGGGCGTATGCGTTTTTTCCTGAATATATTCAGGAAAAATCGCATACGCCCTTTTTGGCCAACCAAGCAACCTGGAAAGGCAAATCAGCGCTACAAAGAAGTCTCGCTTCCCATTGGTCAAAAGGGCCATGCTGAATAAAGTGTCAAAACCAGAAATGCAGGACAGGCCATGGAGAAATGGGAGCCTTGCTACGCTGATGGGCGGGACGTAAATTGCCAACAGCCACTCTGGAGAAGTGTACGGTGTGTCCTGAAACATCTAAAAAACTCAGCTTAGAGAGCTTGGGCACTTCCACTCATGGGCGTATAAATTGGGAAAACTAAAAATCAGCAAGACACAGGCACCCCAAATTTTGGGCTACTCTGTTGACAAAAACCTCCACTTCATTACACCTTAAATATCCGAGGAAAGAGAAGAATGGATAAAGAAGTTGTGGTCCTTATGTACAATGGAATATCACTCAGCCATGAAATCAATGTCATAAGGCTAGTAGCAGCATGATTAGTGGATTTAGGTATGACGATTCTAAGTGAAATAAATCACACAGAAAAAGACACTTATCATAAGATATCACTTATAGAGGGAATGTAAAAACCGCTACCCTTGAACTGCATTACAAAATAGAACAGAGTCACACGTTTAGAAAACACACTATGGCTGCTTAACGGGAAAGGTGAGGTGGGGTGATGCATAAATCAAGGGTTTCAAATTAGCTCAGATATCGTTCCATAAACCCAATATGTAATAGACAAGACCTACTCCTTGCTCAGTGAACTGGACTCAACACCCCCTATTCACCGCCCAGGAATATATCAGACTAGTAAGAATCTTCAAACCTATGTATTGATATCTCTCTGTAAGTGAGTCAAGTGGGTGTAAAGCGGCATAAACACAGCAGTGAAAAGCAGCTAAACCCCATTATAAAAATCAATTACTTTTCAAAACCCGTGAAACAAAGACAGTGAAAGAGAGAGAAATTCTTACAAAATTCGTTCAGGGGCTGTGATGCCACCTGGATTGACCATATCTAGACCCACAGCTGATTGAGACATATGGGTGGACACTCTTGGGGCTGAGAGGTTTGGTGAGGTTGGGTGAGCTAACGCAGACCCTTTAAATTAATACGGCGTGGTACCCATCCCATGGATCCCAAATCTCCAGGTTCAAGGGCATCGTCCTACATTGAAAACATGCATGAGAAACCCCGAAGATGGCACACCGTGTGATCGGGAAAGGTTTCTAAAACGCACCTCATTTCTCATCTCCTTGTGCTCCGGCTCGCCATTCCAGCCGCTTTACTAGCAATCTCTCTCCTTGGAGAATCAGCACCTTTATCCTCCTGTTCCGTACAGGTTGCAATTTGTCCTGAGGATGAACGGGAAGAGGGGCAACCAATGAGAGACTAGCTCTAGGTGTTGGGACAGGCACAGGTCACTCTGTTTTCCCATCAGGAAGAAGAATTAACCACAGGCTCAGCCTGCCGCCAGGAACCAGAATACGGCCTGAAGCAATCCTGCGCTTTTGCGGCCAGCTCCCAAGAAAGCGAGTTGAATAATGGAGCTCAGGGGCACTGCAATTCACAAACCTGCAGACTTACAAATGATAACTCTCGTCCACAAATATATTGAGGGAAGGCAACGAAGAGGATTTGAAAGCAAGGCAGAATTGCAGGAAACAGATTTCAGGAGGTAGATTCGAATCGCCTTTAAAGCACAGGAAAAGCGGCAAAACCTCGACAGTGATGCCCTTGGCCAAAAAGGGCGTATGCGTTTTTTCCTGAATATATTCAGGAAAAAACGCATACGCCCTTTTTGGCCAACCAAGCAACCTGGAAAGGCAAATCAGCGCTACAAAGAAGTCTCGCTTCCCATCGGTCAAAAGGGCCATGCTGAATAAAGTGTCAAAACCAGAAATGCAGGACAGGCCATGGAGAAATGGGAGCCTTGCTACACTGATGGGCGGGATGTAAATTGCCAACAGCCACTCTGGAGAAGTGTACGGTGTGTCCTGAAACATCTAAAAAACTCAGCTTAGAGAGCATAGGGCACTTCCACTCATGGGCGTATAAATTGGGAAAACTAAAAATCAGCAAGACACAGGCACCCCAAAGTTTTGGGCTACTCTGTTGACAAGAACCTCCACTTCGTTACACCTTAAATATCCCAGGAAAGAGAAGAATGGATAAAGAAGATGTGGTCCTTATATACAATGGAATATCACTCAGCCATGAAATCAATGTCATAAGGCTAGTAGCAGCATGATGAGTGGATTTAGCTATGACGATTCTAAGTGAAATAAGTCATACAGAAAAAGACACTTATCATGAGATATCACTTATAGAGGGAATGTAAAAACCGCTACCCTTGAACTGAATTACAAAACAGAACAGAATCACACGTTTAGAAAACAGACTATGGCTGCTTAACGGGAAAGGTGAGGTGGGGTGATGCATAAAACAAGGGTTTCAAATTAGCTCAGATATCGTTCCATAAACCCAATATGTAATAGACAAGACCTACTCCTTGCTCAGTGAACTGGACTCAACACCCCCTATTCACCGCCCAGGAATATATCAGACTAGTAAGAATCTTCAAACCTATGTATTGATATCTCTCTGTAAGTGAGTCAAGTGGGTGTAAAGCGGCATAAACACAGCAGTGAAAAGCAGCCAAACCCCATTATAAAAATCAATTACTTTTCAAAACCCGTGAAACAAAGACAGTGAAAGAGAGAGGAATTCTTACAAAATTCGTTCAGGGGCTGTGATGCCACCTGGATTGACCATATCTAGACCCACAGCTGATTGAGACATATGGGTGGACACTCTTGGGGCTGAGAGGTTTGGTGAGGTTGGGTGAGCTAACGCAGACCCTTTAAATTAATACGGCGTGGTACCCATCCCATGGGTCCCAAATCTCCAGGTTCAAGGGCATCGTCCTACATTGAAAACATGCATGAGAAACCCCGAAGATGGCACACCGTGTGATCGGGAAAGGTTTCTAAAACGCACCTCATTTCTCATCTCCTTGTGCTCCGGCTCGCCATTCCAGCCGCTTTACTAGCAATCTCTCTCCTTGGAGAATCAGCACCTTTATCCTCCTGTTCCGTACAGGTTGCAATTTGTCCTGAGGATGAACGGGAAGAGGGGCAACCAATGAGAGACTAGCTCTAGGTGTTGGGACAGGCACAGGTCACTCTGTTTTCCCATCAGGAAGAAGAATTAACCACAGGCTCAGCCTGCCGCCAGGAACCAGAATACGGCCTGAAGCAATCCTGCGCTTTTGCGGCCAGCTCCCAAGAAAGCGAGTTGAATAATGGAGCTCAGGGGCACTGCAATTCACAAACCTGCAGACTTACAAATGATAACTCTCGTCCACAAATATATTGAGGGAAGGCAACGAAGAGGATTTGAAAGCAAGGCAGAATTGCAGGAAACAGATTTCAGGAGGTAGATTCGAATCGCCTTTAAAGCACAGGAAAAGCGGCAAAACCTCGACAGTGATGCCCTTGGCCAAAAAGGGCGTATGCGTTTTTTCCTGAATATATTCAGGAAAAAACGCATACGCCCTTTTTGGCCAACCAAGCAACCTGGAAAGGCAAATCAGCGCTACAAAGAAGTCTCGCTTCCCATCGGTCAAAAGGGCCATGCTGAATAAAGTGTCAAAACCAGAAATGCAGGACAGGCCATGGAGAAATGGGAGCCTTGCTACACTGATGGGCGGGATGTAAATTGCCAACAGCCACTCTGGAGAAGTGTACGGTGTGTCCTGAAACATCTAAAAAACTCAGCTTAGAGAGCATAGGGCACTTCCACTCATGGGCGTATAAATTGGGAAAACTAAAAATCAGCAAGACACAGGCACCCCAAAGTTTTGGGCTACTCTGTTGACAAGAACCTCCACTTCGTTACACCTTAAATATCCCAGGAAAGAGAAGAATGGATAAAGAAGATGTGGTCCTTATATACAATGGAATATCACTCAGCCATGAAATCAATGTCATAAGGCTAGTAGCAGCATGATGAGTGGATTTAGCTATGACGATTCTAAGTGAAATAAGTCACACAGAAAAAGACACTTATCATGAGATATCACTTATAGAGGGAATGTAAAAACCGCTACCCTTGAACTGAATTACAAAACAGAACAGAGTCACACGTTTAGAAAACACACTATGGCTGCTTAACGGGAAAGGTGAGGTGGGGTGATGCATAAAACAAGGGTTTCAAATTAGCTCAGATATCGTTCCATAAACCCAATATGTAATAGACAAGACCTACTCCTTGCTCAGTGAACTGGACTCAACACCCCCTATTCACCGCCCAGGAATATATCTGACTAGTAAGAATCTTCAAACCTATGTATTGATATCTCTCTGTAAGTGAGTCAAGTGGGTGTAAAGCGGCATAAACACAGCAGTGAAAAGCAGCCAAACCCCATTATAAAAATCAATTACTTTTCAAAACCCGTGAAACAAAGACAGTGAAAGAGAGAGGAATTCTTACAAAATTCGTTCAGGGGCTGTGATGCCACCTGGATTGACCATATCTAGACCCACAGCTGATTGAGACATATGGGTGGACACTCTTGGGGCTGAGAGGTTTGGTGAGGTTGGGTGAGCTAACGCAGACCCTTTAAATTAATACGGCGTGGTACCCATCCCATGGGTCCCAAATCTCCAGGTTCAAGGGCATCGTCCTACATTGAAAACATGCATGAGAAACCCCGAAGATGGCACACCGTGTGATGGGGAAAGGTTTCTAAAACGCACCTCATTTCTCATCTCCTTGTGCTCCGGTTCGCCATTCCAGCCGCTTTACTAGCAATCTCTCTCCTTGGAGAATCAGCACCTTTATCCTCCTGTTCCGTACAGGTTGCAATTTGTCCTGAGGATGAACGGGAAGAGGGGCAACCAATGAGAGACTAGCTCTAGGTGTTGGGACAGGCACAGGTCACTCTGTTTTCCCATCAGGAAGAAGAATTAACCACAGGCTCAGCCTGCCGCCAGGAACCACAATACGGCCTGAAGCAATCCTGCGCTTTTGCGGCCAGCTCCCAAGAAAGCGAGTTGAATAATGGAGCTCAGGGGCACTGCAATTCACAAACCTGCAGACTTACAAATGATAACTCTCGTCCACAAATATATTGAGGGAAGGCAACGAAGAGGATTTGAAAGCAAGGCAGAATTGCAGGAAACAGATTTCAGGAGGTAGATTCGAATCGCCTTTAAAGCACAGGAAAAGCATCAAAACCTCGACAATGATGCCCTTGGCCAAAAAGGGCGTATGCGTTTTTTCCTGAATATATTCAGGAAAAAACGCATACGCCCTTTTTGGCCAACCAAGCAACCTGGAAAGGCAAATCAGCGCTACAAAGAAGTCTCGCTTCCCATCGGTCAAAAGGGCCATGCTGAAAAAAGTGTCAAAACCAGAAATGCAGGACAGGCCATGGAGAAATGGGAGCCTTGCTACACTGATGGGCGGGATGTAAATTGCCAACAGCCACTCTGGAGAAGTGTACGGTGTGTCCTGAAACATCTAAAAAACTCAGCTTAGAGAGCATAGGGCACTTCCACTCATGGGCGTATAAATTGGGAAAACTAAAAATCAGCAAGACACAGGCACCCCAAAGTTTTGGGCTACTCTGTTGACAAGAACCTCCACTTCGTTACACCTTAAATATCCCAGGAAAGAGAAGAATGGATAAAGAAGATGTGGTCCTTATATACAATGGAATATCACTCAGCCATGAAATCAATGTCATAAGGCTAGTAGCAGCATGATGAGTGGATTTAGCTATGACGATTCTAAGTGAAATAAGTCCCACAGAAAAAGACACTTATCATGAGATATCACTTATAGAGGGAATGTAAAAACCGCTACCCTTGAACTGAATTACAAAACAGAACAGAATCACACGTTTAGAAAACAGACTATGGCTGCTTAACGGGAAAGGTGAGGTGGGGTGATGCATAAAACAAGGGTTTCAAATTAGCTCAGATATCGTTCCATAAACCCAATATGTAATAGACAAGACCTACTCCTTGCTCAGTGAACTGGACTCAACACCCCCTATTCACCGCCCAGGAATATATCAGACTAGTAAGAATCTTCAAACCTATGTATTGATATCTCTCTGTAAGTGAGTCAAGTGGGTGTAAAGCGGCATAAACACAGCAGTGAAAAGCAGCCAAACCCCATTATAAAAATCAATTACTTTTCAAAACCCGTGAAACAAAGACAGTGAAAGAGAGAGGAATTCTTACAAAATTCGTTCAGGGGCTGTGATGCCACCTGGATTGACCATATCTAGACCCACAGCTGATTGAGACATATGGGTGGACACTCTTGGGGCTGAGAGGTTTGGTGAGGTTGGGTGAGCTAACGCAGACCCTTTAAATTAATACGGCGTGGTACCCATCCCATGGGTCCCAAATCTCCAGGTTCAAGGGCATCGTCCTACATTGAAAACATGCATGAGAAACCCCGAAGATGGCACACCGTGTGATCGGGAAAGGTTTCTAAAACGCACCTCATTTCTCATCTCCTTGTGCTCCGGCTCGCCATTCCAGCCGCTTTACTAGCAATCTCTCTCCTTGGAGAATCAGCACCTTTATCCTCCTGTTCCGTACAGGTTGCAATTTGTCCTGAGGATGAACGGGAAGAGGGGCAACCAATGAGAGACTAGCTCTAGGTGTTGGGACAGGCACAGGTCACTCTGTTTTCCCATCAGGAAGAAGAATTAACCACAGGCTCAGCCTGCCGCCAGGAACCAGAATACGGCCTGAAGCAATCCTGCGCTTTTGCGGCCAGCTCCCAAGAAAGCGAGTTGAATAATGGAGCTCAGGGGCACTGCAATTCACAAACCTGCAGACTTACAAATGATAACTCTCGTCCACAAATATATTGAGGGAAGGCAACGAAGAGGATTTGAAAGCAAGGCAGAATTGCAGGAAACAGATTTCAGGAGGTAGATTCGAATCGCCTTTAAAGCACAGGAAAAGCGGCAAAACCTCGACAGTGATGCCCTTGGCCAAAAAGGGCGTATGCGTTTATTCCTGAATATATTCAGGAAAAAACGCATACGCCCTTTTTGGCCAACCAAGCAACCTGGAAAGGCAAATCAGCGCTACAAAGAAGTCTCGCTTCCCATCGGTCAAAAGGGCCATGCTGAATAAAGTGTCAAAACCAGAAATGCAGGACAGGCCATGGAGAAATGGGAGCCTTGCTACACTGATGGGCGGGATGTAAATTGCCAACAGCCACTCTGGAGAAGTGTACGGTGTGTCCTGAAACATCTAAAAAACTCAGCTTAGAGAGCATAGGGCACTTCCACTCATGGGCGTATAAATTGGGAAAACTAAAAATCAGCAAGACACAGGCACCCCAAAGTTTTGGGCTACTCTGTTGACAAGAACCTCCACTTCGTTACACCTTAAATATCCCAGGAAAGAGAAGAATGGATAAAGAAGATGTGGTCCTTATATACAATGGAATATCACTCAGCCATGAAATCAATGTCATAAGGCTAGTAGCAGCATGATGAGTGGATTTAGCTATGACGATTCTAAGTGAAATAAGTCCCACAGAAAAAGACACTTCTCATGAGATATCACTTATAGAGGGAATGTAAAAACCGCTACCCTTGAACTGAATTACAAAACAGAACAGAGTCACACGTTTAGAAAACACACTATGGCTGCTTAACGGGAAAGGTGAGGTGGGGTGATGCATAAAACAAGGGTTTCAAATTAGCTCAGATATCGTTCCATAAACCCAATATGTAATAGACAAGACCTACTCCTTGCTCAGTGAACTGGACTCAACACCCCCTATTCACCGCCCAAGAATATATCTGACTAGTAAGAATCTTCAAACCTATGTATTGATATCACTCTGTAAGTGAGTCAAGTGGGTGTAAAGCGGCATAAACACAGCAGTGGAAAGCAGCCAAACCCCATTATAAAAATCAATTACTTTTCAAAACCCGTGAAACAAAGACAGTGAAAGAGAGAGGAATTCTTACAAAATTCGTTCAGGGGCTGTGATGCCACCTGGATTGACCATATCTAGACCCACAGCTGATTGAGACATATGGGTGGACACTCTTGGGGCTGAGAGGTTTGGTGAGGTTGGGTGAGCTAACGCAGACCCTTTAAATTAATACGGCGTGGTACCCATCCCATGGGTCCCAAATCTCCAGGTTCAAGGGCATCGTCCTACATTGAAAACATGCATGAGAAACCCCGAAGATGGCACACCGTGTGATGGGGAAAGGTTTCTAAAACGCACCTCATTTCTCATCTGCTTGTGCTCCGGTTCGCCATTCCAGCCACTTTACTAGCAATCTCTCTCCTTGGAGAATCAGCACCTTTATCCTCCTGTTCCGTACAGGTTGCAATTTGTCCTGAGGATGAACGGGAAGAGGGGCAACCAATGAGAGACTAGCTCTAGGTGTTGGGACAGGCACACGTCACTCTGTTTTCCCATCAGGAAGAAGAATTAACCACAGGCTCAGCCTTCCGCCAGGAACCAGAATACGGCCTGAAGCAATCCTGCGCTTTTGCGGCCAGCTCCCAAGAAAGCGAGTTGAATAATGGAGCTCAGGGGCACTGCAATTCACAAACCTGCAGACTTAGAAATGATAACTCTCGTCCACAAATATATTGAGGGAAGGCAACGAAGAGGATTTGAAAGCAAGGCAGAATTGCAGGAAACAGATTTCAGGAGGTACATTCGAATCGCCTTTAAAGCACAGGAAAAGCGGCAAAACCTCGACAGTGATGCACTTGGCCAAAAAGGGCGTATGCGTTTTTTCCTGAATATATTCAGGAAAAATCGCATACGCCCTTTTTGGCCAACCAAGCAACCTGGAAAGGCAAATCAGCGCTACAAAGAAGTCTCGCTTCCCATTGGTCAAAAGGGCCATGCTGAATAAAGTGTCAAAACCAGAAATGCAGGACAGGCCATGGAGAAATGGGAGCCTTGCTACGCTGATGGGCGGGACGTAAATTGCCAACAGCCACTCTGGAGAAGTGTACGGTGTGTCCTGAAACATCTAAAAAACTCAGCTTAGAGAGCTTGGGCACTTCCACTCATGGGCGTATAAATTGGGAAAACTAAAAATCAGCAAGACACAGGCACCCCAAATTTTGGGCTACTCTGTTGACAAAAACCTCCACTTCATTACACCTTAAATATCCGAGGAAAGAGAAGAATGGATAAAGAAGTTGTGGTCCTTATGTACAATGGAATATCACTCAGCCATGAAATCAATGTCATAAGGCTAGTAGCAGCATGATGAGTGGATTTAGGTATGACGATTCTAAGTGAAATAAATCACACAGAAAAAGACACTTATCATAAGATATCACTTATAGAGGGAATGTAAAAACCGCTACCCTTGAACTGCATTACAAAATAGAACAGAGTCACACGTTTAGAAAACACACTATGGCTGCTTAACGGGAAAGGTGAGGTGGGGTGATGCATAAATCAAGGGTTTCAAATTAGCTCAGATACCGTTCCATAAACCCAATATGTAATAGACAAGACCTACTCCTTGCTCAGTGAACTGGACTCAACACCCCCTATTCACCGCCCAAGAATATATCTCACTAGTAAGAATCTTCAAACCTATGTATTGATATCTCTCTGTAAGTGAGTCAAGTGGGTGTAAAGCGGCATAAACACAGCAGTGAAAAGCAGCTAAACCCCATTATAAAAATTACTTTTCAAAACCCGTGAAACAAAGACAGTGAAAGAGAGAGAAATTCTTACAAAATTCGTTCAGGGGCTGTGATGCCACCTGGATTGACCATATCTAGACCCACAGCTGATTGAGACATATGGGTGGACACTCTTGGGGCTGAGAGGTTTGGTGAGGTTGGGTGAGCTAACGCAGACCCTTTAAATTAATACGGCGTGGTACCCATCCCATGGGTCCCAAATCTCCAGGTTCAAGGGCATCGTCCTACATTGAAAACATGCATGAGAAACCCCGAAGATGGCACACCGTGTGATCGGGAAAGGTTTCTAAAACGCACCTCATTTCTCATCTCCTTGTGCTCCGGTTCGCCATTCCAGCCGCTTTACTAGCAATCTCTCTCCTTGGAGAATCAGCACCTTTATCCTCCTGTTCCGTACAGGTTGCAATTTGTCCTGAGGATGAACGGGAAGAGGGGCAACCAATGAGAGACTAGCTCTAGGTGTTGGGACAGGCACAGGTCACTCTGTTTTCCCATCAGGAAGAAGAATTAACCACAGGCTCAGCCTACCGCCAGGAACCAGAATACGGCCTGAAGCAATCCTGCGCTTTTGCGGCCAGCTCCCAAGAAAGCGAGTTGAATAATGGAGCTCAGGGGCACTGCAATTCACAAACCTGCAGACTTACAAATGATAACTCTCGTCCACAAATATATTGAGGGAAGGCAACGAAGAGGATTTGAAAGCAAGGCAGAATTGCAGGAAACAGATTTCAGGAGGTAGATTCGAATCGCCTTTAAAGCACAGGAAAAGCGGCAAAACCTCGACAGTGATGCCCTTGGCCAAAAAGGGCGTATGCGTTTTTTCCTGAATATATTCAGGAAAAAACGCATACGCCCTTTTTGGCCAACCAAGCAACCTGGAAAGGCAAATCAGCGCTACAAAGAAGTCTCGCTTCCCATCGGTCAAAAGGGCCATGCTGAATAAAGTGTCAAAACCAGAAATGCAGGACAGGCCATGGAGAAATGGGAGCCTTGCTACACTGATGGGCGGGATGTAAATTGCCAACAGCCACTCTGGAGAAGTGTACGGTGTGTCCTGAAACATCTAAAAAACTCAGCTTAGAGAGCATAGGGCACTTCCACTCATGGGCGTATAAATTGGGAAAACTAAAAATCAGCAAGACACAGGCACCCCAAAGTTTTGGGCTACTCTGTTGACAAGAACCTCCACTTCGTTACACCTTAAATATCCCAGGAAAGAGAAGAATGGATAAAGAAGATGTGGTCCTTATATACAATGGAATATCACTCAGCCATGAAATCAATGTCATAAGGCTAGTAGCAGCATGATGAGTGGATTTAGCTATGACGATTCTAAGTGAAATAAGTCACACAGAAAAAGACACTTATCATGAGATATCACTTATAGAGGGAATGTAAAAACCGCTACCCTTGAACTGAATTACAAAACAGAACAGAGTCACACGTTTAGAAAACAGACTATGGCTGCTTAACGGGAAAGGTGAGGTGGGGTGATGCATAAAACAAGGGTTTCAAATTAGCTCAGATATCGTTCCATAAACCCAATATGTAATAGACAAGACCTACTCCTTGCTCAGTGAACTGGACTCAACACCCCCTATTCACCGCCCAAGAATATATCTGACTAGTAAGAATCTTCAAACCTATGTATTGATATCACTCTGTAAGTGAGTCAAGTGGGTGTAAAGCGGCATAAACACAGCAGTGGAAAGCAGCCAAACCCCATTATAAAAATCAATTACTTTTCAAAACCCGTGAAACAAAGACAGTGAAAGAGAGAGGAATTCTTACAAAATTCGTTCAGGGGCTGTGATGCCACCTGGATTGACCATATCTAGACCCACAGCTGATTGAGACATATGGGTGGACACTCTTGGGGCTGAGAGGTTTGGTGAGGTTGGGTGAGCTAACGCAGACCCTTTAAATTAATACGGCGTGGTACCCATCCCATGGGTCCCAAATCTCCAGGTTCAAGGGCATCGTCCTACATTGAAAACATGCATGAGAAACCCCGAAGATGGCACACCGTGTGATGGGGAAAGGTTTCTAAAACGCACCTCATTTCTCATCTGCTTGTGCTCCGGTTCGCCATTCCAGCCGCTTTACTAGCAATCTCTCTCCTTGGAGAATCAGCACCTTTATCCTCCTGTTCCGTACAGGTTGCAATTTGTCCTGAGGATGAACGGGAAGAGGGGCAACCAATGAGAGACTAGCTCTAGGTGTTGGGACAGGCACACGTCACTCTGTTTTCCCATCAGGAAGAAGAATTAACCACAGGCTCAGCCTTCTGCCAGGAACCAGAATACGGCCTGAAGCAATCCTGCGCTTTTGCGGCCAGCTCCCAAGAAAGCGAGTTGAATAATGGAGTTCAGGGGCACTGCAATTCACAAACCTGCAGACTTAGAAATGATAACTCTCGTCCACAAATATATTGAGGGAAGGCAACGAAGAGGATTTGAAAGCAAGGCAGAATTGCAGGAAACAGATTTCAGGAGGTACATTCGAATCGCCTTTAAAGCACAGGAAAAGCGGCAAAACCTCGACAGTGATGCACTTGGCCAAAAAGGGCGTATGCGTTTTTTCCTGAATATATTCAGGAAAAATCGCATACGCCCTTTTTGGCCAACCAAGCAACCTGGAAAGGCAAATCAGCGCTACAAAGAAGTCTCGCTTCCCATTGGTCAAAAGGGCCATGCTGAATAAAGTGTCAAAACCAGAAATGCAGGACAGGCCATGGAGAAATGGGAGCCTTGCTACGCTGATGGGCGGGACGTAAATTGCCAACAGCCACTCTGGAGAAGTGTACGGTGTGTCCTGAAACATCTAAAAAACTCAGCTTAGAGAGCTTGGGCACTTCCACTCATGGGCGTATAAATTGGGAAAACTAAAAATCAGCAAGACACAGGCACCCCAAATTTTGGGCTACTCTGTTGACAAAAACCTCCACTTCATTACACCTTAAATATCCGAGGAAAGAGAAGAATGGATAAAGAAGTTGTGGTCCTTATGTACAATGGAATATCACTCAGCCATGAAATCAATGTCATAAGGCTAGTAGCAGCATGATTAGTGGATTTAGGTATGACGATTCTAAGTGAAATAAATCACACAGAAAAAGACACTTATCATAAGATATCACTTATAGAGGGAATGTAAAAACCGCTACCCTTGAACTGCATTACAAAATAGAACAGAGTCACACGTTTAGAAAACACACTATGGCTGCTTAACGGGAAAGGTGAGGTGGGGTGATGCATAAATCAAGGGTTTCAAATTAGCTCAGATATCGTTCCATAAACCCAATATGTAATAGACAAGACCTACTCCTTGCTCAGTGAACTGGACTCAACACCCCCTATTCACCGCCCAGGAATATATCAGACTAGTAAGAATCTTCAAACCTATGTATTGATATCTCTCTGTAAGTGAGTCAAGTGGGTGTAAAGCGGCATAAACACAGCAGTGAAAAGCAGCTAAACCCCATTATAAAAATCAATTACTTTTCAAAACCCGTGAAACAAAGACAGTGAAAGAGAGAGAAATTCTTACAAAATTCGTTCAGGGGCTGTGATGCCACCTGGATTGACCATATCTAGACCCACAGCTGATTGAGACATATGGGTGGACACTCTTGGGGCTGAGAGGTTTGGTGAGGTTGGGTGAGCTAACGCAGACCCTTTAAATTAATACGGCGTGGTACCCATCCCATGGATCCCAAATCTCCAGGTTCAAGGGCATCGTCCTACATTGAA
The DNA here is from genome assembly GCF_965194805.1 of Balaenoptera borealis. Classification (NCBI taxonomy): domain Eukaryota; kingdom Metazoa; phylum Chordata; class Mammalia; order Artiodactyla; family Balaenopteridae; genus Balaenoptera; species Balaenoptera borealis. Next base: position 95,438,211 of record NC_138873.1, read on the forward strand.
AACATGCATGAGAAACCCCGAAGATGGCACACCGTGTGATCGGGAAAGGTTTCTAAAACGCACCTCATTTCTCATCTCCTTGTGCTCCGGCTCGCCATTCCAGCCGCTTTACTAGCAATCTCTCTCCTTGGAGAATCAGCACCTTTATCCTCCTGTTCCGTACAGGTTGCAATTTGTCCTGAGGATGAACGGGAAGAGGGGCAACCAATGAGAGACTAGCTCTAGGTGTTGGGACAGGCACAGGTCACTCTGTTTTCCCATCAGGAAGAAGAATTAACCACAGGCTCAGCCTGCCGCCAGGAACCAGAATACGGCCTGAAGCAATCCTGCGCTTTTGCGGCCAGCTCCCAAGAAAGCGAGTTGAATAATGGAGCTCAGGGGCACTGCAATTCACAAACCTGCAGACTTAGAAATGATAACTCTCGTCCACAAATATATTGAGGGAAGGCAACGAAGAGGATTTGAAAGCAAGGCAGAATTGCAGGAAACAGATTTCAGGAGGTAGATTCGAATCGCCTTTAAAGCACAGGAAAAGCGGCAAAACCTCGACAGTGATGCCCTTGGCCAAAAAGGGCGTATGCGTTTTTTCCTGAATATATTCAGGAAAAAACGCATACGCCCTTTTTGGCCAACCAAGCAACCTGGAAAGGCAAATCAGCGCTACAAAGAAGTCTCGCTTCCCATCGGTCAAAAGGGCCATGCTGAATAAAGTGTCAAAACCAGAAATGCAGGACAGGCCATGGAGAAATGGGAGCCTTGCTACACTGATGGGCGGGATGTAAATTGCCAACAGCCACTCTGGAGAAGTGTACGGTGTGTCCTGAAACATCTAAAAAACTCAGCTTAGAGAGCATAGGGCACTTCCACTCATGGGCGTATAAATTGGGAAAACTAAAAATCAGCAAGACACAGGCACCCCAAAGTTTTGGGCTACTCTGTTGACAAGAACCTCCACTTCGTTACACCTTAAATATCCCAGGAAAGAGAAGAATGGATAAAGAAGATGTGGTCCTTATATACAATGGAATATCACTCAGCCATGAAATCAATGTCATAAGGCTAGTAGCAGCATGATGAGTGGATTTAGCTATGACGATTCTAAGTGAAATAAGTCATACAGAAAAAGACACTTATCATGAGATATCACTTATAGAGGGAATGTAAAAACCGCTACCCTTGAACTGAATTACAAAACAGAACAGAATCACACGTTTAGAAAACAGACTATGGCTGCTTAACGGGAAAGGTGAGGTGGGGTGATGCATAAAACAAGGGTTTCAAATTAGCTCAGATATCGTTCCATAAACCCAATATGTAATAGACAAGACCTACTCCTTGCTCAGTGAACTGGACTCAACACCCCCTATTCACCGCCCAGGAATATATCAGACTAGTAAGAATCTTCAAACCTATGTATTGATATCTCTCTGTAAGTGAGTCAAGTGGGTGTAAAGCGGCATAAACACAGCAGTGAAAAGCAGCCAAACCCCATTATAAAAATCAATTACTTTTCAAAACCCGTGAAACAAAGACAGTGAAAGAGAGAGGAATTCTTACAAAATTCGTTCAGGGGCTGTGATGCCACCTGGATTGACCATATCTAGACCCACAGCTGATTGAGACATATGGGTGGACACTCTTGGGGCTGAGAGGTTTGGTGAGGTTGGGTGAGCTAACGCAGACCCTTTAAATTAATACGGCGTGGTACCCATCCCATGGGTCCCAAATCTCCAGGTTCAAGGGCATCGTCCTACATTGAAAACATGCATGAGAAACCCCGAAGATGGCACACCGTGTGATCGGGAAAGGTTTCTAAAACGCACCTCATTTCTCATCTCCTTGTGCTCCGGCTCGCCATTCCAGCCGCTTTACTAGCAATCTCTCTCCTTGGAGAATCAGCACCTTTATCCTCCTGTTCCGTACAGGTTGCAATTTGTCCTGAGGATGAACGGGAAGAGGGGCAACCAATGAGAGACTAGCTCTAGGTGTTGGGACAGGCACAGGTCACTCTGTTTTCCCATCAGGAAGAAGAATTAACCACAGGCTCAGCCTGCCGCCAGGAACCAGAATACGGCCTGAAGCAATCCTGCGCTTTTGCGGCCAGCTCCCAAGAAAGCGAGTTGAATAATGGAGCTCAGGGGCACTGCAATTCACAAACCTGCAGACTTACAAATGATAACTCTCGTCCACAAATATATTGAGGGAAGGCAACGAAGAGGATTTGAAAGCAAGGCAGAATTGCAGGAAACAGATTTCAGGAGGTAGATTCGAATCGCCTTTAAAGCACAGGAAAAGCGGCAAAACCTCGACAGTGATGCCCTTGGCCAAAAAGGGCGTATGCGTTTTTTCCTGAATATATTCAGGAAAAAACGCATACGCCCTTTTTGGCCAACCAAGCAACCTGGAAAGGCAAATCAGCGCTACAAAGAAGTCTCGCTTCCCATCGGTCAAAAGGGCCATGCTGAATAAAGTGTCAAAACCAGAAATGCAGGACAGGCCATGGAGAAATGGGAGCCTTGCTACACTGATGGGCGGGATGTAAATTGCCAACAGCCACTCTGGAGAAGTGTACGGTGTGTCCTGAAACATCTAAAAAACTCAGCTTAGAGAGCATAGGGCACTTCCACTCATGGGCGTATAAATTGGGAAAACTAAAAATCAGCAAGACACAGGCACCCCAAAGTTTTGGGCTACTCTGTTGACAAGAACCTCCACTTCGTTACACCTTAAATATCCCAGGAAAGAGAAGAATGGATAAAGAAGATGTGGTCCTTATATACAATGGAATATCACTCAGCCATGAAATCAATGTCATAAGGCTAGTAGCAGCATGATGAGTGGATTTAGCTATGACGATTCTAAGTGAAATAAGTCACACAGAAAAAGACACTTATCATGAGATATCACTTATAGAGGGAATGTAAAAACCGCTACCCTTGAACTGAATTACAAAACAGAACAGAGTCACACGTTTAGAAAACACACTATGGCTGCTTAACGGGAAAGGTGAGGTGGGGTGATGCATAAAACAAGGGTTTCAAATTAGCTCAGATATCGTTCCATAAACCCAATATGTAATAGACAAGACCTACTCCTTGCTCAGTGAACTGGACTCAACACCCCCTATTCACCGCCCAGGAATATATCTGACTAGTAAGAATCTTCAAACCTATGTATTGATATCTCTCTGTAAGTGAGTCAAGTGGGTGTAAAGCGGCATAAACACAGCAGTGAAAAGCAGCTAAACCCCATTATAAAAATCAATTACTTTTCAAAACCCGTGAAACAAAGACAGTGAAAGAGAGAGAAATTCTTACAAAATTCGTTCAGGGGCTGTGATGCCACCTGGATTGACCATATCTAGACCCACAGCTGATTGAGACATATGGGTGGACACTCTTGGGGCTGAGAGGTTTGGTGAGGTTGGGTGAGCTAACGCAGACCCTTTAAATTAATACGGCGTGGTACCCATCCCATGGATCCCAAATCGCCAGGTTCAAGGGCATCGTCCTACATTGAAAACATGCATGAGAAACCCCGAAGATGGCACACCGTGTGATCGGGAAAGGTTTCTAAAACGCACCTCATTTCTCATCTCCTTGTGCTCCGGCTCGCCATTCCAGCCGCTTTACTAGCAATCTCTCTCCTTGGAGAATCAGCACCTTTATCCTCCTGTTCCGTACAGGTTGCAATTTGTCCTGAGGATGAACGGGAAGAGGGGCAACCAATGAGAGACTAGCTCTAGGTGTTGGGACAGGCACAGGTCACTCTGTTTTCCCATCAGGAAGAAGAATTAACCACAGGCTCAGCCTGCCGCCAGGAACCAGAATACGGCCTGAAGCAATCCTGCGCTTTTGCGGCCAGCTCCCAAGAAAGCGAGTTGAATAATGGAGCTCAGGGGCACTGCAATTCACAAACCTGCAGACTTACAAATGATAACTCTCGTCCACAAATATATTGAGGGAAGGCAACGAAGAGGATTTGAAAGCAAGGCAGAATTGCAGGAAACAGATTTCAGGAGGTAGATTCGAATCGCCTTTAAAGCACAGGAAAAGCGGCAAAACCTCGACAGTGATGCCCTTGGCCAAAAAGGGCGTATGCGTTTTTTCCTGAATATATTCAGGAAAAAACGCATACGCCCTTTTTGGCCAACCAAGCAACCTGGAAAGGCAAATCAGCGCTACAAAGAAGTCTCGCTTCCCATCGGTCAAAAGGGCCATGCTGAATAAAGTGTCAAAACCAGAAATGCAGGACAGGCCATGGAGAAATGGGAGCCTTGCTACACTGATGGGCGGGATGTAAATTGCCAACAGCCACTCTGGAGAAGTGTACGGTGTGTCCTGAAACATCTAAAAAACTCAGCTTAGAGAGCATAGGGCACTTCCACTCATGGGCGTATAAATTGGGAAAACTAAAAATCAGCAAGACACAGGCACCCCAAAGTTTTGGGCTACTCTGTTGACAAGAACCTCCACTTCGTTACACCTTAAATATCCCAGGAAAGAGAAGAATGGATAAAGAAGATGTGGTCCTTATATACAATGGAATATCACTCAGCCATGAAATCAATGTCATAAGGCTAGTAGCAGCATGATGAGTGGATTTAGCTATGACGATTCTAAGTGAAATAAGTCATACAGAAAAAGACACTTATCATGAGATATCACTTATAGAGGGAATGTAAAAACCGCTACCCTTGAACTGAATTACAAAACAGAACAGAATCACACGTTTAGAAAACAGACTATGGCTGCTTAACGGGAAAGGTGAGGTGGGGTGATGCATAAAACAAGGGTTTCAAATTAGCTCAGATATCGTTCCATAAACCCAATATGTAATAGACAAGACCTACTCCTTGCTCAGTGAACTGGACTCAACACCCCCTATTCACCGCCCAGGAATATATCAGACTAGTAAGAATCTTCAAACCTATGTATTGATATCTCTCTGTAAGTGAGTCAAGTGGGTGTAAAGCGGCATAAACACAGCAGTGAAAAGCAGCCAAACCCCATTATAAAAATCAATTACTTTTCAAAACCCGTGAAACAAAGACAGTGAAAGAGAGAGGAATTCTTACAAAATTCGTTCAGGGGCTGTGATGCCACCTGGATTGACCATATCTAGACCCACAGCTGATTGAGACATATGGGTGGACACTCTTGGGGCTGAGAGGTTTGGTGAGGTTGGGTGAGCTAACGCAGACCCTTTAAATTAATACGGCGTGGTACCCATCCCATGGGTCCCAAATCTCCAGGTTCAAGGGCATCGTCCTACATTGAAAACATGCATGAGAAACCCCGAAGATGGCACACCGTGTGATCGGGAAAGGTTTCTAAAACGCACCTCATTTCTCATCTCCTTGTGCTCCGGCTCGCCATTCCAGCCGCTTTACTAGCAATCTCTCTCCTTGGAGAATCAGCACCTTTATCCTCCTGTTCCGTACAGGTTGCAATTTGTCCTGAGGATGAACGGGAAGAGGGGCAACCAATGAGAGACTAGCTCTAGGTGTTGGGACAGGCACAGGTCACTCTGTTTTCCCATCAGGAAGAAGAATTAACCACAGGCTCAGCCTGCCGCCAGGAACCAGAATACGGCCTGAAGCAATCCTGCGCTTTTGCGGCCAGCTCCCAAGAAAGCGAGTTGAATAATGGAGCTCAGGGGCACTGCAATTCACAAACCTGCAGACTTACAAATGATAACTCTCGTCCACAAATATATTGAGGGAAGGCAACGAAGAGGATTTGAAAGCAAGGCAGAATTGCAGGAAACAGATTTCAGGAGGTAGATTCGAATCGCCTTTAAAGCACAGGAAAAGCGGCAAAACCTCGACAGTGATGCCCTTGGCCAAAAAGGGCGTATGCGTTTTTTCCTGAATATATTCAGGAAAAAACGCATACGCCCTTTTTGGCCAACCAAGCAACCTGGAAAGGCAAATCAGCGCTACAAAGAAGTCTCGCTTCCCATCGGTCAAAAGGGCCATGCTGAATAAAGTGTCAAAACCAGAAATGCAGGACAGGCCATGGAGAAATGGGAGCCTTGCTACACTGATGGGCGGGATGTAAATTGCCAACAGCCACTCTGGAGAAGTGTACGGTGTGTCCTGAAACATCTAAAAAACTCAGCTTAGAGAGCATAGGGCACTTCCACTCATGGGCGTATAAATTGGGAAAACTAAAAATCAGCAAGACACAGGCACCCCAAAGTTTTGGGCTACTCTGTTGACAAGAACCTCCACTTCGTTACACCTTAAATATCCCAGGAAAGAGAAGAATGGATAAAGAAGATGTGGTCCTTATATACAATGGAATATCACTCAGCCATGAAATCAATGTCATAAGGCTAGTAGCAGCATGATGAGTGGATTTAGCTATGACGATTCTAAGTGAAATAAGTCACACAGAAAAAGACACTTATCATGAGATATCACTTATAGAGGGAATGTAAAAACCGCTACCCTTGAACTGAATTACAAAACAGAACAGAGTCACACGTTTAGAAAACACACTATGGCTGCTTAACGGGAAAGGTGAGGTGGGGTGATGCATAAAACAAGGGTTTCAAATTAGCTCAGATATCGTTCCATAAACCCAATATGTAATAGACAAGACCTACTCCTTGCTCAGTGAACTGGACTCAACACCCCCTATTCACCGCCCAGGAATATATCTGACTAGTAAGAATCTTCAAACCTATGTATTGATATCTCTCTGTAAGTGAGTCAAGTGGGTGTAAAGCGGCATAAACACAGCAGTGAAAAGCAGCCAAACCCCATTATAAAAATCAATTACTTTTCAAAACCCGTGAAACAAAGACAGTGAAAGAGAGAGGAATTCTTACAAAATTCGTTCAGGGGCTGTGATGCCACCTGGATTGACCATATCTAGACCCACAGCTGATTGAGACATATGGGTGGACACTCTTGGGGCTGAGAGGTTTGGTGAGGTTGGGTGAGCTAACGCAGACCCTTTAAATTAATACGGCGTGGTACCCATCCCATGGGTCCCAAATCTCCAGGTTCAAGGGCATCGTCCTACATTGAAAACATGCATGAGAAACCCCGAAGATGGCACACCGTGTGATGGGGAAAGGTTTCTAAAACGCACCTCATTTCTCATCTCCTTGTGCTCCGGTTCGCCATTCCAGCCGCTTTACTAGCAATCTCTCTCCTTGGAGAATCAGCACCTTTATCCTCCTGTTCCGTACAGGTTGCAATTTGTCCTGAGGATGAACGGGAAGAGGGGCAACCAATGAGAGACTAGCTCTAGGTGTCGGGACAGGCACACGTCACTCTGTTTTCCCATCAGGAAGAAGAATTAACCACAGGCTCAGCCTTCCGCCAGGAACCAGAATACGGCCTGAAGCAATCCTGCGCTTTTGCGGCCAGCTCCCAAGAAAGCGAGTTGAATAATGGAGCTCAGGGGCACTGCAATTCACAAACCTGCAGACTTAGAAATGATAACTCTCGTCCACAAATATATTGAGGGAAGGCAACGAAGAGGATTTGAAAGCAAGGCAGAATTGCAGGAAACAGATTTCAGGAGGTAGATTCGAATCGCCTTTAAAGCACAGGAAAAGCATCAAAACCTCGACAATGATGCCCTTGGCCAAAAAGGGCGTATGCGTTTTTTCCTGAATATATTCAGGAAAAAACGCATACGCCCTTTTTGGCCAACCAAGCAACCTGGAAAGGCAAATCAGCGCTACAAAGAAGTCTCGCTTCCCATCGGTCAAAAGGGCCATGCTGAAAAAAGTGTCAAAACCAGAAATGCAGGACAGGCCATGGAGAAATGGGAGCCTTGCTACACTGATGGGCGGGATGTAAATTGCCAACAGCCACTCTGGAGAAGTGTACGGTGTGTCCTGAAACATCTAAAAAACTCAGCTTAGAGAGCATAGGGCACTTCCACTCATGGGCGTATAAATTGGGAAAACTAAAAATCAGCAAGACACAGGCACCCCAAAGTTTTGGGCTACTCTGTTGACAAGAACCTCCACTTCGTTACACCTTAAATATCCCAGGAAAGAGAAGAATGGATAAAGAAGATGTGGTCCTTATATACAATGGAATATCACTCAGCCATGAAATCAATGTCATAAGGCTAGTAGCAGCATGATGAGTGGATTTAGCTATGACGATTCTAAGTGAAATAAGTCCCACAGAAAAAGACACTTATCATGAGATATCACTTATAGAGGGAATGTAAAAACCGCTACCCTTGAACTGAATTACAAAACAGAACAGAATCACACGTTTAGAAAACAGACTATGGCTGCTTAACGGGAAAGGTGAGGTGGGGTGATGCATAAAACAAGGGTTTCAAATTAGCTCAGATATCGTTCCATAAACCCAATATGTAATAGACAAGACCTACTCCTTGCTCAGTGAACTGGACTCAACACCCCCTATTCACCGCCCAGGAATATATCAGACTAGTAAGAATCTTCAAACCTATGTATTGATATCTCTCTGTAAGTGAGTCAAGTGGGTGTAAAGCGGCATAAACACAGCAGTGAAAAGCAGCCAAACCCCATTATAAAAATCAATTACTTTTCAAAACCCGTGAAACAAAGACAGTGAAAGAGAGAGAAATTCTTACAAAATTCGTTCAGGGGCTGTGATGCCACCTGGATTGACCATATCTAGACCCACAGCTGATTGAGACATATGGGTGGACACTCTTGGGGCTGAGAGGTTTGGTGAGGTTGGGTGAGCTAACGCAGACCCTTTAAATTAATACGGCGTGGTACCCATCCCATGGGTCCCAAATCTCCAGGTTCAAGGGCATCGTCCTACATTGAAAACATGCATGAGAAACCCCGAAGATGGCACACCGTGTGATCGGGAAAGGTTTCTAAAACGCACCTCATTTCTCATCTCCTTGTGCTCCGGCTCGCCATTCCAGCCGCTTTACTAGCAATCTCTCTCCTTGGAGAATCAGCACCTTTATCCTCCTGTTCCGTACAGGTTGCAATTTGTCCTGAGGATGAACGGGAAGAGGGGCAACCAATGAGAGACTAGCTCTAGGTGTTGGGACAGGCACAGGTCACTCTGTTTTCCCATCAGGAAGAAGAATTAACCACAGGCTCAGCCTGCCGCCAGGAACCAGAATACGGCCTGAAGCAATCCTGCGCTTTTGCGGCCAGCTCCCAAGAAAGCGAGTTGAATAATGGAGCTCAGGGGCACTGCAATTCACAAACCTGCAGACTTACAAATGATAACTCTCGTCCACAAATATATTGAGGGAAGGCAACGAAGAGGATTTGAAAGCAAGGCAGAATTGCAGGAAACAGATTTCAGGAGGTAGATTCGAATCGCCTTTAAAGCACAGGAAAAGCGGCAAAACCTCGACAGTGATGCCCTTGGCCAAAAAGGGCGTATGCGTTTTTTCCTGAATATATTCAGGAAAAAACGCATACGCCCTTTTTGGCCAACCAAGCAACCTGGAAAGGCAAATCAGCGCTACAAAGAAGTCTCGCTTCCCATCGGTCAAAAGGGCCATGCTGAATAAAGTGTCAAAACCAGAAATGCAGGACAGGCCATGGAGAAATGGGAGCCTTGCTACACTGATGGGCGGGATGTAAATTGCCAACAGCCACTCTGGAGAAGTGTACGGTGTGTCCTGAAACATCTAAAAAACTCAGCTTAGAGAGCATAGGGCACTTCCACTCATGGGCGTATAAATTGGGAAAACTAAAAATCAGCAAGACACAGGCACCCCAAAGTTTTGGGCTACTCTGTTGACAAGAACCTCCACTTCGTTACACCTTAAATATCCCAGGAAAGAGAAGAATGGATAAAGAAGATGTGGTCCTTATATACAATGGAATATCACTCAGCCATGAAATCAATGTCATAAGGCTAGTAGCAGCATGATGAGTGGATTTAGCTATGACGATTCTAAGTGAAATAAGTCCCACAGAAAAAGACACTTCTCATGAGATATCACTTATAGAGGGAATGTAAAAACCGCTACCCTTGAACTGAATTACAAAACAGAACAGAGTCACACGTTTAGAAAACACACTATGGCTGCTTAACGGGAAAGGTGAGGTGGGGTGATGCATAAAACAAGGGTTTCAAATTAGCTCAGATATCGTTCCATAAACCCAATATGTAATAGACAAGACCTACTCCTTGCTCAGTGAACTGGACTCAACACCCCCTATTCACCGCCCAAGAATATATCTGACTAGTAAGAATCTTCAAACCTATGTATTGATATCACTCTGTAAGTGAGTCAAGTGGGTGTAAAGCGGCATAAACACAGCAGTGGAAAGCAGCCAAACCCCATTATAAAAATCAATTACTTTTCAAAACCCGTGAAACAAAGACAGTGAAAGAGAGAGGAATTCTTACAAAATTCGTTCAGGGGCTGTGATGCCACCTGGATTGACCATATCTAGACCCACAGCTGATTGAGACATATGGGTGGACACTCTTGGGGCTGAGAGGTTTGGTGAGGTTGGGTGAGCTAACGCAGACCCTTTAAATTAATACGGCGTGGTACCCATCCCATGGGTCCCAAATCTCCAGGTTCAAGGGCATCGTCCTACATTGAAAACATGCATGAGAAACCCCGAAGATGGCACACCGTGTGATGGGGAAAGGTTTCTAAAACGCACCTCATTTCTCATCTGCTTGTGCTCCGGTTCGCCATTCCAGCCGCTTTACTAGCAATCTCTCTCCTTGGAGAATCAGCACCTTTATCCTCCTGTTCCGTACAGGTTGCAATTTGTCCTGAGGATGAACGGGAAGAGGGGCAACCAATGAGAGACTAGCTCTAGGTGTTGGGACAGGCACACGTCACTCTGTTTTCCCATCAGGAAGAAGAATTAACCACAGGCTCAGCCTTCCGCCAGGAACCAGAATACGGCCTGAAGCAATCCTGCGCTTTTGCGGCCAGCTCCCAAGAAAGCGAGTTGAATAATGGAGCTCAGGGGCACTGCAATTCACAAACCTGCAGACTTACAAATGATAACTCTCGTCCACAAATATATTGAGGGAAGGCAACGAAGAGGATTTGAAAGCAAGGCAGAATTGCAGGAAACAGATTTCAGGAGGTACATTCGAATCGCCTTTAAAGCACAGGAAAAGCGGCAAAACCTCGACAGTGATGCACTTGGCCAAAAAGGGCGTATGCGTTTTTTCCTGAATATATTCAGGAAAAATCGCATACGCCCTTTTTGGCCAACCAAGCAACCTGGAAAGGCAAATCAGCGCTACAAAGAAGTCTCGCTTCCCATTGGTCAAAAGGGCCATGCTGAATAAAGTGTCAAAACCAGAAATGCAGGACAGGCCATGGAGAAATGGGAGCCTTGCTACGCTGATGGGCGGGACGTAAATTGCCAACAGCCACTCTGGAGAAGTGTACGGTGTGTCCTGAAACATCTAAAAAACTCAGCTTAGAGAGCTTGGGCACTTCCACTCATGGGCGTATAAATTGGGAAAACTAAAAATCAGCAAGACACAGGCACCCCAAATTTTGGGCTACTCTGTTGACAAAAACCTCCACTTCATTACACCTTAAATATCCGAGGAAAGAGAAGAATGGATAAAGAAGTTGTGGTCCTTATGTACAATGGAATATCACTCAGCCATGAAATCAATGTCATAAGGCTAGTAGCAGCATGATGAGTGGATTTAGGTATGACGATTCTAAGTGAAATAAATCACACAGAAAAAGACACTTATCATAAGATATCACTTATAGAGGGAATGTAAAAACCGCTACCCTTGAACTGCATTACAAAATAGAACAGAGTCACACGTTTAGAAAACACACTATGGCTGCTTAACGGGAAAGGTGAGGTGGGGTGATGCATAAATCAAGGGTTTCAAATTAGCTCAGATACCGTTCCATAAACCCAATATGTAATAGACAAGACCTACTCCTTGCTCAGTGAACTGGACTCAACACCCCCTATTCACCGCCCAAGAATATATCTCACTAGTAAGAATCTTCAAACCTATGTATTGATATCTCTCTGTAAGTGAGTCAAGTGGGTGTAAAGCGGCATAAACACAGCAGTGAAAAGCAGCTAAACCCCATTATAAAAATTACTTTTCAAAACCCGTGAAACAAAGACAGTGAAAGAGAGAGAAATTCTTACAAAATTCGTTCAGGGGCTGTGATGCCACCTGGATTGACCATATCTAGACCCACAGCTGATTGAGACATATGGGTGGACACTCTTGGGGCTGAGAGGTTTGGTGAGGTTGGGTGAGCTAACGCAGACCCTTTAAATTAATACGGCGTGGTACCCATCCCATGGGTCCCAAATCTCCAGGTTCAAGGGCATCGTCCTACATTGAAAACATGCATGAGAAACCCCGAAGATGGCACACCGTGTGATCGGGAAAGGTTTCTAAAACGCACCTCATTTCTCATCTCCTTGTGCTCCGGTTCGCCATTCCAGCCGCTTTACTAGCAATCTCTCTCCTTGGAGAATCAGCACCTTTATCCTCCTGTTCCGTACAGGTTGCAATTTGTCCTGAGGATGAACGGGAAGAGGGGCAACCAATGAGAGACTAGCTCTAGGTGTTGGGACAGGCACAGGTCACTCTGTTTTCCCATCAGGAAGAAGAATTAACCACAGGCTCAGCCTACCGCCAGGAACCAGAATACGGCCTGAAGCAATCCTGCGCTTTTGCGGCCAGCTCCCAAGAAAGCGAGTTGAATAATGGAGCTCAGGGGCACTGCAATTCACAAACCTGCAGACTTACAAATGATAACTCTCGTCCACAAATATATTGAGGGAAGGCAACGAAGAGGATTTGAAAGCAAGGCAGAATTGCAGGAAACAGATTTCAGGAGGTAGATTCGAATCGCCTTTAAAGCACAGGAAAAGCGGCAAAACCTCGACAGTGATGCCCTTGGCCAAAAAGGGCGTATGCGTTTTTTCCTGAATATATTCAGGAAAAAACGCATACGCCCTTTTTGGCCAACCAAGCAACCTGGAAAGGCAAATCAGCGCTACAAAGAAGTCTCGCTTCCCATCGGTCAAAAGGGCCATGCTGAATAAAGTGTCAAAACCAGAAATGCAGGACAGGCCATGGAGAAATGGGAGCCTTGCTACACTGATGGGCGGGATGTAAATTGCCAACAGCCACTCTGGAGAAGTGTACGGTGTGTCCTGAAACATCTAAAAAACTCAGCTTAGAGAGCATAGGGCACTTCCACTCATGGGCGTATAAATTGGGAAAACTAAAAATCAGCAAGACACAGGCACCCCAAAGTTTTGGGCTACTCTGTTGACAAGAACCTCCACTTCGTTACACCTTAAATATCCCAGGAAAGAGAAGAATGGATAAAGAAGATGTGGTCCTTATATACAATGGAATATCACTCAGCCATGAAATCAATGTCATAAGGCTAGTAGCAGCATGATGAGTGGATTTAGCTATGACGATTCTAAGTGAAATAAGTCACACAGAAAAAGACACTTATCATGAGATATCACTTATAGAGGGAATGTAAAAACCGCTACCCTTGAACTGAATTACAAAACAGAACAGAGTCACACGTTTAGAAAACAGACTATGGCTGCTTAACGGGAAAGGTGAGGTGGGGTGATGCATAAAACAAGGGTTTCAAATTAGCTCAGATATCGTTCCATAAACCCAATATGTAATAGACAAGACCTACTCCTTGCTCAGTGAACTGGACTCAACACCCCCTATTCACCGCCCAAGAATATATCTGACTAGTAAGAATCTTCAAACCTATGTATTGATATCACTCTGTAAGTGAGTCAAGTGGGTGTAAAGCGGCATAAACACAGCAGTGGAAAGCAGCCAAACCCCATTATAAAAATCAATTACTTTTCAAAACCCGTGAAACAAAGACAGTGAAAGAGAGAGGAATTCTTACAAAATTCGTTCAGGGGCTGTGATGCCACCTGGATTGACCATATCTAGACCCACAGCTGATTGAGACATATGGGTGGACACTCTTGGGGCTGAGAGGTTTGGTGAGGTTGGGTGAGCTAACGCAGACCCTTTAAATTAATACGGCGTGGTACCCATCCCATGGGTCCCAAATCTCCAGGTTCAAGGGCATCGTCCTACATTGAAAACATGCATGAGAAACCCCGAAGATGGCACACCGTGTGATGGGGAAAGGTTTCTAAAACGCACCTCATTTCTCATCTGCTTGTGCTCCGGTTCGCCATTCCAGCCGCTTTACTAGCAATCTCTCTCCTTGGAGAATCAGCACCTTTATCCTCCTGTTCCGTACAGGTTGCAATTTGTCCTGAGGATGAACGGGAAGAGGGGCAACCAATGAGAGACTAGCTCTAGGTGTTGGGACAGGCACACGTCACTCTGTTTTCCCATCAGGAAGAAGAATTAACCACAGGCTCAGCCTTCTGCCAGGAACCAGAATACGGCCTGAAGCAATCCTGCGCTTTTGCGGCCAGCTCCCAAGAAAGCGAGTTGAATAATGGAGTTCAGGGGCACTGCAATTCACAAACCTGCAGACTTAGAAATGATAACTCTCGTCCACAAATATATTGAGGGAAGGCAACGAAGAGGATTTGAAAGCAAGGCAGAATTGCAGGAAACAGATTTCAGGAGGTACATTCGAATCGCCTTTAAAGCACAGGAAAAGCGGCAAAACCTCGACAGTGATGCACTTGGCCAAAAAGGGCGTATGCGTTTTTTCCTGAATATATTCAGGAAAAATCGCATACGCCCTTTTTGGCCAACCAAGCAACCTGGAAAGGCAAATCAGCGCTACAAAGAAGTCTCGCTTCCCATTGGTCAAAAGGGCCATGCTGAATAAAGTGTCAAAACCAGAAATGCAGGACAGGCCATGGAGAAATGGGAGCCTTGCTACGCTGATGGGCGGGACGTAAATTGCCAACAGCCACTCTGGAGAAGTGTACGGTGTGTCCTGAAACATCTAAAAAACTCAGCTTAGAGAGCTTGGGCACTTCCACTCATGGGCGTATAAATTGGGAAAACTAAAAATCAGCAAGACACAGGCACCCCAAATTTTGGGCTACTCTGTTGACAAAAACCTCCACTTCATTACACCTTAAATATCCGAGGAAAGAGAAGAATGGATAAAGAAGTTGTGGTCCTTATGTACAATGGAATATCACTCAGCCATGAAATCAATGTCATAAGGCTAGTAGCAGCATGATGAGTGGATTTAGGTATGACGATTCTAAGTGAAATAAATCACACAGAAAAAGACACTTATCATAAGATATCACTTATAGAGGGAATGTAAAAACCGCTACCCTTGAACTGCATTACAAAATAGAACAGAGTCACACGTTTAGAAAACACACTATGGCTGCTTAACGGGAAAGGTGAGGTGGGGTGATGCATAAATCAAGGGTTTCAAATTAGCTCAGATATCGTTCCATAAACCCAATATGTAATAGACAAGACCTACTCCTTGCTCAGTGAACTGGACTCAACACCCCCTATTCACCGCCCAGGAATATATCAGACTAGTAAGAATCTTCAAACCTATGTATTGATATCTCTCTGTAAGTGAGTCAAATGGGTGTAAAGCGGCATAAACACAGCAGTGAAAAGCAGCCAAACCCCATTATAAAAATCAATTACTTTTCAAAACCCGTGAAACAAAGACAGTGAAAGAGAGAGAAATTCTTACAAAATTCGTTCAGGGGCTGTGATGCCACCTGGATTGACCATATCTAGACCCACAGCTGATTGAGACATATGGGTGGACACTCTTGGGGCTGAGAGGTTTGGTGAGGTTGGGTGAGCTAACGCAGACCCTTTAAATTAATACGGCGTGGTACCCATCCCATGGGTCCCAAATCTCCAGGTTCAAGGGCATCGTCCTACATTGAAAACATGCATGAGAAACCCCGAAGATGGCACACCGTGTGATCGGGAAAGGTTTCTAAAACGCACCTCATTTCTCATCTCCTTGTGCTCCGGTTCGCCATTCCAGCCGCTTTACTAGCAATCTCTCTCCTTGGAGAATCAGCACCTTTATCCTCCTGTTCCGTACAGGTTGCAATTTGTCCTGAGGATGAACGGGAAGAGGGGCAACCAATGAGAGACTAGCTCTAGGTGTTGGGACAGGCACAGGTCACTCTGTTTTCCCATCAGGAAGAAGAATTAACCACAGGCTCAGCCTACCGCCAGGAACCAGAATACGGCCTGAAGCAATCCTGCGCTTTTGCGGCCAGCTCCCAAGAAAGCGAGTTGAATAATGGAGCTCAGGGGCACTGCAATTCACAAACCTGCAGACTTACAAATGATAACTCTCGTCCACAAATATATTGAGGGAAGGCAACGAAGAGGATTTGAAAGCAAGGCAGAATTGCAGGAAACAGATTTCAGGAGGTAGATTCGAATCGCCTTTAAAGCACAGGAAAAGCGGCAAAACCTCGACAGTGATGCCCTTGGCCAAAAAGGGCGTATGCGTTTTTTCCTGAATATATTCAGGAAAAAACGCATACGCCCTTTTTGGCCAACCAAGCAACCTGGAAAGGCAAATCAGCGCTACAAAGAAGTCTCGCTTCCCATCGGTCAAAAGGGCCATGCTGAATAAAGTGTCAAAACCAGAAATGCAGGACAGGCCATGGAGAAATGGGAGCCTTGCTACACTGATGGGCGGGATGTAAATTGCCAACAGCCACTCTGGAGAAGTGTACGGTGTGTCCTGAAACATCTAAAAAACTCAGCTTAGAGAGCATAGGGCACTTCCACTCATGGGCGTATAAATTGGGAAAACTAAAAATCAGCAAGACACAGGCACCCCAAAGTTTTGGGCTACTCTGTTGACAAGAACCTCCACTTCGTTACACCTTAAATATCCCAGGAAAGAGAAGAATGGATAAAGAAGATGTGGTCCTTATATACAATGGAATATCACTCAGCCATGAAATCAATGTCATAAGGCTAGTAGCAGCATGATGAGTGGATTTAGCTATGACGATTCTAAGTGAAATAAGTCACACAGAAAAAGACACTTATCATGAGATATCACTTATAGAGGGAATGTAAAAACCGCTACCCTTGAACTGAATTACAAAACAGAACAGAGTCACACGTTTAGAAAACACACTATGGCTGCTTAACGGGAAAGGTGAGGTGGGGTGATGCATAAAACAAGGGTTTCAAATTAGCTCAGATATCGTTCCATAAACCCAATATGTAATAGACAAGACCTACTCCTTGCTCAGTGAACTGGACTCAACACCCCCTATTCACCGCCCAAGAATATATCTGACTAGTAAGAATCTTCAAACCTATGTATTGATATCACTCTGTAAGTGAGTCAAGTGGGTGTAAAGCGGCATAAACACAGCAGTGGAAAGCAGCCAAACCCCATTATAAAAATCAATTACTTTTCAAAACCCGTGAAACAAAGACAGTGAAAGAGAGAGGAATTCTTACAAAATTCGTTCAGGGGCTGTGATGCCACCTGGATTGACCATATCTAGACCCACAGCTGATTGAGACATATGGGTGGACACTCTTGGGGCTGAGAGGTTTGGTGAGGTTGGGTGAGCTAACGCAGACCCTTTAAATTAATACGGCGTGGTACCCATCCCATGGGTCCCAAATCTCCAGGTTCAAGGGCATCGTCCTACATTGAAAACATGCATGAGAAACCCCGAAGATGGCACACCGTGTGATGGGGAAAGGTTTCTAAAACGCACCTCATTTCTCATCTGCTTGTGCTCCGGTTCGCCATTCCAGCCGCTTTACTAGCAATCTCTCTCCTTGGAGAATCAGCACCTTTATCCTCCTGTTCCGTACAGGTTGCAATTTGTCCTGAGGATGAACGGGAAGAGGGGCAACCAATGAGAGACTAGCTCTAGGTGTTGGGACAGGCACACGTCACTCTGTTTTCCCATCAGGAAGAAGAATTAACCACAGGCTCAGCCTTCTGCCAGGAACCAGAATACGGCCTGAAGCAATCCTGCGCTTTTGCGGCCAGCTCCCAAGAAAGCGAGTTGAATAATGGAGTTCAGGGGCACTGCAATTCACAAACCTGCAGACTTAGAAATGATAACTCTCGTCCACAAATATATTGAGGGAAGGCAACGAAGAGGATTTGAAAGCAAGGCAGAATTGCAGGAAACAGATTTCAGGAGGTACATTCGAATCGCCTTTAAAGCACAGGAAAAGCGGCAAAACCTCGACAGTGATGCACTTGGCCAAAAAGGGCGTATGCGTTTTTTCCTGAATATATTCAGGAAAAATCGCATACGCCCTTTTTGGCCAACCAAGCAACCTGGAAAGGCAAATCAGCGCTACAAAGAAGTCTCGCTTCCCATTGGTCAAAAGGGCCATGCTGAATAAAGTGTCAAAACCAGAAATGCAGGACAGGCCATGGAGAAATGGGAGCCTTGCTACGCTGATGGGCGGGACGTAAATTGCCAACAGCCACTCTGGAGAAGTGTACGGTGTGTCCTGAAACATCTAAAAAACTCAGCTTAGAGAGCTTGGGCACTTCCACTCATGGGCGTATAAATTGGGAAAACTAAAAATCAGCAAGACACAGGCACCCCAAATTTTGGGCTACTCTGTTGACAAAAACCTCCACTTCATTACACCTTAAATATCCGAGGAAAGAGAAGAATGGATAAAGAAGTTGTGGTCCTTATGTACAATGGAATATCACTCAGCCATGAAATCAATGTCATAAGGCTAGTAGCAGCATGATGAGTGGATTTAGGTATGACGATTCTAAGTGAAATAAATCACACAGAAAAAGACACTTATCATAAGATATCACTTATAGAGGGAATGTAAAAACCGCTACCCTTGAACTGCATTACAAAATAGAACAGAGTCACACGTTTAGAAAACACACTATGGCTGCTTAACGGGAAAGGTGAGGTGGGGTGATGCATAAATCAAGGGTTTCAAATTAGCTCAGATATCGTTCCATAAACCCAATATGTAATAGACAAGACCTACTCCTTGCTCAGTGAACTGGACTCAACACCCCCTATTCACCGCCCAGGAATATATCAGACTAGTAAGAATCTTCAAACCTATGTATTGATATCTCTCTGTAAGTGAGTCAAATGGGTGTAAAGCGGCATAAACACAGCAGTGAAAAGCAGCCAAACCCCATTATAAAAATCAATTACTTTTCAAAACCCGTGAAACAAAGACAGTGAAAGAGAGAGAAATTCTTACAAAATTCGTTCAGGGGCTGTGATGCCACCTGGATTGACCATATCTAGACCCACAGCTGATTGAGACATATGGGTGGACACTCTTGGGGCTGAGAGGTTTGGTGAGGTTGGGTGAGCTAACGCAGACCCTTTAAATTAATACGGCGTGGTACCCATCCCATGGGTCCCAAATCTCCAGGTTCAAGGGCATCGTCCTACATTGAAAACATGCATGAGAAACCCCGAAGATGGCACACCGTGTGATCGGGAAAGGTTTCTAAAACGCACCTCATTTCTCATCTCCTTGTGCTCCGGTTCGCCATTCCAGCCGCTTTACTAGCAATCTCTCTCCTTGGAGAATCAGCACCTTTATCCTCCTGTTCCGTACAGGTTGCAATTTGTCCTGAGGATGAACGGGAAGAGGGGCAACCAATGAGAGACTAGCTCTAGGTGTTGGGACAGGCACAGGTCACTCTGTTTTCCCATCAGGAAGAAGAATTAACCACAGGCTCAGCCTACCGCCAGGAACCAGAATACGGCCTGAAGCAATCCTGCGCTTTTGCGGCCAGCTCCCAAGAAAGCGAGTTGAATAATGGAGCTCAGGGGCACTGCAATTCACAAACCTGCAGACTTACAAATGATAACTCTCGTCCACAAATATATTGAGGGAAGGCAACGAAGAGGATTTGAAAGCAAGGCAGAATTGCAGGAAACAGATTTCAGGAGGTAGATTCGAATCGCCTTTAAAGCACAGGAAAAGCGGCAAAACCTCGACAGTGATGCCCTTGGCCAAAAAGGGCGTATGCGTTTTTTCCTGAATATATTCAGGAAAAAACGCATACGCCCTTTTTGGCCAACCAAGCAACCTGGAAAGGCAAATCAGCGCTACAAAGAAGTCTCGCTTCCCATCGGTCAAAAGGGCCATGCTGAATAAAGTGTCAAAACCAGAAATGCAGGACAGGCCATGGAGAAATGGGAGCCTTGCTACACTGATGGGCGGGATGTAAATTGCCAACAGCCACTCTGGAGAAGTGTACGGTGTGTCCTGAAACATCTAAAAAACTCAGCTTAGAGAGCATAGGGCACTTCCACTCATGGGCGTATAAATTGGGAAAACTAAAAATCAGCAAGACACAGGCACCCCAAAGTTTTGGGCTACTCTGTTGACAAGAACCTCCACTTCGTTACACCTTAAATATCCCAGGAAAGAGAAGAATGGATAAAGAAGATGTGGTCCTTATATACAATGGAATATCACTCAGCCATGAAATCAATGTCATAAGGCTAGTAGCAGCATGATGAGTGGATTTAGCTATGACGATTCTAAGTGAAATAAGTCACACAGAAAAAGACACTTATCATGAGATATCACTTATAGAGGGAATGTAAAAACCGCTACCCTTGAACTGAATTACAAAACAGAACAGAGTCACACGTTTAGAAAACACACTATGGCTGCTTAACGGGAAAGGTGAGGTGGGGTGATGCATAAAACAAGGGTTTCAAATTAGCTCAGATATCGTTCCATAAACCCAATATGTAATAGACAAGACCTACTCCTTGCTCAGTGAACTGGACTCAACACCCCCTATTCACCGCCCAAGAATATATCTGACTAGTAAGAATCTTCAAACCTATGTATTGATATCACTCTGTAAGTGAGTCAAGTGGGTGTAAAGCGGCATAAACACAGCAGTGGAAAGCAGCCAAACCCCATTATAAAAATCAATTACTTTTCAAAACCCGTGAAACAAAGACAGTGAAAGAGAGAGGAATTCTTACAAAATTCGTTCAGGGGCTGTGATGCCACCTGGATTGACCATATCTAGACCCACAGCTGATTGAGACATATGGGTGGACACTCTTGGGGCTGAGAGGTTTGGTGAGGTTGGGTGAGCTAACGCAGACCCTTTAAATTAATACGGCGTGGTACCCATCCCATGGGTCCCAAATCTCCAGGTTCAAGGGCATCGTCCTACATTGAAAACATGCATGAGAAACCCCGAAGATGGCACACCGTGTGATGGGGAAAGGTTTCTAAAACGCACCTCATTTCTCATCTGCTTGTGCTCCGGTTCGCCATTCCAGCCGCTTTACTAGCAATCTCTCTCCTTGGAGAATCAGCACCTTTATCCTCCTGTTCCGTACAGGTTGCAATTTGTCCTGAGGATGAACGGGAAGAGGGGCAACCAATGAGAGACTAGCTCTAGGTGTTGGGACAGGCACACGTCACTCTGTTTTCCCATCAGGAAGAAGAATTAACCACAGGCTCAGCCTTCTGCCAGGAACCAGAATACGGCCTGAAGCAATCCTGCGCTTTTGCGGCCAGCTCCCAAGAAAGCGAGTTGAATAATGGAGTTCAGGGGCACTGCAATTCACAAACCTGCAGACTTAGAAATGATAACTCTCGTCCACAAATATATTGAGGGAAGGCAACGAAGAGGATTTGAAAGCAAGGCAGAATTGCAGGAAACAGATTTCAGGAGGTACATTCGAATCGCCTTTAAAGCACAGGAAAAGCGGCAAAACCTCGACAGTGATGCACTTGGCCAAAAAGGGCGTATGCGTTTTTTCCTGAATATATTCAGGAAAAATCGCATACGCCCTTTTTGGCCAACCAAGCAACCTGGAAAGGCAAATCAGCGCTACAAAGAAGTCTCGCTTCCCATTGGTCAAAAGGGCCATGCTGAATAAAGTGTCAAAACCAGAAATGCAGGACAGGCCATGGAGAAATGGGAGCCTTGCTACGCTGATGGGCGGGACGTAAATTGCCAACAGCCACTCTGGAGAAGTGTACGGTGTGTCCTGAAACATCTAAAAAACTCAGCTTAGAGAGCTTGGGCACTTCCACTCATGGGCGTATAAATTGGGAAAACTAAAAATCAGCAAGACACAGGCACCCCAAATTTTGGGCTACTCTGTTGACAAAAACCTCCACTTCATTACACCTTAAATATCCGAGGAAAGAGAAGAATGGATAAAGAAGTTGTGGTCCTTATGTACAATGGAATATCACTCAGCCATGAAATCAATGTCATAAGGCTAGTAGCAGCATGATGAGTGGATTTAGGTATGACGATTCTAAGTGAAATAAATCACACAGAAAAAGACACTTATCATAAGATATCACTTATAGAGGGAATGTAAAAACCGCTACCCTTGAACTGCATTACAAAATAGAACAGAGTCACACGTTTAGAAAACACACTATGGCTGCTTAACGGGAAAGGTGAGGTGGGGTGATGCATAAATCAAGGGTTTCAAATTAGCTCAGATATCGTTCCATAAACCCAATATGTAATAGACAAGACCTACTCCTTGCTCAGTGAACTGGACTCAACACCCCCTATTCACCGCCCAGGAATATATCAGACTAGTAAGAATCTTCAAACCTATGTATTGATATCTCTCTGTAAGTGAGTCAAATGGGTGTAAAGCGGCATAAACACAGCAGTGAAAAGCAGCCAAACCCCATTATAAAAATCAATTACTTTTCAAAACCCGTGAAACAAAGACAGTGAAAGAGAGAGAAATTCTTACAAAATTCGTTCAGGGGCTGTGATGCCACCTGGATTGACCATATCTAGACCCACAGCTGATTGAGACATATGGGTGGACACTCTTGGGGCTGAGAGGTTTGGTGAGGTTGGGTGAGCTAACGCAGACCCTTTAAATTAATACGGCGTGGTACCCATCCCATGGGTCCCAAATCTCCAGGTTCAAGGGCATCGTCCTACATTGAAAACATGCATGAGAAACCCCGAAGATGGCACACCGTGTGATCGGGAAAGGTTTCTAAAACGCACCTCATTTCTCATCTCCTTGTGCTCCGGTTCGCCATTCCAGCCGCTTTACTAGCAATCTCTCTCCTTGGAGAATCAGCACCTTTATCCTCCTGTTCCGTACAGGTTGCAATTTGTCCTGAGGATGAATGGGAAGAGGGGCAACCAATGAGAGACTAGCTCTAGGTGTTGGGACAGGCACAGGTCACTCTGTTTTCCCATCAGGAAGAAGAATTAACCACAGGCTCAGCCTACCGCCAGGAACCAGAATACGGCCTGAAGCAATCCTGCGCTTTTGCGGCCAGCTCCCAAGAAAGCGAGTTGAATAATGGAGCTCAGGGGCACTGCAATTCACAAACCTGCAGACTTACAAATGATAACTCTCGTCCACAAATATATTGAGGGAAGGCAACGAAGAGGATTTGAAAGCAAGGCAGAATTGCAGGAAACAGATTTCAGGAGGTAGATTCGAATCGCCTTTAAAGCACAGGAAAAGCGGCAAAACCTCGACAGTGATGCCCTTGGCCAAAAAGGGCGTATGCGTTTTTTCCTGAATATATTCAGGAAAAAACGCATACGCCCTTTTTGGCCAACCAAGCAACCTGGAAAGGCAAATCAGCGCTACAAAGAAGTCTCGCTTCCCATCGGTCAAAAGGGCCATGCTGAATAAAGTGTCAAAACCAGAAATGCAGGACAGGCCATGGAGAAATGGGAGCCTTGCTACACTGATGGGCGGGATGTAAATTGCCAACAGCCACTCTGGAGAAGTGTACGGTGTGTCCTGAAACATCTAAAAAACTCAGCTTAGAGAGCATAGGGCACTTCCACTCATGGGCGTATAAATTGGGAAAACTAAAAATCAGCAAGACACAGGCACCCCAAAGTTTTGGGCTACTCTGTTGACAAGAACCTCCACTTCGTTACACCTTAAATATCCCAGGAAAGAGAAGAATGGATAAAGAAGATGTGGTCCTTATATACAATGGAATATCACTCAGCCATGAAATCAATGTCATAAGGCTAGTAGCAGCATGATGAGTGGATTTAGCTATGACGATTCTAAGTGAAATAAGTCACACAGAAAAAGACACTTATCATGAGATATCACTTATAGAGGGAATGTAAAAACCGCTACCCTTGAACTGAATTACAAAACAGAACAGAGTCACACGTTTAGAAAACACACTATGGCTGCTTAACGGGAAAGGTGAGGTGGGGTGATGCATAAAACAAGGGTTTCAAATTAGCTCAGATATCGTTCCATAAACCCAATATGTAATAGACAAGACCTACTCCTTGCTCAGTGAACTGGACTCAACACCCCCTATTCACCGCCCAAGAATATATCTGACTAGTAAGAATCTTCAAACCTATGTATTGATATCACTCTGTAAGTGAGTCAAGTGGGTGTAAAGCGGCATAAACACAGCAGTGGAAAGCAGCCAAACCCCATTATAAAAATCAATTACTTTTCAAAACCCGTGAAACAAAGACAGTGAAAGAGAGAGGAATTCTTACAAAATTCGTTCAGGGGCTGTGATGCCACCTGGATTGACCATATCTAGACCCACAGCTGATTGAGACATATGGGTGGACACTCTTGGGGCTGAGAGGTTTGGTGAGGTTGGGTGAGCTAACGCAGACCCTTTAAATTAATACGGCGTGGTACCCATCCCATGGGTCCCAAATCTCCAGGTTCAAGGGCATCGTCCTACATTGAAAACATGCATGAGAAACCCCGAAGATGGCACACCGTGTGATCCGGAAAGGTTTCTAAAACGCACCTCATTTCTCATCTCCTTGTGCTCCGGCTCGCCATTCCAGCCGCTTTACTAGCAATCTCTCTCCTTGGAGAATCAGCACCTTTATCCTCCTGTTCCGTACAGGTTGCAATTTGTCCTGAGGATGAACGGGAAGAGGGGCAACCAATGAGAGACTAGCTCTAGGTGTTGGGACAGGCACAGGTCACTCTGTTTTCCCATCAGGAAGAAGAATTAACCACAGGCTCAGCCTGCCGCCAGGAACCAGAATACGGCCTGAAGCAATCCTGCGCTTTTGCGGCCAGCTCCCAAGAAAGCGAGTTGAATAATGGAGCTCAGGGGCACTGCAATTCACAAACCTGCAGACTTACAAATGATAACTCTCGTCCACAAATATATTGAGGGAAGGCAACGAAGAGGATTTGAAAGCAAGGCAGAATTGCAGGAAACAGATTTCAGGAGGTAGATTCGAATCGCCTTTAAAGCACAGGAAAAGCATCCAAACCTCGACAGTGATGCCCTTGGCCAAAAAGGGCGTATGCGTTTTTTCCTGAATATATTCAGGAAAAAACGCATACGCCCTTTTTGGCCAACCAAGCAACCTGGAAAGGCAAATCAGCGCTACAAAGAAGTCTCGCTTCCCATCGGTCAAAAGGGCCATGCTGAATAAAGTGTCAAAACCAGAAATGCAGGACAGGCCATGGAGAAATGGGAGCCTTGCTACACTGATGGGCGGGATGTAAATTGCCAACAGCCACTCTGGAGAAGTGTACGGTGTGTCCTGAAACATCTAAAAAACTCAGCTTAGAGAGCATAGGGCACTTCCACTCATGGGCGTATAAATTGGGAAAACTAAAAATCAGCAAGACACAGGCACCCCAAAGTTTTGGGCTACTCTGTTGACAAGAACCTCCACTTCGTTACACCTTAAATATCCCAGGAAAGAGAAGAATGGATAAAGAAGATGTGGTCCTTATATACAATGGAATATCACTCAGCCATGAAATCAATGTCATAAGGCTAGTAGCAGCATGATGAGTGGATTTAGCTATGACGATTCTAAGTGAAATAAGTCCCACAGAAAAAGACACTTATCATGAGATATCACTTATAGAGGGAATGTAAAAACCGCTCCCCTTGAACTGAATTACAAAACAGAACAGAATCACACGTTTAGAAAACACACTATGGCTGCTTAAGGGGAAAGGTGAGGTGGGGTGATGCATAAAACAAGGGTTTCAAATTAGCTCAGATATCGTTCCATAAACCCAATATGTAATAGACAAGACCTACTCCTTGCTCAGTGAACTGGACTCAACACCCCCTATTCACCGCCCAGGAATATATCAGACTAGTAAGAATCTTCAAACCTATGTATTGATATCTCTCTGTAAGTGAGTCAAGTGGGTGTAAAGCGGCATAAACACAGCAGTGAAAAGCAGCCAAACCCCATTATAAAAATCAATTACTTTTCAAAACCCGTGAAACAAAGACAGTGAAAGAGAGAGAAATTCTTACAAAATTCGTTCAGGGGCTGTGATGCCACCTGGATTGACCATATCTAGACCCACAGCTGATTGAGACATATGGGTGGACACTCTTGGGGCTGAGAGGTTTGGTGAGGTTGGGTGAGCTAACGCAGACCCTTTAAATTAATACGGCGTGGTACCCATCCCATGGGTCCCAAATCTCCAGGTTCAAGGGCATCGTCCTACATTGAAAACATGCATGAGAAACCCCGAAGATGGCACACCGTGTGATCGGGAAAGGTTTCTAAAACGCACCTCATTTCTCATCTCCTTGTGCTCCGGCTCGCCATTCCAGCCGCTTTACTAGCAATCTCTCTCCTTGGAGAATCAGCACCTTTATCCTCCTGTTCCGTACAGGTTGCAATTTGTCCTGAGGATGAACGGGAAGAGGGGCAACCAATGAGAGACTAGCTCTAGGTGTTGGGACAGGCACAGGTCACTCTGTTTTCCCATCAGGAAGAAGAATTAACCACAGGCTCAGCCTGCCGCCAGGAACCACAATACGGCCTGAAGCAATCCTGCGCTTTTGCGGCCAGCTCCCAAGAAAGCGAGTTGAATAATGGAGCTCAGGGGCACTGCAATTCACAAACCTGCAGACTTACAAATGATAACTCTCGTCCACAAATATATTGAGGGAAGGCAACGAAGAGGATTTGAAAGCAAGGCAGAATTGCAGGAAACAGATTTCAGGAGGTAGATTCGAATCGCCTTTAAAGCACAGGAAAAGCGGCAAAACCTCGACAGTGATGCCCTTGGCCAAAAAGGGCGTATGCGTTTTTTCCTGAATATATTCAGGAAAAAACGCATACGCCCTTTTTGGCCAACCAAGCAACCTGGAAAGGCAAATCAGCGCTACAAAGAAGTCTCGCTTCCCATCGGTCAAAAGGGCCATGCTGAATAAAGTGTCAAAACCAGAAATGCAGGACAGGCCATGGAGAAATGGGAGCCTTGCTACACTGATGGGCGGGATGTAAATTGCCAACAGCCACTCTGGAGAAGTGTACGGTGTGTCCTGAAACATCTAAAAAACTCAGCTTAGAGAGCATAGGGCACTTCCACTCATGGGCGTATAAATTGGGAAAACTAAAAATCAGCAAGACACAGGCACCCCAAAGTTTTGGGCTACTCTGTTGACAAGAACCTCCACTTCGTTACACCTTAAATATCCCAGGAAAGAGAAGAATGGATAAAGAAGATGTGGTCCTTATATACAATGGAATATCACTCAGCCATGAAATCAATGTCATAAGGCTAGTAGCAGCATGATGAGTGGATTTAGCTATGACGATTCTAAGTGAAATAAGTCACACAGAAAAAGACACTTATCATGAGATATCACTTATAGAGGGAATGTAAAAACCGCTCCCCTTGAACTGAATTACAAAACAGAACAGAATCACACGTTTAGAAAACAGACTATGGCTGCTTAACGGGAAAGGTGAGGTGGGGTGATGCATAAAACAAGGGTTTCAAATTAGCTCAGATATCGTTCCATAAACCCAATATGTAATAGACAAGACCTACTCCTTGCTCAGTGAACTGGACTCAACACCCCCTATTCACCGCCCAGGAATATATCAGACTAGTAAGAATCTTCAAACCTATGTATTGATATCTCTCTGTAAGTGAGTCAAGTGGGTGTAAAGCGGCATAAACACAGCAGTGAAAAGCAGCCAAACCCCATTATAAAAATCAATTACTTTTCAAAACCCGTGAAACAAAGACAGTGAAAGAGAGAGAAATTCTTACAAAATTCGTTCAGGGGCTGTGATGCCACCTGGATTGACCATATCTAGACCCACAGCTGATTGAGACATATGGGTGGACACTCTTGGGGCTGAGAGGTTTGGTGAGGTTGGGTGAGCTAACGCAGACCCTTTAAATTAATACGGCGTGGTACCCATCCCATGGGTCCCAAATCTCCAGGTTCAAGGGCATCGTCCTACATTGAAAACATGCATGAGAAACCCCGAAGATGGCACACCGTGTGATCGGGAAAGGTTTCTAAAACGCACCTCATTTCTCATCTCCTTGTGCTCCGGCTCGCCATTCCAGCCGCTTTACTAGCAATCTCTCTCCTTGGAGAATCAGCACCTTTATCCTCCTGTTCCGTACAGGTTGCAATTTGTCCTGAGGATGAACGGGAAGAGGGGCAACCAATGAGAGACTAGCTCTAGGTGTTGGGACAGGCACAGGTCACTCTGTTTTCCCATCAGGAAGAAGAATTAACCACAGGCTCAGCCTGCCGCCAGGAACCACAATACGGCCTGAAGCAATCCTGCGCTTTTGCGGCCAGCTCCCAAGAAAGCGAGTTGAATAATGGAGCTCAGGGGCACTGCAATTCACAAACCTGCAGACTTACAAATGATAACTCTCGTCCACAAATATATTGAGGGAAGGCAACGAAGAGGATTTGAAAGCAAGGCAGAATTGCAGGAAACAGATTTCAGGAGGTAGATTCGAATCGCCTTTAAAGCACAGGAAAAGCGGCAAAACCTCGACAGTGATGCCCTTGGCCAAAAAGGGCGTATGCGTTTTTTCCTGAATATATTCAGGAAAAAACGCATACGCCCTTTTTGGCCAACCAAGCAACCTGGAAAGGCAAATCAGCGCTACAAAGAAGTCTCGCTTCCCATCGGTCAAAAGGGCCATGCTGAATAAAGTGTCAAAACCAGAAATGCAGGACAGGCCATGGAGAAATGGGAGCCTTGCTACACTGATGGGCGGGATGTAAATTGCCAACAGCCACTCTGGAGAAGTGTACGGTGTGTCCTGAAACATCTAAAAAACTCAGCTTAGAGAGCATAGGGCACTTCCACTCATGGGCGTATAAATTGGGAAAACTAAAAATCAGCAAGACACAGGCACCCCAAAGTTTTGGGCTACTCTGTTGACAAGAACCTCCACTTCGTTACACCTTAAATATCCCAGGAAAGAGAAGAATGGATAAAGAAGATGTGGTCCTTATATACAATGGAATATCACTCAGCCATGAAATCAATGTCATAAGGCTAGTAGCAGCATGATGAGTGGATTTAGCTATGACGATTCTAAGTGAAATAAGTCACACAGAAAAAGACACTTATCATGAGATATCACTTATAGAGGGAATGTAAAAACCGCTCCCCTTGAACTGAATTACAAAACAGAACAGAATCACACGTTTAGAAAACAGACTATGGCTGCTTAACGGGAAAGGTGAGGTGGGGTGATGCATAAAACAAGGGTTTCAAATTAGCTCAGATATCGTTCCATAAACCCAATATGTAATAGACAAGACCTACTCCTTGCTCAGTGAACTGGACTCAACACCCCCTATTCACCGCCCAGGAATATATCAGACTAGTAAGAATCTTCAAACCTATGTATTGATATCTCTCTGTAAGTGAGTCAAGTGGGTGTAAAGCGGCATAAACACAGCAGTGAAAAGCAGCCAAACCCCATTATAAAAATCAATTACTTTTCAAAACCCGTGAAACAAAGACAGTGAAAGAGAGAGAAATTCTTACAAAATTCGTTCAGGGGCTGTGATGCCACCTGGATTGACCATATCTAGACCCACAGCTGATTGAGACATATGGGTGGACACTCTTGGGGCTGAGAGGTTTGGTGAGGTTGGGTGAGCTAACGCAGACCCTTTAAATTAATACGGCGTGGTACCCATCCCATGGGTCCCAAATCTCCAGGTTCAAGGGCATCGTCCTACATTGAAAACATGCATGAGAAACCCCGAAGATGGCACACCGTGTGATCGGGAAAGGTTTCTAAAACGCACCTCATTTCTCATCTCCTTGTGCTCCGGCTCGCCATTCCAGCCGCTTTACTAGCAATCTCTCTCCTTGGAGAATCAGCACCTTTATCCTCCTGTTCCGTACAGGTTGCAATTTGTCCTGAGGATGAACGGGAAGAGGGGCAACCAATGAGAGACTAGCTCTAGGTGTTGGGACAGGCACAGGTCACTCTGTTTTCCCATCAGGAAGAAGAATTAACCACAGGCTCAGCCTGCCGCCAGGAACCAGAATACGGCCTGAAGCAATCCTGCGCTTTTGCG
Source organism: Balaenoptera borealis (assembly GCF_965194805.1). Lineage (NCBI taxonomy): Eukaryota > Metazoa > Chordata > Mammalia > Artiodactyla > Balaenopteridae > Balaenoptera > Balaenoptera borealis. Next base: position 95,468,458 of record NC_138873.1, read on the forward strand.
GCCAGCTCCCAAGAAAGCGAGTTGAATAATGGAGCTCAGGGGCACTGCAATTCACAAACCTGCAGACTTACAAATGATAACTCTCGTCCACAAATATATTGAGGGAAGGCAACGAAGAGGATTTGAAAGCAAGGCAGAATTGCAGGAAACAGATTTCAGGAGGTAGATTCGAATCGCCTTTAAAGCACAGGAAAAGCGGCAAAACCTCGACAGTGATGCCCTTGGCCAAAAAGGGCGTATGCGTTTTTTCCTGAATATATTCAGGAAAAAACGCATACGCCCTTTTTGGCCAACCAAGCAACCTGGAAAGGCAAATCAGCGCTACAAAGAAGTCTCGCTTCCCATCGGTCAAAAGGGCCATGCTGAATAAAGTGTCAAAACCAGAAATGCAGGACAGGCCATGGAGAAATGGGAGCCTTGCTACACTGATGGGCGGGATGTAAATTGCCAACAGCCACTCTGGAGAAGTGTACGGTGTGTCCTGAAACATCTAAAAAACTCAGCTTAGAGAGCATAGGGCACTTCCACTCATGGGCGTATAAATTGGGAAAACTAAAAATCAGCAAGACACAGGCACCCCAAAGTTTTGGGCTACTCTGTTGACAAGAACCTCCACTTCGTTACACCTTAAATATCCCAGGAAAGAGAAGAATGGATAAAGAAGATGTGGTCCTTATATACAATGGAATATCACTCAGCCATGAAATCAATGTCATAAGGCTAGTAGCAGCATGATGAGTGGATTTAGCTATGACGATTCTAAGTGAAATAAGTCCCACAGAAAAAGACACTTATCATGAGATATCACTTATAGAGGGAATGTAAAAACCGCTACCCTTGAACTGAATTACAAAACAGAACAGAATCACACGTTTAGAAAACAGACTATGGCTGCTTAACGGGAAAGGTGAGGTGGGGTGATGCATAAAACAAGGGTTTCAAATTAGCTCAGATATCGTTCCATAAACCCAATATGTAATAGACAAGACCTACTCCTTGCTCAGTGAACTGGACTCAACACCCCCTATTCACCGCCCAGGAATATATCAGACTAGTAAGAATCTTCAAACCTATGTATTGATATCTCTCTGTAAGTGAGTCAAGTGGGTGTAAAGCGGCATAAACACAGCAGTGAAAAGCAGCCAAACCCCATTATAAAAATCAATTACTTTTCAAAACCCGTGAAACAAAGATAGTGAAAGAGAGAGAAATTCTTACAAAATTCGTTCAGGGGCTGTGATGCCACCTGGATTGACCATATCTAGACCCACAGCTGATTGAGACATATGGGTGGACACTCTTGGGGCTGAGAGGTTTGGTGAGGTTGGGTGAGCTAACGCAGACCCTTTAAATTAATACGGCGTGGTACCCATCCCATGGGTCCCAAATCTCCAGGTTCAAGGGCATCGTCCTACATTGAAAACATGCATGAGAAACCCCGAAGATTGCACACCGTGTGATCGGGAAAGGTTTCTAAAACGCACCTCATTTCTCATCTCCTTGTGCTCCGGCTCGCCATTCCAGCCGCTTTACTAGCAATCTCTCTCCTTGGAGAATCAGCACCTTTATCCTCCTGTTCCGTACAGGTTGCAATTTGTCCTGAGGATGAACGGGAAGAGGGGCAACCAATGAGAGACTAGCTCTAGGTGTTGGGACAGGCACAGGTCACTCTGTTTTCCCATCAGGAAGAAGAATTAACCACAGGCTCAGCCTGCCGCCAGGAACCAGAATACGGCCTGAAGCAATCCTGCGCTTTTGCGGCCAGCTCCCAAGAAAGCGAGTTGAATAATGGAGCTCAGGGGCACTGCAATTCACAAACCTGCAGACTTACAAATGATAACTCTCGTCCACAAATATATTGAGGGAAGGCAACGAAGAGGATTTGAAAGCAAGGCAGAATTGCAGGAAACAGATTTCAGGAGGTAGATTCGAATCGCCTTTAAAGCACAGGAAAAGCGGCAAAACCTCGACAGTGATGCCCTTGGCCAAAAAGGGCGTATGCGTTTTTTCCTGAATATATTCAGGAAAAAACGCATACGCCCTTTTTGGCCAACCAAGCAACCTGGAAAGGCAAATCAGCGCTACAAAGAAGTCTCGCTTCCCATCGGTCAAAAGGGCCATGCTGAATAAAGTGTCAAAACCAGAAATGCAGGACAGGCCATGGAGAAATGGGAGCCTTGCTACACTGATGGGCGGGATGTAAATTGCCAACAGCCACTCTGGAGAAGTGTACGGTGTGTCCTGAAACATCTAAAAAACTCAGCTTAGAGAGCATAGGGCACTTCCACTCATGGGCGTATAAATTGGGAAAACTAAAAATCAGCAAGACACAGGCACCCCAAAGTTTTGGGCTACTCTGTTGACAAGAACCTCCACTTCGTTACACCTTAAATATCCCAGGAAAGAGAAGAATGGATAAAGAAGATGTGGTCCTTATATACAATGGAATATCACTCAGCCATGAAATCAATGTCATAAGGCTAGTAGCAGCATGATGAGTGGATTTAGCTATGACGATTCTAAGTGAAATAAGTCCCACAGAAAAAGACACTTATCATGAGATATCACTTATAGAGGGAATGTAAAAACCGCTACCCTTGAACTGAATTACAAAACAGAACAGAATCACACGTTTAGAAAACAGACTATGGCTGCTTAACGGGAAAGGTGAGGTGGGGTGATGCATAAAACAAGGGTTTCAAATTAGCTCAGATATCGTTCCATAAACCCAATATGTAATAGACAAGACCTACTCCTTGCTCAGTGAACTGGACTCAACACCCCCTATTCACCGCCCAGGAATATATCAGACTAGTAAGAATCTTCAAACCTATGTATTGATATCTCTCTGTAAGTGAGTCAAGTGGGTGTAAAGCGGCATAAACACAGCAGTGAAAAGCAGCCAAACCCCATTATAAAAATCAATTACTTTTCAAAACCCGTGAAACAAAGACAGTGAAAGAGAGAGAAATTCTTACAAAATTCGTTCAGGGGCTGTGATGCCACCTGGATTGACCATATCTAGACCCACAGCTGATTGAGACATATGGGTGGACACTCTTGGGGCTGAGAGGTTTGGTGAGGTTGGGTGAGCTAACGCAGACCCTTTAAATTAATACGGCGTGGTACCCATCCCATGGGTCCCAAATCTCCAGGTTCAAGGGCATCGTCCTACATTGAAAACATGCATGAGAAACCCCGAAGATGGCACACCGTGTGATCGGGAAAGGTTTCTAAAACGCACCTCATTTCTCATCTCCTTGTGCTCCGGCTCGCCATTCCAGCCGCTTTACTAGCAATCTCTCTCCTTGGAGAATCAGCACCTTTATCCTCCTGTTCCGTACAGGTTGCAATTTGTCCTGAGGATGAACGGGAAGAGGGGCAACCAATGAGAGACTAGCTCTAGGTGTTGGGACAGGCACAGGTCACTCTGTTTTCCCATCAGGAAGAAGAATTAACCACAGGCTCAGCCTGCCGCCAGGAACCAGAATACGGCCTGAAGCAATCCTGCGCTTTTGCGGCCAGCTCCCAAGAAAGCGAGTTGAATAATGGAGCTCAGGGGCACTGCAATTCACAAACCTGCAGACTTACAAATGATAACTCTCGTCCACAAATATATTGAGGGAAGGCAACGAAGAGGATTTGAAAGCAAGGCAGAATTGCAGGAAACAGATTTCAGGAGGTAGATTCGAATCGCCTTTAAAGCACAGGAAAAGCGGCAAAACCTCGACAGTGATGCCCTTGGCCAAAAAGGGCGTATGCGTTTTTTCCTGAATATATTCAGGAAAAAACGCATACGCCCTTTTTGGCCAACCAAGCAACCTGGAAAGGCAAATCAGCGCTACAAAGAAGTCTCGCTTCCCATCGGTCAAAAGGGCCATGCTGAATAAAGTGTCAAAACCAGAAATGCAGGACAGGCCATGGAGAAATGGGAGCCTTGCTACACTGATGGGCGGGATGTAAATTGCCAACAGCCACTCTGGAGAAGTGTACGGTGTGTCCTGAAACATCTAAAAAACTCAGCTTAGAGAGCATAGGGCACTTCCACTCATGGGCGTATAAATTGGGAAAACTAAAAATCAGCAAGACACAGGCACCCCAAAGTTTTGGGCTACTCTGTTGACAAGAACCTCCACTTCGTTACACCTTAAATATCCCAGGAAAGAGAAGAATGGATAAAGAAGATGTGGTCCTTATATACAATGGAATATCACTCAGCCATGAAATCAATGTCATAAGGCTAGTAGCAGCATGATGAGTGGATTTAGCTATGACGATTCTAAGTGAAATAAGTCCCACAGAAAAAGACACTTATCATGAGATATCACTTATAGAGGGAATGTAAAAACCGCTACCCATGAACTGAATTACAAAACAGAACAGAATCACACGTTTAGAAAACAGACTATGGCTGCTTAACGGGAAAGGTGAGGTGGGGTGATGCATAAAACAAGGGTTTCAAATTAGCTCAGATATCGTTCCATAAACCCAATATGTAATAGACAAGACCTACTCCTTGCTCAGTGAACTGGACTCAACACCCCCTATTCACCGCCCAGGAATATATCAGACTAGTAAGAATCTTCAAACCTATGTATTGATATCTCTCTGTAAGTGAGTCAAGTGGGTGTAAAGCGGCATAAACACAGCAGTGAAAAGCAGCTAAACCCCATTATAAAAATCAATTACTTTTCAAAACCCGTGAAACAAAGACAGTGAAAGAGAGAGAAATTCTTACAAAATTCGTTCAGGGGCTGTGATGCCACCTGGATTGACCATATCTAGACCCACAGCTGATTGAGACATATGGGTGGACACTCTTGGGGCTGAGAGGTTTGGTGAGGTTGGGTGAGCTAACGCAGACCCTTTAAATTAATACGGCGTGGTACCCATCCCATGGGTCCCAAATCTCCAGGTTCAAGGGCATCGTCCTACATTGAAAACATGCATGAGAAACCCCGAAGATGGCACACCGTGTGATCGGGAAAGGTTTCTAAAACGCACCTCATTTCTCATCTCCTTGTGCTCCGGCTCGCCATTCCAGCCGCTTTACTAGCAATCTCTCTCCTTGGAGAATCAGCACCTTTATCCTCCTGTTCCGTACAGGTTGCAATTTGTCCTGAGGATGAACGGGAAGAGGGGCAACCAATGAGAGACTAGCTCTAGGTGTTGGGACAGGCACAGGTCACTCTGTTTTCCCATCAGGAAGAAGAATTAACCACAGGCTCAGCCTGCCGCCAGGAACCAGAATACGGCCTGAAGCAATCCTGCGCTTTTGCGGCCAGCTCCCAAGAAAGCGAGTTGAATAATGGAGCTCAGGGGCACTGCAATTCACAAACCTGCAGACTTACAAATGATAACTCTCGTCCACAAATATATTGAGGGAAGGCAACGAAGAGGATTTGAAAGCAAGGCAGAATTGCAGGAAACAGATTTCAGGAGGTAGATTCGAATCGCCTTTAAAGCACAGGAAAAGCGGCAAAACCTCGACAGTGATGCCCTTGGCCAAAAAGGGCGTATGCGTTTTTTCCTGAATATATTCAGGAAAAAACGCATACGCCCTTTTTGGCCAACCAAGCAACCTGGAAAGGCAAATCAGCGCTACAAAGAAGTCTCGCTTCCCATCGGTCAAAAGGGCCATGCTGAATAAAGTGTCAAAACCAGAAATGCAGGACAGGCCATGGAGAAATGGGAGCCTTGCTACACTGATGGGCGGGATGTAAATTGCCAACAGCCACTCTGGAGAAGTGTACGGTGTGTCCTGAAACATCTAAAAAACTCAGCTTAGAGAGCATAGGGCACTTCCACTCATGGGCGTATAAATTGGGAAAACTAAAAATCAGCAAGACACAGGCACCCCAAAGTTTTGGGCTACTCTGTTGACAAGAACCTCCACTTCGTTACACCTTAAATATCCCAGGAAAGAGAAGAATGGATAAAGAAGATGTGGTCCTTATATACAATGGAATATCACTCAGCCATGAAATCAATGTCATAAGGCTAGTAGCAGCATGATGAGTGGATTTAGCTATGACGATTCTAAGTGAAATAAGTCCCACAGAAAAAGACACTTATCATGAGATATCACTTATAGAGGGAATGTAAAAACCGCTACCCTTGAACTGAATTACAAAACAGAACAGAATCACACGTTTAGAAAACAGACTATGGCTGCTTAACGGGAAAGGTGAGGTGGGGTGATGCATAAAACAAGGGTTTCAAATTAGCTCAGATATCGTTCCATAAACCCAATATGTAATAGACAAGACCTACTCCTTGCTCAGTGAACTGGACTCAACACCCCCTATTCACCGCCCAGGAATATATCAGACTAGTAAGAATCTTCAAACCTATGTATTGATATCTCTCTGTAAGTGAGTCAAGTGGGTGTAAAGCGGCATAAACACAGCAGTGAAAAGCAGCCAAACCCCATTATAAAAATCAATTACTTTTCAAAACCCGTGAAACAAAGACAGTGAAAGAGAGAGAAATTCTTACAAAATTCGTTCAGGGGCTGTGATGCCACCTGGATTGACCATATCTAGACCCACAGCTGATTGAGACATATGGGTGGACACTCTTGGGGCTGAGAGGTTTGGTGAGGTTGGGTGAGCTAACGCAGACCCTTTAAATTAATACGGCGTGGTACCCATCCCATGGGTCCCAAATCTCCAGGTTCAAGGGCATCGTCCTACATTGAAAACATGCATGAGAAACCCCGAAGATGGCACACCGTGTGATCGGGAAAGGTTTCTAAAACGCACCTCATTTCTCATCTCCTTGTGCTCCGGCTCGCCATTCCAGCCGCTTTACTAGCAATCTCTCTCCTTGGAGAATCAGCACCTTTATCCTCCTGTTCCGTACAGGTTGCAATTTGTCCTGAGGATGAACGGGAAGAGGGGCAACCAATGAGAGACTAGCTCTAGGTGTTGGGACAGGCACAGGTCACTCTGTTTTCCCATCAGGAAGAAGAATTAACCACAGGCTCAGCCTGCCGCCAGGAACCAGAATACGGCCTGAAGCAATCCTGCGCTTTTGCGGCCAGCTCCCAAGAAAGCGAGTTGAATAATGGAGCTCAGGGGCACTGCAATTCACAAACCTGCAGACTTACAAATGATAACTCTCGTCCACAAATATATTGAGGGAAGGCAACGAAGAGGATTTGAAAGCAAGGCAGAATTGCAGGAAACAGATTTCAGGAGGTAGATTCGAATCGCCTTTAAAGCACAGGAAAAGCATCAAAACCTCGACAGTGATGCCCTTGGCCAAAAAGGGCGTATGCGTTTTTTCCTGAATATATTCAGGAAAAAACGCATACGCCCTTTTTGGCCAACCAAGCAACCTGGAAAGGCAAATCAGCGCTACAAAGAAGTCTCGCTTCCCATCGGTCAAAAGGGCCATGCTGAATAAAGTGTCAAAACCAGAAATGCAGGACAGGCCATGGAGAAATGGGAGCCTTGCTACACTGATGGGCGGGATGTAAATTGCCAACAGCCACTCTGGAGAAGTGTACGGTGTGTCCTGAAACATCTAAAAAACTCAGCTTAGAGAGCATAGGGCACTTCCACTCATGGGCGTATAAATTGGGAAAACTAAAAATCAGCAAGACACAGGCACCCCAAAGTTTTGGGCTACTCTGTTGACAAGAACCTCCACTTCGTTACACCTTAAATATCCCAGGAAAGAGAAGAATGGATAAAGAAGATGTGGTCCTTATATACAATGGAATATCACTCAGCCATGAAATCAATGTCATAAGGCTAGTAGCAGCATGATGAGTGGATTTAGCTATGACGATTCTAAGTGAAATAAGTCCCACAGAAAAAGACACTTATCATGAGATATCACTTATAGAGGGAATGTAAAAACCGCTACCCATGAACTGAATTACAAAACAGAACAGAATCACACGTTTAGAAAACAGACTATGGCTGCTTAACGGGAAAGGTGAGGTGGGGTGATGCATAAAACAAGGGTTTCAAATTAGCTCAGATATCGTTCCATAAACCCAATATGTAATAGACAAGACCTACTCCTTGCTCAGTGAACTGGACTCAACACCCCCTATTCACCGCCCAGGAATATATCAGACTAGTAAGAATCTTCAAACCTATGTATTGATATCTCTCTGTAAGTGAGTCAAGTGGGTGTAAAGCGGCATAAACACAGCAGTGAAAAGCAGCTAAACCCCATTATAAAAATCAATTACTTTTCAAAACCCGTGAAACAAAGACAGTGAAAGAGAGAGAAATTCTTACAAAATTCGTTCAGGGGCTGTGATGCCACCTGGATTGACCATATCTAGACCCACAGCTGATTGAGACATATGGGTGGACACTCTTGGGGCTGAGAGGTTTGGTGAGGTTGGGTGAGCTAACGCAGACCCTTTAAATTAATACGGCGTGGTACCCATCCCATGGGTCCCAAATCTCCAGGTTCAAGGGCATCGTCCTACATTGAAAACATGCATGAGAAACCCCGAAGATGGCACACCGTGTGATCGGGAAAGGTTTCTAAAACGCACCTCATTTCTCATCTCCTTGTGCTCCAGCTCGCCATTCCAGCCGCTTTACTAGCAATCTCTCTCCTTGGAGAATCAGCACCTTTATCCTCCTGTTCCGTACAGGTTGCAATTTGTCCTGAGGATGAACGGGAAGAGGGGCAACCAATGAGAGACTAGCTCTAGGTGTTGGGACAGGCACAGGTCACTCTGTTTTCCCATCAGGAAGAAGAATTAACCACAGGCTCAGCCTGCCGCCAGGAACCAGAATACGGCCTGAAGCAATCCTGCGCTTTTGCGGCCAGCTCCCAAGAAAGCGAGTTGAATAATGGAGCTCAGGGGCACTGCAATTCACAAACCTGCAGACTTACAAATGATAACTCTCGTCCACAAATATATTGAGGGAAGGCAACGAAGAGGATTTGAAAGCAAGGCAGAATTGCAGGAAACAGATTTCAGGAGGTAGATTCGAATCGCCTTTAAAGCACAGGAAAAGCGGCAAAACCTCGACAGTGATGCCCTTGGCCAAAAAGGGCGTATGCGTTTTTTCCTGAATATATTCAGGAAAAAACGCATACGCCCTTTTTGGCCAACCAAGCAACCTGGAAAGGCAAATCAGCGCTACAAAGAAGTCTCGCTTCCCATCGGTCAAAAGGGCCATGCTGAATAAAGTGTCAAAACCAGAAATGCAGGACAGGCCATGGAGAAATGGGAGCCTTGCTACACTGATGGGCGGGATGTAAATTGCCAACAGCCACTCTGGAGAAGTGTACGGTGTGTCCTGAAACATCTAAAAAACTCAGCTTAGAGAGCATAGGGCACTTCCACTCATGGGCGTATAAATTGGGAAAACTAAAAATCAGCAAGACACAGGCACCCCAAAGTTTTGGGCTACTCTGTTGACAAGAACCTCCACTTCGTTACACCTTAAATATCCCAGGAAAGAGAAGAATGGATAAAGAAGATGTGGTCCTTATATACAATGGAATATCACTCAGCCATGAAATCAATGTCATAAGGCTAGTAGCAGCATGATGAGTGGATTTAGCTATGACGATTCTAAGTGAAATAAGTCCCACAGAAAAAGACACTTATCATGAGATATCACTTATAGAGGGAATGTAAAAACCGCTACCCTTGAACTGAATTACAAAACAGAACAGAATCACACGTTTAGAAAACAGACTATGGCTGCTTAACGGGAAAGGTGAGGTGGGGTGATGCATAAAACAAGGGTTTCAAATTAGCTCAGATATCGTTCCATAAACCCAATATGTAATAGACAAGACCTACTCCTTGCTCAGTGAACTGGACTCAACACCCCCTATTCACCGCCCAGGAATATATCAGACTAGTAAGAATCTTCAAACCTATGTATTGATATGTCTCTGTAAGTGAGTCAAGTGGGTGTAAAGCGGCATAAACACAGCAGTGAAAAGCAGCCAAACCCCATTATAAAAATCAATTACTTTTCAAAACCCGTGAAACAAAGACAGTGAAAGAGAGAGAAATTCTTACAAAATTCGTTCAGGGGCTGTGATGCCACCTGGATTGACCATATCTAGACCCACAGCTGATTGAGACATATGGGTGGACACTCTTGGGGCTGAGAGGTTTGGTGAGGTTGGGTGAGCTAACGCAGACCCTTTAAATTAATACGGCGTGGTACCCATCCCATGGGTCCCAAATCTCCAGGTTCAAGGGCATCGTCCTACATTGAAAACATGCATGAGAAACCCCGAAGATGGCACACCGTGTGATCGGGAAAGGTTTCTAAAACGCACCTCATTTCTCATCTCCTTGTGCTCCGGCTCGCCATTCCAGCCGCTTTACTAGCAATCTCTCTCCTTGGAGAATCAGCACCTTTATCCTCCTGTTCCGTACAGGTTGCAATTTGTCCTGAGGATGAACGGGAAGAGGGGCAACCAATGAGAGACTAGCTCTAGGTGTTGGGACAGGCACAGGTCACTCTGTTTTCCCATCAGGAAGAAGAATTAACCACAGGCTCAGCCTGCCGCCAGGAACCAGAATACGGCCTGAAGCAATCCTGCGCTTTTGCGGCCAGCTCCCAAGAAAGCGAGTTGAATAATGGAGCTCAGGGGCACTGCAATTCACAAACCTGCAGACTTACAAATGATAACTCTCGTCCACAAATATATTGAGGGAAGGCAACGAAGAGGATTTGAAAGCAAGGCAGAATTGCAGGAAACAGATTTCAGGAGGTAGATTCGAATCGCCTTTAAAGCACAGGAAAAGCGGCAAAACCTCGACAGTGATGCCCTTGGCCAAAAAGGGCGTATTTGTTTTTTCCTGAATATATTCAGGAAAAAACGCATACGCCCTTTTTGGCCAACCAAGCAACCTGGAAAGGCAAATCAGCGCTACAAAGAAGTCTCGCTTCCCATCGGTCAAAAGGGCCATGCTGAATAAAGTGTCAAAACCAGAAATGCAGGACAGGCCATGGAGAAATGGGAGCCTTGCTACACTGATGGGCGGGATGTAAATTGCCAACAGCCACTCTGGAGAAGTGTACGGTGTGTCCTGAAACATCTAAAAAACTCAGCTTAGAGAGCATAGGGCACTTCCACTCATGGGCGTATAAATTGGGAAAACTAAAAATCAGCAAGACACAGGCACCCCAAAGTTTTGGGCTACTCTGTTGACAAGAACCTCCACTTCGTTACACCTTAAATATCCCAGGAAAGAGAAGAATGGATAAAGAAGATGTGGTCCTTATATACAATGGAATATCACTCAGCCATGAAATCAATGTCATAAGGCTAGTAGCAGCATGATGAGTGGATTTAGCTATGACGATTCTAAGTGAAATAAGTCACACAGAAAAAGACACTTATCATGAGATATCACTTATAGAGGGAATGTAAAAACCGCTACCCTTGAACTGAATTACAAAACAGAACAGAGTCACACGTTTAGAAAACACACTATGGCTGCTTAACGGGAAAGGTGAGGTGGGGTGATGCATAAAACAAGGGTTTCAAATTAGCTCAGATATCGTTCCATAAACCCAATATGTAATAGACAAGACCTACTCCTTGCTCAGTGAACTGGACTCAACACCCCCTATTCACCGCCCAAGAATATATCTGACTAGTAAGAATCTTCAAACCTATGTATTGATATCACTCTGTAAGTGAGTCAAGTGGGTGTAAAGCGGCATAAACACAGCAGTGGAAAGCAGCCAAACCCCATTATAAAAATCAATTACTTTTCAAAACCCGTGAAACAAAGACAGTGAAAGAGAGAGGAATTCTTACAAAATTCGTTCAGGGGCTGTGATGCCACCTGGATTGACCATATCTAGACCCACAGCTGATTGAGACATATGGGTGGACACTCTTGGGGCTGAGAGGTTTGGTGAGGTTGGGTGAGCTAACGCAGACCCTTTAAATTAATACGGCGTGGTACCCATCCCATGGGTCCCAAATCTCCAGGTTCAAGGGCATCGTCCTACATTGAAAACATGCATGAGAAACCCCGAAGATGGCACACCGTGTGATGGGGAAAGGTTTCTAAAACGCACCTCATTTCTCATCTGCTTGTGCTCCGGTTCGCCATTCCAGCCGCTTTACTAGCAATCTCTCTCCTTGGAGAATCAGCACCTTTATCCTCCTGTTCCGTACAGGTTGCAATTTGTCCTGAGGATGAACGGGAAGAGGGGCAACCAATGAGAGACTAGCTCTAGGTGTTGGGACAGGCACACGTCACTCTGTTTTCCCATCAGGAAGAAGAATTAACCACAGGCTCAGCCTTCCGCCAGGAACCAGAATACGGCCTGAAGCAATCCTGCGCTTTTGCGGCCAGCTCCCAAGAAAGCGAGTTGAATAATGGAGCTCAGGGGCACTGCAATTCACAAACCTGCAGACTTAGAAATGATAACTCTCGTCCACAAATATATTGAGGGAAGGCAACGAAGAGGATTTGAAAGCAAGGCAGAATTGCAGGAAACAGATTTCAGGAGGTACATTCGAATCGCCTTTAAAGCACAGGAAAAGCGGCAAAACCTCGACAGTGATGCACTTGGCCAAAAAGGGCGTATGCGTTTTTTCCTGAATATATTCAGGAAAAATCGCATACGCCCTTTTTGGCCAACCAAGCAACCTGGAAAGGCAAATCAGCGCTACAAAGAAGTCTCGCTTCCCATTGGTCAAAAGGGCCATGCTGAATAAAGTGTCAAAACCAGAAATGCAGGACAGGCCATGGAGAAATGGGAGCCTTGCTACGCTGATGGGCGGGACGTAAATTGCCAACAGCCACTCTGGAGAAGTGTACGGTGTGTCCTGAAACATCTAAAAAACTCAGCTTAGAGAGCTTGGGCACTTCCACTCATGGGCGTATAAATTGGGAAAACTAAAAATCAGCAAGACACAGGCACCCCAAATTTTGGGCTACTCTGTTGACAAAAACCTCCACTTCATTACACCTTAAATATCCGAGGAAAGAGAAGAATGGATAAAGAAGTTGTGGTCCTTATGTACAATGGAATATCACTCAGCCATGAAATCAATGTCATAAGGCTAGTAGCAGCATGATGAGTGGATTTAGGTATGACGATTCTAAGTGAAATAAATCACACAGAAAAAGACACTTATCATAAGATATCACTTATAGAGGGAATGTAAAAACCGCTACCCTTGAACTGCATTACAAAATAGAACAGAGTCACACGTTTAGAAAACACACTATGGCTGCTTAACGGGAAAGGTGAGGTGGGGTGATGCATAAATCAAGGGTTTCAAATTAGCTCAGATACCGTTCCATAAACCCAATATGTAATAGACAAGACCTACTCCTTGCTCAGTGAACTGGACTCAACACCCCCTATTCACCGCCCAAGAATATATCTCACTAGTAAGAATCTTCAAACCTATGTATTGATATCTCTCTGTAAGTGAGTCAAGTGGGTGTAAAGCGGCATAAACACAGCAGTGAAAAGCAGCTAAACCCCATTATAAAAATCAATTACTTTTCAAAACCCGTGAAACAAAGACAGTGAAAGAGAGAGAAATTCTTACAAAATTCGTTCAGGGGCTGTGATGCCACCTGGATTGACCATATCTAGACCCACAGCTGATTGAGACATATGGGTGGACACTCTTGGGGCTGAGAGGTTTGGTGAGGTTGGGTGAGCTAACGCAGACCCTTTAAATTAATACGGCGTGGTACCCATCCCATGGGTCCCAAATCTCCAGGTTCAAGGGCATCGTCCTACATTGAAAACATGCATGAGAAACCCCGAAGATGGCACACCGTGTGATCGGGAAAGGTTTCTAAAACGCACCTCATTTCTCATCTCCTTGTGCTCCGGCTCACCATTCCAGCCGCTTTACTAGCAATCTCTCTCCTTGGAGAATCAGCACCTTTATCCTCCTGTTCCGTACAGGTTGCAATTTGTCCTGAGGATGAACGGGAAGAGGGGCAACCAATGAGAGACTAGCTCTAGGTGTTGGGACAGGCACAGGTCACTCTGTTTTCCCATCAGGAAGAAGAATTAACCACAGGCTCAGCCTGCCGCCAGGAACCAGAATACGGCCTGAAGCAATCCTGCGCTTTTGCGGCCAGCTCCCAAGAAAGCGAGTTGAATAATGGAGCTCAGGGGCACTGCAATTCACAAACCTGCAGACTTACAAATGATAACTCTCGTCCACAAATATATTGAGGGAAGGCAACGAAGAGGATTTGAAAGCAAGGCAGAATTGCAGGAAACAGATTTCAGGAGGTAGATTCGAATCGCCTTTAAAGCACAGGAAAAGCGGCAAAACCTCGACAGTGATGCCCTTGGCCAAAAAGGGCGTATTTGTTTTTTCCTGAATATATTCAGGAAAAAACGCATACGCCCTTTTTGGCCAACCAAGCAACCTGGAAAGGCAAATCAGCGCTACAAAGAAGTCTCGCTTCCCATCGGTCAAAAGGGCCATGCTGAATAAAGTGTCAAAACCAGAAATGCAGGACAGGCCATGGAGAAATGGGAGCCTTGCTACACTGATGGGCGGGATGTAAATTGCCAACAGCCACTCTGGAGAAGTGTACGGTGTGTCCTGAAACATCTAAAAAACTCAGCTTAGAGAGCATAGGGCACTTCCACTCATGGGCGTATAAATTGGGAAAACTAAAAATCAGCAAGACACAGGCACCCCAAAGTTTTGGGCTACTCTGTTGACAAGAACCTCCACTTCGTTACACCTTAAATATCCCAGGAAAGAGAAGAATGGATAAAGAAGATGTGGTCCTTATATACAATGGAATATCACTCAGCCATGAAATCAATGTCATAAGGCTAGTAGCAGCATGATGAGTGGATTTAGCTATGACGATTCTAAGTGAAATAAGTCACACAGAAAAAGACACTTATCATGAGATATCACTTATAGAGGGAATGTAAAAACCGCTACCCTTGAACTGAATTACAAAACAGAACAGAGTCACACGTTTAGAAAACACACTATGGCTGCTTAACGGGAAAGGTGAGGTGGGGTGATGCATAAAACAAGGGTTTCAAATTAGCTCAGATATCGTTCCATAAACCCAATATGTAATAGACAAGACCTACTCCTTGCTCAGTGAACTGGACTCAACACCCCCTATTCACCGCCCAAGAATATATCTGACTAGTAAGAATCTTCAAACCTATGTATTGATATCACTCTGTAAGTGAGTCAAGTGGGTGTAAAGCGGCATAAACACAGCAGTGGAAAGCAGCCAAACCCCATTATAAAAATCAATTACTTTTCAAAACCCGTGAAACAAAGACAGTGAAAGAGAGAGGAATTCTTACAAAATTCGTTCAGGGGCTGTGATGCCACCTGGATTGACCATATCTAGACCCACAGCTGATTGAGACATATGGGTGGACACTCTTGGGGCTGAGAGGTTTGGTGAGGTTGGGTGAGCTAACGCAGACCCTTTAAATTAATACGGCGTGGTACCCATCCCATGGGTCCCAAATCTCCAGGTTCAAGGGCATCGTCCTACATTGAAAACATGCATGAGAAACCCCGAAGATGGCACACCGTGTGATGGGGAAAGGTTTCTAAAACGCACCTCATTTCTCATCTGCTTGTGCTCCGGTTCGCCATTCCAGCCGCTTTACTAGCAATCTCTCTCCTTGGAGAATCAGCACCTTTATCCTCCTGTTCCGTACAGGTTGCAATTTGTCCTGAGGATGAACGGGAAGAGGGGCAACCAATGAGAGACTAGCTCTAGGTGTTGGGACAGGCACACGTCACTCTGTTTTCCCATCAGGAAGAAGAATTAACCACAGGCTCAGCCTTCCGCCAGGAACCAGAATACGGCCTGAAGCAATCCTGCGCTTTTGCGGCCAGCTCCCAAGAAAGCGAGTTGAATAATGGAGCTCAGGGGCACTGCAATTCACAAACCTGCAGACTTAGAAATGATAACTCTCGTCCACAAATATATTGAGGGAAGGCAACGAAGAGGATTTGAAAGCAAGGCAGAATTGCAGGAAACAGATTTCAGGAGGTACATTCGAATCGCCTTTAAAGCACAGGAAAAGCGGCAAAACCTCGACAGTGATGCACTTGGCCAAAAAGGGCGTATGCGTTTTTTCCTGAATATATTCAGGAAAAATCGCATACGCCCTTTTTGGCCAACCAAGCAACCTGGAAAGGCAAATCAGCGCTACAAAGAAGTCTCGCTTCCCATTGGTCAAAAGGGCCATGCTGAATAAAGTGTCAAAACCAGAAATGCAGGACAGGCCATGGAGAAATGGGAGCCTTGCTACGCTGATGGGCGGGACGTAAATTGCCAACAGCCACTCTGGAGAAGTGTACGGTGTGTCCTGAAACATCTAAAAAACTCAGCTTAGAGAGCTTGGGCACTTCCACTCATGGGCGTATAAATTGGGAAAACTAAAAATCAGCAAGACACAGGCACCCCAAATTTTGGGCTACTCTGTTGACAAAAACCTCCACTTCATTACACCTTAAATATCCGAGGAAAGAGAAGAATGGATAAAGAAGTTGTGGTCCTTATGTACAATGGAATATCACTCAGCCATGAAATCAATGTCATAAGGCTAGTAGCAGCATGATGAGTGGATTTAGGTATGACGATTCTAAGTGAAATAAATCACACAGAAAAAGACACTTATCATAAGATATCACTTATAGAGGGAATGTAAAAACCGCTACCCTTGAACTGCATTACAAAATAGAACAGAGTCACACGTTTAGAAAACACACTATGGCTGCTTAACGGGAAAGGTGAGGTGGGGTGATGCATAAATCAAGGGTTTCAAATTAGCTCAGATACCGTTCCATAAACCCAATATGTAATAGACAAGACCTACTCCTTGCTCAGTGAACTGGACTCAACACCCCCTATTCACCGCCCAAGAATATATCTCACTAGTAAGAATCTTCAAACCTATGTATTGATATCTCTCTGTAAGTGAGTCAAGTGGGTGTAAAGCGGCATAAACACAGCAGTGAAAAGCAGCTAAACCCCATTATAAAAATCAATTACTTTTCAAAACCCGTGAAACAAAGACAGTGAAAGAGAGAGAAATTCTTACAAAATTCGTTCAGGGGCTGTGATGCCACCTGGATTGACCATATCTAGACCCACAGCTGATTGAGACATATGGGTGGACACTCTTGGGGCTGAGAGGTTTGGTGAGGTTGGGTGAGCTAACGCAGACCCTTTAAATTAATACGGCGTGGTACCCATCCCATGGGTCCCAAATCTCCAGGTTCAAGGGCATCGTCCTACATTGAAAACATGCATGAGAAACCCCGAAGATGGCACACCGTGTGATCGGGAAAGGTTTCTAAAACGCACCTCATTTCTCATCTCCTTGTGCTCCGGCTCACCATTCCAGCCGCTTTACTAGCAATCTCTCTCCTTGGAGAATCAGCACCTTTATCCTCCTGTTCCGTACAGGTTGCAATTTGTCCTGAGGATGAACGGGAAGAGGGGCAACCAATGAGAGACTAGCTCTAGGTGTTGGGACAGGCACAGGTCACTCTGTTTTCCCATCAGGAAGAAGAATTAACCACAGGCTCAGCCTGCCGCCAGGAACCAGAATACGGCCTGAAGCAATCCTGCGCTTTTGCGGCCAGCTCCCAAGAAAGCGAGTTGAATAATGGAGCTCAGGGGCACTGCAATTCACAAACCTGCAGACTTACAAATGATAACTCTCGTCCACAAATATATTGAGGGAAGGCAACGAAGAGGATTTGAAAGCAAGGCAGAATTGCAGGAAACAGATTTCAGGAGGTAGATTCGAATCGCCTTTAAAGCACAGGAAAAGCGGCAAAACCTCGACAGTGATGCCCTTGGCCAAAAAGGGCGTATGCGTTTTTTCCTGAATATATTCAGGAAAAAACGCATACGCCCTTTTTGGCCAACCAAGCAACCTGGAAAGGCAAATCAGCGCTACAAAGAAGTCTCGCTTCCCATCGGTCAAAAGGGCCATGCTGAATAAAGTGTCAAAACCAGAAATGCAGGACAGGCCATGGAGAAATGGGAGCCTTGCTACACTGATGGGCGGGATGTAAATTGCCAACAGCCACTCTGGAGAAGTGTACGGTGTGTCCTGAAACATCTAAAAAACTCAGCTTAGAGAGCATAGGGCACTTCCACTCATGGGCGTATAAATTGGGAAAACTAAAAATCAGCAAGACACAGGCACCCCAAAGTTTTGGGCTACTCTGTTGACAAGAACCTCCACTTCGTTACACCTTAAATATCCCAGGAAAGAGAAGAATGGATAAAGAAGATGTGGTCCTTATATACAATGGAATATCACTCAGCCATGAAATCAATGTCATAAGGCTAGTAGCAGCATGATGAGTGGATTTAGCTATGACGATTCTAAGTGAAATAAGTCACACAGAAAAAGACACTTATCATGAGATATCACTTATAGAGGGAATGTAAAAACCGCTACCCTTGAACTGAATTACAAAACAGAACAGAGTCACACGTTTAGAAAACACACTATGGCTGCTTAACGGGAAAGGTGAGGTGGGGTGATGCATAAAACAAGGGTTTCAAATTAGCTCAGATATCGTTCCATAAACCCAATATGTAATAGACAAGACCTACTCCTTGCTCAGTGAACTGGACTCAACACCCCCTATTCACCGCCCAAGAATATATCTGACTAGTAAGAATCTTCAAACCTATGTATTGATATCACTCTGTAAGTGAGTCAAGTGGGTGTAAAGCGGCATAAACACAGCAGTGGAAAGCAGCCAAACCCCATTATAAAAATCAATTACTTTTCAAAACCCGTGAAACAAAGACAGTGAAAGAGAGAGGAATTCTTACAAAATTCGTTCAGGGGCTGTGATGCCACCTGGATTGACCATATCTAGACCCACAGCTGATTGAGACATATGGGTGGACACTCTTGGGGCTGAGAGGTTTGGTGAGGTTGGGTGAGCTAACGCAGACCCTTTAAATTAATACGGCGTGGTACCCATCCCATGGGTCCCAAATCTCCAGGTTCAAGGGCATCGTCCTACATTGAAAACATGCATGAGAAACCCCGAAGATGGCACACCGTGTGATGGGGAAAGGTTTCTAAAACGCACCTCATTTCTCATCTGCTTGTGCTCCGGTTCGCCATTCCAGCCGCTTTACTAGCAATCTCTCTCCTTGGAGAATCAGCACCTTTATCCTCCTGTTCCGTACAGGTTGCAATTTGTCCTGAGGATGAACGGGAAGAGGGGCAACCAATGAGAGACTAGCTCTAGGTGTTGGGACAGGCACACGTCACTCTGTTTTCCCATCAGGAAGAAGAATTAACCACAGGCTCAGCCTTCCGCCAGGAACCAGAATACGGCCTGAAGCAATCCTGCGCTTTTGCGGCCAGCTCCCAAGAAAGCGAGTTGAATAATGGAGCTCAGGGGCACTGCAATTCACAAACCTGCAGACTTAGAAATGATAACTCTCGTCCACAAATATATTGAGGGAAGGCAACGAAGAGGATTTGAAAGCAAGGCAGAATTGCAGGAAACAGATTTCAGGAGGTACATTCGAATCGCCTTTAAAGCACAGGAAAAGCGGCAAAACCTCGACAGTGATGCACTTGGCCAAAAAGGGCGTATGCGTTTTTTCCTGAATATATTCAGGAAAAATCGCATACGCCCTTTTTGGCCAACCAAGCAACCTGGAAAGGCAAATCAGCGCTACAAAGAAGTCTCGCTTCCCATTGGTCAAAAGGGCCATGCTGAATAAAGTGTCAAAACCAGAAATGCAGGACAGGCCATGGAGAAATGGGAGCCTTGCTACGCTGATGGGCGGGACGTAAATTGCCAACAGCCACTCTGGAGAAGTGTACGGTGTGTCCTGAAACATCTAAAAAACTCAGCTTAGAGAGCTTGGGCACTTCCACTCATGGGCGTATAAATTGGGAAAACTAAAAATCAGCAAGACACAGGCACCCCAAATTTTGGGCTACTCTGTTGACAAAAACCTCCACTTCATTACACCTTAAATATCCGAGGAAAGAGAAGAATGGATAAAGAAGTTGTGGTCCTTATGTACAATGAAATATCACTCAGCCATGAAATCAATGTCATAAGGCTAGTAGCAGCATGATGAGTGGATTTAGGTATGACGATTCTAAGTGAAATAAATCACACAGAAAAAGACACTTATCATAAGATATCACTTATAGAGGGAATGTAAAAACCGCTACCCTTGAACTGCATTACAAAATAGAACAGAGTCACACGTTTAGAAAACACACTATGGCTGCTTAACGGGAAAGGTGAGGTGGGGTGATGCATAAATCAAGGGTTTCAAATTAGCTCAGATACCGTTCCATAAACCCAATATGTAATAGACAAGACCTACTCCTTGCTCAGTGAACTGGACTCAACACCCCCTATTCACCGCCCAAGAATATATCTCACTAGTAAGAATCTTCAAACCTATGTATTGATATCTCTCTGTAAGTGAGTCAAGTGGGTGTAAAGCGGCATAAACACAGCAGTGAAAAGCAGCTAAACCCCATTATAAAAATCAATTACTTTTCAAAACCCGTGAAACAAAGACAGTGAAAGAGAGAGAAATTCTTACAAAATTCGTTCAGGGGCTGTGATGCCACCTGGATTGACCATATCTAGACCCACAGCTGATTGAGACATATGGGTGGACACTCTTGGGGCTGAGAGGTTTGGTGAGGTTGGGTGAGCTAACGCAGACCCTTTAAATTAATACGGCGTGGTACCCATCCCATGGGTCCCAAATCTCCAGGTTCAAGGGCATCGTCCTACATTGAAAACATGCATGAGAAACCCCGAAGATGGCACACCGTGTGATCGGGAAAGGTTTCTAAAACGCACCTCATTTCTCATCTCCTTGTGCTCCGGCTCACCATTCCAGCCGCTTTACTAGCAATCTCTCTCCTTGGAGAATCAGCACCTTTATCCTCCTGTTCCGTACAGGTTGCAATTTGTCCTGAGGATGAACGGGAAGAGGGGCAACCAATGAGAGACTAGCTCTAGGTGTTGGGACAGGCACAGGTCACTCTGTTTTCCCATCAGGAAGAAGAATTAACCACAGGCTCAGCCTGCCGCCAGGAACCAGAATACGGCCTGAAGCAATCCTGCGCTTTTGCGGCCAGCTCCCAAGAAAGCGAGTTGAATAATGGAGCTCAGGGGCACTGCAATTCACAAACCTGCAGACTTACAAATGATAACTCTCGTCCACAAATATATTGAGGGAAGGCAACGAAGAGGATTTGAAAGCAAGGCAGAATTGCAGGAAACAGATTTCAGGAGGTAGATTCGAATCGCCTTTAAAGCACAGGAAAAGCGGCAAAACCTCGACAGTGATGCCCTTGGCCAAAAAGGGCGTATTTGTTTTTTCCTGAATATATTCAGGAAAAAACGCATACGCCCTTTTTGGCCAACCAAGCAACCTGGAAAGGCAAATCAGCGCTACAAAGAAGTCTCGCTTCCCATCGGTCAAAAGGGCCATGCTGAATAAAGTGTCAAAACCAGAAATGCAGGACAGGCCATGGAGAAATGGGAGCCTTGCTACACTGATGGGCGGGATGTAAATTGCCAACAGCCACTCTGGAGAAGTGTACGGTGTGTCCTGAAACATCTAAAAAACTCAGCTTAGAGAGCATAGGGCACTTCCACTCATGGGCGTATAAATTGGGAAAACTAAAAATCAGCAAGACACAGGCACCCCAAAGTTTTGGGCTACTCTGTTGACAAGAACCTCCACTTCGTTACACCTTAAATATCCCAGGAAAGAGAAGAATGGATAAAGAAGATGTGGTCCTTATATACAATGGAATATCACTCAGCCATGAAATCAATGTCATAAGGCTAGTAGCAGCATGATGAGTGGATTTAGCTATGACGATTCTAAGTGAAATAAGTCACACAGAAAAAGACACTTATCATGAGATATCACTTATAGAGGGAATGTAAAAACCGCTACCCTTGAACTGAATTACAAAACAGAACAGAGTCACACGTTTAGAAAACACACTATGGCTGCTTAACGGGAAAGGTGAGGTGGGGTGATGCATAAAACAAGGGTTTCAAATTAGCTCAGATATCGTTCCATAAACCCAATATGTAATAGACAAGACCTACTCCTTGCTCAGTGAACTGGACTCAACACCCCCTATTCACCGCCCAAGAATATATCTGACTAGTAAGAATCTTCAAACCTATGTATTGATATCACTCTGTAAGTGAGTCAAGTGGGTGTAAAGCGGCATAAACACAGCAGTGGAAAGCAGCCAAACCCCATTATAAAAATCAATTACTTTTCAAAACCCGTGAAACAAAGACAGTGAAAGAGAGAGGAATTCTTACAAAATTCGTTCAGGGGCTGTGATGCCACCTGGATTGACCATATCTAGACCCACAGCTGATTGAGACATATGGGTGGACACTCTTGGGGCTGAGAGGTTTGGTGAGGTTGGGTGAGCTAACGCAGACCCTTTAAATTAATACGGCGTGGTACCCATCCCATGGGTCCCAAATCTCCAGGTTCAAGGGCATCGTCCTACATTGAAAACATGCATGAGAAACCCCGAAGATGGCACACCGTGTGATGGGGAAAGGTTTCTAAAACGCACCTCATTTCTCATCTGCTTGTGCTCCGGTTCGCCATTCCAGCCGCTTTACTAGCAATCTCTCTCCTTGGAGAATCAGCACCTTTATCCTCCTGTTCCGTACAGGTTGCAATTTGTCCTGAGGATGAACGGGAAGAGGGGCAACCAATGAGAGACTAGTTCTAGGTGTTGGGACAGGCACACGTCACTCTGTTTTCCCATCAGGAAGAAGAATTAACCACAGGCTCAGCCTTCCGCCAGGAACCAGAATACGGCCTGAAGCAATCCTGCGCTTTTGCGGCCAGCTCCCAAGAAAGCGAGTTGAATAATGGAGCTCAGGGGCACTGCAATTCACAAACCTGCAGACTTAGAAATGATAACTCTCGTCCACAAATATATTGAGGGAAGGCAACGAAGAGGATTTGAAAGCAAGGCAGAATTGCAGGAAACAGATTTCAGGAGGTACATTCGAATCGCCTTTAAAGCACAGGAAAAGCGGCAAAACCTCGACAGTGATGCACTTGGCCAAAAAGGGCGTATGCGTTTTTTCCTGAATATATTCAGGAAAAATCGCATACGCCCTTTTTGGCCAACCAAGCAACCTGGAAAGGCAAATCAGCGCTACAAAGAAGTCTCGCTTCCCATTGGTCAAAAGGGCCATGCTGAATAAAGTGTCAAAACCAGAAATGCAGGACAGGCCATGGAGAAATGGGAGCCTTGCTACGCTGATGGGCGGGACGTAAATTGCCAACAGCCACTCTGGAGAAGTGTACGGTGTGTCCTGAAACATCTAAAAAACTCAGCTTAGAGAGCTTGGGCACTTCCACTCATGGGCGTATAAATTGGGAAAACTAAAAATCAGCAAGACACAGGCACCCCAAATTTTGGGCTACTCTGTTGACAAAAACCTCCACTTCATTACACCTTAAATATCCGAGGAAAGAGAAGAATGGATAAAGAAGTTGTGGTCCTTATGTACAATGGAATATCACTCAGCCATGAAATCAATGTCATAAGGCTAGTAGCAGCATGATGAGTGGATTTAGGTATGACGATTCTAAGTGAAATAAATCACACAGAAAAAGACACTTATCATAAGATATCACTTATAGAGGGAATGTAAAAACCGCTACCCTTGAACTGCATTACAAAATAGAACAGAGTCACACGTTTAGAAAACACACTATGGCTGCTTAACGGGAAAGGTGAGGTGGGGTGATGCATAAATCAAGGGTTTCAAATTAGCTCAGATACCGTTCCATAAACCCAATATGTAATAGACAAGACCTACTCCTTGCTCAGTGAACTGGACTCAACACCCCCTATTCACCGCCCAAGAATATATCTCACTAGTAAGAATCTTCAAACCTATGTATTGATATCTCTCTGTAAGTGAGTCAAGTGGGTGTAAAGCGGCATAAACACAGCAGTGAAAAGCAGCTAAACCCCATTATAAAAATCAATTACTTTTCAAAACCCGTGAAACAAAGACAGTGAAAGAGAGAGAAATTCTTACAAAATTCGTTCAGGGGCTGTGATGCCACCTGGATTGACCATATCTAGACCCACAGCTGATTGAGACATATGGGTGGACACTCTTGGGGCTGAGAGGTTTGGTGAGGTTGGGTGAGCTAACGCAGACCCTTTAAATTAATACGGCGTGGTACCCATCCCATGGGTCCCAAATCTCCAGGTTCAAGGGCATCGTCCTACATTGAAAACATGCATGAGAAACCCCGAAGATGGCACACCGTGTGATCGGGAAAGGTTTCTAAAACGCACCTCATTTCTCATCTCCTTGTGCTCCGGCTCGCCATTCCAGCCGCTTTACTAGCAATCTCTCTCCTTGGAGAATCAGCACCTTTATCCTCCTGTTCCGTACAGGTTGCAATTTGTCCTGAGGATGAACGGGAAGAGGGGCAACCAATGAGAGACTAGCTCTAGGTGTTGGGACAGGCACAGGTCACTCTGTTTTCCCATCAGGAAGAAGAATTAACCACAGGCTCAGCCTGCCGCCAGGAACCAGAATACGGCCTGAAGCAATCCTGCGCTTTTGCGGCCAGCTCCCAAGAAAGCGAGTTGAATAATGGAGCTCAGGGGCACTGCAATTCACAAACCTGCAGACTTACAAATGATAACTCTCGTCCACAAATATATTGAGGGAAGGCAACGAAGAGGATTTGAAAGCAAGGCAGAATTGCAGGAAACAGATTTCAGGAGGTAGATTCGAATCGCCTTTAAAGCACAGGAAAAGCGGCAAAACCTCGACAGTGATGCCCTTGGCCAAAAAGGGCGTATGCGTTTTTTCCTGAATATATTCAGGAAAAAACGCATACGCCCTTTTTGGCCAACCAAGCAACCTGGAAAGGCAAATCAGCGCTACAAAGAAGTCTCGCTTCCCATCGGTCAAAAGGGCCATGCTGAATAAAGTGTCAAAACCAGAAATGCAGGACAGGCCATGGAGAAATGGGAGCCTTGCTACACTGATGGGCGGGATGTAAATTGCCAACAGCCACTCTGGAGAAGTGTACGGTGTGTCCTGAAACATCTAAAAAACTCAGCTTAGAGAGCATAGGGCACTTCCACTCATGGGCGTATAAATTGGGAAAACTAAAAATCAGCAAGACACAGGCACCCCAAAGTTTTGGGCTACTCTGTTGACAAGAACCTCCACTTCGTTACACCTTAAATATCCCAGGAAAGAGAAGAATGGATAAAGAAGATGTGGTCCTTATATACAATGGAATATCACTCAGCCATGAAATCAATGTCATAAGGCTAGTAGCAGCATGATGAGTGGATTTAGCTATGACGATTCTAAGTGAAATAAGTCACACAGAAAAAGACACTTATCATGAGATATCACTTATAGAGGGAATGTAAAAACCGCTACCCTTGAACTGAATTACAAAACAGAACAGAGTCACACGTTTAGAAAACACACTATGGCTGCTTAACGGGAAAGGTGAGGTGGGGTGATGCATAAAACAAGGGTTTCAAATTAGCTCAGATATCGTTCCATAAACCCAATATGTAATAGACAAGACCTACTCCTTGCTCAGTGAACTGGACTCAACACCCCCTATTCACCGCCCAAGAATATATCTGACTAGTAAGAATCTTCAAACCTATGTATTGATATCACTCTGTAAGTGAGTCAAGTGGGTGTAAAGCGGCATAAACACAGCAGTGGAAAGCAGCCAAACCCCATTATAAAAATCAATTTCTTTTCAAAACCCGTGAAACAAAGACAGTGAAAGAGAGAGGAATTCTTACAAAATTCGTTCAGGGGCTGTGATGCCACCTGGATTGACCATATCTAGACCCACAGCTGATTGAGACATATGGGTGGACACTCTTGGGGCTGAGAGGTTTGGTGAGGTTGGGTGAGCTAACGCAGACCCTTTAAATTAATACGGCGTGGTACCCATCCCATGGGTCCCAAATCTCCAGGTTCAAGGGCATCGTCCTACATTGAAAACATGCATGAGAAACCCCGAAGATGGCACACCGTGTGATGGGGAAAGGTTTCTAAAACGCACCTCATTTCTCATCTGCTTGTGCTCCGGTTCGCCATTCCAGCCGCTTTACTAGCAATCTCTCTCCTTGGAGAATCAGCACCTTTATCCTCCTGTTCCGTACAGGTTGCAATTTGTCCTGAGGATGAACGGGAAGAGGGGCAACCAATGAGAGACTAGCTCTAGGTGTTGGGACAGGCACACGTCACTCTGTTTTCCCATCAGGAAGAAGAATTAACCACAGGCTCAGCCTTCCGCCAGGAACCAGAATACGGCCTGAAGCAATCCTGCGCTTTTGCGGCCAGCTCCCAAGAAAGCGAGTTGAATAATGGAGCTCAGGGGCACTGCAATTCACAAACCTGCAGACTTACAAATGATAACTCTCGTCCACAAATATATTGAGGGAAGGCAACGAAGAGGATTTGAAAGCAAGGCAGAATTGCAGGAAACAGATTTCAGGAGGTACATTCAAATCGCCTTTAAAGCACAGGAAAAGCGGCAAAACCTCGACAGTGATGCACTTGGCCAAAAAGGGCGTATGCGTTTTTTCCTGAATATATTCAGGAAAAATCGCATACGCCCTTTTTGGCCAACCAAGCAACCTGGAAAGGCAAATCAGCGCTACAAAGAAGTCTCGCTTCCCATTGGTCAAAAGGGCCATGCTGAATAAAGTGTCAAAACCAGAAATGCAGGACAGGCCATGGAGAAATGGGAGCCTTGCTACGCTGATGGGCGGGACGTAAATTGCCAACAGCCACTCTGGAGAAGTGTACGGTGTGTCCTGAAACATCTAAAAAACTCAGCTTAGAGAGCTTGGGCACTTCCACTCATGGGCGTATAAATTGGGAAAACTAAAAATCAGCAAGACACAGGCACCCCAAATTTTGGGCTACTCTGTTGACAAAAACCTCCACTTCATTACACCTTAAATATCCGAGGAAAGAGAAAAATGGATAAAGAAGTTGTGGTCCTTATGTACAATGGAATATCACTCAGCCATGAAATCAATGTCATAAGGCTAGTAGCAGCATGATGAGTGGATTTAGGTATGACGATTCTAAGTGAAATAAATCACACAGAAAAAGACACTTATCATAAGATATCACTTATAGAGGGAATGTAAAAACCGCTACCCTTGAACTGCATTACAAAATAGAACAGAGTCACACGTTTAGAAAACACACTATGGCTGCTTAACGGGAAAGGTGAGGTGGGGTGATGCATAAATCAAGGGTTTCAAATTAGCTCAGATACCGTTCCATAAACCCAATATGTAATAGACAAGACCTACTCCTTGCTCAGTGAACTGGACTCAACACCCCCTATTCACCGCCCAAGAATATATCTCACTAGTAAGAATCTTCAAACCTATGTATTGATATCTCTCTGTAAGTGAGTCAAGTGGGTGTAAAGCGGCATAAACACAGCAGTGAAAAGCAGCTAAACCCCATTATAAAAATCAATTACTTTTCAAAACCCGTGAAACAAAGACAGTGAAAGAGAGAGAAATTCTTACAAAATTCGTTCAGGGGCTGTGATGCCACCTGGATTGACCATATCTAGACCCACAGCTGATTGAGACATATGGGTGGACACTCTTGGGGCTGAGAGGTTTGGTGAGGTTGGGTGAGCTAACGCAGACCCTTTAAATTAATACGGCGTGGTACCCATCCCATGGGTCCCAAATCTCCAGGTTCAAGGGCATCGTCCTACATTGAAAACATGCATGAGAAACCCCGAAGATGGCACACCGTGTGATCGGGAAAGGTTTCTAAAACGCACCTCATTTCTCATCTCCTTGTGCTCCGGTTCGCCATTCCAGCCGCTTTACTAGCAATCTCTCTCCTTGGAGAATCAGCACCTTTATCCTCCTGTTCCGTACAGGTTGCAATTTGTCCTGAGGATGAACGGGAAGAGGGGCAACCAATGAGAGACTAGCTCTAGGTGTTGGGACAGGCACAGGTCACTCTGTTTTCCCATCAGGAAGAAGAATTAACCACAGGCTCAGCCTGCCGCCAGGAACCAGAATACGGCCTGAAGCAATCCTGCGCTTTTGCGGCCAGCTCCCAAGAAAGCGAGTTGAATAATGGAGCTCAGGGGCACTGCAATTCACAAACCTGCAGACTTACAAATGATAACTCTCGTCCACAAATATATTGAGGGAAGGCAACGAAGAGGATTTGAAAGCAAGGCAGAATTGCAGGAAACAGATTTCAGGAGGTAGATTCGAATCGCCTTTAAAGCACAGGAAAAGCGGCAAAACCTCGACAGTGATGCCCTTGGCCAAAAAGGGCGTATGCGTTTTTTCCTGAATATATTCAGGAAAAAACGCATACGCCCTTTTTGGCCAACCAAGCAACCTGGAAAGGCAAATCAGCGCTACAAAGAAGTCTCGCTTCCCATCGGTCAAAAGGGCCATGCTGAATAAAGTGTCAAAACCAGAAATGCAGGACAGGCCATGGAGAAATGGGAGCCTTGCTACACTGATGGGCGGGATGTAAATTGCCAACAGCCACTCTGGAGAAGTGTACGGTGTGTCCTGAAACATCTAAAAAACTCAGCTTAGAGAGCATAGGGCACTTCCACTCATGGGCGTATAAATTGGGAAAACTAAAAATCAGCAAGACACAGGCACCCCAAAGTTTTGGGCTACTCTGTTGACAAGAACCTCCACTTCGTTACACCTTAAATATCCCAGGAAAGAGAAGAATGGATAAAGAAGATGTGGTCCTTATATACAATGGAATATCACTCAGCCATGAAATCAATGTCATAAGGCTAGTAGCAGCATGATGAGTGGATTTAGCTATGACGATTCTAAGTGAAATAAGTCACACAGAAAAAGACACTTATCATGAGATATCACTTATAGAGGGAATGTAAAAACCGCTACCCTTGAACTGAATTACAAAACAGAACAGAGTCACACGTTTAGAAAACACACTATGGCTGCTTAACGGGAAAGGTGAGGTGGGGTGATGCATAAAACAAGGGTTTCAAATTAGCTCAGATATCGTTCCATAAACCCAATATGTAATAGACAAGACCTACTCCTTGCTCAGTGAACTGGACTCAACACCCCCTATTCACCGCCCAAGAATATATCTGACTAGTAAGAATCTTCAAACCTATGTATTGATATCACTCTGTAAGTGAGTCAAGTGGGTGTAAAGCGGCATAAACACAGCAGTGGAAAGCAGCCAAACCCCATTATAAAAATCAATTACTTTTCAAAACCCGTGAAACAAAGACAGTGAAAGAGAGAGGAATTCTTACAAAATTCGTTCAGGGGCTGTGATGCCACCTGGATTGACCATATCTAGACCCACAGCTGATTGAGACATATGGGTGGACACTCTTGGGGCTGAGAGGTTTGGTGAGGTTGGGTGAGCTAACGCAGACCCTTTAAATTAATACGGCGTGGTACCCATCCCATGGGTCCCAAATCTCCAGGTTCAAGGGCATCGTCCTACATTGAAAACATGCATGAGAAACCCCGAAGATGGCACACCGTGTGATGGGGAAAGGTTTCTAAAACGCACCTCATTTCTCATCTGCTTGTGCTCCGGTTCGCCATTCCAGCCGCTTTACTAGCAATCTCTCTCCTTGGAGAATCAGCACCTTTATCCTCCTGTTCCGTACAGGTTGCAATTTGTCCTGAGGATGAACGGGAAGAGGGGCAACCAATGAGAGACTAGCTCTAGGTGTTGGGACAGGCACAGGTCACTCTGTTTTCCCATCAGGAAGAAGAATTAACCACAGGCTCAGCCTGCCGCCAGGAACCAGAATACGGCCTGAAGCAATCCTGCGCTTTTGCGGCCAGCTCCCAAGAAAGCGAGTTGAATAATGGAGCTCAGGGGCACTGCAATTCACAAACCTGCAGACTTAGAAATGATAACTCTCGTCCACAAATATATTGAGGGAAGGCAACGAAGAGGATTTGAAAGCAAGGCAGAATTGCAGGAAACAGATTTCAGGAGGTAGATTCGAATCGCCTTTAAAGCACAGGAAAAGCGGCAAAACCTCGACAATGATGCCCTTGGCCAAAAAGGGCGTATGCGTTTTTTCCTGAATATATTCAGGAAAAATCGCATACGCCCTTTTTGGCCAACCAAGCAACCTGGAAAGGCAAATCAGCGCTACAAAGAAGTCTCGCTTCCCATCGGTCAAAAGGGCCATGCTGAATAAAGTGTCAAAACCAGAAATGCAGGACAGGCCATGGAGAAATGGGAGCCTTGCTACGCTGATGGGCGGGACGTAAATTGCCAACAGCCACTCTGGAGAAGTGTACGGTGTGTCCTGAAACATCTAAAAAACTCAGCTTAGAGAGCTTGGGCACTTCCACTCATGGGCGTATAAATTGGGAAAACTAAAAATCAGCAAGACACAGGCACCCCAAAGTTTTGGGCTACTCTGTTGACAAAAACCTCCACTTCATTACACCTTAAATATCCCAGGAAAGAGAAGAATGGATAAAGAAGATGTGGTCCTTATATACAATGGAATATCACTCAGCCATGAAATCAATGTCATAAGGCTAGTAGCAGCATGATGAGTGGATTTAGCTATGACGATTCTAAGTGAAATAAGTCACACAGAAAAAGACACTTATCATGAGATATCACTTATAGAGGGAATGTAAAAACCGCTCCCCTTGAACTGAATTACAAAACAGAACAGAGTCACACGTTTAGAAAACACACTATGGCTGCTTAACGGGAAAGGTGAGGTGGGGTGATGCATAAAACAAGGGTTTCAAATTAGCTCAGATATCGTTCCATAAACCCAATATGTAATAGACAAGACCTACTCCTTGCTCAGTGAACTGGACTCAACACCCCCTATTCACCGCCCAAGAATATATCTGACTAGTAAGAATCTTCAAACCTATGTATTGATATCACTCTGTAAGTGAGTCAAGTGGGTGTAAAGCGGCATAAACACAGCAGTGGAAAGCAGCCAAACCCCATTATAAAAATCAATTACTTTTCAAAACCCGTGAAACAAAGACAGTGAAAGAGAGAGGAATTCTTACAAAATTCGTTCAGGGGCTGTGATGCCACCTGGATTGACCATATCTAGACCCACAGCTGATTGAGACATATGGGTGGACACTCTTGGGGCTGAGAGGTTTGGTGAGGTTGGGTGAGCTAACGCAGACCCTTTAAATTAATACGGCGTGGTACCCATCCCATGGGTCCCAAATCTCCAGGTTCAAGGGCATCGTCCTACATTGAAAACATGCATGAGAAACCCCGAAGATGGCACACCGTGTGATGGGGAAAGGTTTCTAAAACGCACCTCATTTCTCATCTGCTTGTGCTCCGGTTCGCCATTCCAGCCGCTTTACTAGCAATCTCTCTCCTTGGAGAATCAGCACCTTTATCCTCCTGTTCCGTACAGGTTGCAATTTGTCCTGAGGATGAACGGGAAGAGGGGCAACCAATGAGAGACTAGCTCTAGGTGTTGGGACAGGCACACGTCACTCTGTTTTCCCATCAGGAAGAAGAATTAACCACAGGCTCAGCCTGCCGCCAGGAACCAGAATACGGCCTGAAGCAATCCTGCGCTTTTGCGGCCAGCTCCCAAGAAAGCGAGTTGAATAATGGAGCTCAGGGGCACTGCAATTCACAAACCTGCAGACTTAGAAATGATAACTCTCGTCCACAAATATATTGAGGGAAGGCAACGAAGAGGATTTGAAAGCAAGGCAGAATTGCAGGAAACAGATTTCAGGAGGTACATTCAAATCGCCTTTAAAGCACAGGAAAAGCGGCAAAACCTCGACAGTGATGCACTTGGCCAAAAAGGGCGTATGCGTTTTTTCCTGAATATATTCAGGAAAAATCGCATACGCCCTTTTTGGCCAACCAAGCAACCTGGAAAGGCAAATCAGCGCTACAAAGAAGTCTCGCTTCCCATTGGTCAAAAGGGCCATGCTGAATAAAGTGTCAAAACCAGAAATGCAGGACAGGCCATGGAGAAATGGGAGCCTTGCTACGCTGATGGGCGGGACGTAAATTGCCAACAGCCACTCTGGAGAAGTGTACGGTGTGTCCTGAAACATCTAAAAAACTCAGCTTAGAGAGCTTGGGCACTTCCACTCATGGGCGTATAAATTGGGAAAACTAAAAATCAGCAAGACACAGGCACCCCAAATTTTGGGCTACTCTGTTGACAAAAACCTCCACTTCATTACACCTTAAATATCCGAGGAAAGAGAAGAATGGATAAAGAAGTTGTGGTCCTTATGTACAATGGAATATCACTCAGCCATGAAATCAATGTCATAAGGCTAGTAGCAGCATGATGAGTGGATTTA
Organism: Balaenoptera borealis; assembly: GCF_965194805.1. Classification (NCBI taxonomy): domain Eukaryota; kingdom Metazoa; phylum Chordata; class Mammalia; order Artiodactyla; family Balaenopteridae; genus Balaenoptera; species Balaenoptera borealis. The sequence continues at coordinate 95,500,872 of NC_138873.1, forward strand.
GGTATGACGATTCTAAGTGAAATAAATCACACAGAAAAAGACACTTATCATAAGATATCACTTATAGAGGGAATGTAAAAACCGCTACCCTTGAACTGCATTACAAAATAGAACAGAGTCACACGTTTAGAAAACACACTATGGCTGCTTAACGGGAAAGGTGAGGTGGGGTGATGCATAAATCAAGGGTTTCAAATTAGCTCAGATACCGTTCCATAAACCCAATATGTAATAGACAAGACCTACTCCTTGCTCAGTGAACTGGACTCAACACCCCCTATTCACCGCCCAAGAATATATCTCACTAGTAAGAATCTTCAAACCTATGTATTGATATCTCTCTGTAAGTGAGTCAAGTGGGTGTAAAGCGGCATAAACACAGCAGTGAAAAGCAGCTAAACCCCATTATAAAAATCAATTACTTTTCAAAACCCGTGAAACAAAGACAGTGAAAGAGAGAGAAATTCTTACAAAATTCGTTCAGGGGCTGTGATGCCACCTGGATTGACCATATCTAGACCCACAGCTGATTGAGACATATGGGTGGACACTCTTGGGGCTGAGAGGTTTGGTGAGGTTGGGTGAGCTAACGCAGACCCTTTAAATTAATACGGCGTGGTACCCATCCCATGGGTCCCAAATCTCCAGGTTCAAGGGCATCGTCCTACATTGAAAACATGCATGAGAAACCCCGAAGATGGCACACCGTGTGATCGGGAAAGGTTTCTAAAACGCACCTCATTTCTCATCTCCTTGTGCTCCGGTTCGCCATTCCAGCCGCTTTACTAGCAATCTCTCTCCTTGGAGAATCAGCACCTTTATCCTCCTGTTCCGTACAGGTTGCAATTTGTCCTGAGGATGAACGGGAAGAGGGGCAACCAATGAGAGACTAGCTCTAGGTGTTGGGACAGGCACAGGTCACTCTGTTTTCCCATCAGGAAGAAGAATTAACCACAGGCTCAGCCTGCCGCCAGGAACCAGAATACGGCCTGAAGCAATCCTGCGCTTTTGCGGCCAGCTCCCAAGAAAGCGAGTTGAATAATGGAGCTCAGGGGCACTGCAATTCACAAACCTGCAGACTTACAAATGATAACTCTCGTCCACAAATATATTGAGGGAAGGCAACGAAGAGGATTTGAAAGCAAGGCAGAATTGCAGGAAACAGATTTCAGGAGGTAGATTCGAATCGCCTTTAAAGCACAGGAAAAGCGGCAAAACCTCGACAATGATGCCCTTGGCCAAAAAGGGCGTATGCGTTTTTTCCTGAATATATTCAGGAAAAAACGCATACGCCCTTTTTGGCCAACCAAGCAACCTGGAAAGGCAAATCAGCGCTACAAAGAAGTCTCACTTCCCATCGGTCAAAAGGGCCATGCTGAATAAAGTGTCAAAACCAGAAATGCAGGACAGGCCATGGAGAAATGGGAGCCTTGCTACACTGATGGGCGGGATGTAAATTGCCAACAGCCACTCTGGAGAAGTGTACGGTGTGTCCTGAAACATCTAAAAAACTCAGCTTAGAGAGCATAGGGCACTTCCACTCATGGGCGTATAAATTGGGAAAACTAAAAATCAGCAAGACACAGGCACCCCAAAGTTTTGGGCTACTCTGTTGACAAGAACCTCCACTTCGTTACACCTTAAATATCCCAGGAAAGAGAAGAATGGATAAAGAAGATGTGGTCCTTATATACAATGGAATATCACTCAGCCATGAAATCAATGTCATAAGGCTAGTAGCAGCATGATGAGTGGATTTAGCTATGACGATTCTAAGTGAAATAAGTCACACAGAAAAAGACACTTATCATGAGATATCACTTATAGAGGGAATGTAAAAACCGCTACCCTTGAACTGAATTACAAAACAGAACAGAGTCACACGTTTAGAAAACAGACTATGGCTGCTTAACGGGAAAGGTGAGGTGGGGTGATGCATAAAACAAGGGTTTCAAATTAGCTCAGATATCGTTCCATAAACCCAATATGTAATAGACAAGACCTACTCCTTGCTCAGTGAACTGGACTCAACACCCCCTATTCACCGCCCAAGAATATATCTGACTAGTAAGAATCTTCAAACCTATGTATTGATATCACTCTGTAAGTGAGTCAAGTGGGTGTAAAGCGGCATAAACACAGCAGTGGAAAGCAGCCAAACCCCATTATAAAAATCAATTTCTTTTCAAAACCCGTGAAACAAAGACAGTGAAAGAGAGAGGAATTCTTACAAAATTCGTTCAGGGGCTGTGATGCCACCTGGATTGACCATATCTAGACCCACAGCTGATTGAGACATATGGGTGGACACTCTTGGGGCTGAGAGGTTTGGTGAGGTTGGGTGAGCTAACGCAGACCCTTTAAATTAATACGGCGTGGTACCCATCCCATGGGTCCCAAATCTCCAGGTTCAAGGGCATCGTCCTACATTGAAAACATGCATGAGAAACCCCGAAGATGGCACACCGTGTGATGGGGAAAGGTTTCTAAAACGCACCTCATTTCTCATCTGCTTGTGCTCCGGTTCGCCATTCCAGCCGCTTTACTAGCAATCTCTCTCCTTGGAGAATCAGCACCTTTATCCTCCTGTTCCGTACAGGTTGCAATTTGTCCTGAGGATGAACGGGAAGAGGGGCAACCAATGAGAGACTAGCTCTAGGTGTTGGGACAGGCACACGTCACTCTGTTTTCCCATCAGGAAGAAGAATTAACCACAGGCTCAGCCTTCCGCCAGGAACCAGAATACGGCCTGAAGCAATCCTGCGCTTTTGCGGCCAGCTCCCAAGAAAGCGAGTTGAATAATGGAGCTCAGGGGCACTGCAATTCACAAACCTGCAGACTTAGAAATGATAACTCTCGTCCACAAATATATTGAGGGAAGGCAACGAAGAGGATTTGAAAGCAAGGCAGAATTGCAGGAAACAGATTTCAGGAGGTACATTCGAATCGCCTTTAAAGCACAGGAAAAGCGGCAAAACCTCGACAGTGATGCACTTGGCCAAAAAGGGCGTATGCGTTTTTTCCTGAATATATTCAGGAAAAATCGCATACGCCCTTTTTGGCCAACCAAGCAACCTGGAAAGGCAAATCAGCGCTACAAAGAAGTCTCGCTTCCCATTGGTCAAAAGGGCCATGCTGAATAAAGTGTCAAAACCAGAAATGCAGGACAGGCCATGGAGAAATGGGAGCCTTGCTACGCTGATGGGCGGGACGTAAATTGCCAACAGCCACTCTGGAGAAGTGTACGGTGTGTCCTGAAACATCTAAAAAACTCAGCTTAGAGAGCTTGGGCACTTCCACTCATGGGCGTATAAATTGGGAAAACTAAAAATCAGCAAGACACAGGCACCCCAAATTTTGGGCTACTCTGTTGACAAAAACCTCCACTTCATTACACCTTAAATATCCGAGGAAAGAGAAGAATGGATAAAGAAGTTGTGGTCCTTATGTACAATGGAATATCACTCAGCCATGAAATCAATGTCATAAGGCTAGTAGCAGCATGATGAGTGGATTTAGGTATGACGATTCTAAGTGAAATAAATCACACAGAAAAAGACACTTATCATAAGATATCACTTATAGAGGGAATGTAAAAACCGCTACCCTTGAACTGCATTACAAAATAGAACAGAGTCACACGTTTAGAAAACACACTATGGCTGCTTAACGGGAAAGGTGAGGTGGGGTGATGCATAAATCAAGGGTTTCAAATTAGCTCAGATACCGTTCCATAAACCCAATATGTAATAGACAAGACCTACTCCTTGCTCAGTGAACTGGACTCAACACCCCCTATTCACCGCCCAAGAATATATCTCACTAGTAAGAATCTTCAAACCTATGTATTGATATCTCTCTGTAAGTGAGTCAAGTGGGTGTAAAGCGGCATAAACACAGCAGTGAAAAGCAGCTAAACCCCATTATAAAAATCAATTACTTTTCAAAACCCGTGAAACAAAGACAGTGAAAGAGAGAGAAATTCTTACAAAATTCGTTCAGGGGCTGTGATGCCACCTGGATTGACCATATCTAGACCCACAGCTGATTGAGACATATGGGTGGACACTCTTGGGGCTGAGAGGTTTGGTGAGGTTGGGTGAGCTAACGCAGACCCTTTAAATTAATACGGCGTGGTACCCATCCCATGGGTCCCAAATCTCCAGGTTCAAGGGCATCGTCCTACATTGAAAACATGCATGAGAAACCCCGAAGATGGCACACCGTGTGATCGGGAAAGGTTTCTAAAACGCACCTCATTTCTCATCTCCTTGTGCTCCGGTTCGCCATTCCAGCCGCTTTACTAGCAATCTCTCTCCTTGGAGAATCAGCACCTTTATCCTCCTGTTCCGTACAGGTTGCAATTTGTCCTGAGGATGAACGGGAAGAGGGGCAACCAATGAGAGACTAGCTCTAGGTGTTGGGACAGGCACAGGTCACTCTGTTTTCCCATCAGGAAGAAGAATTAACCACAGGCTCAGCCTGCCGCCAGGAACCAGAATACGGCCTGAAGCAATCCTGCGCTTTTGCGGCCAGCTCCCAAGAAAGCGAGTTGAATAATGGAGCTCAGGGGCACTGCAATTCACAAACCTGCAGACTTACAAATGATAACTCTCGTCCACAAATATATTGAGGGAAGGCAACGAAGAGGATTTGAAAGCAAGGCAGAATTGCAGGAAACAGATTTCAGGAGGTAGATTCGAATCGCCTTTAAAGCACAGGAAAAGCGGCAAAACCTCGACAGTGATGCCCTTGGCCAAAAAGGGCGTATGCGTTTTTTCCTGAATATATTCAGGAAAAAACGCATACGCCCTTTTTGGCCAACCAAGCAACCTGGAAAGGCAAATCAGCGCTACAAAGAAGTCTCGCTTCCCATCGGTCAAAAGGGCCATGCTGAAAAAAGTGTCAAAACCAGAAATGCAGGACAGGCCATGGAGAAATGGGAGCCTTGCTACACTGATGGGCGGGATGTAAATTGCCAACAGCCACTCTGGAGAAGTGTACGGTGTGTCCTGAAACATCTAAAAAACTCAGCTTAGAGAGCATAGGGCACTTCCACTCATGGGCGTATAAATTGGGAAAACTAAAAATCAGCAAGACACAGGCACCCCAAAGTTTTGGGCTACTCTGTTGACAAGAACCTCCACTTCGTTACACCTTAAATATCCCAGGAAAGAGAAGAATGGATAAAGAAGATGTGGTCCTTATATACAATGGAATATCACTCAGCCATGAAATCAATGTCATAAGGCTAGTAGCAGCATGATGAGTGGATTTAGCTATGACGATTCTAAGTGAAATAAGTCCCACAGAAAAAGACACTTATCATGAGATATCACTTATAGAGGGAATGTAAAAACCGCTACCCTTGAACTGAATTACAAAACAGAACAGAATCACACGTTTAGAAAACAGACTATGGCTGCTTAACGGGAAAGGTGAGGTGGGGTGATGCATAAAACAAGGGTTTCAAATTAGCTCAGATATCGTTCCATAAACCCAATATGTAACAGACAAGACCTACTCCTTGCTCAGTGAACTGGACTCAACACCCCCTATTCACCGCCCAGGAATATATCAGACTAGTAAGAATCTTCAAACCTATGTATTGATATCTCTCTGTAAGTGAGTCAAGTGGGTGTAAAGCGGCATAAACACAGCAGTGAAAAGCAGCCAAACCCCATTATAAAAATCAATTACTTTTCAAAACCCGTGAAACAAAGACAGTGAAAGAGAGAGAAATTCTTACAAAATTCGTTCAGGGGCTGTGATGCCACCTGGATTGACCATATCTAGACCCACAGCTGATTGAGACATATGGGTGGACACTCTTGGGGCTGAGAGGTTTGGTGAGGTTGGGTGAGCTAACGCAGACCCTTTAAATTAATACGGCGTGGTACCCATCCCATGGGTCCCAAATCTCCAGGTTCAAGGGCATCGTCCTACATTGAAAACATGCATGAGAAACCCCGAAGATGGCACACCGTGTGATCGGGAAAGGTTTCTAAAACGCACCTCATTTCTCATCTCCTTGTGCTCCGGCTCACCATTCCAGCCGCTTTACTAGCAATCTCTCTCCTTGGAGAATCAGCACCTTTATCCTCCTGTTCCGTACAGGTTGCAATTTGTCCTGAGGATGAACGGGAAGAGGGGCAACCAATGAGAGACTAGCTCTAGGTGTTGGGACAGGCACAGGTCACTCTGTTTTCCCATCAGGAAGAAGAATTAACCACAGGCTCAGCCTGCCGCCAGGAACCAGAATACGGCCTGAAGCAATCCTGCGCTTTTGCGGCCAGCTCCCAAGAAAGCGAGTTGAATCATGGAGCTCAGGGGCACTGCAATTCACAAACCTGCAGACTTAGAAATGATAACTCTTGTCCACAAATATATTGAGGGAAGGCAACGAAGAGGATTTGAAAGCAAGGCAGAATTGCAGGAAACAGATTTCAGGAGGTAGATTCGAATCGCCTTTAAAGCACAGGAAAAGCATCAAAACCTCGACAATGATGCCCTTGGCCAAAAAGGGCGTATGCGTTTTTTCCTGAATATATTCAGGAAAAAACGCATACGCCCTTTTTGGCCAACCAAGCAACCTGGAAAGGCAAATCAGCGCTACAAAGAAGTCTCGCTTCCCATCGGTCAAAAGGGCCATGCTGAAAAAAGTGTCAAAACCAGAAATGCAGGACAGGCCATGGAGAAATGGGAGCCTTGCTACACTGATGGGCGGGATGTAAATTGCCAACAGCCACTCCTGAGAAGTGTACGGTGTTTCCTGAAACATCTAAAAAACTCAGCTTAGAGAGCATAGGGCACTTCCACTCATGGGCGTATAAATTGGGAAAACTAAAAATCAGCAAGACACAGGCACCCCAAAGTTTTGGGCTACTCTGTTGACAAGAACCTCCACTTCGTTACACCTTAAATATCCCAGGAAAGAGAAGAATGGATAAAGAAGATGTGGTCCTTATATACAATGGAATATCACTCAGCCATGAAATCAATGTCATAAGGCTAGTAGCAGCATGATGAGTGGATTTAGCTCTGACGATTCTAAGTGAAATAAGTCCCACAGAAAAAGACACTTATCATGAGATATCACTTATAGAGGGAATGTAAAAACCGCTCCCCTTGAACTGAATTACAAAACAGAACAGAATCACACGTTTAGAAAACAGACTATGGCTGCTTAACGGGAAAGGTGAGGTGGGGTGATGCATAAAACAAGGGTTTCAAATTAGCTCAGATATCGTTCCATAAACCCAATATGTAATAGACAAGACCTACTCCTTGCTCAGTGAACTGGACTCAACACCCCCTATTCACCGCCCAGGAATATATCAGACTAGTAAGAATCTTCAAACCTATGTATTGATATCTCTCTGTAAGTGAGTCAAGTGGGTGTAAAGCGGCATAAACACAGCAGTGAAAAGCAGCCAAACCCCATTATAAAAATCAATTACTTTTCAAAACCCGTGAAACAAAGACAGTGAAAGAGAGAGAAATTCTTACAAAATTCGTTCAGGGGCTGTGATGCCACCTGGATTGACCATATCTAGACCCACAGCTGATTGAGACATATGGGTGGACACTCTTGGGGCTGAGAGGTTTGGTGAGGTTGGGTGAGCTAACGCAGACCCTTTAAATTAATACGGCGTGGTACCCATCCCATGGGTCCCAAATCTCCAGGTTCAAGGGCATCGTCCTACATTGAAAACATGCATGAGAAACCCCGAAGATGGCACACCGTGTGATCGGGAAAGGTTTCTAAAACGCACCTCATTTCTCATCTCCTTGTGCTCCGGCTCGCCATTCCAGCCGCTTTACTAGCAATCTCTCTCCTTGGAGAATCAGCACCTTTATCCTCCTGTTCCGTACAGGTTGCAATTTGTCCTGAGGATGAACGGGAAGAGGGGCAACCAATGAGAGACTAGCTCTAGGTGTTGGGACAGGCACAGGTCACTCTGTTTTCCCATCAGGAAGAAGAATTAACCACAGGCTCAGCCTGCCGCCAGGAACCAGAATACGGCCTGAAGCAATCCTGCGCTTTTGCGGCCAGCTCCCAAGAAAGCGAGTTGAATAATGGAGCTCAGGGGCACTGCAATTCACAAACCTGCAGACTTACAAATGATAACTCTCGTCCACAAATATATTGAGGGAAGGCAACGAAGAGGATTTGAAAGCAAGGCAGAATTGCAGGAAACAGATTTCAGGAGGTAGATTCGAATCGCCTTTAAAGCACAGGAAAAGCGGCAAAACCTCGACAGTGATGCCCTTGGCCAAAAAGGGCGTATGCGTTTTTTCCTGAATATATTCAGGAAAAAACGCATACGCCCTTTTTGGCCAACCAAGCAACCTGGAAAGGCAAATCAGCGCTACAAAGAAGTCGCGCTTCCCATCGGTCAAAAGGGCGATGCTGAATAAAGTGTCAAAACCAGAAATGCAGGACAGGCCATGGAGAAATGGGAGCCTTGCTACGCTGATGGGCCGGATGTAAATTGCCAACAGCCACTCTGGAGAAATGTACGGTGTGTCCTGAAACATCTAAAAAACTCAGCTTAGAGAGCATAGGGCACTTCCACTCATGGGCGTATAAATAGGGAAAACTAAAACTCAGCAAGACACAGGCACCCCAAAGTTTTGGGCTTCTCTGTTGACAAGAACCTCCACTTCGTTACACCTTAAATATCCCAGGAAAGAGAAGAATGGATAAAGAAGTTGTGGTCCTTATGTACAATGGAATATCACTCAGCCATGAAATCAATGTCATAAGGCTAGTAGCAGCATGATGAGTGGATTTAGGTATGACGATTCTAAGTGAAATAAGTCCCACAGAAAAAGACACTTATCATGAGATATCACTTATAGAGGGAATGTAAAAACCGCTACCCTTGAACTGAATTACAAAACAGAACGGAGTCACACATTTAGAAAACACACTATGGCTGCTTAACGGGAAAGGTGAGGTGGGGTGATGCATAAAACAAGGGTTTCAAATTAGCTCAGATACCGTTCCATGAACCCAATATGTAATAGACAAGACCTACTCCTTGCTCAGTGAACTGGACTCAACACCCCCTATTCACCGCCCAAGAATATATCTGACTAGTAAGAATCTTAAAACCTATGTATTGATATCTCTCTGTAAGTGAGTCAAGTGGGTGTAAAGCGGCATAAACACAGCAGTGAAAAGCAGCTAAACCCCATTATAAAAATCAATTACTTTTCAAAACCCGTGAAACAAAGACAGTGAAAGAGAGAGAAATTCTTACAAAATTCGTTCAGGGGCTGTGATGCCACCTGGATTGACCATATCTAGACCCACAGCTGATTGAGACATATGGGTGGACACTCTTGGGGCTGAGAGGTTTGGTGAGGTTGGGTGAGCTAACGCAGACCCTTTAAATTAATACGGCGTGGTACCCATCCCATGGGTCCCAAATCTCCAGGTTCAAGGGCATCGTCCTACATTGAAAACATGCATGAGAAACCCCGAAGATGGCACACCGTGTGATCGGGAAAGGTTTCTAAAACGCACCTCATTTCTCATCTCCTTGTGCTCCGGCTCGCCATTCCAGCCGCTTTACTAGCAATCTCTCTCCTTGGAGAATCAGCACCTTTATCCTCCTGTTCCGTACAGGTTGCAATTTGTCCTGAGGATGAACGGGAAGAGGGGCAACCAATGAGAGACTAGCTCTAGGTGTTGGGACAGGCACAGGTCACTCTGTTTTCCCATCAGGAAGAAGAATTAACCACAGGCTCAGCCTGCCGCCAGGAACCAGAATACGGCCTGAAGCAATCCTGCGCTTTTGCGGCCAGCTCCCAAGAAAGCGAGTTGAATAATGGAGCTCAGGGGCACTGCAATTCACAAACCTGCAGACTTACAAATGATAACTCTCGTCCACAAATATATTGAGGGAAGGCAACGAAGAGGATTTGAAAGCAAGCCAGAATTGCAGGAAACAGATTTCAGGAGGTAGATTCGAATCGCCTTTAAAGCACAGGAAAAGCATCAAAACCTCGACAATGATGCCCTTGGCCAAAAAGGGCGTATGCGTTTTTTCCTGAATATATTCAGGAAAAAACGCATACGCCCTTTTTGGCCAACCAAGCAACCTGGAAAGGCAAATCAGCGCTACAAAGAAGTCTCGCTTCCCATCGGTCAAAAGGGCCATGCTGAAAAAAGTGTCAAAACCAGAAATGCAGGACAGGCCATGGAGAAATGGGAGCCTTGCTACACTGATGGGCGGGATGTAAATTGCCAACAGCCACTCTGGAGAAGTGTACGGTGTGTCCTGAAACATCTAAAAAACTCAGCTTAGAGAGCATAGGGCACTTCCACTCATGGGCGTATAAATTGGGAAAACTAAAAATCAGCAAGACACAGGCACCCCAAAGTTTTGGGCTACTCTGTTGACAAGAACCTCCACTTCGTTACACCTTAAATATCCCAGGAAAGAGAAGAATGGATAAAGAAGATGTGGTCCTTATATACAATGGAATATCACTCAGCCATGAAATCAATGTCATAAGGCTAGTAGCAGCATGATGAGTGGATTTAGCTATGACGATTCTAAGTGAAATAAGTCACACAGAAAAAGACACTTATCATGAGATATCACTTATAGAGGGAATGTAAAAACCGCTACCCTTGAACTGAATTACAAAACAGAACAGAATCACACGTTTAGAAAACAGACTATGGCTGCTTAACGGGAAAGGTGAGGTGGGGTGATGCATAAAACAAGGGTTTCAAATTAGCTCAGATATCGTTCCATAAACCCAATATGTAATAGACAAGACCTACTCCTTGCTCAGTGAACTGGACTCAACACCCCCTATTCACCGCCCAGGAATATATCAGACTAGTAAGAATCTTCAAACCTATGTATTGATATCTCTCTGTAAGTGAGTCAAGTGGGTGTAAAGCGGCATAAACACAGCAGTGAAAAGCAGCCAAACCCCATTATAAAAATCAATTACTTTTCAAAACCCGTGAAACAAAGACAGTGAAAGAGAGAGAAATTCTTACAAAATTCGTTCAGGGGCTGTGATGCCACCTGGATTGACCATATCTAGACCCACAGCTGATTGAGACATATGGGTGGACACTCTTGGGGCTGAGAGGTTTGGTGAGGTTGGGTGAGCTAACGCAGACCCTTTAAATTAATACGGCGTGGTACCCATCCCATGGGTCCCAAATCTCCAGGTTCAAGGGCATCGTCCTACATTGAAAACATGCATGAGAAACCCCGAAGATGGCACACCGTGTGATCGGGAAAGGTTTCTAAAACGCACCTCATTTCTCATCTCCTTGTGCTCCGGCTCGCCATTCCAGCCGCTTTACTAGCAATCTCTCTCCTTGGAGAATCAGCACCTTTATCCTCCTGTTCCGTACAGGTTGCAATTTGTCCTGAGGATGAACGGGAAGAGGGGCAACCAATGAGAGACTAGCTCTAGGTGTTGGGACAGGCACAGGTCACTCTGTTTTCCCATCAGGAAGAAGAATTAACCACAGGCTCAGCCTGCCGCCAGGAACCAGAATACGGCCTGAAGCAATCCTGCGCTTTTGCGGCCAGCTCCCAAGAAAGCGAGTTGAATAATGGAGCTCAGGGGCACTGCAATTCACAAACCTGCAGACTTACAAATGATAACTCTCGTCCACAAATATATTGAGGGAAGGCAACGAAGAGGATTTGAAAGCAAGGCAGAATTGCAGGAAACAGATTTCAGGAGGTAGATTCGAATCGCCTTTAAAGCACAGGAAAAGCGGCAAAACCTCGACAGTGATGCCCTTGGCCAAAAAGGGCGTATGCGTTTTTTCCTGAATATATTCAGGAAAAAACGCATACGCCCTTTTTGGCCAACCAAGCAACCTGGAAAGGCAAATCAGCGCTACAAAGAAGTCTCGCTTCCCATCGGTCAAAAGGGCCATGCTGAATAAAGTGTCAAAACCAGAAATGCAGGACAGGCCATGGAGAAATGGGAGCCTTGCTACACTGATGGGCGGGATGTAAATTGCCAACAGCCACTCTGGAGAAGTGTACGGTGTGTCCTGAAACATCTAAAAAACTCAGCTTAGAGAGCATAGGGCACTTCCACTCATGGGCGTATAAATTGGGAAAACTAAAAATCAGCAAGACACAGGCACCCCAAAGTTTTGGGCTACTCTGTTGACAAGAACCTCCACTTCGTTACACCTTAAATATCCCAGGAAAGAGAAGAATGGATAAAGAAGATGTGGTCCTTATATACAATGGAATATCACTCAGCCATGAAATCAATGTCATAAGGCTAGTAGCAGCATGATGAGTGGATTTAGCTATGACGATTCTAAGTGAAATAAGTCACACAGAAAAAGACACTTATCATGAGATATCACTTATAGAGGGAATGTAAAAACCGCTCCCCTTGAACTGAATTACAAAACAGAACAGAATCACACGTTTAGAAAACAGACTATGGCTGCTTAACGGGAAAGGTGAGGTGGGGTGATGCATAAAACAAGGGTTTCAAATTAGCTCAGATATCGTTCCATAAACCCAATATGTAATAGACAAGACCTACTCCTTGCTCAGTGAACTGGACTCAACACCCCCTATTCACCGCCCAGGAATATATCAGACTAGTAAGAATCTTCAAACCTATGTATTGATATCTCTCTGTAAGTGAGTCAAGTGGGTGTAAAGCGGCATAAACACAGCAGTGAAAAGCAGCCAAACCCCATTATAAAAATCAATTACTTTTCAAAACCCGTGAAACAAAGACAGTGAAAGAGAGAGAAATTCTTACAAAATTCGTTCAGGGGCTGTGATGCCACCTGGATTGACCATATCTAGACCCACAGCTGATTGAGACATATGGGTGGACACTCTTGGGGCTGAGAGGTTTGGTGAGGTTGGGTGAGCTAACGCAGACCCTTTAAATTAATACGGCGTGGTACCCATCCCATGGGTCCCAAATCTCCAGGTTCAAGGGCATCGTCCTACATTGAAAACATGCATGAGAAACCCCGAAGATTGCACACCGTGTGATCGGGAAAGGTTTCTAAAACGCACCTCATTTCTCATCTCCTTGTGCTCCGGCTCGCCATTCCAGCCGCTTTACTAGCAATCTCTCTCCTTGGAGAATCAGCACCTTTATCCTCCTGTTCCGTACAGGTTGCAATTTGTCCTGAGGATGAACGGGAAGAGGGGCAACCAATGAGAGACTAGCTCTAGGTGTTGGGACAGGCACAGGTCACTCTGTTTTCCCATCAGGAAGAAGAATTAACCACAGGCTCAGCCTGCCGCCAGGAACCAGAATACGGCCTGAAGCAATCCTGCGCTTTTGCGGCCAGCTCCCAAGAAAGCGAGTTGAATAATGGAGCTCAGGGGCACTGCAATTCACAAACCTGCAGACTTACAAATGATAACTCTCGTCCACAAATATATTGAGGGAAGGCAACGAAGAGGATTTGAAAGCAAGGCAGAATTGCAGGAAACAGATTTCAGGAGGTAGATTCGAATCGCCTTTAAAGCACAGGAAAAGCATCAAAACCTCGACAATGATGCCCTTGGCCAAAAAGGGCGTATGCGTTTTTTCCTGAATATATTCAGGAAAAAACGCATACGCCCTTTTTGGCCAACCAAGCAACCTGGAAAGGCAAATCAGCGCTACAAAGAAGTCTCGCTTCCCTTCGGTCAAAAGGGCCATGCTGAAAAAAGTGTCAAAACCAGAAATGCAGGACAGGCCATGGAGAAATGGGAGCCTTGCTACACTGATGGGCGGGATGTAAATTGCCAACAGCCACTCTGGAGAAGTGTACGGTGTGTCCTGAAACATCTAAAAAACTCAGCTTAGAGAGCATAGGGCACTTCCACTCATGGGCGTATAAATTGGGAAAACTAAAAATCAGCAAGACACAGGCACCCCAAAGTTTTGGGCTACTCTGTTGACAAGAACCTCCACTTCGTTACACCTTAAATATCCCAGGAAAGAGAAGAATGGATAAAGAAGATGTGGTCCTTATATACAATGGAATATCACTCAGCCATGAAATCAATGTCATAAGGCTAGTAGCAGCATGATGAGTGGATTTAGCTATGACGATTCTAAGTGAAATAAGTCACACAGAAAAAGACACTTATCATGAGATATCACTTATAGAGGGAATGTAAAAACCGCTACCCTTGAACTGAATTACAAAACAGAACAGAATCACACGTTTAGAAAACAGACTATGGCTGCTTAACGGGAAAGGTGAGGTGGGGTGATGCATAAAACAAGGGTTTCAAATTAGCTCAGATATCGTTCCATAAACCCAATATGTAATAGACAAGACCTACTCCTTGCTCAGTGAACTGGACTCAACACCCCCTATTCACCGCCCAGGAATATATCAGACTAGTAAGAATCTTCAAACCTATGTATTGATATCTCTCTGTAAGTGAGTCAAGTGGGTGTAAAGCGGCATAAACACAGCAGTGAAAAGCAGCCAAACCCCATTATAAAAATCAATTACTTTTCAAAACCCGTGAAACAAAGACAGTGAAAGAGAGAGAAATTCTTACAAAATTCGTTCAGGGGCTGTGATGCCACCTGGATTGACCATATCTAGACCCACAGCTGATTGAGACATATGGGTGGACACTCTTGGGGCTGAGAGGTTTGGTGAGGTTGGGTGAGCTAACGCAGACCCTTTAAATTAATACGGCGTGGTACCCATCCCATGGGTCCCAAATCTCCAGGTTCAAGGGCATCGTCCTACATTGAAAACATGCATGAGAAACCCCGAAGATGGCACACCGTGTGATCGGGAAAGGTTTCTAAAACGCACCTCATTTCTCATCTCCTTGTGCTCCGGCTCGCCATTCCAGCCGCTTTACTAGCAATCTCTCTCCTTGGAGAATCAGCACCTTTATCCTCCTGTTCCGTACAGGTTGCAATTTGTCCTGAGGATGAACGGGAAGAGGGGCAACCAATGAGAGACTAGCTCTAGGTGTTGGGACAGGCACAGGTCACTCTGTTTTCCCATCAGGAAGAAGAATTAACCACAGGCTCAGCCTGCCGCCAGGAACCAGAATACGGCCTGAAGCAATCCTGCGCTTTTGCGGCCAGCTCCCAAGAAAGCGAGTTGAATAATGGAGCTCAGGGGCACTGCAATTCACAAACCTGCAGACTTACAAATGATAACTCTCGTCCACAAATATATTGAGGGAAGGCAACGAAGAGGATTTGAAAGCAAGGCAGAATTGCAGGAAACAGATTTCAGGAGGTAGATTCGAATCGCCTTTAAAGCACAGGAAAAGCATCAAAACCTCGACAATGATGCCCTTGGCCAAAAAGGGCGTATGCGTTTTTTCCTGAATATATTCAGGAAAAAACGCATACGCCCTTTTTGGCCAACCAAGCAACCTGGAAAGGCAAATCAGCGCTACAAAGAAGTCTCGCTTCCCATCGGTCAAAAGGGCCATGCTGAATAAAGTGTCAAAACCAGAAATGCAGGACAGGCCATGGAGAAATGGGAGCCTTGCTACACTGATGGGCGGGATGTAAATTGCCAACAGCCACTCTGGAGAAGTGTACGGTGTGTCCTGAAACATCTAAAAAACTCAGCTTAGAGAGCATAGGGCACTTCCACTCATGGGCGTATAAATTGGGAAAACTAAAAATCAGCAAGACACAGGCACCCCAAAGTTTTGGGCTACTCTGTTGACAAGAACCTCCACTTCGTTACACCTTAAATATCCCAGGAAAGAGAAGAATGGATAAAGAAGATGTGGTCCTTATATACAATGGAATATCACTCAGCCATGAAATCAATTTCATAAGGCTAGTAGCAGCATGATGAGTGGATTTAGCTCTGACGATTCTAAGTGAAATAAGTCACACAGAAAAAGACACTTATCATGAGATATCACTTATAGAGGGAATGTAAAAACCGCTACCCTTGAACTGAATTACAAAACAGAACAGAATCACACGTTTAGAAAACAGACTATGGCTGCTTAACGGGAAAGGTGAGGTGGGGTGATGCATAAAACAAGGGTTTCAAATTAGCTCAGATATCGTTCCATAAACCCAATATGTAATAGACAAGACCTACTCCTTGCTCAGTGAACTGGACTCAACACCCCCTATTCACCGCCCAGGAATATATCAGACTAGTAAGAATCTTCAAACCTATGTATTGATATCTCTCTGTAAGTGAGTCAAGTGGGTGTAAAGCGGCATAAACACAGCAGTGAAAAGCAGCCAAACCCCATTATAAAAATCAATTACTTTTCAAAACCCGTGAAACAAAGACAGTGAAAGAGAGAGAAATTCTTACAAAATTCGTTCAGGGGCTGTGATGCCACCTGGATTGACCATATCTAGACCCACAGCTGATTGAGACATATGGGTGGACACTCTTGGGGCTGAGAGGTTTGGTGAGGTTGGGTGAGCTAACGCAGACCCTTTAAATTAATACGGCGTGGTACCCATCCCATGGGTCCCAAATCTCCAGGTTCAAGGGCATCGTCCTACATTGAAAACATGCATGAGAAACCCCGAAGATGGCACACCGTGTGATCGGGAAAGGTTTCTAAAACGCACCTCATTTCTCATCTCCTTGTGCTCCGGCTCGCCATTCCAGCCGCTTTACTAGCAATCTCTCTCCTTGGAGAATCAGCACCTTTATCCTCCTGTTCCGTACAGGTTGCAATTTGTCCTGAGGATGAACGGGAAGAGGGGCAACCAATGAGAGACTAGCTCTAGGTGTTGGGACAGGCACAGGTCACTCTGTTTTCCCATCAGGAAGAAGAATTAACCACAGGCTCAGCCTGCCGCCAGGAACCAGAATACGGCCTGAAGCAATCCTGCGCTTTTGCGGCCAGCTCCCAAGAAAGCGAGTTGAATAATGGAGCTCAGGGGCACTGCAATTCACAAACCTGCAGACTTAGAAATGATAACTCTCGTCCACAAATATATTGAGGGAAGGCAACGAAGAGGATTTGAAAGCAAGGCAGAATTGCAGGAAACAGATTTCAGGAGGTAGATTCGAATCGCCTTTAAAGCACAGGAAAAGCATCAAAACCTCGACAATGATGCCCTTGGCCAAAAAGGGCGGATGCGTTTTTTCCTGAATATATTCAGGAAAAAACGCATACGCCCTTTTTGGCCAACCAAGCAACCTGGAAAGGCAAATCAGCGCTACAAAGAAGTCTCGCTTCCCATCGGTCAAAAGGGCCATGCTGAAAAAAGTGTCAAAACCAGAAATGCAGGACAGGCCATGGAGAAATGGGAGCCTTGCTACACTGATGGGCGGGATGTAAATTGCCAACAGCCACTCTGGAGAAGTGTACGGTGTGTCCTGAAACATCTAAAAAACTCAGCTTAGAGAGCATAGGGCACTTCCACTCATGGGCGTATAAATTGGGAAAACTAAAAATCAGCAAGACACAGGCACCCCAAAGTTTTGGGCTACTCTGTTGACAAGAACCTCCACTTCGTTACACCTTAAATATCCCAGGAAAGAGAAGAATGGATAAAGAAGATGTGGTCCTTATATACAATGGAATATCACTCAGCCATGAAATCAATGTCATAAGGCTAGTAGCAGCATGATGAGTGGATTTAGCTATGACGATTCTAAGTGAAATAAGTCACACAGAAAAAGACACTTATCATGAGATATCACTTATAGAGGGAATGTAAAAACCGCTACCCTTGAACTGAATTACAAAACAGAACAGAATCACACGTTTAGAAAACAGACTATGGCTGCTTAACGGGAAAGGTGAGGTGGGGTGATGCATAAAACAAGGGTTTCAAATTAGCTCAGATATCGTTCCATAAACCCAATATGTAACAGACAAGACCTACTCCTTGATCAGTGAACTGGACTCAACACCCCCTATTCACCGCCCAGGAATATATCAGACTAGTAAGAATCTTCAAACCTATGTATTGATATCTCTCTGTAAGTGAGTCAAGTGGGTGTAAAGCGGCATAAACACAGCAGTGAAAAGCAGCCAAACCCCATTATAAAAATCAATTACTTTTCAAAACCCGTGAAACAAAGACAGTGAAAGAGAGAGAAATTCTTACAAAATTCGTTCAGGGGCTGTGATGCCACCTGGATTGACCATATCTAGACCCACAGCTGATTGAGACATATGGGTGGACACTCTTGGGGCTGAGAGGTTTGGTGAGGTTGGGTGAGCTAACGCAGACCCTTTAAATTAATACGGCGTGGTACCCATCCCATGGGTCCCAAATCTCCAGGTTCAAGGGCATCGTCCTACATTGAAAACATGCATGAGAAACCCCGAAGATGGCACACCGTGTGATGGGGAAAGGTTTCTAAAACGCACCTCATTTCTCATCTCCTTGTGCTCCGGCTCGCCATTCCAGCCGCTTTACTAGCAATCTCTCTCCTTGGAGAATCAGCACCTTTATCCTCCTGTTCCGTACAGGTTGCAATTTGTCCTGAGGATGAACGGGAAGAGGGGCAACCAATGAGAGACTAGCTCTAGGTGTTGGGACAGGCACAGGTCACTCTGTTTTCCCATCAGGAAGAAGAATTAACCACAGGCTCAGCCTGCCGCCAGGAACCAGAATACGGCCTGAAGCAATCCTGCGCTTTTGCGGCCAGCTCCCAAGAAAGCGAGTTGAATAATGGAGCTCAGGGGCACTGCAATTCACAAACCTGCAGACTTAGAAATGATAACTCTCGTCCACAAATATATTGAGGGAAGGCAACGAAGAGGATTTGAAAGCAAGGCAGAATTGCAGGAAACAGATTTCAGGAGGTAGATTCGAATCGCCTTTAAAGCACAGGAAAAGCGGCAAAACCTCGACAGTGATGCCCTTGGCCAAAAAGGGCGTATGCGTTTTTTCCTGAATATATTCAGGAAAAAACGCATACGCCCTTTTTGGCCAACCAAGCAACCTGGAAAGGCAAATCAGCGCTACAAAGAAGTCGCGCTTCCCATCGGTCAAAAGGGCGATGCTGAATAAAGTGTCAAAACCAGAAATGCAGGACAGGCCATGGAGAAATGGGAGCCTTGCTACGCTGATGGGCCGGATGTAAATTGCCAACAGCCACTCTGGAGAAATGTACGGTGTGTCCTGAAACATCTAAAAAACTCAGCTTAGAGAGCATAGGGCACTTCCACTCATGGGCGTATAAATAGGGAAAACTAAAACTCAGCAAGACACAGGCACCCCAAAGTTTTGGGCTTCTCTGTTGACAAGAACCTCCACTTCGTTACACCTTAAATATCCCAGGAAAGAGAAGAATGGATAAAGAAGTTGTGGTCCTTATGTACAATGGAATATCACTCAGCCATGAAATCAATGTCATAAGGCTAGTAGCAGCATGATGAGTGGATTTAGCTATGACGATTCTAAGTGAAATAAATCACACAGAAAAAGACACTTATCATAAGATATCACTTATAGAGGGAATGTAAAAACCGCTACCCTTGAACTGCATTACAAAATAGAACAGAGTCACACGTTTAGAAAACACACTATGGCTGCTTAACGGGAAAGGTGAGGTGGGGTGATGCATAAATCAAGGGTTTCAAATTAGCTCAGATACCGTTCCATAAACCCAATATGTAATAGACAAGACCTACTCCTTGCTCAGTGAACTGGACTCAACACCCCCTATTCACCGCCCAAGAATATATCTCACTAGTAAGAATCTTCAAACCTATGTATTGATATCTCTCTGTAAGTGAGTCAAGTGGGTGTAAAGCGGCATAAACACAGCAGTGAAAAGCAGCTAAACCCCATTATAAAAATCAATTACTTTTCAAAACCCGTGAAACAAAGACAGTGAAAGAGAGAGAAATTCTTACAAAATTCGTTCAGGGGCTGTGATGCCACCTGGATTGACCATATCTAGACCCACAGCTGATTGAGACATATGGGTGGACACTCTTGGGGCTGAGAGGTTTGGTGAGGTTGGGTGAGCTAACGCAGACCCTTTAAATTAATACGGCGTGGTACCCATCCCATGGGTCCCAAATCTCCAGGTTCAAGGGCATCGTCCTACATTGAAAACATGCATGAGAAACCCCGAAGATGGCACACCGTGTGATCGGGAAAGGTTTCTAAAACGCACCTCATTTCTCATCTCCTTGTGCTCCGGTTCGCCATTCCAGCCGCTTTACTAGCAATCTCTCTCCTTGGAGAATCAGCACCTTTATCCTCCTGTTCCGTACAGGTTGCAATTTGTCCTGAGGATGAACGGGAAGAGGGGCAACCAATGAGAGACAAGCTCTAGGTGTTGGGACAGGCACACGTCACTCTGTTTTCCCATCAGGAAGAAGAATTAACCACAGGCTCAGCCTGCCGCCAGGAACCAGAATACGGCCTGAAGCAATCCTGCGCTTTTGCGGCCAGCTCCCAAGAAAGCGAGTTGAATAATGGAGCTCAGGGGCACTGCAATTCACAAACCTGCAGACTTAGAAATGATAACTCTCGTCCACAAATATATTGAGGGAAGGCAACGAAGAGGATTTGAAAGCAAGGCAGAATTGCAGGAAACAGATTTCAGGAGGTAGATTCGAATCGCCTTTAAAGCACAGGAAAAGCGGCAAAACCTCGACAATGATGCCCTTGGACAAAAAGGGCGTATGCGTTTTTTCCTGAATATATTCAGGAAAAAACGCATACGCCCTTTTTGGCCAACCAAGCAACCTGGAAAGGCAAATCAGCGCTACAAAGAAGTCTCGCTTCCCATCGGTCAAAAGGGTCATGCTGAATAAAGGGTCAAAACCAGAAATGCAGGACAGGCCATGGAGAAATGGGAGCCTTGCTACGCTGAAGGGCGGGACGTAAATTGCCAACAGCCACTCTGGAGAAGTGTACGGTGTGTCCTGAAACATCTAAAAAACTCAGCTTAGAGAGCTTGGGCACTTCCACTCATGGGCGTATAAATTGGGAAAACTAAAAATCAGCAAGACACAGGCACCCCAAAGTTTTGGGCTACTCTGTTGACAAGAACCTCCACTTCGTTACACCTTAAATATCCGAGGAAAGAGAAGAATGGATAAAGAAGTTGTGGTCCTTATGTACAATGGAATATCACTCAGCCATGAAATCAATGTCATAAGGCTAGTAGCAGCATGATGAGTGGATTTAGGTATGACGATTCTAAGTGAAATAAGTCCCACAGAAAAAGACACTTATCATGAGATATCACTTATAGAGGGAATGTAAAAACCGCTACCCTTGAACTGAATTACAAAACAGAACGGAGTCACACATTTAGAAAACACACTATGGCTGCTTAACGGGAAAGGTGAGGTGGGGTGATGCATAAAACAAGGGTTTCAAATTAGCTCAGATACCGTTCCATGAACCCAATATGTAATAGACAAGACCTACTCCTTGCTCAGTGAACTGGACTCAACACCCCCTATTCACCGCCCAAGAATATATCTGACTAGTAAGAATCTTAAAACCTATGTATTGATATCTCTCTGTAAGTGAGTCAAGTGGGTGTAAAGCGGCATAAACACAGCAGTGAAAAGCAGCTAAACCCCATTATAAAAATCAATTACTTTTCAAAACCCGTGAAACAAAGACAGTGAAAGAGAGAGAAATTCTTACAAAATTCGTTCAGGGGCTGTGATGCCACCTGGATTGACCATATCTAGACCCACAGCTGATTGAGACATATGGGTGGACACTCTTGGGGCTGAGAGGTTTGGTGAGGTTGGGTGAGCTAACGCAGACCCTTTAAATTAATACGGCGTGGTACCCATCCCATGGGTCCCAAATCTCCAGGTTCAAGGGCATCGTCCTACATTGAAAACATGCATGAGAAACCCCGAAGATGGCACACCGTGTGATCGGGAAAGGTTTCTAAAACGCACCTCATTTCTCATCTCCTTGTGCTCCGGCTCGCCATTCCAGCCGCTTTACTAGCAATCTCTCTCCTTGGAGAATCAGCACCTTTATCCTCCTGTTCCGTACAGGTTGCAATTTGTCCTGAGGATGAACGGGAAGAGGGGCAACCAATGAGAGACTAGCTCTAGGTGTTGGGACAGGCACAGGTCACTCTGTTTTCCCATCAGGAAGAAGAATTAACCACAGGCTCAGCCTGCCGCCAGGAACCAGAATACGGCCTGAAGCAATCCTGCGCTTTTGCGGCCAGCTCCCAAGAAAGCGAGTTGAATAATGGAGCTCAGGGGCACTGCAATTCACAAACCTGCAGACTTACAAATGATAACTCTCGTCCACAAATATATTGAGGGAAGGCAACGAAGAGGATTTGAAAGCAAGGCAGAATTGCAGGAAACAGATTTCAGGAGGTAGATTCGAATCGCCTTTAAAGCACAGGAAAAGCATCAAAACCTCGACAATGATGCCCTTGGCCAAAAAGGGCGGATGCGTTTTTTCCTGAATATATTCAGGAAAAAACGCATACGCCCTTTTTGGCCAACCAAGCAACCTGGAAAGGCAAATCAGCGCTACAAAGAAGTCTCGCTTCCCATCGGTCAAAAGGGCCATGCTGAAAAAAGTGTCAAAACCAGAAATGCAGGACAGGCCATGGAGAAATGGGAGCCTTGCTACACTGATGGGCGGGATGTAAATTGCCAACAGCCACTCTGGAGAAGTGTACGGTGTGTCCTGAAACATCTAAAAAACTCAGCTTAGAGAGCATAGGGCACTTCCACTCATGGGCGTATAAATTGGGAAAACTAAAAATCAGCAAGACACAGGCACCCCAAAGTTTTGGGCTACTCTGTTGACAAGAACCTCCACTTCGTTACACCTTAAATATCCCAGGAAAGAGAAGAATGGATAAAGAAGATGTGGTCCTTATATACAATGGAATATCACTCAGCCATGAAATCAATGTCATAAGGCTAGTAGCAGCATGATGAGTGGATTTAGCTCTGACGATTCTAAGTGAAATAAGTCACACAGAAAAAGACACTTATCATGAGATATCACTTATAGAGGGAATGTAAAAACCGCTACCCTTGAACTGAATTACAAAACAGAACAGAATCACACGTTTAGAAAACAGACTATGGCTGCTTAACGGGAAAGGTGAGGTGGGGTGATGCATAAAACAAGGGTTTCAAATTAGCTCAGATATCGTTCCATAAACCCAATATGTAATAGACAAGACCTACTCCTTGCTCAGTGAACTGGACTCAACACCCCCTATTCACCGCCCAGGAATATATCAGACTAGTAAGAATCTTCAAACCTATGTATTGATATCTCTCTGTAAGTGAGTCAAGTGGGTGTAAAGCGGCATAAACACAGCAGTGAAAAGCAGCCAAACCCCATTATAAAAATCAATTACTTTTCAAAACCCGTGAAACAAAGACAGTGAAAGAGAGAGAAATTCTTACAAAATTCGTTCAGGGGCTGTGATGCCACCTGGATTGACCATATCTAGACCCACAGCTGATTGAGACATATGGGTGGACACTCTTGGGGCTGAGAGGTTTGGTGAGGTTGGGTGAGCTAACGCAGACCCTTTAAATTAATACGGCGTGGTACCCATCCCATGGGTCCCAAATCTCCAGGTTCAAGGGCATCGTCCTACATTGAAAACATGCATGAGAAACCCCGAAGATGGCACACCGTGTGATCGGGAAAGGTTTCTAAAACGCACCTCATTTCTCATCTCCTTGTGCTCCGGCTCGCCATTCCAGCCGCTTTACTAGCAATCTCTCTCCTTGGAGAATCAGCACCTTTATCCTCCTGTTCCGTACAGGTTGCAATTTGTCCTGAGGATGAACGGGAAGAGGGGCAACCAATGAGAGACTAGCTCTAGGTGTTGGGACAGGCACAGGTCACTCTGTTTTCCCATCAGGAAGAAGAATTAACCACAGGCTCAGCCTGCCGCCAGGAACCAGAATACGGCCTGAAGCAATCCTGCGCTTTTGCGGCCAGCTCCCAAGAAAGCGAGTTGAATAATGGAGCTCAGGGGCACTGCAATTCACAAACCTGCAGACTTAGAAATGATAACTCTCGTCCACAAATATATTGAGGGAAGGCAACGAAGAGGATTTGAAAGCAAGGCAGAATTGCAGGAAACAGATTTCAGGAGGTAGATTCGAATCGCCTTTAAAGCACAGGAAAAGCGGCAAAACCTCGACAATGATGCCCTTGGCCAAAAAGGGCGTATGCGTTTTTTCCTGAATATATTCAGGAAAAAACGCATACGCCCTTTTTGGCCAACCAAGCAACCTGGAAAGGCAAATCAGCGCTACAAAGAAGTCTCGCTTCCCATCGGTCAAAAGGGTCATGCTGAATAAAGGGTCAAAACCAGAAATGCAGGACAGGCCATGGAGAAATGGGAGCCTTGCTACGCTGAAGGGCGGGACGTAAATTGCCAACAGCCACTCTGGAGAAGTGTACGGTGTGTCCTGAAACATCTAAAAAACTCAGCTTAGAGAGCTTGGGCACTTCCACTCATGGGCGTATAAATTGGGAAAACTAAAAATCAGCAAGACACAGGCACCCCAAAGTTTTGGGCTACTCTGTTGACAAGAACCTCCACTTCGTTACACCTTAAATATCCGAGGAAAGAGAAGAATGGATAAAGAAGTTGTGGTCCTTATGTACAATGGAATATCACTCAGCCATGAAATCAATGTCATAAGGCTAGTAGCAGCATGATGAGTGGATTTAGGTATGACGATTCTAAGTGAAATAAGTCCCACAGAAAAAGACACTTATCATGAGATATCACTTATAGAGGGAATGTAAAAACCGCTACCCTTGAACTGAATTACAAAACAGAACGGAGTCACACATTTAGAAAACACACTATGGCTGCTTAACGGGAAAGGTGAGGTGGGGTGATGCATAAAACAAGGGTTTCAAATTAGCTCAGATACCGTTCCATGAACCCAATATGTAATAGACAAGACCTACTCCTTGCTCAGTGAACTGGACTCAACACCCCCTATTCACCGCCCAAGAATATATCTGACTAGTAAGAATCTTCAAACCTATGTATTGATATCTCTCTGTAAGTGAGTCAAGTGGGTGTAAAGCGGCATAAACACAGCAGTGAAAAGCAGCCAAACCCCATTATAAAAATCAATTACTTTTCAAAACCCGTGAAACAAAGACAGTGAAAGAGAGAGAAATTCTTACAAAATTCGTTCAGGGGCTGTGATGCCACCTGGATTGACCATATCTAGACCCACAGCTGATTGAGACATATGGGTGGACACTCTTGGGGCTGAGAGGTTTGGTGAGGTTGGGTGAGCTAACGCAGACCCTTTAAATTAATACGGCGTGGTACCCATCCCATGGGTCCCAAATCTCCAGGTTCAAGGGCATCGTCCTACATTGAAAACATGCATGAGAAACCCCGAAGATGGCACACCGTGTGATCGGGAAAGGTTTCTAAAACGCACCTCATTTCTCATCTCCTTGTGCTCCGGCTCGCCATTCCAGCCGCTTTACTAGCAATCTCTCTCCTTGGAGAATCAGCACCTTTATCCTCCTGTTCCGTACAGGTTGCAATTTGTCCTGAGGATGAACGGGAAGAGGGGCAACCAATGAGAGACTAGCTCTAGGTGTTGGGACAGGCACAGGTCACTCTGTTTTCCCATCAGGAAGAAGAATTAACCACAGGCTCAGCCTGCCGCCAGGAACCAGAATACGGCCTGAAGCAATCCTGCGCTTTTGCGGCCAGCTCCCAAGAAAGCGAGTTGAATAATGGAGCTCAGGGGCACTGCAATTCACAAACCTGCAGACTTACAAATGATAACTCTCGTCCACAAATATATTGAGGGAAGGCAACGAAGAGGATTTGAAAGCAAGGCAGAATTGCAGGAAACAGATTTCAGGAGGTAGATTCGAATCGCCTTTAAAGCACAGGAAAAGCGGCAAAACCTCGACAGTGATGCCCTTGGCCAAAAAGGGCGTATGCGTTTTTTCCTGAATATATTCAGGAAAAAACGCATACGCCCTTTTTGGCCAACCAAGCAACCTGGAAAGGCAAATCAGCGCTACAAAGAAGTCTCGCTTCCCATCGGTCAAAAGGGCCATGCTGAATAAAGTGTCAAAACCAGAAATGCAGGACAGGCCATGGAGAAATGGGAGCCTTGCTACACTGATGGGCGGGATGTAAATTGCCAACAGCCACTCTGGAGAAGTGTACGGTGTGTCCTGAAACATCTAAAAAACTCAGCTTAGAGAGCATAGGGCACTTCCACTCATGGGCGTATAAATTGGGAAAACTAAAAATCAGCAAGACACAGGCACCCCAAAGTTTTGGGCTACTCTGTTGACAAGAACCTCCACTTCGTTACACCTTAAATATCCCAGGAAAGAGAAGAATGGATAAAGAAGATGTGGTCCTTATATACAATGGAATATCACTCAGCCATGAAATCAATGTCATAAGGCTAGTAGCAGCATGATGAGTGGATTTAGCTATGACGATTCTAAGTGAAATAAGTCACACAGAAAAAGACACTTATCATGAGATATCACTTATAGAGGGAATGTAAAAACCGCTACCCTTGAACTGAATTACAAAACAGAACAGAGTCACACGTTTAGAAAACACACTATGGCTGCTTAACGGGAAAGGTGAGGTGGGGTGATGCATAAAACAAGGGTTTCAAATTAGCTCAGATATCGTTCCATAAACCCAATATGTAATAGACAAGACCTACTCCTTGCTCAGTGAACTGGACTCAACACCCCCTATTCACCGCCCAAGAATATATCTGACTAGTAAGAATCTTCAAACCTATGTATTGATATCACTCTGTAAGTGAGTCAAGTGGGTGTAAAGCGGCATAAACACAGCAGTGGAAAGCAGCCAAACCCCATTATAAAAATCAATTACTTTTCAAAACCCGTGAAACAAAGACAGTGAAAGAGAGAGGAATTCTTACAAAATTCGTTCAGGGGCTGTGATGCCACCTGGATTGACCATATCTAGACCCACAGCTGATTGAGACATATGGGTGGACACTCTTGGGGCTGAGAGGTTTGGTGAGGTTGGGTGAGCTAACGCAGACCCTTTAAATTAATACGGCGTGGTACCCATCCCATGGGTCCCAAATCTCCAGGTTCAAGGGCATCGTCCTACATTGAAAACATGCATGAGAAACCCCGAAGATGGCACACCGTGTGATGGGGAAAGGTTTCTAAAACGCACCTCATTTCTCATCTGCTTGTGCTCCGGTTCGCCATTCCAGCCGCTTTACTAGCAATCTCTCTCCTTGGAGAATCAGCACCTTTATCCTCCTGTTCCGTACAGGTTGCAATTTGTCCTGAGGATGAACGGGAAGAGGGGCAACCAATGAGAGACTAGCTCTAGGTGTTGGGACAGGCACAGGTCACTCTGTTTTCCCATCAGGAAGAAGAATTAACCACAGGCTCAGCCTGCCGCCAGGAACCAGAATACGGCCTGAAGCAATCCTGCGCTTTTGCGGCCAGCTCCCAAGAAAGCGAGTTGAATAATGGAGCTCAGGGGCACTGCAATTCACAAACCTGCAGACTTACAAATGATAACTCTCGTCCACAAATATATTGAGGGAAGGCAACGAAGAGGATTTGAAAGCAAGGCAGAATTGCAGGAAACAGATTTCAGGAGGTAGATTCGAATCGCCTTTAAAGCACAGGAAAAGCGGCAAAACCTCGACAATGATGCCCTTGGCCAAAAAGGGCGTATGCGTTTTTTCCTGAATATATTCAGGAAAAAACGCATACGCCCTTTTTGGCCAACCAAGCAACCTGGAAAGGCAAATCAGCGCTACAAAGAAGTCTCGCTTCCCATCGGTCAAAAGGGTCATGCTGAATAAAGGGTCAAAACCAGAAATGCAGGACAGGCCATGGAGAAATGGGAGCCTTGCTACGCTGAAGGGCGGGACGTAAATTGCCAACAGCCACTCTGGAGAAGTGTACGGTGTGTCCTGAAACATCTAAAAAACTCAGCTTAGAGAGCTTGGGCACTTCCACTCATGGGCGTATAAATTGGGAAAACTAAAAATCAGCAAGACACAGGCACCCCAAAGTTTTGGGCTACTCTGTTGACAAGAACCTCCACTTCGTTACACCTTAAATATCCGAGGAAAGAGAAGAATGGATAAAGAAGTTGTGGTCCTTATGTACAATGGAATATCACTCAGCCATGAAATCAATGTCATAAGGCTAGTAGCAGCATGATGAGTGGATTTAGGTATGACGATTCTAAGTGAAATAAGTCCCACAGAAAAAGACACTTATCATGAGATATCACTTATAGAGGGAATGTAAAAACCGCTACCCTTGAACTGAATTACAAAACAGAACGGAGTCACACATTTAGAAAACACACTATGGCTGCTTAACGGGAAAGGTGAGGTGGGGTGATGAATAAAACAAGGGTTTCAAATTAGCTCAGATACCGTTCCATGAACCCAATATGTAATAGACAAGACCTACTCCTTGCTCAGTGAACTGGACTCAACACCCCCTATTCACCGCCCAAGAATATATCTGACTAGTAAGAATCTTAAAACCTATGTATTGATATCTCTCTGTAAGTGAGTCAAGTGGGTGTAAAGCGGCATAAACACAGCAGTGAAAAGCAGCTAAACCCCATTATAAAAATCAATTACTTTTCAAAACCCGTGAAACAAAGACAGTGAAAGAGAGAGAAATTCTTACAAAATTCGTTCAGGGGCTGTGATGCCACCTGGATTGACCATATCTAGACCCACAGCTGATTGAGACATATGGGTGGACACTCTTGGGGCTGAGAGGTTTGGTGAGGTTGGGTGAGCTAACGCAGACCCTTTAAATTAATACGGCGTGGTACCCATCCCATGGGTCCCAAATCTCCAGGTTCAAGGGCATCGTCCTACATTGAAAACATGCATGAGAAACCCCGAAGATGGCACACCGTGTGATCGGGAAAGGTTTCTAAAACGCACCTCATTTCTCATCTCCTTGTGCTCCGGCTCGCCATTCCAGCCGCTTTACTAGCAATCTCTCTCCTTGGAGAATCAGCACCTTTATCCTCCTGTTCCGTACAGGTTGCAATTTGTCCTGAGGATGAACGGGAAGAGGGGCAACCAATGAGAGACTAGCTCTAGGTGTTGGGACAGGCACAGGTCACTCTGTTTTCCCATCAGGAAGAAGAATTAACCACAGGCTCAGCCTGCCGCCAGGAACCAGAATACGGCCTGAAGCAATCCTGCGCTTTTGCGGCCAGCTCCCAAGAAAGCGAGTTGAAGAATGGAGCTCAGGGGCACTGCAATTCACAAACCTGCAGACTTACAAATGATAACTCTCGTCCACAAATATATTGAGGGAAGGCAACGAAGAGGATTTGAAAGCAAGGCAGAATTGCAGGAAACAGATTTCAGGAGGTAGATTCGAATCGCCTTTAAAGCACAGGAAAAGCGGCAAAACCTCGACAATGATGCCCTTGGCCAAAAAGGGCGTATGCGTTTTTTCCTGAATATATTCAGGAAAAAACGCATACGCCCTTTTTGGCCAACCAAGCAACCTGGAAAGGCAAATCAGCGCTACAAAGAAGTCTCGCTTCCCATCGGTCAAAAGGGCCATGCTGAAAAAAGTGTCAAAACCAGAAATGCAGGACAGGCCATGGAGAAATGGGAGCCTTGCTACACTGATGGGCGGGATGTAAATTGCCAACAGCCACTCTGGAGAAGTGTACGGTTTGTCCTGAAACATCTAAAAAACTCAGCTTAGAGAGCATAGGGCACTTCCACTCATGGGCGTATAAATTGGGAAAACTAAAAATCAGCAAGACACAGGCACCCCAAAGTTTTGGGCTACTCTGTTGACAAGAACCTCCACTTCGTTACACCTTAAATATCCCAGGAAAGAGAAGAATGGATAAAGAAGATGTGGTCCTTATATACAATGGAATATCACTCAGCCATGAAATCAATGTTATAAGGCTAGTAGCAGCATGATGAGTGGATTTAGCTATGACGATTCTAAGTGAAATAAGTCATACAGAAAAAGACACTTATCATGAGATATCACTTATAGAGGGAATGTAAAAACCGCTACCCTTGAACTGAATTACAAAACAGAACAGAATCACACGTTTAGAAAACAGACTATGGCTGCTTAACGGGAAAGGTGAGGTGGGGTGATGCATAAAACAAGGGTTTCAAATTAGCTCAGATATCGTTCCATAAACCCAATATGTAATAGACAAGACCTACTCCTTGCTCAGTGAACTGGACTCAACACCCCCTATTCACCGCCCAGGAATATATCAGACTAGTAAGAATCTTCAAACCTATGTATTGATATCTCTCTGTAAGTGAGTCAAGTGGGTGTAAAGCGGCATAAACACAGCAGTGAAAAGCAGCCAAACCCCATTATAAAAATCAATTACTTTTCAAAACCCGTGAAACAAAGACAGTGAAAGAGAGAGGAATTCTTACAAAATTCGTTCAGGGGCTGTGATGCCACCTGGATTGACCATATCTAGACCCACAGCTGATTGAGACATATGGGTGGACACTCTTGGGGCTGAGAGGTTTGGTGAGGTTGGGTGAGCTAACGCAGACCCTTTAAATTAATACGGCGTGGTACCCATCCCATGGGTCCCAAATCTCCAGGTTCAAGGGCATCGTCCTACATTGAAAACATGCATGAGAAACCCCGAAGATGGCACACCGTGTGATCGGGAAAGGTTTCTAAAACGCACCTCATTTCTCATCTCCTTGTGCTCCGGCTCGCCATTCCAGCCGCTTTACTAGCAATCTCTCTCCTTGGAGAATCAGCACCTTTATCCTCCTGTTCCGTACAGGTTGCAATTTGTCCTGAGGATGAACGGGAAGAGGGGCAACCAATGAGAGACTAGCTCTAGGTGTTGGGACAGGCACAGGTCACTCTGTTTTCCCATCAGGAAGAAGAATTAACCACAGGCTCAGCCTGCCGCCAGGAACCAGAATACGGCCTGAAGCAATCCTGCGCTTTTGCGGCCAGCTCCCAAGAAAGCGAGTTGAATAATGGAGCTCAGGGGCACTGCAATTCACAAACCTGCAGACTTAGAAATGATAACTCTCGTCCACAAATATATTGAGGGAAGGCAACGAAGAGGATTTGAAAGCAAGGCAGAATTGCAGGAAACAGATTTCAGGAGGTAGATTCGAATCGCCTTTAAAGCACAGGAAAAGCGGCAAAACCTCGACAGTGATGCCCTTGGCCAAAAAGGGCGTATGCGTTTTTTCCTGAATATATTCAGGAAAAAACGCATACGCCCTTTTTGGCCAACCAAGCAACCTGGAAAGGCAAATCAGCGCTACAAAGAAGTCTCGCTTCCCATCGGTCAAAAGGGCCATGCTGAATAAAGTGTCAAAACCAGAAATGCAGGACAGGCCATGGAGAAATGGGAGCCTTGCTACACTGATGGGCGGGATGTAAATTGCCAACAGCCACTCTGGAGAAGTGTACGGTGTGTCCTGAAACATCTAAAAAACTCAGCTTAGAGAGCATAGGGCACTTCCACTCATGGGCGTATAAATTGGGAAAACTAAAAATCAGCAAGACACAGGCACCCCAAAGTTTTGGGCTACTCTGTTGACAAGAACCTCCACTTCGTTACACCTTAAATATCCCAGGAAAGAGAAGAATGGATAAAGAAGATGTGGTCCTTATATACAATGGAATATCACTCAGCCATGAAATCAATGTCATAAGGCTAGTAGCAGCATGATGAGTGGATTTAGCTATGACGATTCTAAGTGAAATAAGTCCCACAGAAAAAGACACTTCTCATGAGATATCACTTATAGAGGGAATGTAAAAACCGCTACCCTTGAACTGAATTACAAAACAGAACAGAGTCACACGTTTAGAAAACACACTATGGCTGCTTAACGGGAAAGGTGAGGTGGGGTGATGCATAAAACAAGGGTTTCAAATTAGCTCAGATATCGTTCCATAAACCCAATATGTAATAGACAAGACCTACTCCTTGCTCAGTGAACTGGACTCAACACCCCCTATTCACCGCCCAAGAATGTATCTGACTAGTAAGAATCTTCAAACCTATGTATTGATATCACTCTGTAAGTGAGTCAAGTGGGTGTAAAGCGGCATAAACACAGCAGTGGAAAGCAGCCAAACCCCATTATAAAAATCAATTACTTTTCAAAACCCGTGAAACAAAGACAGTGAAAGAGAGAGGAATTCTTACAAAATTCGTTCAGGGGCTGTGATGCCACCTGGATTGACCATATCTAGACCCACAGCTGATTGAGACATATGGGTGGACACTCTTGGGGCTGAGAGGTTTGGTGAGGTTGGGTGAGCTAACGCAGACCCTTTAAATTAATACGGCGTGGTACCCATCCCATGGGTCCCAAATCTCCAGGTTCAAGGGCATCGTCCTACATTGAAAACATGCATGAGAAACCCCGAAGATGGCACACCGTGTGATGGGGAAAGGTTTCTAAAACGCACCTCATTTCTCATCTCCTTGTGCTCCGGTTCGCCATTCCAGCCGCTTTACTAGCAATCTCTCTCCTTGGAGAATCAGCACCTTTATCCTCCTGTTCCGTACAGGTTGCAATTTGTCCTGAGGATGAACGGGAAGAGGGGCAACCAATGAGAGACTAGCTCTAGGTGTTGGGACAGGCACACGTCACTCTGTTTTCCCATCAGGAAGAAGAATTAACCACAGGCTCAGCCTTCCGCCAGGAACCAGAATACGGCCTGAAGCAATCCTGCGCTTTTGCGGCCAGCTCCCAAGAAAGCGAGTTGAATAATGGAGCTCAGGGGCACTGCAATTCACAAACCTGCAGACTTAGAAATGATAACTCTCGTCCACAAATATATTGAGGGAAGGCAACGAAGAGGATTTGAAAGCAAGGCAGAATTGCAGGAAACAGATTTCAGGAGGTAGATTCGAATCGCCTTTAAAGCACAGGAAAAGCATCAAAACCTCGACAATGATGCCCTTGGCCAAAAAGGGCGTATGCGTTTTTTCCTGAATATATTCAGGAAAAAACGCATACGCCCTTTTTGGCCAACCAAGCAACCTGGAAAGGCAAATCAGCGCTACAAAGAAGTCTCGCTTCCCATCGGTCAAAAGGGCCATGCTGAAAAAAGTGTCAAAACCAGAAATGCAGGACAGGCCATGGAGAAATGGGAGCCTTGCTACACTGATGGGCGGGATGTAAATTGCCAACAGCCACTCTGGAGAAGTGTACGGTGTGTCCTGAAACATCTAAAAAACTCAGCTTAGAGAGCATAGGGCACTTCCACTCATGGGTGTATAAATTGGGAAAACTAAAAATCAGCAAGACACAGGCACCCCAAAGTTTTGGGCTACTCTGTTGACAAGAACCTCCACTTCGTTACACCTTAAATATCCCAGGAAAGAGAAGAATGGATAAAGAAGATGTGGTCCTTATATACAATGGAATATCACTCAGCCATGAAATCAATGTCATAAGGCTAGTAGCAGCATGATGAGTGGATTTAGCTATGACGATTCTAAGTGAAATAAGTCCCACAGAAAAAGACACTTATCATGAGATATCACTTATAGAGGGAATGTAAAAACCGCTACCCTTGAACTGAATTACAAAACAGAACAGAATCACACGTTTAGAAAACAGACTATGGCTGCTTAACGGGAAAGGTGAGGTGGGGTGATGCATAAAACAAGGGTTTCAAATTAGCTCAGATATCGTTCCATAAACCCAATATGTAATAGACAAGACCTACTCCTTGCTCAGTGAACTGGACTCAACACCCCCTATTCACCGCCCAGGAATATATCAGACTAGTAAGAATCTTCAAACCTATGTATTGATATCTCTCTGTAAGTGAGTCAAGTGGGTGTAAAGCGGCATAAACACAGCAGTGAAAAGCAGCCAAACCCCATTATAAAAATCAATTACTTTTCAAAACCCGTGAAACAAAGACAGTGAAAGAGAGAGAAATTCTTACAAAATTCGTTCAGGGGCTGTGATGCCACCTGGATTGACCATATCTAGACCCACAGCTGATTGAGACATATGGGTGGACACTCTTGGGGCTGAGAGGTTTGGTGAGGTTGGGTGAGCTAACGCAGACCCTTTAAATTAATACGGCGTGGTACCCATCCCATGGGTCCCAAATCTCCAGGTTCAAGGGCATCGTCCTACATTGAAAACATGCATGAGAAACCCCGAAGATGGCACACCGTGTGATCGGGAAAGGTTTCTAAAACGCACCTCATTTCTCATCTCCTTGTGCTCCGGCTCGCCATTCCAGCCGCTTTACTAGCAATCTCTCTCCTTGGAGAATCAGCACCTTTATCCTCCTGTTCCGTACAGGTTGCAATTTGTCCTGAGGATGAACGGGAAGAGGGGCAACCAATGAGAGACTAGCTCTAGGTGTTGGGACAGGCACAGGTCACTCTGTTTTCCCATCAGGAAGAAGAATTAACCACAGGCTCAGCCTGCCGCCAGGAACCAGAATACGGCCTGAAGCAATCCTGCGCTTTTGCGGCCAGCTCCCAAGAAAGCGAGTTGAATAATGGAGCTCAGGGGCACTGCAATTCACAAACCTGCAGACTTAGAAATGATAACTCTCGTCCACAAATATATTGAGGGAAGGCAACGAAGAGGATTTGAAAGCAAGGCAGAATTGCAGGAAACAGATTTCAGGAGGTAGATTCGAATCGCCTTTAAAGCACAGGAAAAGCGGCAAAACCTCGACAGTGATGCCCTTGGCCAAAAAGGGCGTATGCGTTTTTTCCTGAATATATTCAGGAAAAAACGCATACGCCCTTTTTGGCCAACCAAGCAACCTGGAAAGGCAAATCAGCGCTACAAAGAAGTCTCGCTTCCCATCGGTCAAAAGGGCCATGCTGAATAAAGTGTCAAAACCAGAAATGCAGGACAGGCCATGGAGAAATGGGAGCCTTGCTACACTGATGGGCGGGATGTAAATTGCCAACAGCCACTCTGGAGAAGTGTACGGTGTGTCCTGAAACATCTAAAAAACTCAGCTTAGAGAGCATAGGGCACTTCCACTCATGGGCGTATAAATTGGGAAAACTAAAAATCAGCAAGACACAGGCACCCCAAAGTTTTGGGCTACTCTGTTGACAAGAACCTCCACTTCGTTACACCTTAAATATCCCAGGAAAGAGAAGAATGGATAAAGAAGATGTGGTCCTTATATACAATGGAATATCACTCAGCCATGAAATCAATGTCATAAGGCTAGTAGCAGCATGATGAGTGGATTTAGCTATGACGATTCTAAGTGAAATAAGTCCCACAGAAAAAGACACTTATCATGAGATATCACTTATAGAGGGAATGTAAAAACCGCTACCCTTGAACTGAATTACAAAACAGAACAGAGTCACACGTTTAGAAAACACACTATGGCTGCTTAACGGGAAAGGTGAGGTGGGGTGATGCATAAAACAAGGGTTTCAAATTAGCTCAGATATCGTTCCATAAACCCAATATGTAATAGACAAGACCTACTCCTTGCTCAGTGAACTGGACTCAACACCCCCTATTCACCGCCCAAGAATATATCTGACTAGTAAGAATCTTCAAACCTATGTATTGATATCACTCTGTAAGTGAGTCAAGTGGGTGTAAAGCGGCATAAACACAGCAGTGGAAAGCAGCCAAACCCCATTATAAAAATCAATTACTTTTCAAAACCCGTGAAACAAAGACAGTGAAAGAGAGAGGAATTCTTACAAAATTCGTTCAGGGGCTGTGATGCCACCTGGATTGACCATATCTAGACCCACAGCTGATTGAGACATATGGGTGGACACTCTTGGGGCTGAGAGGTTTGGTGAGGTTGGGTGAGCTAACGCAGACCCTTTAAATTAATACGGCGTGGTACCCATCCCATGGGTCCCAAATCTCCAGGTTCAAGGGCATCGTCCTACATTGAAAACATGCATGAGAAACCCCGAAGATGGCACACCGTGTGATGGGGAAAGGTTTCTAAAACGCACCTCATTTCTCATCTGCTTGTGCTCCGGTTCGCCATTCCAGCCGCTTTACTAGCAATCTCTCTCCTTGGAGAATCAGCACCTTTATCCTCCTGTTCCGTACAGGTTGCAATTTGTCCTGAGGATGAACGGGAAGAGGGGCAACCAATGAGAGACTAGCTCTAGGTGTTGGGACAGGCACAGGTCACTCTGTTTTCCCATCAGGAAGAAGAATTAACCACAGGCTCAGCCTGCCGCCAGGAACCAGAATACGGCCTGAAGCAATCCTGCGCTTTTGCGGCCAGCTCCCAAGAAAGCGAGTTGAATAATGGAGCTCAGGGGCACTGCAATTCACAAACCTGCAGACTTACAAATGATAACTCTCGTCCACAAATATATTGAGGGAAGGCAACGAAGAGGATTTGAAAGCAAGGCAGAATTGCAGGAAACAGATTTCAGGAGGTAGATTCGAATCGCCTTTAAAGCACAGGAAAAGCGGCAAAACCTCGACAATGATGCCCTTGGCCAAAAAGGGCGTATGCGTTTTTTCCTGAATATATTCAGGAAAAAACGCATACGCCCTTTTTGGCCAACCAAGCAACCTGGAAAGGCAAATCAGCGCTACAAAGAAGTCTCGCTTCCCATCGGTCAAAAGGGTCATGCTGAATAAAGGGTCAAAACCAGAAATGCAGGACAGGCCATGGAGAAATGGGAGCCTTGCTACGCTGAAGGGCGGGACGTAAATTGCCAACAGCCACTCTGGAGAAGTGTACGGTGTGTCCTGAAACATCTAAAAAACTCAGCTTAGAGAGCTTGGGCACTTCCACTCATGGGCGTATAAATTGGGAAAACTAAAAATCAGCAAGACACAGGCACCCCAAAGTTTTGGGCTACTCTGTTGACAAGAACCTCCACTTCGTTACACCTTAAATATCCGAGGAAAGAGAAGAATGGATAAAGAAGTTGTGGTCCTTATGTACAATGGAATATCACTCAGCCATGAAATCAATGTCATAAGGCTAGTAGCAGCATGATGAGTGGATTTAGGTATGACGATTCTAAGTGAAATAAGTCCCACAGAAAAAGACACTTATCATGAGATATCACTTATAGAGGGAATGTAAAAACCGCTACCCTTGAACTGAATTACAAAACAGAACGGAGTCACACATTTAGAAAACACACTATGGCTGCTTAACGGGAAAGGTGAGGTGGGGTGATGAATAAAACAAGGGTTTCAAATTAGCTCAGATACCGTTCCATGAACCCAATATGTAATAGACAAGACCTACTCCTTGCTCAGTGAACTGGACTCAACACCCCCTATTCACCGCCCAAGAATATATCTGACTAGTAAGAATCTTAAAACCTATGTATTGATATCTCTCTGTAAGTGAGTCAAGTGGGTGTAAAGCGGCATAAACACAGCAGTGAAAAGCAGCTAAACCCCATTATAAAAATCAATTACTTTTCAAAACCCGTGAAACAAAGACAGTGAAAGAGAGAGAAATTCTTACAAAATTCGTTCAGGGGCTGTGATGCCACCTGGATTGACCATATCTAGACCCACAGCTGATTGAGACATATGGGTGGACACTCTTGGGGCTGAGAGGTTTGGTGAGGTTGGGTGAGCTAACGCAGACCCTTTAAATTAATACGGCGTGGTACCCATCCCATGGGTCCCAAATCTCCAGGTTCAAGGGCATCGTCCTACATTGAAAACATGCATGAGAAACCCCGAAGATGGCACACCGTGTGATGGGGAAAGGTTTCTAAAACGCACCTCATTTCTCATCTCCTTGTGCTCCGGCTCGCCATTCCAGCCGCTTTACTAGCAATCTCTCTCCTTGGAGAATCAGCACCTTTATCCTCCTGTTCCGTACAGGTTGCAATTTGTCCTGAGGATGAACGGGAAGAGGGGCAACCAATGAGAGACTAGCTCTAGGTGTTGGGACAGGCACAGGTCACTCTGTTTTCCCATCAGGAAGAAGAATTAACCACAGGCTCAGCCTGCCGCCAGGAACCAGAATACGGCCTGAAGCAATCCTACGCTTTTGCGGCCAGCTCCCAAGAAAGCGAGTTGAATAATGGAGCTCAGGGGCACTGCAATTCACAAACCTGCAGACTTACAAATGATAACTCTCGTCCACAAATATATTGAGGGAAGGCAACGAAGAGGATTTGAAAGCAAGGCAGAATTGCAGGAAACAGATTTCAGGAGGTAGATTCGAATCGCCTTTAAAGCACAGGAAAAGCATCAAAACCTCGACAATGATGCCCTTGGCCAAAAAGGGCGTATGCGTTTTTTCCTGAATATATTCAGGAAAAAACGCATACGCCCTTTTTGGCCAACCAAGCAACCTGGAAAGGCAAATCAGCGCTACAAAGAAGTCTCGCTTCCCATCGGTCAAAAGGGCCATGCTGAAAAAAGTGTCAAAACCAGAAATGCAGGACAGGCCATGGAGAAATGGGAGCCTTGCTACACTGATGGGCGGGATGTAAATTGCCAACAGCCACTCTGGAGAAGTGTACGGTGTGTCCTGAAACATCTAAAAAACTCAGCTTAGAGAGCTTGGGCACTTCCACTCATGGGCGTATAAATTGGGAAAACTAAAAATCAGCAAGACACAGGCACCCCAAATTTTGGGCTACTCTGTTGACAAAAACCTCCACTTCATTACACCTTAAATATCCGAGGAAAGAGAAGAATGGATAAAGAAGTTGTGGTCCTTATGTACAATGGAATATCACTCAGCCATGAAATCAATGTCATAAGGCTAGTAGCAGCATGATGAGTGGATTTAGCTATGACGATTCTAAGTGAAATAAGTCACACAGAAAAAGACACTTATCATGAGATATCACTTATAGAGGGAATGTAAAAACCGCTACCCTTGAACTGAATTACAAAACAGAACAGAGTCACACGTTTAGAAAACACACTATGGCTGCTTAACGGGAAAGGTGAGGTGGGGTGATGCATAAAACAAGGGTTTCAAATTAGCTCAGATATCGTTCCATAAACCCAATATGTAATAGACAAGACCTACTCCTTGCTCAGTGAACTGGACTCAACACCCCCTATTCACCGCCCAAGAATATATCTGACTAGTAAGAATCTTCAAACCTATGTATTGATATCACTCTGTAAGTGAGTCAAGTGGGTGTAAAGCGGCATAAACACAGCAGTGGAAAGCAGCCAAACCCCATTATAAAAATCAATTACTTTTCAAAACCCGTGAAACAAAGACAGTGAAAGAGAGAGGAATTCTTACAAAATTCGTTCAGGGGCTGTGATGCCACCTGGATTGACCATATCTAGACCCACAGCTGATTGAGACATATGGGTGGACACTCTTGGGGCTGAGAGGTTTGGTGAGGTTGGGTGAGCTAACGCAGACCCTTTAAATTAATACGGCGTGGTACCCATCCCATGGGTCCCAAATCTCCAGGTTCAAGGGCATCGTCCTACATTGAAAACATGCATGAGAAACCCCGAAGATGGCACACTGTGTGATGGGGAAAGGTTTCTAAAACGCACCTCATTTCTCATCTGCTTGTGCTCCGGTTCGCCATTCCAGCCGCTTTACTAGCAATCTCTCTCCTTGGAGAATCAGCACCTTTATCCTCCTGTTCCGTACAGGTTGCAATTTGTCCTGAGGATGAACGGGAAGAGGGGCAACCAATGAGAGACTAGCTCTAGGTGTTGGGACAGGCACACGTCACTCTGTTTTCCCATCAGGAAGAAGAATTAACCACAGGCTCAGCCTTCCGCCAGGAACCAGAATACGGCCTGAAGCAATCCTGCGCTTTTGCGGCCAGCTCCCAAGAAAGCGAGTTGAATAATGGAGCTCAGGGGCACTGCAATTCACAAACCTGCAGACTTAGAAATGATAACTCTCGTCCACAAATATATTGAGGGAAGGCAACGAAGAGGATTTGAAAGCAAGGCAGAATTGCAGGAAACAGATTTCAGGAGGTACATTCGAATCGCCTTTAAAGCACAGGAAAAGCGGCAAAACCTCGACAGTGATGCACTTGGCCAAAAAGGGCGTATGCGTTTTTTCCTGAATATATTCAGGAAAAATCGCATACGCCCTTTTTGGCCAACCAAGCAACCTGGAAAGGCAAATCAGCGCTACAAAGAAGTCTCGCTTCCCATTGGTCAAAAGGGCCATGCTGAATAAAGTGTCAAAACCAGAAATGCAGGACAGGCCATGGAGAAATGGGAGCCTTGCTACGCTGATGGGCGGGACGTAAATTGCCAACAGCCACTCTGGAGAAGTGTACGGTGTGTCCTGAAACATCTAAAAAACTCAGCTTAGAGAGCTTGGGCACTTCCACTCATGGGCGTATAAATTGGGAAAACTAAAAATCAGCAAGACACAGGCACCCCAAATTTTGGGCTACTCTGTTGACAAAAACCTCCACTTCATTACACCTTAAATATCCGAGGAAAGAGAAGAATGGATAAAGAAGTTGTGGTCCTTATGTACAATGGAATATCACTCAGCCATGAAATCAATGTCATAAGGCTAGTAGCAGCATGATGAGTGGATTTAGGTATGACGATTCTAAGTGAAATAAATCACACAACAAAAGACACTTATCATAAGATATCACTTATAGAGGGAATGTAAAAACCGCTACCCTTGAACTGCATTACAAAATAGAACAGAGTCACACGTTTAGAAAACACACTATGGCTGCTTAACGGGAAAGGTGAGGTGGGGTGATGCATAAATCAAGGGTTTCAAATTAGCTCAGATACCGTTCCATAAACCCAATATGTAATAGACAAGACCTACTCCTTGCTCAGTGAACTGGACTCAACACCCCCTATTCACCGCCCAAGAATATATCTGACTAGTAAGAATCTTAAAACCTATGTATTGATATCTCTCTGTAAGTGAGTCAAGTGGGTGTAAAGCGGCATAAACACAGCAGTGAAAAGCAGCTAAACCCCATTATAAAAATCAATTACTTTTCAAAACCCGTGAAACAAAGACAGTGAAAGAGAGAGAAATTCTTACAAAATTCGTTCAGGGGCTGTGATGCCACCTGGATTGACCATATCTAGACCCACAGCTGATTGAGACATATGGGTGGACACTCTTGGGGTTGAGAGGTTTGGTGAGGTTGGGTGAGCTAACGCAGACCCTTTAAATTAATACGGCGTGGTACCCATCCCATGGGTCCCAAATCTCCAGGTTCAAGGGCATCGTCCTACATTGAAAACATGCATGAGAAACCCCGAAGATGGCACACCGTGTGATGGGGAAAGGTTTCTAAAACGCACCTCATTTCT
This sequence comes from Balaenoptera borealis, assembly GCF_965194805.1. NCBI lineage: Eukaryota > Metazoa > Chordata > Mammalia > Artiodactyla > Balaenopteridae > Balaenoptera > Balaenoptera borealis. Next base: position 95,542,088 of record NC_138873.1, read on the forward strand.
CATCTCCTTGTGCTCCGGCTCGCCATTCCAGCCGCTTTACTAGCAATCTCTCTCCTTGGAGAATCAGCACCTTTATCCTCCTGTTCCGTACAGGTTGCAATTTGTCCTGAGGATGAACGGGAAGAGGGGCAACCAATGAGAGACTAGCTCTAGGTGTTGGGACAGGCACAGGTCACTCTGTTTTCCCATCAGGAAGAAGAATTAACCACAGGCTCAGCCTGCCGCCAGGAACCAGAATACGGCCTGAAGCAATCCTACGCTTTTGCGGCCAGCTCCCAAGAAAGCGAGTTGAAGAATGGAGCTCAGGGGCACTGCAATTCACAAACCTGCAGACTTACAAATGATAACTCTCGTCCACAAATATATTGAGGGAAGGCAACGAAGAGGATTTGAAAGCAAGGCAGAATTGCAGGAAACAGATTTCAGGAGGTAGATTCGAATCGCCTTTAAAGCACAGGAAAAGCATCAAAACCTCGACAATGATGCCCTTGGCCAAAAAGGGCGTATGCGTTTTTTCCTGAATATATTCAGGAAAAAACGCATACGCCCTTTTTGGCCAACCAAGCAACCTGGAAAGGCAAATCAGCGCTACAAAGAAGTCTCGCTTCCCATCGGTCAAAAGGGCCATGCTGAAAAAAGTGTCAAAACCAGAAATGCAGGACAGGCCATGGAGAAATGGGAGCCTTGCTACACTGATGGGCGGGATGTAAATTGCCAACAGCCACTCTGGAGAAGTGTACGGTTTGTCCTGAAACATCTAAAAAACTCAGCTTAGAGAGCATAGGGCACTTCCACTCATGGGCGTATAAATTGGGAAAACTAAAAATCAGCAAGACACAGGCACCCCAAAGTTTTGGGCTACTCTGTTGACAAGAACCTCCACTTCGTTACACCTTAAATATCCCAGGAAAGAGAAGAATGGATAAAGAAGATGTGGTCCTTATATACAATGGAATATCACTCAGCCATGAAATCAATGTTATAAGGCTAGTAGCAGCATGATGAGTGGATTTAGCTATGACGATTCTAAGTGAAATAAGTCATACAGAAAAAGACACTTATCATGAGATATCACTTATAGAGGGAATGTAAAAACCGCTACCCTTGAACTGAATTACAAAACAGAACAGAATCACACGTTTAGAAAACAGACTATGGCTGCTTAACGGGAAAGGTGAGGTGGGGTGATGCATAAAACAAGGGTTTCAAATTAGCTCAGATATCGTTCCATAAACCCAATATGTAATAGACAAGACCTACTCCTTGCTCAGTGAACTGGACTCAACACCCCCTATTCACCGCCCAGGAATATATCAGACTAGTAAGAATCTTCAAACCTATGTATTGATATCTCTCTGTAAGTGAGTCAAGTGGGTGTAAAGCGGCATAAACACAGCAGTGAAAAGCAGCCAAACCCCATTATAAAAATCAATTACTTTTCAAAACCCGTGAAACAAAGACAGTGAAAGAGAGAGGAATTCTTACAAAATTCGTTCAGGGGCTGTGATGCCACCTGGATTGACCATATCTAGACCCACAGCAGATTGAGACATATGGGTGGACACTCTTGGGGCTGAGAGGTTTGGTGAGGTTGGGTGAGCTAACGCAGACCCTTTAAATTAATACGGCGTGGTACCCATCCCATGGGTCCCAAATCTCCAGGTTCAAGGGCATCGTCCTACATTGAAAACATGCATGAGAAACCCCGAAGATGGCACACCGTGTGATCGGGAAAGGTTTCTAAAACGCACCTCATTTCTCATCTCCTTGTGCTCCGGCTCGCCATTCCAGCCGCTTTACTAGCAATCTCTCTCCTTGGAGAATCAGCACCTTTATCCTCCTGTTCCGTACAGGTTGCAATTTGTCCTGAGGATGAACGGGAAGAGGGGCAACCAATGAGAGACTAGCTCTAGGTGTTGGGACAGGCACAGGTCACTCTGTTTTCCCATCAGGAAGAAGAATTAACCACAGGCTCAGCCTGCCGCCAGGAACCAGAATACGGCCTGAAGCAATCCTGCGCTTTTGCGGCCAGCTCCCAAGAAAGCGAGTTGAATAATGGAGCTCAGGGGCACTGCAATTCACAAACCTGCAGACTTAGAAATGATAACTCTCGTCCACAAATATATTGAGGGAAGGCAACGAAGAGGATTTGAAAGCAAGGCAGAATTGCAGGAAACAGATTTCAGGAGGTAGATTCGAATCGCCTTTAAAGCACAGGAAAAGCGGCAAAACCTCGACAGTGATGCCCTTGGCCAAAAAGGGCGTATGCGTTTTTTCCTGAATATATTCAGGAAAAAACGCATACGCCCTTTTTGGCCAACCAAGCAACCTGGAAAGGCAAATCAGCGCTACAAAGAAGTCTCGCTTCCCATCGGTCAAAAGGGCCATGCTGAATAAAGTGTCAAAACCAGAAATGCAGGACAGGCCATGGAGAAATGGGAGCCTTGCTACACTGATGGGCGGGATGTAAATTGCCAACAGCCACTCTGGAGAAGTGTACGGTGTGTCCTGAAACATCTAAAAAACTCAGCTTAGAGAGCATAGGGCACTTCCACTCATGGGCGTATAAATTGGGAAAACTAAAAATCAGCAAGACACAGGCACCCCAAAGTTTTGGGCTACTCTGTTGACAAGAACCTCCACTTCGTTACACCTTAAATATCCCAGGAAAGAGAAGAATGGATAAAGAAGATGTGGTCCTTATATACAATGGAATATCACTCAGCCATGAAATCAATGTCATAAGGCTAGTAGCAGCATGATGAGTGGATTTAGCTATGACGATTCTAAGTGAAATAAGTCCCACAGAAAAAGACACTTCTCATGAGATATCACTTATAGAGGGAATGTAAAAACCGCTACCCTTGAACTGAATTACAAAACAGAACAGAGTCACACGTTTAGAAAACACACTATGGCTGCTTAACGGGAAAGGTGAGGTGGGGTGATGCATAAAACAAGGGTTTCAAATTAGCTCAGATATCGTTCCATAAACCCAATATGTAATAGACAAGACCTACTCCTTGCTCAGTGAACTGGACTCAACACCCCCTATTCACCGCCCAAGAATGTATCTGACTAGTAAGAATCTTCAAACCTATGTATTGATATCACTCTGTAAGTGAGTCAAGTGGGTGTAAAGCGGCATAAACACAGCAGTGGAAAGCAGCCAAACCCCATTATAAAAATCAATTACTTTTCAAAACCCGTGAAACAAAGACAGTGAAAGAGAGAGGAATTCTTACAAAATTCGTTCAGGGGCTGTGATGCCACCTGGATTGACCATATCTAGACCCACAGCTGATTGAGACATATGGGTGGACACTCTTGGGGCTGAGAGGTTTGGTGAGGTTGGGTGAGCTAACGCAGACCCTTTAAATTAATACGGCGTGGTACCCATCCCATGGGTCCCAAATCTCCAGGTTCAAGGGCATCGTCCTACATTGAAAACATGCATGAGAAACCCCGAAGATGGCACACCGTGTGATGGGGAAAGGTTTCTAAAACGCACCTCATTTCTCATCTCCTTGTGCTCCGGTTCGCCATTCCAGCCGCTTTACTAGCAATCTCTCTCCTTGGAGAATCAGCACCTTTATCCTCCTGTTCCGTACAGGTTGCAATTTGTCCTGAGGATGAACGGGAAGAGGGGCAACCAATGAGAGACTAGCTCTAGGTGTTGGGACAGGCACACGTCACTCTGTTTTCCCATCAGGAAGAAGAATTAACCACAGGCTCAGCCTTCCGCCAGGAACCAGAATACGGCCTGAAGCAATCCTGCGCTTTTGCGGCCAGCTCCCAAGAAAGCGAGTTGAATAATGGAGCTCAGGGGCACTGCAATTCACAAACCTGCAGACTTAGAAATGATAACTCTCGTCCACAAATATATTGAGGGAAGGCAACGAAGAGGATTTGAAAGCAAGGCAGAATTGCAGGAAACAGATTTCAGGAGGTAGATTCGAATCGCCTTTAAAGCACAGGAAAAGCATCAAAACCTCGACAATGATGCCCTTGGCCAAAAAGGGCGTATGCGTTTTTTCCTGAATATATTCAGGAAAAAACGCATACGCCCTTTTTGGCCAACCAAGCAACCTGGAAAGGCAAATCAGCGCTACAAAGAAGTCTCGCTTCCCATCGGTCAAAAGGGCCATGCTGAAAAAAGTGTCAAAACCAGAAATGCAGGACAGGCCATGGAGAAATGGGAGCCTTGCTACACTGATGGGCGGGATGTAAATTGCCAACAGCCACTCTGGAGAAGTGTACGGTGTGTCCTGAAACATCTAAAAAACTCAGCTTAGAGAGCATAGGGCACTTCCACTCATGGGTGTATAAATTGGGAAAACTAAAAATCAGCAAGACACAGGCACCCCAAAGTTTTGGGCTACTCTGTTGACAAGAACCTCCACTTCGTTACACCTTAAATATCCCAGGAAAGAGAAGAATGGATAAAGAAGATGTGGTCCTTATATACAATGGAATATCACTCAGCCATGAAATCAATGTCATAAGGCTAGTAGCAGCATGATGAGTGGATTTAGCTATGACGATTCTAAGTGAAATAAGTCCCACAGAAAAAGACACTTATCATGAGATATCACTTATAGAGGGAATGTAAAAACCGCTACCCTTGAACTGAATTACAAAACAGAACAGAATCACACGTTTAGAAAACAGACTATGGCTGCTTAACGGGAAAGGTGAGGTGGGGTGATGCATAAAACAAGGGTTTCAAATTAGCTCAGATATCGTTCCATAAACCCAATATGTAATAGACAAGACCTACTCCTTGCTCAGTGAACTGGACTCAACACCCCCTATTCACCGCCCAGGAATATATCAGACTAGTAAGAATCTTCAAACCTATGTATTGATATCTCTCTGTAAGTGAGTCAAGTGGGTGTAAAGCGGCATAAACACAGCAGTGAAAAGCAGCCAAACCCCATTATAAAAATCAATTACTTTTCAAAACCCGTGAAACAAAGACAGTGAAAGAGAGAGAAATTCTTACAAAATTCGTTCAGGGGCTGTGATGCCACCTGGATTGACCATATCTAGACCCACAGCTGATTGAGACATATGGGTGGACACTCTTGGGGCTGAGAGGTTTGGTGAGGTTGGGTGAGCTAACGCAGACCCTTTAAATTAATACGGCGTGGTACCCATCCCATGGGTCCCAAATCTCCAGGTTCAAGGGCATCGTCCTACATTGAAAACATGCATGAGAAACCCCGAAGATGGCACACCGTGTGATCGGGAAAGGTTTCTAAAACGCACCTCATTTCTCATCTCCTTGTGCTCCGGCTCGCCATTCCAGCCGCTTTACTAGCAATCTCTCTCCTTGGAGAATCAGCACCTTTATCCTCCTGTTCCGTACAGGTTGCAATTTGTCCTGAGGATGAACGGGAAGAGGGGCAACCAATGAGAGACTAGCTCTAGGTGTTGGGACAGGCACAGGTCACTCTGTTTTCCCATCAGGAAGAAGAATTAACCACAGGCTCAGCCTGCCGCCAGGAACCAGAATACGGCCTGAAGCAATCCTGCGCTTTTGCGGCCAGCTCCCAAGAAAGCGAGTTGAATAATGGAGCTCAGGGGCACTGCAATTCACAAACCTGCAGACTTAGAAATGATAACTCTCGTCCACAAATATATTGAGGGAAGGCAACGAAGAGGATTTGAAAGCAAGGCAGAATTGCAGGAAACAGATTTCAGGAGGTAGATTCGAATCGCCTTTAAAGCACAGGAAAAGCGGCAAAACCTCGACAGTGATGCCCTTGGCCAAAAAGGGCGTATGCGTTTTTTCCTGAATATATTCAGGAAAAAACGCATACGCCCTTTTTGGCCAACCAAGCAACCTGGAAAGGCAAATCAGCGCTACAAAGAAGTCTCGCTTCCCATCGGTCAAAAGGGCCATGCTGAATAAAGTGTCAAAACCAGAAATGCAGGACAGGCCATGGAGAAATGGGAGCCTTGCTACACTGATGGGCGGGATGTAAATTGCCAACAGCCACTCTGGAGAAGTGTACGGTGTGTCCTGAAACATCTAAAAAACTCAGCTTAGAGAGCATAGGGCACTTCCACTCATGGGCGTATAAATTGGGAAAACTAAAAATCAGCAAGACACAGGCACCCCAAAGTTTTGGGCTACTCTGTTGACAAGAACCTCCACTTCGTTACACCTTAAATATCCCAGGAAAGAGAAGAATGGATAAAGAAGATGTGGTCCTTATATACAATGGAATATCACTCAGCCATGAAATCAATGTCATAAGGCTAGTAGCAGCATGATGAGTGGATTTAGCTATGACGATTCTAAGTGAAATAAGTCCCACAGAAAAAGACACTTATCATGAGATATCACTTATAGAGGGAATGTAAAAACCGCTACCCTTGAACTGAATTACAAAACAGAACAGAGTCACACGTTTAGAAAACACACTATGGCTGCTTAACGGGAAAGGTGAGGTGGGGTGATGCATAAAACAAGGGTTTCAAATTAGCTCAGATATCGTTCCATAAACCCAATATGTAATAGACAAGACCTACTCCTTGCTCAGTGAACTGGACTCAACACCCCCTATTCACCGCCCAAGAATATATCTGACTAGTAAGAATCTTCAAACCTATGTATTGATATCACTCTGTAAGTGAGTCAAGTGGGTGTAAAGCGGCATAAACACAGCAGTGGAAAGCAGCCAAACCCCATTATAAAAATCAATTACTTTTCAAAACCCGTGAAACAAAGACAGTGAAAGAGAGAGGAATTCTTACAAAATTCGTTCAGGGGCTGTGATGCCACCTGGATTGACCATATCTAGACCCACAGCTGATTGAGACATATGGGTGGACACTCTTGGGGCTGAGAGGTTTGGTGAGGTTGGGTGAGCTAACGCAGACCCTTTAAATTAATACGGCGTGGTACCCATCCCATGGGTCCCAAATCTCCAGGTTCAAGGGCATCGTCCTACATTGAAAACATGCATGAGAAACCCCGAAGATGGCACACCGTGTGATGGGGAAAGGTTTCTAAAACGCACCTCATTTCTCATCTGCTTGTGCTCCGGTTCGCCATTCCAGCCGCTTTACTAGCAATCTCTCTCCTTGGAGAATCAGCACCTTTATCCTCCTGTTCCGTACAGGTTGCAATTTGTCCTGAGGATGAACGGGAAGAGGGGCAACCAATGAGAGACTAGCTCTAGGTGTTGGGACAGGCACAGGTCACTCTGTTTTCCCATCAGGAAGAAGAATTAACCACAGGCTCAGCCTGCCGCCAGGAACCAGAATACGGCCTGAAGCAATCCTGCGCTTTTGCGGCCAGCTCCCAAGAAAGCGAGTTGAATAATGGAGCTCAGGGGCACTGCAATTCACAAACCTGCAGACTTACAAATGATAACTCTCGTCCACAAATATATTGAGGGAAGGCAACGAAGAGGATTTGAAAGCAAGGCAGAATTGCAGGAAACAGATTTCAGGAGGTAGATTCGAATCGCCTTTAAAGCACAGGAAAAGCGGCAAAACCTCGACAATGATGCCCTTGGCCAAAAAGGGCGTATGCGTTTTTTCCTGAATATATTCAGGAAAAAACGCATACGCCCTTTTTGGCCAACCAAGCAACCTGGAAAGGCAAATCAGCGCTACAAAGAAGTCTCGCTTCCCATCGGTCAAAAGGGTCATGCTGAATAAAGGGTCAAAACCAGAAATGCAGGACAGGCCATGGAGAAATGGGAGCCTTGCTACGCTGAAGGGCGGGACGTAAATTGCCAACAGCCACTCTGGAGAAGTGTACGGTGTGTCCTGAAACATCTAAAAAACTCAGCTTAGAGAGCTTGGGCACTTCCACTCATGGGCGTATAAATTGGGAAAACTAAAAATCAGCAAGACACAGGCACCCCAAAGTTTTGGGCTACTCTGTTGACAAGAACCTCCACTTCGTTACACCTTAAATATCCGAGGAAAGAGAAGAATGGATAAAGAAGTTGTGGTCCTTATGTACAATGGAATATCACTCAGCCATGAAATCAATGTCATAAGGCTAGTAGCAGCATGATGAGTGGATTTAGGTATGACGATTCTAAGTGAAATAAGTCCCACAGAAAAAGACACTTATCATGAGATATCACTTATAGAGGGAATGTAAAAACCGCTACCCTTGAACTGAATTACAAAACAGAACGGAGTCACACATTTAGAAAACACACTATGGCTGCTTAACGGGAAAGGTGAGGTGGGGTGATGAATAAAACAAGGGTTTCAAATTAGCTCAGATACCGTTCCATGAACCCAATATGTAATAGACAAGACCTACTCCTTGCTCAGTGAACTGGACTCAACACCCCCTATTCACCGCCCAAGAATATATCTGACTAGTAAGAATCTTAAAACCTATGTATTGATATCTCTCTGTAAGTGAGTCAAGTGGGTGTAAAGCGGCATAAACACAGCAGTGAAAAGCAGCTAAACCCCATTATAAAAATCAATTACTTTTCAAAACCCGTGAAACAAAGACAGTGAAAGAGAGAGAAATTCTTACAAAATTCGTTCAGGGGCTGTGATGCCACCTGGATTGACCATATCTAGACCCACAGCTGATTGAGACATATGGGTGGACACTCTTGGGGCTGAGAGGTTTGGTGAGGTTGGGTGAGCTAACGCAGACCCTTTAAATTAATACGGCGTGGTACCCATCCCATGGGTCCCAAATCTCCAGGTTCAAGGGCATCGTCCTACATTGAAAACATGCATGAGAAACCCCGAAGATGGCACACCGTGTGATGGGGAAAGGTTTCTAAAACGCACCTCATTTCTCATCTCCTTGTGCTCCGGCTCGCCATTCCAGCCGCTTTACTAGCAATCTCTCTCCTTGGAGAATCAGCACCTTTATCCTCCTGTTCCGTACAGGTTGCAATTTGTCCTGAGGATGAACGGGAAGAGGGGCAACCAATGAGAGACTAGCTCTAGGTGTTGGGACAGGCACAGGTCACTCTGTTTTCCCATCAGGAAGAAGAATTAACCACAGGCTCAGCCTGCCGCCAGGAACCAGAATACGGCCTGAAGCAATCCTACGCTTTTGCGGCCAGCTCCCAAGAAAGCGAGTTGAATAATGGAGCTCAGGGGCACTGCAATTCACAAACCTGCAGACTTACAAATGATAACTCTCGTCCACAAATATATTGAGGGAAGGCAACGAAGAGGATTTGAAAGCAAGGCAGAATTGCAGGAAACAGATTTCAGGAGGTAGATTCGAATCGCCTTTAAAGCACAGGAAAAGCATCAAAACCTCGACAATGATGCCCTTGGCCAAAAAGGGCGTATGCGTTTTTTCCTGAATATATTCAGGAAAAAACGCATACGCCCTTTTTGGCCAACCAAGCAACCTGGAAAGGCAAATCAGCGCTACAAAGAAGTCTCGCTTCCCATCGGTCAAAAGGGCCATGCTGAAAAAAGTGTCAAAACCAGAAATGCAGGACAGGCCATGGAGAAATGGGAGCCTTGCTACACTGATGGGCGGGATGTAAATTGCCAACAGCCACTCTGGAGAAGTGTACGGTGTGTCCTGAAACATCTAAAAAACTCAGCTTAGAGAGCTTGGGCACTTCCACTCATGGGCGTATAAATTGGGAAAACTAAAAATCAGCAAGACACAGGCACCCCAAATTTTGGGCTACTCTGTTGACAAAAACCTCCACTTCATTACACCTTAAATATCCGAGGAAAGAGAAGAATGGATAAAGAAGTTGTGGTCCTTATGTACAATGGAATATCACTCAGCCATGAAATCAATGTCATAAGGCTAGTAGCAGCATGATGAGTGGATTTAGCTATGACGATTCTAAGTGAAATAAGTCACACAGAAAAAGACACTTATCATGAGATATCACTTATAGAGGGAATGTAAAAACCGCTACCCTTGAACTGAATTACAAAACAGAACAGAGTCACACGTTTAGAAAACACACTATGGCTGCTTAACGGGAAAGGTGAGGTGGGGTGATGCATAAAACAAGGGTTTCAAATTAGCTCAGATATCGTTCCATAAACCCAATATGTAATAGACAAGACCTACTCCTTGCTCAGTGAACTGGACTCAACACCCCCTATTCACCGCCCAAGAATATATCTGACTAGTAAGAATCTTCAAACCTATGTATTGATATCACTCTGTAAGTGAGTCAAGTGGGTGTAAAGCGGCATAAACACAGCAGTGGAAAGCAGCCAAACCCCATTATAAAAATCAATTACTTTTCAAAACCCGTGAAACAAAGACAGTGAAAGAGAGAGGAATTCTTACAAAATTCGTTCAGGGGCTGTGATGCCACCTGGATTGACCATATCTAGACCCACAGCTGATTGAGACATATGGGTGGACACTCTTGGGGCTGAGAGGTTTGGTGAGGTTGGGTGAGCTAACGCAGACCCTTTAAATTAATACGGCGTGGTACCCATCCCATGGGTCCCAAATCTCCAGGTTCAAGGGCATCGTCCTACATTGAAAACATGCATGAGAAACCCCGAAGATGGCACACCGTGTGATGGGGAAAGGTTTCTAAAACGCACCTCATTTCTCATCTGCTTGTGCTCCGGTTCGCCATTCCAGCCGCTTTACTAGCAATCTCTCTCCTTGGAGAATCAGCACCTTTATCCTCCTGTTCCGTACAGGTTGCAATTTGTCCTGAGGATGAACGGGAAGAGGGGCAACCAATGAGAGACTAGCTCTAGGTGTTGGGACAGGCACACGTCACTCTGTTTTCCCATCAGGAAGAAGAATTAACCACAGGCTCAGCCTTCCGCCAGGAACCAGAATACGGCCTGAAGCAATCCTGCGCTTTTGCGGCCAGCTCCCAAGAAAGCGAGTTGAATAATGGAGCTCAGGGGCACTGCAATTCACAAACCTGCAGACTTAGAAATGATAACTCTCGTCCACAAATATATTGAGGGAAGGCAACGAAGAGGATTTGAAAGCAAGGCAGAATTGCAGGAAACAGATTTCAGGAGGTACATTCGAATCGCCTTTAAAGCACAGGAAAAGCGGCAAAACCTCGACAGTGATGCACTTGGCCAAAAAGGGCGTATGCGTTTTTTCCTGAATATATTCAGGAAAAATCGCATACGCCCTTTTTGGCCAACCAAGCAACCTGGAAAGGCAAATCAGCGCTACAAAGAAGTCTCGCTTCCCATTGGTCAAAAGGGCCATGCTGAATAAAGTGTCAAAACCAGAAATGCAGGACAGGCCATGGAGAAATGGGAGCCTTGCTACGCTGATGGGCGGGACGTAAATTGCCAACAGCCACTCTGGAGAAGTGTACGGTGTGTCCTGAAACATCTAAAAAACTCAGCTTAGAGAGCTTGGGCACTTCCACTCATGGGCGTATAAATTGGGAAAACTAAAAATCAGCAAGACACAGGCACCCCAAATTTTGGGCTACTCTGTTGACAAAAACCTCCACTTCATTACACCTTAAATATCCGAGGAAAGAGAAGAATGGATAAAGAAGTTGTGGTCCTTATGTACAATGGAATATCACTCAGCCATGAAATCAATGTCATAAGGCTAGTAGCAGCATGATGAGTGGATTTAGGTATGACGATTCTAAGTGAAATAAATCACACAACAAAAGACACTTATCATAAGATATCACTTATAGAGGGAATGTAAAAACCGCTACCCTTGAACTGCATTACAAAATAGAACAGAGTCACACGTTTAGAAAACACACTATGGCTGCTTAACGGGAAAGGTGAGGTGGGGTGATGCATAAATCAAGGGTTTCAAATTAGCTCAGATACCGTTCCATAAACCCAATATGTAATAGACAAGACCTACTCCTTGCTCAGTGAACTGGACTCAACACCCCCTATTCACCGCCCAAGAATATATCTGACTAGTAAGAATCTTAAAACCTATGTATTGATATCTCTCTGTAAGTGAGTCAAGTGGGTGTAAAGCGGCATAAACACAGCAGTGAAAAGCAGCTAAACCCCATTATAAAAATCAATTACTTTTCAAAACGCGTGAAACAAAGACAGTGAAAGAGAGAGAAATTCTTACAAAATTCGTTCAGGGGCTGTGATGCCACCTGGATTGACCATATCTAGACCCACAGCTGATTGAGACATATGGGTGGACACTCTTGGGGTTGAGAGGTTTGGTGAGGTTGGGTGAGCTAACGCAGACCCTTTAAATTAATACGGCGTGGTACCCATCCCATGGGTCCCAAATCTCCAGGTTCAAGGGCATCGTCCTACATTGAAAACATGCATGAGAAACCCCGAAGATGGCACACCGTGTGATGGGGAAAGGTTTCTAAAACGCACCTCATTTCTCATCTCCTTGTGCTCCGGCTCGCCATTCCAGCCGCTTTACTAGCAATCTCTCTCCTTGGAGAATCAGCACCTTTATCCTCCTGTTCCGTACAGGTTGCAATTTGTCCTGAGGATGAACGGGAAGAGGGGCAACCAATGAGAGACTAGCTCTAGGTGTTGGGACAGGCACAGGTCACTCTGTTTTCCCATCAGGAAGAAGAATTAACCACAGGCTCAGCCTGCCGCCAGGAACCAGAATACGGCCTGAAGCAATCCTACGCTTTTGCGGCCAGCTCCCAAGAAAGCGAGTTGAAGAATGGAGCTCAGGGGCACTGCAATTCACAAACCTGCAGACTTACAAATGATAACTCTCGTCCACAAATATATTGAGGGAAGGCAACGAAGAGGATTTGAAAGCAAGGCAGAATTGCAGGAAACAGATTTCAGGAGGTAGATTCGAATCGCCTTTAAAGCACAGGAAAAGCATCAAAACCTCGACAATGATGCCCTTGGCCAAAAAGGGCGTATGCGTTTTTTCCTGAATATATTCAGGAAAAAACGCATACGCCCTTTTTGGCCAACCAAGCAACCTGGAAAGGCAAATCAGCGCTACAAAGAAGTCTCGCTTCCCATCGGTCAAAAGGGCCATGCTGAAAAAAGTGTCAAAACCAGAAATGCAGGACAGGCCATGGAGAAATGGGAGCCTTGCTACACTGATGGGCGGGATGTAAATTGCCAACAGCCACTCTGGAGAAGTGTACGGTTTGTCCTGAAACATCTAAAAAACTCAGCTTAGAGAGCATAGGGCACTTCCACTCATGGGCGTATAAATTGGGAAAACTAAAAATCAGCAAGACACAGGCACCCCAAAGTTTTGGGCTACTCTGTTGACAAGAACCTCCACTTCGTTACACCTTAAATATCCCAGGAAAGAGAAGAATGGATAAAGAAGATGTGGTCCTTATATACAATGGAATATCACTCAGCCATGAAATCAATGTCATAAGGCTAGTAGCAGCATGATGAGTGGATTTAGCTATGACGATTCTAAGTGAAATAAGTCCCACAGAAAAAGACACTTATCATGAGATATCACTTATAGAGGGAATGTAAAAACCGCTACCCTTGAACTGAATTACAAAACAGAACAGAGTCACACGTTTAGAAAACACACTATGGCTGCTTAACGGGAAAGGTGAGGTGGGGTGATGCATAAAACAAGGGTTTCAAATTAGCTCAGATATCGTTCCATAAACCCAATATGTAATAGACAAGACCTACTCCTTGCTCAGTGAACTGGACTCAACACCCCCTATTCACCGCCCAAGAATATATCTGACTAGTAAGAATCTTCAAACCTATGTATTGATATCACTCTGTAAGTGAGTCAAGTGGGTGTAAAGCGGCATAAACACAGCAGTGGAAAGCAGCCAAACCCCATTATAAAAATCAATTACTTTTCAAAACCCGTGAAACAAAGACAGTGAAAGAGAGAGGAATTCTTACAAAATTCGTTCAGGGGCTGTGATGCCACCTGGATTGACCATATCTAGACCCACAGCTGATTGAGACATATGGGTGGACACTCTTGGGGCTGAGAGGTTTGGTGAGGTTGGGTGAGCTAACGCAGACCCTTTAAATTAATACGGCGTGGTACCCATCCCATGGGTCCCAAATCTCCAGGTTCAAGGGCATCGTCCTACATTGAAAACATGCATGAGAAACCCCGAAGATGGCACACCGTGTGATGGGGAAAGGTTTCTAAAACGCACCTCATTTCTCATCTGCTTGTGCTCCGGTTCGCCATTCCAGCCGCTTTACTAGCAATCTCTCTCCTTGGAGAATCAGCACCTTTATCCTCCTGTTCCGTACAGGTTGCAATTTGTCCTGAGGATGAACGGGAAGAGGGGCAACCAATGAGAGACTAGCTCTAGGTGTTGGGACAGGCACAGGTCACTCTGTTTTCCCATCAGGAAGAAGAATTAACCACAGGCTCAGCCTGCCGCCAGGAACCAGAATACGGCCTGAAGCAATCCTGCGCTTTTGCGGCCAGCTCCCAAGAAAGCGAGTTGAATAATGGAGCTCAGGGGCACTGCAATTCACAAACCTGCAGACTTACAAATGATAACTCTCGTCCACAAATATATTGAGGGAAGGCAACGAAGAGGATTTGAAAGCAAGGCAGAATTGCAGGAAACAGATTTCAGGAGGTAGATTCGAATCGCCTTTAAAGCACAGGAAAAGCGGCAAAACCTCGACAATGATGCCCTTGGCCAAAAAGGGCGTATGCGTTTTTTCCTGAATATATTCAGGAAAAAAGGCATACGCCCTTTTTGGCCAACCAAGCAACCTGGAAAGGCAAATCAGCGCTACAAAGAAGTCTCGCTTCCCATCGGTCAAAAGGGTCATGCTGAATAAAGGGTCAAAACCAGAAATGCAGGACAGGCCATGGAGAAATGGGAGCCTTGCTACGCTGAAGGGCGGGACGTAAATTGCCAACAGCCACTCTGGAGAAGTGTACGGTGTGTCCTGAAACATCTAAAAAACTCAGCTTAGAGAGCTTGGGCACTTCCACTCATGGGCGTATAAATTGGGAAAACTAAAAATCAGCAAGACACAGGCACCCCAAAGTTTTGGGCTACTCTGTTGACAAGAACCTCCACTTCGTTACACCTTAAATATCCGAGGAAAGAGAAGAATGGATAAAGAAGTTGTGGTCCTTATGTACAATGGAATATCACTCAGCCATGAAATCAATGTCATAAGGCTAGTAGCAGCATGATGAGTGGATTTAGGTATGACGATTCTAAGTGAAATAAGTCCCACAGAAAAAGACACTTATCATGAGATATCACTTATAGAGGGAATGTAAAAACCGCTACCCTTGAACTGAATTACAAAACAGAACGGAGTCACACATTTAGAAAACACACTATGGCTGCTTAACGGGAAAGGTGAGGTGGGGTGATGAATAAAACAAGGGTTTCAAATTAGCTCAGATACCGTTCCATGAACCCAATATGTAATAGACAAGACCTACTCCTTGCTCAGTGAACTGGACTCAACACCCCCTATTCACCGCCCAAGAATATATCTGACTAGTAAGAATCTTAAAACCTATGTATTGATATCTCTCTGTAAGTGAGTCAAGTGGGTGTAAAGCGGCATAAACACAGCAGTGAAAAGCAGCTAAACCCCATTATAAAAATCAATTACTTTTCAAAACCCGTGAAACAAAGACAGTGAAAGAGAGAGAAATTCTTACAAAATTCGTTCAGGGGCTGTGATGCCACCTGGATTGACCATATCTAGACCCACAGCTGATTGAGACATATGGGTGGACACTCTTGGGGCTGAGAGGTTTGGTGAGGTTGGGTGAGCTAACGCAGACCCTTTAAATTAATACGGCGTGGTACCCATCCCATGGGTCCCAAATCTCCAGGTTCAAGGGCATCGTCCTACATTGAAAACATGCATGAGAAACCCCGAAGATGGCACACCGTGTGATGGGGAAAGGTTTCTAAAACGCACCTCATTTCTCATCTCCTTGTGCTCCGGCTCGCCATTCCAGCCGCTTTACTAGCAATCTCTCTCCTTGGAGAATCAGCACCTTTATCCTCCTGTTCCGTACAGGTTGCAATTTGTCCTGAGGATGAACGGGAAGAGGGGCAACCAATGAGAGACTAGCTCTAGGTGTTGGGACAGGCACAGGTCACTCTGTTTTCCCATCAGGAAGAAGAATTAACCACAGGCTCAGCCTGCCGCCAGGAACCAGAATACGGCCTGAAGCAATCCTACGCTTTTGCGGCCAGCTCCCAAGAAAGCGAGTTGAATAATGGAGCTCAGGGGCACTGCAATTCACAAACCTGCAGACTTACAAATGATAACTCTCGTCCACAAATATATTGAGGGAAGGCAACGAAGAGGATTTGAAAGCAAGGCAGAATTGCAGGAAACAGATTTCAGGAGGTAGATTCGAATCGCCTTTAAAGCACAGGAAAAGCATCAAAACCTCGACAATGATGCCCTTGGCCAAAAAGGGCGTATGCGTTTTTTCCTGAATATATTCAGGAAAAAACGCATACGCCCTTTTTGGCCAACCAAGCAACCTGGAAAGGCAAATCAGCGCTACAAAGAAGTCTCGCTTCCCATCGGTCAAAAGGGCCATGCTGAAAAAAGTGTCAAAACCAGAAATGCAGGACAGGCCATGGAGAAATGGGAGCCTTGCTACACTGATGGGCGGGATGTAAATTGCCAACAGCCACTCTGGAGAAGTGTACGGTGTGTCCTGAAACATCTAAAAAACTCAGCTTAGAGAGCTTGGGCACTTCCACTCATGGGCGTATAAATTGGGAAAACTAAAAATCAGCAAGACACAGGCACCCCAAATTTTGGGCTACTCTGTTGACAAAAACCTCCACTTCATTACACCTTAAATATCCGAGGAAAGAGAAGAATGGATAAAGAAGTTGTGGTCCTTATGTACAATGGAATATCACTCAGCCATGAAATCAATGTCATAAGGCTAGTAGCAGCATGATGAGTGGATTTAGCTATGACGATTCTAAGTGAAATAAGTCACACAGAAAAAGACACTTATCATGAGATATCACTTATAGAGGGAATGTAAAAACCGCTACCCTTGAACTGAATTACAAAACAGAACAGAGTCACACGTTTAGAAAACACACTATGGCTGCTTAACGGGAAAGGTGAGGTGGGGTGATGCATAAAACAAGGGTTTCAAATTAGCTCAGATATCGTTCCATAAACCCAATATGTAATAGACAAGACCTACTCCTTGCTCAGTGAACTGGACTCAACACCCCCTATTCACCGCCCAAGAATATATCTGACTAGTAAGAATCTTCAAACCTATGTATTGATATCACTCTGTAAGTGAGTCAAGTGGGTGTAAAGCGGCATAAACACAGCAGTGGAAAGCAGCCAAACCCCATTATAAAAATCAATTACTTTTCAAAACCCGTGAAACAAAGACAGTGAAAGAGAGAGGAATTCTTACAAAATTCGTTCAGGGGCTGTGATGCCACCTGGATTGACCATATCTAGACCCACAGCTGATTGAGACATATGGGTGGACACTCTTGGGGCTGAGAGGTTTGGTGAGGTTGGGTGAGCTAACGCAGACCCTTTAAATTAATACGGCGTGGTACCCATCCCATGGGTCCCAAATCTCCAGGTTCAAGGGCATCGTCCTACATTGAAAACATGCATGAGAAACCCCGAAGATGGCACACCGTGTGATGGGGAAAGGTTTCTAAAACGCACCTCATTTCTCATCTGCTTGTGCTCCGGTTCGCCATTCCAGCCGCTTTACTAGCAATCTCTCTCCTTGGAGAATCAGCACCTTTATCCTCCTGTTCCGTACAGGTTGCAATTTGTCCTGAGGATGAACGGGAAGAGGGGCAACCAATGAGAGACTAGCTCTAGGTGTTGGGACAGGCACACGTCACTCTGTTTTCCCATCAGGAAGAAGAATTAACCACAGGCTCAGCCTTCCGCCAGGAACCAGAATACGGCCTGAAGCAATCCTGCGCTTTTGCGGCCAGCTCCCAAGAAAGCGAGTTGAATAATGGAGCTCAGGGGCACTGCAATTCACAAACCTGCAGACTTAGAAATGATAACTCTCGTCCACAAATATATTGAGGGAAGGCAACGAAGAGGATTTGAAAGCAAGGCAGAATTGCAGGAAACAGATTTCAGGAGGTACATTCGAATCGCCTTTAAAGCACAGGAAAAGCGGCAAAACCTCGACAGTGATGCACTTGGCCAAAAAGGGCGTATGCGTTTTTTCCTGAATATATTCAGGAAAAATCGCATACGCCCTTTTTGGCCAACCAAGCAACCTGGAAAGGCAAATCAGCGCTACAAAGAAGTCTCGCTTCCCATTGGTCAAAAGGGCCATGCTGAATAAAGTGTCAAAACCAGAAATGCAGGACAGGCCATGGAGAAATGGGAGCCTTGCTACGCTGATGGGCGGGACGTAAATTGCCAACAGCCACTCTGGAGAAGTGTACGGTGTGTCCTGAAACATCTAAAAAACTCAGCTTAGAGAGCTTGGGCACTTCCACTCATGGGCGTATAAATTGGGAAAACTAAAAATCAGCAAGACACAGGCACCCCAAATTTTGGGCTACTCTGTTGACAAAAACCTCCACTTCATTACACCTTAAATATCCGAGGAAAGAGAAGAATGGATAAAGAAGTTGTGGTCCTTATGTACAATGGAATATCACTCAGCCATGAAATCAATGTCATAAGGCTAGTAGCAGCATGATGAGTGGATTTAGGTATGACGATTCTAAGTGAAATAAATCACACAACAAAAGACACTTATCATAAGATATCACTTATAGAGGGAATGTAAAAACCGCTACCCTTGAACTGCATTACAAAATAGAACAGAGTCACACGTTTAGAAAACACACTATGGCTGCTTAACGGGAAAGGTGAGGTGGGGTGATGCATAAATCAAGGGTTTCAAATTAGCTCAGATACCGTTCCATAAACCCAATATGTAATAGACAAGACCTACTCCTTGCTCAGTGAACTGGACTCAACACCCCCTATTCACCGCCCAAGAATATATCTGACTAGTAAGAATCTTAAAACCTATGTATTGATATCTCTCTGTAAGTGAGTCAAGTGGGTGTAAAGCGGCATAAACACAGCAGTGAAAAGCAGCTAAACCCCATTATAAAAATCAATTACTTTTCAAAACCCGTGAAACAAAGACAGTGAAAGAGAGAGAAATTCTTACAAAATTCGTTCAGGGGCTGTGATGCCACCTGGATTGACCATATCTAGACCCACAGCTGATTGAGACATATGGGTGGACACTCTTGGGGTTGAGAGGTTTGGTGAGGTTGGGTGAGCTAACGCAGACCCTTTAAATTAATACGGCGTGGTACCCATCCCATGGGTCCCAAATCTCCAGGTTCAAGGGCATCGTCCTACATTGAAAACATGCATGAGAAACCCCGAAGATGGCACACCGTGTGATGGGGAAAGGTTTCTAAAACGCACCTCATTTCTCATCTCCTTGTGCTCCGGCTCGCCATTCCAGCCGCTTTACTAGCAATCTCTCTCCTTGGAGAATCAGCACCTTTATCCTCCTGTTCCGTACAGGTTGCAATTTGTCCTGAGGATGAACGGGAAGAGGGGCAACCAATGAGAGACTAGCTCTAGGTGTTGGGACAGGCACAGGTCACTCTGTTTTCCCATCAGGAAGAAGAATTAACCACAGGCTCAGCCTGCCGCCAGGAACCAGAATACGGCCTGAAGCAATCCTACGCTTTTGCGGCCAGCTCCCAAGAAAGCGAGTTGAAGAATGGAGCTCAGGGGCACTGCAATTCACAAACCTGCAGACTTACAAATGATAACTCTCGTCCACAAATATATTGAGGGAAGGCAACGAAGAGGATTTGAAAGCAAGGCAGAATTGCAGGAAACAGATTTCAGGAGGTAGATTCGAATCGCCTTTAAAGCACAGGAAAAGCATCAAAACCTCGACAATGATGCCCTTGGCCAAAAAGGGCGTATGCGTTTTTTCCTGAATATATTCAGGAAAAAACGCATACGCCCTTTTTGGCCAACCAAGCAACCTGGAAAGGCAAATCAGCGCTACAAAGAAGTCTCGCTTCCCATCGGTCAAAAGGGCCATGCTGAAAAAAGTGTCAAAACCAGAAATGCAGGACAGGCCATGGAGAAATGGGAGCCTTGCTACACTGATGGGCGGGATGTAAATTGCCAACAGCCACTCTGGAGAAGTGTACGGTTTGTCCTGAAACATCTAAAAAACTCAGCTTAGAGAGCATAGGGCACTTCCACTCATGGGCGTATAAATTGGGAAAACTAAAAATCAGCAAGACACAGGCACCCCAAAGTTTTGGGCTACTCTGTTGACAAGAACCTCCACTTCGTTACACCTTAAATATCCCAGGAAAGAGAAGAATGGATAAAGAAGATGTGGTCCTTATATACAATGGAATATCACTCAGCCATGAAATCAATGTCATAAGGCTAGTAGCAGCATGATGAGTGGATTTAGCTATGACGATTCTAAGTGAAATAAGTCCCACAGAAAAAGACACTTATCATGAGATATCACTTATAGAGGGAATGTAAAAACCGCTACCCTTGAACTGAATTACAAAACAGAACAGAGTCACACGTTTAGAAAACACACTATGGCTGCTTAACGGGAAAGGTGAGGTGGGGTGATGCATAAAACAAGGGTTTCAAATTAGCTCAGATATCGTTCCATAAACCCAATATGTAATAGACAAGACCTACTCCTTGCTCAGTGAACTGGACTCAACACCCCCTATTCACCGCCCAAGAATATATCTGACTAGTAAGAATCTTCAAACCTATGTATTGATATCACTCTGTAAGTGAGTCAAGTGGGTGTAAAGCGGCATAAACACAGCAGTGGAAAGCAGCCAAACCCCATTATAAAAATCAATTACTTTTCAAAACCCGTGAAACAAAGACAGTGAAAGAGAGAGGAATTCTTACAAAATTCGTTCAGGGGCTGTGATGCCACCTGGATTGACCATATCTAGACCCACAGCTGATTGAGACATATGGGTGGACACTCTTGGGGCTGAGAGGTTTGGTGAGGTTGGGTGAGCTAACGCAGACCCTTTAAATTAATACGGCGTGGTACCCATCCCATGGGTCCCAAATCTCCAGGTTCAAGGGCATCGTCCTACATTGAAAACATGCATGAGAAACC
Organism: Balaenoptera borealis; assembly: GCF_965194805.1. NCBI lineage: Eukaryota > Metazoa > Chordata > Mammalia > Artiodactyla > Balaenopteridae > Balaenoptera > Balaenoptera borealis. The sequence goes on from NC_138873.1 coordinate 95,563,143, forward strand.
CCGAAGATGGCACACCGTGTGATGGGGAAAGGTTTCTAAAACGCACCTCATTTCTCATCTGCTTGTGCTCCGGTTCGCCATTCCAGCCGCTTTACTAGCAATCTCTCTCCTTGGAGAATCAGCACCTTTATCCTCCTGTTCCGTACAGGTTGCAATTTGTCCTGAGGATGAACGGGAAGAGGGGCAACCAATGAGAGACTAGCTCTAGGTGTTGGGACAGGCACAGGTCACTCTGTTTTCCCATCAGGAAGAAGAATTAACCACAGGCTCAGCCTGCCGCCAGGAACCAGAATACGGCCTGAAGCAATCCTGCGCTTTTGCGGCCAGCTCCCAAGAAAGCGAGTTGAATAATGGAGCTCAGGGGCACTGCAATTCACAAACCTGCAGACTTACAAATGATAACTCTCGTCCACAAATATATTGAGGGAAGGCAACGAAGAGGATTTGAAAGCAAGGCAGAATTGCAGGAAACAGATTTCAGGAGGTAGATTCGAATCGCCTTTAAAGCACAGGAAAAGCGGCAAAACCTCGACAATGATGCCCTTGGCCAAAAAGGGCGTATGCGTTTTTTCCTGAATATATTCAGGAAAAAACGCATACGCCCTTTTTGGCCAACCAAGCAACCTGGAAAGGCAAATCAGCGCTACAAAGAAGTCTCGCTTCCCATCGGTCAAAAGGGTCATGCTGAATAAAGGGTCAAAACCAGAAATGCAGGACAGGCCATGGAGAAATGGGAGCCTTGCTACGCTGAAGGGCGGGACGTAAATTGCCAACAGCCACTCTGGAGAAGTGTACGGTGTGTCCTGAAACATCTAAAAAACTCAGCTTAGAGAGCTTGGGCACTTCCACTCATGGGCGTATAAATTGGGAAAACTAAAAATCAGCAAGACACAGGCACCCCAAAGTTTTGGGCTACTCTGTTGACAAGAACCTCCACTTCGTTACACCTTAAATATCCGAGGAAAGAGAAGAATGGATAAAGAAGTTGTGGTCCTTATGTACAATGGAATATCACTCAGCCATGAAATCAATGTCATAAGGCTAGTAGCAGCATGATGAGTGGATTTAGGTATGACGATTCTAAGTGAAATAAGTCCCACAGAAAAAGACACTTATCATGAGATATCACTTATAGAGGGAATGTAAAAACCGCTACCCTTGAACTGAATTACAAAACAGAACGGAGTCACACATTTAGAAAACACACTATGGCTGCTTAACGGGAAAGGTGAGGTGGGGTGATGAATAAAACAAGGGTTTCAAATTAGCTCAGATACCGTTCCATGAACCCAATATGTAATAGACAAGACCTACTCCTTGCTCAGTGAACTGGACTCAACACCCCCTATTCACCGCCCAAGAATATATCTGACTAGTAAGAATCTTAAAACCTATGTATTGATATCTCTCTGTAAGTGAGTCAAGTGGGTGTAAAGCGGCATAAACACAGCAGTGAAAAGCAGCTAAACCCCATTATAAAAATCAATTACTTTTCAAAACCCGTGAAACAAAGACAGTGAAAGAGAGAGAAATTCTTACAAAATTCGTTCAGGGGCTGTGATGCCACCTGGATTGACCATATCTAGACCCACAGCTGATTGAGACATATGGGTGGACACTCTTGGGGCTGAGAGGTTTGGTGAGGTTGGGTGAGCTAACGCAGACCCTTTAAATTAATACGGCGTGGTACCCATCCCATGGGTCCCAAATCTCCAGGTTCAAGGGCATCGTCCTACATTGAAAACATGCATGAGAAACCCCGAAGATGGCACACCGTGTGATGGGGAAAGGTTTCTAAAACGCACCTCATTTCTCATCTCCTTGTGCTCCGGCTCGCCATTCCAGCCGCTTTACTAGCAATCTCTCTCCTTGGAGAATCAGCACCTTTATCCTCCTGTTCCGTACAGGTTGCAATTTGTCCTGAGGATGAACGGGAAGAGGGGCAACCAATGAGAGACTAGCTCTAGGTGTTGGGACAGGCACAGGTCACTCTGTTTTCCCATCAGGAAGAAGAATTAACCACAGGCTCAGCCTGCCGCCAGGAACCAGAATACGGCCTGAAGCAATCCTACGCTTTTGCGGCCAGCTCCCAAGAAAGCGAGTTGAATAATGGAGCTCAGGGGCACTGCAATTCACAAACCTGCAGACTTACAAATGATAACTCTCGTCCACAAATATATTGAGGGAAGGCAACGAAGAGGATTTGAAAGCAAGGCAGAATTGCAGGAAACAGATTTCAGGAGGTAGATTCGAATCGCCTTTAAAGCACAGGAAAAGCATCAAAACCTCGACAATGATGCCCTTGGCCAAAAAGGGCGTATGCGTTTTTTCCTGAATATATTCAGGAAAAAACGCATACGCCCTTTTTGGCCAACCAAGCAACCTGGAAAGGCAAATCAGCGCTACAAAGAAGTCTCGCTTCCCATCGGTCAAAAGGGCCATGCTGAAAAAAGTGTCAAAACCAGAAATGCAGGACAGGCCATGGAGAAATGGGAGCCTTGCTACACTGATGGGCGGGATGTAAATTGCCAACAGCCACTCTGGAGAAGTGTACGGTGTGTCCTGAAACATCTAAAAAACTCAGCTTAGAGAGCTTGGGCACTTCCACTCATGGGCGTATAAATTGGGAAAACTAAAAATCAGCAAGACACAGGCACCCCAAATTTTGGGCTACTCTGTTGACAAAAACCTCCACTTCATTACACCTTAAATATCCGAGGAAAGAGAAGAATGGATAAAGAAGTTGTGGTCCTTATGTACAATGGAATATCACTCAGCCATGAAATCAATGTCATAAGGCTAGTAGCAGCATGATGAGTGGATTTAGCTATGACGATTCTAAGTGAAATAAGTCACACAGAAAAAGACACTTATCATGAGATATCACTTATAGAGGGAATGTAAAAACCGCTACCCTTGAACTGAATTACAAAACAGAACAGAGTCACACGTTTAGAAAACACACTATGGCTGCTTAACGGGAAAGGTGAGGTGGGGTGATGCATAAAACAAGGGTTTCAAATTAGCTCAGATATCGTTCCATAAACCCAATATGTAATAGACAAGACCTACTCCTTGCTCAGTGAACTGGACTCAACACCCCCTATTCACCGCCCAAGAATATATCTGACTAGTAAGAATCTTCAAACCTATGTATTGATATCACTCTGTAAGTGAGTCAAGTGGGTGTAAAGCGGCATAAACACAGCAGTGGAAAGCAGCCAAACCCCATTATAAAAATCAATTACTTTTCAAAACCCGTGAAACAAAGACAGTGAAAGAGAGAGGAATTCTTACAAAATTCGTTCAGGGGCTGTGATGCCACCTGGATTGACCATATCTAGACCCACAGCTGATTGAGACATATGGGTGGACACTCTTGGGGCTGAGAGGTTTGGTGAGGTTGGGTGAGCTAACGCAGACCCTTTAAATTAATACGGCGTGGTACCCATCCCATGGGTCCCAAATCTCCAGGTTCAAGGGCATCGTCCTACATTGAAAACATGCATGAGAAACCCCGAAGATGGCACACCGTGTGATGGGGAAAGGTTTCTAAAACGCACCTCATTTCTCATCTGCTTGTGCTCCGGTTCGCCATTCCAGCCGCTTTACTAGCAATCTCTCTCCTTGGAGAATCAGCACCTTTATCCTCCTGTTCCGTACAGGTTGCAATTTGTCCTGAGGATGAACGGGAAGAGGGGCAACCAATGAGAGACTAGCTCTAGGTGTTGGGACAGGCACACGTCACTCTGTTTTCCCATCAGGAAGAAGAATTAACCACAGGCTCAGCCTTCCGCCAGGAACCAGAATACGGCCTGAAGCAATCCTGCGCTTTTGCGGCCAGCTCCCAAGAAAGCGAGTTGAATAATGGAGCTCAGGGGCACTGCAATTCACAAACCTGCAGACTTAGAAATGATAACTCTCGTCCACAAATATATTGAGGGAAGGCAACGAAGAGGATTTGAAAGCAAGGCAGAATTGCAGGAAACAGATTTCAGGAGGTACATTCGAATCGCCTTTAAAGCACAGGAAAAGCGGCAAAACCTCGACAGTGATGCACTTGGCCAAAAAGGGCGTATGCGTTTTTTCCTGAATATATTCAGGAAAAATCGCATACGCCCTTTTTGGCCAACCAAGCAACCTGGAAAGGCAAATCAGCGCTACAAAGAAGTCTCGCTTCCCATTGGTCAAAAGGGCCATGCTGAATAAAGTGTCAAAACCAGAAATGCAGGACAGGCCATGGAGAAATGGGAGCCTTGCTACGCTGATGGGCGGGACGTAAATTGCCAACAGCCACTCTGGAGAAGTGTACGGTGTGTCCTGAAACATCTAAAAAACTCAGCTTAGAGAGCTTGGGCACTTCCACTCATGGGCGTATAAATTGGGAAAACTAAAAATCAGCAAGACACAGGCACCCCAAATTTTGGGCTACTCTGTTGACAAAAACCTCCACTTCATTACACCTTAAATATCCGAGGAAAGAGAAGAATGGATAAAGAAGTTGTGGTCCTTATGTACAATGGAATATCACTCAGCCATGAAATCAATGTCATAAGGCTAGTAGCAGCATGATGAGTGGATTTAGGTATGACGATTCTAAGTGAAATAAATCACACAACAAAAGACACTTATCATAAGATATCACTTATAGAGGGAATGTAAAAACCGCTACCCTTGAACTGCATTACAAAATAGAACAGAGTCACACGTTTAGAAAACACACTATGGCTGCTTAACGGGAAAGGTGAGGTGGGGTGATGCATAAATCAAGGGTTTCAAATTAGCTCAGATACCGTTCCATAAACCCAATATGTAATAGACAAGACCTACTCCTTGCTCAGTGAACTGGACTCAACACCCCCTATTCACCGCCCAAGAATATATCTGACTAGTAAGAATCTTAAAACCTATGTATTGATATCTCTCTGTAAGTGAGTCAAGTGGGTGTAAAGCGGCATAAACACAGCAGTGAAAAGCAGCTAAACCCCATTATAAAAATCAATTACTTTTCAAAACCCGTGAAACAAAGACAGTGAAAGAGAGAGAAATTCTTACAAAATTCGTTCAGGGGCTGTGATGCCACCTGGATTGACCATATCTAGACCCACAGCTGATTGAGACATATGGGTGGACACTCTTGGGGTTGAGAGGTTTGGTGAGGTTGGGTGAGCTAACGCAGACCCTTTAAATTAATACGGCGTGGTACCCATCCCATGGGTCCCAAATCTCCAGGTTCAAGGGCATCGTCCTACATTGAAAACATGCATGAGAAACCCCGAAGATGGCACACCGTGTGATGGGGAAAGGTTTCTAAAACGCACCTCATTTCTCATCTCCTTGTGCTCCGGCTCGCCATTCCAGCCGCTTTACTAGCAATCTCTCTCCTTGGAGAATCAGCACCTTTATCCTCCTGTTCCGTACAGGTTGCAATTTGTCCTGAGGATGAACGGGAAGAGGGGCAACCAATGAGAGACTAGCTCTAGGTGTTGGGACAGGCACAGGTCACTCTGTTTTCCCATCAGGAAGAAGAATTAACCACAGGCTCAGCCTGCCGCCAGGAACCAGAATACGGCCTGAAGCAATCCTACGCTTTTGCGGCCAGCTCCCAAGAAAGCGAGTTGAAGAATGGAGCTCAGGGGCACTGCAATTCACAAACCTGCAGACTTACAAATGATAACTCTCGTCCACAAATATATTGAGGGAAGGCAACGAAGAGGATTTGAAAGCAAGGCAGAATTGCAGGAAACAGATTTCAGGAGGTAGATTCGAATCGCCTTTAAAGCACAGGAAAAGCATCAAAACCTCGACAATGATGCCCTTGGCCAAAAAGGGCGTATGCGTTTTTTCCTGAATATATTCAGGAAAAAACGCATACGCCCTTTTTGGCCAACCAAGCAACCTGGAAAGGCAAATCAGCGCTACAAAGAAGTCTCGCTTCCCATCGGTCAAAAGGGCCATGCTGAAAAAAGTGTCAAAACCAGAAATGCAGGACAGGCCATGGAGAAATGGGAGCCTTGCTACACTGATGGGCGGGATGTAAATTGCCAACAGCCACTCTGGAGAAGTGTACGGTTTGTCCTGAAACATCTAAAAAACTCAGCTTAGAGAGCATAGGGCACTTCCACTCATGGGCGTATAAATTGGGAAAACTAAAAATCAGCAAGACACAGGCACCCCAAAGTTTTGGGCTACTCTGTTGACAAGAACCTCCACTTCGTTACACCTTAAATATCCCAGGAAAGAGAAGAATGGATAAAGAAGATGTGGTCCTTATATACAATGGAATATCACTCAGCCATGAAATCAATGTCATAAGGCTAGTAGCAGCATGATGAGTGGATTTAGCTATGACGATTCTAAGTGAAATAAGTCCCACAGAAAAAGACACTTATCATGAGATATCACTTATAGAGGGAATGTAAAAACCGCTACCCTTGAACTGAATTACAAAACAGAACAGAGTCACACGTTTAGAAAACACACTATGGCTGCTTAACGGGAAAGGTGAGGTGGGGTGATGCATAAAACAAGGGTTTCAAATTAGCTCAGATATCGTTCCATAAACCCAATATGTAATAGACAAGACCTACTCCTTGCTCAGTGAACTGGACTCAACACCCCCTATTCACCGCCCAAGAATATATCTGACTAGTAAGAATCTTCAAACCTATGTATTGATATCACTCTGTAAGTGAGTCAAGTGGGTGTAAAGCGGCATAAACACAGCAGTGGAAAGCAGCCAAACCCCATTATAAAAATCAATTACTTTTCAAAACCCGTGAAACAAAGACAGTGAAAGAGAGAGGAATTCTTACAAAATTCGTTCAGGGGCTGTGATGCCACCTGGATTGACCATATCTAGACCCACAGCTGATTGAGACATATGGGTGGACACTCTTGGGGCTGAGAGGTTTGGTGAGGTTGGGTGAGCTAACGCAGACCCTTTAAATTAATACGGCGTGGTACCCATCCCATGGGTCCCAAATCTCCAGGTTCAAGGGCATCGTCCTACATTGAAAACATGCATGAGAAACCCCGAAGATGGCACACCGTGTGATGGGGAAAGGTTTCTAAAACGCACCTCATTTCTCATCTGCTTGTGCTCCGGTTCGCCATTCCAGCCGCTTTACTAGCAATCTCTCTCCTTGGAGAATCAGCACCTTTATCCTCCTGTTCCGTACAGGTTGCAATTTGTCCTGAGGATGAACGGGAAGAGGGGCAACCAATGAGAGACTAGCTCTAGGTGTTGGGACAGGCACACGTCACTCTGTTTTCCCATCAGGAAGAAGAATTAACCACAGGCTCAGCCTTCCGCCAGGAACCAGAATACGGCCTGAAGCAATCCTGCGCTTTTGCGGCCAGCTCCCAAGAAAGCGAGTTGAATAATGGAGCTCAGGGGCACTGCAATTCACAAACCTGCAGACTTAGAAATGATAACTCTCGTCCACAAATATATTGAGGGAAGGCAACGAAGAGGATTTGAAAGCAAGGCAGAATTGCAGGAAACAGATTTCAGGAGGTACATTCGAATCGCCTTTAAAGCACAGGAAAAGCGGCAAAACCTCGACAGTGATGCACTTGGCCAAAAAGGGCGTATGCGTTTTTTCCTGAATATATTCAGGAAAAATCGCATACGCCCTTTTTGGCCAACCAAGCAACCTGGAAAGGCAAATCAGCGCTACAAAGAAGTCTCGCTTCCCACTGGTCAAAAGGGCCATGCTGAATAAAGTGTCAAAACCAGAAATGCAGGACAGGCCATGGAGAAATGGGAGCCTTGCTACGCTGATGGGCGGGACGTAAATTGCCAACAGCCACTCTGGAGAAGTGTACGGTGTGTCCTGAAACATCTAAAAAACTCAGCTTAGAGAGCTTGGGCACTTCCACTCATGGGCGTATAAATTGGGAAAACTAAAAATCAGCAAGACACAGGCACCCCAAATTTTGGGCTACTCTGTTGACAAAAACCTCCACTTCATTACACCTTAAATATCCGAGGAAAGAGAAGAATGGATAAAGAAGTTGTGGTCCTTATGTACAATGGAATATCACTCAGCTATGAAATCAATGTCATAAGGCTAGTAGCAGCATGATGAGTGGATTTAGGTATGACGATTCTAAGTGAAATAAATCACACAGAAAAAGACACTTATCATAAGATATCACTTATAGAGGGAATGTAAAAACCGCTACCCTTGAACTGCATTACAAAATAGAACAGAGTCACACGTTTAGAAAACACACTATGGCTGCTTAACGGGAAAGGTGAGGTGGGGTGATGCATAAATCAAGGGTTTCAAATTAGCTCAGATACCGTTCCATAAACCCAATATGTAATAGACAAGACCTACTCCTTGCTCAGTGAACTGGACTCAACACCCCCTATTCACCGCCCAAGAATATATCTCACTAGTAAGAATCTTCAAACCTATGTATTGATATCTCTCTGTAAGTGAGTCAAGTGGGTGTAAAGCGGCATAAACACAGCAGTGAAAAGCAGCTAAACCCCATTATAAAAATTACTTTTCAAAACCCGTGAAACAAAGACAGTGAAAGAGAGAGAAATTCTTACAAAATTCGTTCAGGGGCTGTGATGCCACCTGGATTGACCATATCTAGACCCACAGCTGATTGAGACATATGGGTGGACACTCTTGGGGCTGAGAGGTTTGGTGAGGTTGGGTGAGCTAACGCAGACCCTTTAAATTAATACGGCGTGGTACCCATCCCATGGGTCCCAAATCTCCAGGTTCAAGGGCATCGTCCTACATTGAAAACATGCATGAGAAACCCCGAAGATGGCACACCGTGTGATCGGGAAAGGTTTCTAAAACGCACCTCATTTCTCATCTCCTTGTGCTCCGGTTCGCCATTCCAGCCGCTTTACTAGCAATCTCTCTCCTTGGAGAATCAGCACCTTTATCCTCCTGTTCCGTACAGGTTGCAATTTGTCCTGAGGATGAACGGGAAGAGGGGCAACCAATGAGAGACTAGCTCTAGGTGTTGGGACAGGCACAGGTCACTCTGTTTTCCCATCAGGAAGAAGAATTAACCACAGGCTCAGCCTACCGCCAGGAACCAGAATACGGCCTGAAGCAATCCTGCGCTTTTGCGGCCAGCTCCCAAGAAAGCGAGTTGAATAATGGAGCTCAGGGGCACTGCAATTCACAAACCTGCAGACTTACAAATGATAACTCTCGTCCACAAATATATTGAGGGAAGGCAACGAAGAGGATTTGAAAGCAAGGCAGAATTGCAGGAAACAGATTTCAGGAGGTAGATTCGAATCGCCTTTAAAGCACAGGAAAAGCGGCAAAACCTCGACAGTGATGCCCTTGGCCAAAAAGGGCGTATGCGTTTTTTCCTGAATATATTCAGGAAAAAACGCATACGCCCTTTTTGGCCAACCAAGCAACCTGGAAAGGCAAATCAGCGCTACAAAGAAGTCTCGCTTCCCATCGGTCAAAAGGGCCATGCTGAATAAAGTGTCAAAACCAGAAATGCAGGACAGGCCATGGAGAAATGGGAGCCTTGCTACACTGATGGGCGGGATGTAAATTGCCAACAGCCACTCTGGAGAAGTGTACGGTGTGTCCTGAAACATCTAAAAAACTCAGCTTAGAGAGCATAGGGCACTTCCACTCATGGGCGTATAAATTGGGAAAACTAAAAATCAGCAAGACACAGGCACCCCAAAGTTTTGGGCTACTCTGTTGACAAGAACCTCCACTTCGTTACACCTTAAATATCCCAGGAAAGAGAAGAATGGATAAAGAAGATGTGGTCCTTATATACAATGGAATATCACTCAGCCATGAAATCAATGTCATAAGGCTAGTAGCAGCATGATGAGTGGATTTAGCTATGACGATTCTAAGTGAAATAAGTCACACAGAAAAAGACACTTATCATGAGATATCACTTATAGAGGGAATGTAAAAACCGCTACCCTTGAACTGAATTACAAAACAGAACAGAGTCACACGTTTAGAAAACAGACTATGGCTGCTTAACGGGAAAGGTGAGGTGGGGTGATGCATAAAACAAGGGTTTCAAATTAGCTCAGATATCGTTCCATAAACCCAATATGTAATAGACAAGACCTACTCCTTGCTCAGTGAACTGGACTCAACACCCCCTATTCACCGCCCAAGAATATATCTGACTAGTAAGAATCTTCAAACCTATGTATTGATATCACTCTGTAAGTGAGTCAAGTGGGTGTAAAGCGGCATAAACACAGCAGTGGAAAGCAGCCAAACCCCATTATAAAAATCAATTACTTTTCAAAACCCGTGAAACAAAGACAGTGAAAGAGAGAGGAATTCTTACAAAATTCGTTCAGGGGCTGTGATGCCACCTGGATTGACCATATCTAGACCCACAGCTGATTGAGACATATGGGTGGACACTCTTGGGGCTGAGAGGTTTGGTGAGGTTGGGTGAGCTAACGCAGACCCTTTAAATTAATACGGCGTGGTACCCATCCCATGGGTCCCAAATCTCCAGGTTCAAGGGCATCGTCCTACATTGAAAACATGCATGAGAAACCCCGAAGATGGCACACCGTGTGATGGGGAAAGGTTTCTAAAACGCACCTCATTTCTCATCTGCTTGTGCTCCGGTTCGCCATTCCAGCCGCTTTACTAGCAATCTCTCTCCTTGGAGAATCAGCACCTTTATCCTCCTGTTCCGTACAGGTTGCAATTTGTCCTGAGGATGAACGGGAAGAGGGGCAACCAATGAGAGACTAGCTCTAGGTGTTGGGACAGGCACACGTCACTCTGTTTTCCCATCAGGAAGAAGAATTAACCACAGGCTCAGCCTTCTGCCAGGAACCAGAATACGGCCTGAAGCAATCCTGCGCTTTTGCGGCCAGCTCCCAAGAAAGCGAGTTGAATAATGGAGTTCAGGGGCACTGCAATTCACAAACCTGCAGACTTAGAAATGATAACTCTCGTCCACAAATATATTGAGGGAAGGCAACGAAGAGGATTTGAAAGCAAGGCAGAATTGCAGGAAACAGATTTCAGGAGGTACATTCGAATCGCCTTTAAAGCACAGGAAAAGCGGCAAAACCTCGACAGTGATGCACTTGGCCAAAAAGGGCGTATGCGTTTTTTCCTGAATATATTCAGGAAAAATCGCATACGCCCTTTTTGGCCAACCAAGCAACCTGGAAAGGCAAATCAGCGCTACAAAGAAGTCTCGCTTCCCATTGGTCAAAAGGGCCATGCTGAATAAAGTGTCAAAACCAGAAATGCAGGACAGGCCATGGAGAAATGGGAGCCTTGCTACGCTGATGGGCGGGACGTAAATTGCCAACAGCCACTCTGGAGAAGTGTACGGTGTGTCCTGAAACATCTAAAAAACTCAGCTTAGAGAGCTTGGGCACTTCCACTCATGGGCGTATAAATTGGGAAAACTAAAAATCAGCAAGACACAGGCACCCCAAATTTTGGGCTACTCTGTTGACAAAAACCTCCACTTCATTACACCTTAAATATCCGAGGAAAGAGAAGAATGGATAAAGAAGTTGTGGTCCTTATGTACAATGGAATATCACTCAGCCATGAAATCAATGTCATAAGGCTAGTAGCAGCATGATGAGTGGATTTAGGTATGACGATTCTAAGTGAAATAAATCACACAGAAAAAGACACTTATCATAAGATATCACTTATAGAGGGAATGTAAAAACCGCTACCCTTGAACTGCATTACAAAATAGAACAGAGTCACACGTTTAGAAAACACACTATGGCTGCTTAACGGGAAAGGTGAGGTGGGGTGATGCATAAATCAAGGGTTTCAAATTAGCTCAGATATCGTTCCATAAACCCAATATGTAATAGACAACACCTACTCCTTGCTCAGTGAACTGGACTCAACACCCCCTATTCACCGCCCAGGAATATATCAGACTAGTAAGAATCTTCAAACCTATGTATTGATATCTCTCTGTAAGTGAGTCAAATGGGTGTAAAGCGGCATAAACACAGCAGTGAAAAGCAGCCAAACCCCATTATAAAAATCAATTACTTTTCAAAACCCGTGAAACAAAGACAGTGAAAGAGAGAGAAATTCTTACAAAATTCGTTCAGGGGCTGTGATGCCACCTGGATTGACCATATCTAGACCCACAGCTGATTGAGACATATGGGTGGACACTCTTGGGGCTGAGAGGTTTGGTGAGGTTGGGTGAGCTAACGCAGACCCTTTAAATTAATACGGCGTGGTACCCATCCCATGGGTCCCAAATCTCCAGGTTCAAGGGCATCGTCCTACATTGAAAACATGCATGAGAAACCCCGAAGATTGCACACCGTGTGATCGGGAAAGGTTTCTAAAACGCACCTCATTTCTCATCTCCTTGTGCTCCGGCTCGCCATTCCAGCCGCTTTACTAGCAATCTCTCTCCTTGGAGAATCAGCACCTTTATCCTCCTGTTCCGTACAGGTTGCAATTTGTCCTGAGGATGAACGGGAAGAGGGGCAACCAATGAGAGACTAGCTCTAGGTGTTGGGACAGGCACAGGTCACTCTGTTTTCCCATCAGGAAGAAGAATTAACCACAGGCTCAGCCTGCCGCCAGGAACCAGAATACGGCCTGAAGCAATCCTGCGCTTTTGCGGCCAGCTCCCAAGAAAGCGAGTTGAATAATGGAGCTCAGGGGCACTGCAATTCACAAACCTGCAGACTTACAAATGATAACTCTCGTCCACAAATATATTGAGGGAAGGCAACGAAGAGGATTTGAAAGCAAGGCAGAATTGCAGGAAACAGATTTCAGGAGGTAGATTCGAATCGCCTTTAAAGCACAGGAAAAGCATCAAAACCTCGACAATGATGCCCTTGGCCAAAAAGGGCGTATGCGTTTTTTCCTGAATATATTCAGGAAAAAACGCATACGCCCTTTTTGGCCAACCAAGCAACCTGGAAAGGCAAATCAGCGCTACAAAGAAGTCTCGCTTCCCATCGGTCAAAAGGGCCATGCTGAATAAAGTGTCAAAACCAGAAATGCAGGACAGGCCATGGAGAAATGGGAGCCTTGCTACACTGATGGGCGGGATGTAAATTGCCAACAGCCACTCTGGAGAAGTGTACGGTGTGTCCTGAAACATCTAAAAAACTCAGCTTAGAGAGCATAGGGCACTTCCACTCATGGGCGTATAAATTGGGAAAACTAAAAATCAGCAAGACACAGGCACCCCAAAGTTTTGGGCTACTCTGTTGACAAGAACCTCCACTTCGTTACACCTTAAATATCCCAGGAAAGAGAAGAATGGATAAAGAAGATGTGGTCCTTATATACAATGGAATATCACTCAGCCATGAAATCAATGTCATAAGGCTAGTAGCAGCATGATGAGTGGATTTAGCTATGACGATTCTAAGTGAAATAAGTCACACAGAAAAAGACACTTATCATGAGATATCACTTATAGAGGGAATGTAAAAACCGCTACCCTTGAACTGAATTACAAAACAGAACAGAGTCACACGTTTAGAAAACAGACTATGGCTGCTTAACGGGAAAGGTGAGGTGGGGTGATGCATAAAACAAGGGTTTCAAATTAGCTCAGATATCGTTCCATAAACCCAATATGTAATAGACAAGACCTACTCCTTGCTCAGTGAACTGGACTCAACACCCCCTATTCACCGCCCAAGAATATATCTGACTAGTAAGAATCTTCAAACCTATGTATTGATATCACTCTGTAAGTGAGTCAAGTGGGTGTAAAGCGGCATAAACACAGCAGTGGAAAGCAGCCAAACCCCATTATAAAAATCAATTACTTTTCAAAACCCGTGAAACAAAGACAGTGAAAGAGAGAGGAATTCTTACAAAATTCGTTCAGGGGCTGTGATGCCACCTGGATTGACCATATCTAGACCCACAGCTGATTGAGACATATGGGTGGACACTCTTGGGGCTGAGAGGTTTGGTGAGGTTGGGTGAGCTAACGCAGACCCTTTAAATTAATACGGCGTGGTACCCATCCCATGGGTCCCAAATCTCCAGGTTCAAGGGCATCGTCCTACATTGAAAACATGCATGAGAAACCCCGAAGATGGCACACCGTGTGATGGGGAAAGGTTTCTAAAACGCACCTCATTTCTCATCTGCTTGTGCTCCGGTTCGCCATTCCAGCCGCTTTACTAGCAATCTCTCTCCTTGGAGAATCAGCACCTTTATCCTCCTGTTCCGTACAGGTTGCAATTTGTCCTGAGGATGAACGGGAAGAGGGGCAACCAATGAGAGACTAGCTCTAGGTGTTGGGACAGGCACACGTCACTCTGTTTTCCCATCAGGAAGAAGAATTAACCACAGGCTCAGCCTTCTGCCAGGAACCAGAATACGGCCTGAAGCAATCCTGCGCTTTTGCGGCCAGCTCCCAAGAAAGCGAGTTGAATAATGGAGTTCAGGGGCACTGCAATTCACAAACCTGCAGACTTAGAAATGATAACTCTCGTCCACAAATATATTGAGGGAAGGCAACGAAGAGGATTTGAAAGCAAGGCAGAATTGCAGGAAACAGATTTCAGGAGGTACATTCGAATCGCCTTTAAAGCACAGGAAAAGCGGCAAAACCTCGACAGTGATGCACTTGGCCAAAAAGGGCGTATGCGTTTTTTCCTGAATATATTCAGGAAAAATCGCATACGCCCTTTTTGGCCAACCAAGCAACCTGGAAAGGCAAATCAGCGCTACAAAGAAGTCTCGCTTCCCATTGGTCAAAAGGGCCATGCTGAATAAAGTGTCAAAACCAGAAATGCAGGACAGGCCATGGAGAAATGGGAGCCTTGCTACGCTGATGGGCGGGACGTAAATTGCCAACAGCCACTCTGGAGAAGTGTACGGTGTGTCCTGAAACATCTAAAAAACTCAGCTTAGAGAGCTTGGGCACTTCCACTCATGGGCGTATAAATTGGGAAAACTAAAAATCAGCAAGACACAGGCACCCCAAATTTTGGGCTACTCTGTTGACAAAAACCTCCACTTCATTACACCTTAAATATCCGAGGAAAGAGAAGAATGGATAAAGAAGTTGTGGTCCTTATGTACAATGGAATATCACTCAGCCATGAAATCAATGTCATAAGGCTAGTAGCAGCATGATGAGTGGATTTAGGTATGACGATTCTAAGTGAAATAAATCACACAGAAAAAGACACTTATCATAAGATATCACTTATAGAGGGAATGTAAAAACCGCTACCCTTGAACTGCATTACAAAATAAAACAGAGTCACACGTTTAGAAAACACACTATGGCTGCTTAACGGGAAAGGTGAGGTGGGGTGATGCATAAATCAAGGGTTTCAAATTAGCTCAGATATCGTTCCATAAACCCAATATGTAATAGACAACACCTACTCCTTGCTCAGTGAACTGGACTCAACACCCCCTATTCACCGCCCAGGAATATATCAGACTAGTAAGAATCTTCAAACCTATGTATTGATATCTCTCTGTAAGTGAGTCAAATGGGTGTAAAGCGGCATAAACACAGCAGTGAAAAGCAGCCAAACCCCATTATAAAAATCAATTACTTTTCAAAACCCGTGAAACAAAGACAGTGAAAGAGAGAGAAATTCTTACAAAATTCGTTCAGGGGCTGTGATGCCACCTGGATTGACCATATCTAGACCCACAGCTGATTGAGACATATGGGTGGACACTCTTGGGGCTGAGAGGTTTGGTGAGGTTGGGTGAGCTAACGCAGACCCTTTAAATTAATACGGCGTGGTACCCATCCCATGGGTCCCAAATCTCCAGGTTCAAGGGCATCGTCCTACATTGAAAACATGCATGAGAAACCCCGAAGATTGCACACCGTGTGATCGGGAAAGGTTTCTAAAACGCACCTCATTTCTCATCTCCTTGTGCTCCGGCTCGCCATTCCAGCCGCTTTACTAGCAATCTCTCTCCTTGGAGAATCAGCACCTTTATCCTCCTGTTCCGTACAGGTTGCAATTTGTCCTGAGGATGAACGGGAAGAGGGGCAACCAATGAGAGACTAGCTCTAGGTGTTGGGACAGGCACAGGTCACTCTGTTTTCCCATCAGGAAGAAGAATTAACCACAGGCTCAGCCTGCCGCCAGGAACCAGAATACGGCCTGAAGCAATCCTGCGCTTTTGCGGCCAGCTCCCAAGAAAGCGAGTTGAATAATGGAGCTCAGGGGCACTGCAATTCACAAACCTGCAGACTTACAAATGATAACTCTCGTCCACAAATATATTGAGGGAAGGCAACGAAGAGGATTTGAAAGCAAGGCAGAATTGCAGGAAACAGATTTCAGGAGGTAGATTCGAATCGCCTTTAAAGCACAGGAAAAGCATCAAAACCTCGACAATGATGCCCTTGGCCAAAAAGGGCGTATGCGTTTTTTCCTGAATATATTCAGGAAAAAACGCATACGCCCTTTTTGGCCAACCAAGCAACCTGGAAAGGCAAATCAGCGCTACAAAGAAGTCTCGCTTCCCATCGGTCAAAAGGGCCATGCTGAATAAAGTGTCAAAACCAGAAATGCAGGACAGGCCATGGAGAAATGGGAGCCTTGCTACACTGATGGGCGGGATGTAAATTGCCAACAGCCACTCTGGAGAAGTGTACGGTGTGTCCTGAAACATCTAAAAAACTCAGCTTAGAGAGCATAGGGCACTTCCACTCATGGGCGTATAAATTGGGAAAACTAAAAATCAGCAAGACACAGGCACCCCAAAGTTTTGGGCTACTCTGTTGACAAGAACCTCCACTTCGTTACACCTTAAATATCCCAGGAAAGAGAAGAATGGATAAAGAAGATGTGGTCCTTATATACAATGGAATATCACTCAGCCATGAAATCAATGTCATAAGGCTAGTAGCAGCATGATGAGTGGATTTAGCTATGACGATTCTAAGTGAAATAAGTCCCACAGAAAAAGACACTTATCATGAGATATCACTTATAGAGGGAACGTAAAAACCGCTCCCCTTGAACTGAATTACAAAACAGAACAGAATCACACGTTTAGAAAACAGACTATGGCTGCTTAACGGGAAAGGTGAGGTGGGGTGATGCATAAAACAAGGGTTTCAAATTAGCTCAGATATCGTTCCATAAACCCAATATGTAATAGACAAGACCTACTCCTTGCTCAGTGAACTGGACTCAACACCCCCTATTCACCGCCCAGGAATATATCAGACTAGTAAGAATCTTCAAACCTATGTATTGATATCTCTCTGTAAGTGAGTCAAGTGGGTGTAAAGCGGCATAAACACAGCAGTGAAAAGCAGCCAAACCCCATTATAAAAATCAATTACTTTTCAAAACCCGTGAAACAAAGACAGTGAAAGAGAGAGAAATTCTTACAAAATTCGTTCAGGGGCTGTGATGCCACCTGGATTGACCATATCTAGACCCACAGCTGATTGAGACATATGGGTGGACACTCTTGGGGCTGAGAGGTTTGGTGAGGTTGGGTGAGCTAACGCAGACCCTTTAAATTAATACGGCGTGGTACCCATCCCATGGGTCCCAAATCTCCAGGTTCAAGGGCATCGTCCTACATTGAAAACATGCATGAGAAACCCCGAAGATGGCACACCGTGTGATCGGGAAAGGTTTCTAAAACGCACCTCATTTCTCATCTCCTTGTGCTCCGGCTCGCCATTCCAGCCGCTTTACTAGCAATCTCTCTCCTTGGAGAATCAGCACCTTTATCCTCCTGTTCCGTACAGGTTGCAATTTGTCCTGAGGATGAACGGGAAGAGGGGCAACCAATGAGAGACTAGCTCTAGGTGTTGGGACAGGCACAGGTCACTCTGTTTTCCCATCAGGAAGAAGAATTAACCACAGGCTCAGCCTGCCGCCAGGAACCAGAATACGGCCTGAAGCAATCCTGCGCTTTTGCGGCCAGCTCCCAAGAAAGCGAGTTGAATAATGGAGCTCAGGGGCACTGCAATTCACAAACCTGCAGACTTACAAATGATAACTCTCGTCCACAAATATATTGAGGGAAGGCAACGAAGAGGATTTGAAAGCAAGGCAGAATTGCAGGAAACAGATTTCAGGAGGTAGATTCGAATCGCCTTTAAAGCACAGGAAAAGCGGCAAAACCTCGACAGTGATGCCCTTGGCCAAAAAGGGCGTATGCGTTTTTTCCTGAATATATTCAGGAAAAAACGCATACGCCCTTTTTGGCCAACCAAGCAACCTGGAAAGGCAAATCAGCGCTACAAAGAAGTCTCGCTTCCCATCGGTCAAAAGGGCCATGCTGAATAAAGTGTCAAAACCAGAAATGCAGGACAGGCCATGGAGAAATGGGAGCCTTGCTACACTGATGGGCGGGATGTAAATTGCCAACAGCCACTCTGGAGAAGTGTACGGTGTGTCCTGAAACATCTAAAAAACTCAGCTTAGAGAGCATAGGGCACTTCCACTCATGGGCGTATAAATTGGGAAAACTAAAAATCAGCAAGACACAGGCACCCCAAAGTTTTGGGCTACTCTGTTGACAAGAACCTCCACTTCGTTACACCTTAAATATCCCAGGAAAGAGAAGAATGGATAAAGAAGATGTGGTCCTTATATACAATGGAATATCACTCAGCCATGAAATCAATGTCATAAGGCTAGTAGCAGCATGATGAGTGGATTTAGCTATGACGATTCTAAGTGAAATAAGTCCCACAGAAAAAGACACTTATCATGAGATATCACTTATAGAGGGAATGTAAAAACCGCTCCCCTTGAACTGAATTACAAAACAGAACAGAATCACACGTTTAGAAAACAGACTATGGCTGCTTAACGGGAAAGGTGAGGTGGGGTGATGCATAAAACAAGGGTTTCAAATTAGCTCAGATATCGTTCCATAAACCCAATATGTAATAGACAAGACCTACTCCTTGCTCAGTGAACTGGACTCAACACCCCCTATTCACCGCCCAGGAATATATCAGACTAGTAAGAATCTTCAAACCTATGTATTGATATCTCTCTGTAAGTGAGTCAAGTGGGTGTAAAGCGGCATAAACACAGCAGTGAAAAGCAGCCAAACCCCATTATAAAAATCAATTACTTTTCAAAACCCGTGAAACAAAGACAGTGAAAGAGAGAGAAATTCTTACAAAATTCGTTCAGGGGCTGTGATGCCACCTGGATTGACCATATCTAGACCCACAGCTGATTGAGACATATGGGTGGACACTCTTGGGGCTGAGAGGTTTGGTGAGGTTGGGTGAGCTAACGCAGACCCTTTAAATTAATACGGCGTGGTACCCATCCCATGGGTCCCAAATCTCCAGGTTCAAGGGCATCGTCCTACATTGAAAACATGCATGAGAAACCCCGAAGATGGCACACCGTGTGATCGGGAAAGGTTTCTAAAACGCACCTCATTTCTCATCTCCTTGTGCTCCGGCTCGCCATTCCAGCCGCTTTACTAGCAATCTCTCTCCTTGGAGAATCAGCACCTTTATCCTCCTGTTCCGTACAGGTTGCAATTTGTCCTGAGGATGAACGGGAAGAGGGGCAACCAATGAGAGACTAGCTCTAGGTGTTGGGACAGGCACAGGTCACTCTGTTTTCCCATCAGGAAGAAGAATTAACCACAGGCTCAGCCTGCCGCCAGGAACCAGAATACGGCCTGAAGCAATCCTGCGCTTTTGCGGCCAGCTCCCAAGAAAGCGAGTTGAATAATGGAGCTCAGGGGCACTGCAATTCACAAACCTGCAGACTTACAAATGATAACTCTCGTCCACAAATATATTGAGGGAAGGCAACGAAGAGGATTTGAAAGCAAGGCAGAATTGCAGGAAACAGATTTCAGGAGGTAGATTCGAATCGCCTTTAAAGCACAGGAAAAGCATCAAAACCTCGACAATGATGCCCTTGGCCAAAAAGGGCGTATGCGTTTTTTCCTGAATATATTCAGGAAAAAACGCATACGCCCTTTTTGGCCAACCAAGCAACCTGGAAAGGCAAATCAGCGCTACAAAGAAGTCTCGCTTCCCATCGGTCAAAAGGGCCATGCTGAATAAAGTGTCAAAACCAGAAATGCAGGACAGGCCATGGAGAAATGGGAGCCTTGCTACACTGATGGGCGGGATGTAAATTGCCAACAGCCACTCTGGAGAAGTGTACGGTGTGTCCTGAAACATCTAAAAAACTCAGCTTAGAGAGCATAGGGCACTTCCACTCATGGGCGTATAAATTGGGAAAACTAAAAATCAGCAAGACACAGGCACCCCAAAGTTTTGGGCTACTCTGTTGACAAGAACCTCCACTTCGTTACACCTTAAATATCCCAGGAAAGAGAAGAATGGATAAAGAAGATGTGGTCCTTATATACAATGGAATATCACTCAGCCATGAAATCAATGTCATAAGGCTAGTAGCAGCATGATGAGTGGATTTAGCTATGACGATTCTAAGTGAAATAAGTCCCACAGAAAAAGACACTTATCATGAGATATCACTTATAGAGGGAATGTAAAAACCGCTCCCCTTGAACTGAATTACAAAACAGAACAGAATCACACGTTTAGAAAACAGACTATGGCTGCTTAACGGGAAAGGTGAGGTGGGGTGATGCATAAAACAAGGGTTTCAAATTAGCTCAGATATCGTTCCATAAACCCAATATGTAATAGACAAGACCTACTCCTTGCTCAGTGAACTGGACTCAACACCCCCTATTCACCGCCCAGGAATATATCAGACTAGTAAGAATCTTCAAACCTATGTATTGATATCTCTCTGTAAGTGAGTCAAGTGGGTGTAAAGCGGCATAAACACAGCAGTGAAAAGCAGCCAAACCCCATTATAAAAATCAATTACTTTTCAAAACCCGTGAAACAAAGACAGTGAAAGAGAGAGAAATTCTTACAAAATTCGTTCAGGGGCTGTGATGCCACCTGGATTGACCATATCTAGACCCACAGCTGATTGAGACATATGGGTGGACACTCTTGGGGCTGAGAGGTTTGGTGAGGTTGGGTGAGCTAACGCAGACCCTTTAAATTAATACGGCGTGGTACCCATCCCATGGGTCCCAAATCTCCAGGTTCAAGGGCATCGTCCTACATTGAAAACATGCATGAGAAACCCCGAAGATGGCACACCGTGTGATCGGGAAAGGTTTCTAAAACGCACCTCATTTCTCATCTCCTTGTGCTCCGGCTCGCCATTCCAGCCGCTTTACTAGCAATCTCTCTCCTTGGAGAATCAGCACCTTTATCCTCCTGTTCCGTACAGGTTGCAATTTGTCCTGAGGATGAACGGGAAGAGGGGCAACCAATGAGAGACTAGCTCTAGGTGTTGGGACAGGCACAGGTCACTCTGTTTTCCCATCAGGAAGAAGAATTAACCACAGGCTCAGCCTGCCGCCAGGAACCAGAATACGGCCTGAAGCAATCCTGCGCTTTTGCGGCCAGCTCCCAAGAAAGCGAGTTGAATAATGGAGCTCAGGGGCACTGCAATTCACAAACCTGCAGACTTAGAAATGATAACTCTCGTCCACAAATATATTGAGGGAAGGCAACGAAGAGGATTTGAAAGCAAGGCAGAATTGCAGGAAACAGATTTCAGGAGGTAGATTCGAATCGCCTTTAAAGCACAGGAAAAGCGGCAAAACCTCGACAGTGATGCCCTTGGCCAAAAAGGGCGTATGCGTTTTTTCCTGAATATATTCAGGAAAAAACGCATACGCCCTTTTTGGCCAACCAAGCAACCTGGAAAGGCAAATCAGCGCTACAAAGAAGTCTCGCTTCCCATCGGTCAAAAGGGCCATGCTGAATAAAGTGTCAAAACCAGAAATGCAGGACAGGCCATGGAGAAATGGGAGCCTTGCTACACTGATGGGCGGGATGTAAATTGCCAACAGCCACTCTGGAGAAGTGTACGGTGTGTCCTGAAACATCTAAAAAACTCAGCTTAGAGAGCATAGGGCACTTCCACTCATGGGCGTATAAATTGGGAAAACTAAAAATCAGCAAGACACAGGCACCCCAAAGTTTTGGGCTACTCTGTTGACAAGAACCTCCACTTCGTTACACCTTAAATATCCCAGGAAAGAGAAGAATGGATAAAGAAGATGTGGTCCTTATATACAATGGAATATCACTCAGCCATGAAATCAATGTCATAAGGCTAGTAGCAGCATGATGAGTGGATTTAGCTATGACGATTCTAAGTGAAATAAGTCCCACAGAAAAAGACACTTATCATGAGATATCACTTATAGAGGGAATGTAAAAACCGCTACCCTTGAACTGAATTACAAAACAGAACAGAATCACACGTTTAGAAAACAGACTATGGCTGCTTAACGGGAAAGGTGAGGTGGGGTGATGCATAAAACAAGGGTTTCAAATTAGCTCAGATATCGTTCCATAAACCCAATATGTAATAGACAAGACCTACTCCTTGCTCAGTGAACTGGACTCAACACCCCCTATTCACCGCCCAGGAATATATCAGACTAGTAAGAATCTTCAAACCTATGTATTGATATCTCTCTGTAAGTGAGTCAAGTGGGTGTAAAGCGGCATAAACACAGCAGTGAAAAGCAGCCAAACCCCATTATAAAAATCAATTACTTTTCAAAACCCGTGAAACAAAGACAGTGAAAGAGAGAGAAATTCTTACAAAATTCGTTCAGGGGCTGTGATGCCACCTGGATTGACCATATCTAGACCCACAGCTGATTGAGACATATGGGTGGACACTCTTGGGGCTGAGAGGTTTGGTGAGGTTGGGTGAGCTAACGCAGACCCTTTAAATTAATACGGCGTGGTACCCATCCCATGGGTCCCAAATCTCCAGGTTCAAGGGCATCGTCCTACATTGAAAACATGCATGAGAAACCCCGAAGATTGCACACCGTGTGATCGGGAAAGGTTTCTAAAACGCACCTCATTTCTCATCTCCTTGTGCTCCGGCTCGCCATTCCAGCCGCTTTACTAGCAATCTCTCTCCTTGGAGAATCAGCACCTTTATCCTCCTGTTCCGTACAGGTTGCAATTTGTCCTGAGGATGAACGGGAAGAGGGGCAACCAATGAGAGACTAGCTCTAGGTGTTGGGACAGGCACAGGTCACTCTGTTTTCCCATCAGGAAGAAGAATTAACCACAGGCTCAGCCTGCCGCCAGGAACCAGAATACGGCCTGAAGCAATCCTGCGCTTTTGCGGCCAGCTCCCAAGAAAGCGAGTTGAATAATGGAGCTCAGGGGCACTGCAATTCACAAACCTGCAGACTTACAAATGATAACTCTCGTCCACAAATATATTGAGGGAAGGCAACGAAGAGGATTTGAAAGCAAGGCAGAATTGCAGGAAACAGATTTCAGGAGGTAGATTCGAATCGCCTTTAAAGCACAGGAAAAGCGGCAAAACCTCGACAGTGATGCCCTTGGCCAAAAAGGGCGTATGCGTTTTTTCCTGAATATATTCAGGAAAAAACGCATACGCCCTTTTTGGCCAACCAAGCAACCTGGAAAGGCAAATCAGCGCTACAAAGAAGTCTCGCTTCCCATCGGTCAAAAGGGCCATGCTGAATAAAGTGTCAAAACCAGAAATGCAGGACAGGCCATGGAGAAATGGGAGCCTTGCTACACTGATGGGCGGGATGTAAATTGCCAACAGCCACTCTGGAGAAGTGTACGGTGTGTCCTGAAACATCTAAAAAACTCAGCTTAGAGAGCATAGGGCACTTCCACTCATGGGCGTATAAATTGGGAAAACTAAAAATCAGCAAGACACAGGCACCCCAAAGTTTTGGGCTACTCTGTTGACAAGAACCTCCACTTCGTTACACCTTAAATATCCCAGGAAAGAGAAGAATGGATAAAGAAGATGTGGTCCTTATATACAATGGAATATCACTCAGCCATGAAATCAATGTCATAAGGCTAGTAGCAGCATGATGAGTGGATTTAGCTATGACGATTCTAAGTGAAATAAGTCCCACAGAAAAAGACACTTATCATGAGATATCACTTATAGAGGGAATGTAAAAACCGCTACCCTTGAACTGAATTACAAAACAGAACAGAATCACACGTTTAGAAAACAGACTATGGCTGCTTAACGGGAAAGGTGAGGTGGGGTGATGCATAAAACAAGGGTTTCAAATTAGCTCAGATATCGTTCCATAAACCCAATATGTAATAGACAAGACCTACTCCTTGCTCAGTGAACTGGACTCAACACCCCCTATTCACCGCCCAGGAATATATCAGACTAGTAAGAATCTTCAAAC
This sequence comes from Balaenoptera borealis, assembly GCF_965194805.1. NCBI lineage: Eukaryota > Metazoa > Chordata > Mammalia > Artiodactyla > Balaenopteridae > Balaenoptera > Balaenoptera borealis. The sequence continues at coordinate 95,587,400 of NC_138873.1, forward strand.
CTATGTATTGATATCTCTCTGTGAGTCAAGTGGGTGTAAAGCGGCATAAACACAGCAGTGAAAAGCAGCCAAACCCCATTATAAAAATCAATTACTTTTCAAAACCCGTGAAACAAAGACAGTGAAAGAGAGAGAAATTCTTACAAAATTCGTTCAGGGGCTGTGATGCCACCTGGATTGACCATATCTAGACCCACAGCTGATTGAGACATATGGGTGGACATTCTTGGGGCTGAGAGGTTTGGTGAGGTTGGGTGAGCTAACGCAGACCCTTTAAATTAATACGGCGTGGTACCCATCCCATGGGTCCCAAATCTCCAGGTTCAAGGGCATCGTCCTACATTGAAAACATGCATGAGAAACCCCGAAGATGGCACACCGTGTGATCGGGAAAGGTTTCTAAAACGCACCTCATTTCTCATCTCCTTGTGCTCCGGCTCACCATTCCAGCCGCTTTACTAGCAATCTCTCTCCTTGGAGAATCAGCACCTTTATCCTCCTGTTCCGTACAGGTTGCAATTTGTCCTGAGGATGAACGGGAAGAGGGGCAACCAATGAGAGACTAGCTCTAGGTGTTGGGACAGGCACAGGTCACTCTGTTTTCCCATCAGGAAGAAGAATTAACCACAGGCTCAGCCTGCCGCCAGGAACCAGAATACGGCCTGAAGCAATCCTGCGCTTTTGCGGCCAGCTCCCAAGAAAGCGAGTTGAATAATGGAGCTCAGGGGCACTGCAATTCACAAACCTGCAGACTTACAAATGATAACTCTCGTCCACAAATATATTGAGGGAAGGCAACGAAGAGGATTTGAAAGCAAGGCAGAATTGCAGGAAACAGATTTCAGGAGGTAGATTCGAATCGCCTTTAAAGCACAGGAAAAGCGGCAAAACCTCGACAGTGATGCCCTTGGCCAAAAAGGGCGTATGCGTTTTTTCCTGAATATATTCAGGAAAAAACGCATACGCCCTTTTTGGCCAACCAAGCAACCTGGAAAGGCAAATCAGCGCTACAAAGAAGTCTCGCTTCCCATCGGTCAAAAGGGCCATGCTGAATAAAGTGTCAAAACCAGAAATAAAGGACAGGCCATGGAGAAATGGGAGCCTTGCTACACTGATGGGCGGGATGTAAATTGCCAACAGCCACTCTGGAGAAGTGTACGGTGTGTCCTGAAACATCTAAAAAACTCAGCTTAGAGAGCATAGGGCACTTCCACTCATGGGCGTATAAATTGGGAAAACTAAAAATCAGCAAGACACAGGCACCCCAAAGTTTTGGGCTACTCTGTTGACAAGAACCTCCACTTCGTTACACCTTAAATATCCCAGGAAAGAGAAGAATGGATAAAGAAGATGTGGTCCTTATATACAATGGAATATCACTCAGCCATGAAATCAATGTCATAAGGCTAGTAGCAGCATGATGAGTGGATTTAGCTATGACGATTCTAAGTGAAATAAGTCCCACAGAAAAAGACACTTATCATGAGATATCACTTATAGAGGGAATGTAAAAACCGCTACCCTTGAACTGAATTACAAAACAGAACAGAATCACACGTTTAGAAAACAGACTATGGCTGCTTAACGGGAAAGGTGAGGTGGGGTGATGCATAAAACAAGGGTTTCAAATTAGCTCAGATATCGTTCCATAAACCCAATATGTAAGAGACAAGACCTACTCCTTGCTCAGTGAACTGGACTCAACACCCCCTATTCACCGCCCAGGAATATATCAGACTAGTAAGAATCTTCAAACCTATGTATTGATATCTCTCTGTAAGTGAGTCAAGTGGGTGTAAAGCGGCATAAACACAGCAGTGAAAAGCAGCCAAACCCCATTATAAAAATCAATTACTTTTCAAAACCCGTGAAACAAAGACAGTGAAAGAGAGAGAAATTCTTACAAAATTCGTTCAGGGGCTGTGATGCCACCTGGATTGACCATATCTAGACCCACAGCTGATTGAGACATATGGGTGGACACTCTTGGGGCTGAGAGGTTTGGTGAGGTTGGGTGAGCTAACGCAGACCCTTTAAATTAATACGGCGTGGTACCCATCCCATGGGTCCCAAATCTCCAGGTTCAAGGGCATCGTCCTACATTGAAAACATGCATGAGAAACCCCGAAGATGGCACACCGTGTGATCGGGAAAGGTTTCTAAAACGCACCTCATTTCTCATCTCCTTGTGCTCCGGCTCGCCATTCCAGCCGCTTTACTAGCAATCTCTCTCCTTGGAGAATCAGCACCTTTATCCTCCTGTTCCGTACAGGTTGCAATTTGTCCTGAGGATGAACGGGAAGAGGGGCAACCAATGAGAGACTAGCTCTAGGTGTTGGGACAGGCACAGGTCACTCTGTTTTCCCATCAGGAAGAAGAATTAACCACAGGCTCAGCCTGCCGCCAGGAACCAGAATACGGCCTGAAGCAATCCTGCGCTTTTGCGGCCAGCTCCCAAGAAAGCGAGTTGAATAATGGAGCTCAGGGGCACTGCAATTCACAAACCTGCAGACTTAGAAATGATAACTCTCGTCCACAAATATATTGAGGGAAGGCAACGAAGAGGATTTGAAAGCAAGGCAGAATTGCAGGAAACAGATTTCAGGAGGTAGATTCGAATCGCCTTTAAAGCACAGGAAAAGCGGCAAAACCTCGACAGTGATGCCCTTGGCCAAAAAGGGCGTATGCGTTTTTTCCTGAATATATTCAGGAAAAAACGCATACGCCCTTTTTGGCCAACCAAGCAACCTGGAAAGGCAAATCAGCGCTACAAAGAAGTCTCGCTTCCCATCGGTCAAAAGGGCCATGCTGAATAAAGTGTCAAAACCAGAAATGCAGGACAGGCCATGGAGAAATGGGAGCCTTGCTACACTGATGGGCGGGATGTAAATTGCCAACAGCCACTCTGGAGAAGTGTACGGTGTGTCCTGAAACATCTAAAAAACTCAGCTTAGAGAGCATAGGGCACTTCCACTCATGGGCGTATAAATTGGGAAAACTAAAAATCAGCAAGACACAGGCACCCCAAAGTTTTGGGCTACTCTGTTGACAAGAACCTCCACTTCGTTACACCTTAAATATCCCAGGAAAGAGAAGAATGGATAAAGAAGATGTGGTCCTTATATACAATGGAATATCACTCAGCCATGAAATCAATGTCATAAGGCTAGTAGCAGCATGATGAGTGGATTTAGCTATGACGATTCTAAGTGAAATAAGTCCCACAGAAAAAGACACTTATCATGAGATATCACTTATAGAGGGAATGTAAAAACCGCTACCCTTGAACTGAATTACAAAACAGAACAGAATCACACGTTTAGAAAACAGACTATGGCTGCTTAACGGGAAAGGTGAGGTGGGGTGATGCATAAAACAAGGGTTTCAAATTAGTTCAGATATCGTTCCATAAACCCAATATGTAATAGACAAGACCTACTCCTTGCTCAGTGAACTGGACTCAACACCCCCTATTCACCGCCCAGGAATATATCAGACTAGTAAGAATCTTCAAACCTATGTATTGATATCTCTCTGTAAGTGAGTCAAGTGGGTGTAAAGCGGCATAAACACAGCAGTGAAAAGCAGCCAAACCCCATTATAAAAATCAATTACTTTTCAAAACCCGTGAAACAAAGACAGTGAAAGAGAGAGAAATTCTTACAAAATTCGTTCAGGGGCTGTGATGCCACCTGGATTGACCATATCTAGACCCACAGCTGATTGAGACATATGGGTGGACATTCTTGGGGCTGAGAGGTTTGGTGAGGTTGGGTGAGCTAACGCAGACCCTTTAAATTAATACGGCGTGGTACCCATCCCATGGGTCCCAAATCTCCAGGTTCAAGGGCATCGTCCTACATTGAAAACATGCATGAGAAACCCCGAAGATGGCACACCGTGTGATCGGGAAAGGTTTCTAAAACGCACCTCATTTCTCATCTCCTTGTGCTCCGGCTCGCCATTCCAGCCGCTTTACTAGCAATCTCTCTCCTTGGAGAATCAGCACCTTTATCCTCCTGTTCCGTACAGGTTGCAATTTGTCCTGAGGATGAACGGGAAGAGGGGCAACCAATGAGAGACTAGCTCTAGGTGTTGGGACAGGCACAGGTCACTCTGTTTTCCCATCAGGAAGAAGAATTAACCACAGGCTCAGCCTGCCGCCAGGAACCAGAATACGGCCTGAAGCAATCCTGCGCTTTTGCGGCCAGCTCCCAAGAAAGCGAGTTGAATAATGGAGCTCAGGGGCACTGCAATTCACAAACCTGCAGACTTAGAAATGATAACTCTCGTCCACAAATATATTGAGGGAAGGCAACGAAGAGGATTTGAAAGCAAGGCAGAATTGCAGGAAACAGATTTCAGGAGGTAGATTCGAATCGCCTTTAAAGCACAGGAAAAGCGGCAAAACCTCGACAGTGATGCCCTTGGCCAAAAAGGGCGTATGCGTTTTTTCCTGAATATATTCAGGAAAAAACGCATACGCCCTTTTTGGCCAACCAAGCAACCTGGAAAGGCAAATCAGCGCTACAAAGAAGTCTCGCTTCCCATCGGTCAAAAGGGCCATGCTGAATAAAGTGTCAAAACCAGAAATGCAGGACAGGCCATGGAGAAATGGGAGCCTTGCTACACTGATGGGCGGGATGTAAATTGCCAACAGCCACTCTGGAGAAGTGTACGGTGTGTCCTGAAACATCTAAAAAACTCAGCTTAGAGAGCATAGGGCACTTCCACTCATGGGCGTATAAATTGGGAAAACTAAAAATCAGCAAGACACAGGCACCCCAAAGTTTTGGGCTACTCTGTTGACAAGAACCTCCACTTCGTTACACCTTAAATATCCCAGGAAAGAGAAGAATGGATAAAGAAGATGTGGTCCTTATATACAATGGAATATCACTCAGCCATGAAATCAATGTCATAAGGCTAGTAGCAGCATGATGAGTGGATTTAGCTATGACGATTCTAAGTGAAATAAGTCCCACAGAAAAAGACACTTATCATGAGATATCACTTATAGAGGGAATGTAAAAACCGCTACCCTTGAACTGAATTACAAAACAGAACAGAATCACACGTTTAGAAAACAGACTATGGCTGCTTAACGGGAAAGGTGAGGTGGGGTGATGCATAAAACAAGGGTTTCAAATTAGCTCAGATATCGTTCCATAAACCCAATATGTAATAGACAAGACCTACTCCTTGCTCAGTGAACTGGACTCAACACCCCCTATTCACCGCCCAGGAATATATCAGACTAGTAAGAATCTTCAAACCTATGTATTGATATCTCTCTGTAAGTGAGTCAAGTGGGTGTAAAGCGGCATAAACACAGCAGTGAAAAGCAGCCAAACCCCATTATAAAAATCAATTACTTTTCAAAACCCGTGAAACAAAGACAGTGAAAGAGAGAGAAATTCTTACAAAATTCGTTCAGGGGCTGTGATGCCACCTGGATTGACCATATCTAGACCCACAGCTGATTGAGACATATGGGTGGACACTCTTGGGGCTGAGAGGTTTGGTGAGGTTGGGTGAGCTAACGCAGACCCTTTAAATTAATACGGCGTGGTACCCATCCCATGGGTCCCAAATCTCCAGGTTCAAGGGCATCGTCCTACATTGAAAACATGCATGAGAAACCCCGAAGATGGCACACCGTGTGATCGGGAAAGGTTTCTAAAACGCACCTCATTTCTCATCTCCTTGTGCTCCGGCTCGCCATTCCAGCCGCTTTACTAGCAATCTCTCTCCTTGGAGAATCAGCACCTTTATCCTCCTGTTCCGTACAGGTTGCAATTTGTCCTGAGGATGAACGGGAAGAGGGGCAACCAATGAGAGACTAGCTCTAGGTGTTGGGACAGGCACAGGTCACTCTGTTTTCCCATCAGGAAGAAGAATTAACCACAGGCTCAGCCTGCCGCCAGGAACCAGAATACGGCCTGAAGCAATCCTGCGCTTTTGCGGCCAGCTCCCAAGAAAGCGAGTTGAATAATGGAGCTCAGGGGCACTGCAATTCACAAACCTGCAGACTTACAAATGATAACTCTCGTCCACAAATATATTGAGGGAAGGCAACGAAGAGGATTTGAAAGCAAGGCAGAATTGCAGGAAACAGATTTCAGGAGGTAGATTCGAATCGCCTTTAAAGCACAGGAAAAGCATCAAAACCTCGACAATGATGCCCTTGGCCAAAAAGGGCGTATGCGTTTTTTCCTGAATATATTCAGGAAAAAACGCATACGCCCTTTTTGGCCAACCAAGCAACCTGGAAAGGCAAATCAGCGCTACAAAGAAGTCTCGCTTCCCATCGGTCAAAAGGGCCATGCTGAATAAAGTGTCAAAACCAGAAATGCAGGACAGGCCATGGAGAAATGGGAGCCTTGCTACACTGATGGGCGGGATGTAAATTGCCAACAGCCACTCTGGAGAAGTGTACGGTGTGTCCTGAAACATCTAAAAAACTCAGCTTAGAGAGCATAGGGCACTTCCACTCATGGGCGTATAAATTGGGAAAACTAAAAATCAGCAAGACACAGGCACCCCAAAGTTTTGGGCTACTCTGTTGACAAGAACCTCCACTTCGTTACACCTTAAATATCCCAGGAAAGAGAAGAATGGATAAAGAAGATGTGGTCCTTATATACAATGGAATATCACTCAGCCATGAAATCAATGTCATAAGGCTAGTAGCAGCATGATGAGTGGATTTAGCTATGACGATTCTAAGTGAAATAAGTCCCACAGAAAAAGACACTTATCATGAGATATCACTTATAGAGGGAATGTAAAAACCGCTACCCTTGAACTGAATTACAAAACAGAACAGAATCACACGTTTAGAAAACAGACTATGGCTGCTTAACGGGAAAGGTGAGGTGGGGTGATGCATAAAACAAGGGTTTCAAATTAGCTCAGATATCGTTCCATAAACCCAATATGTAATAGACAAGACCTACTCCTTGCTCAGTGAACTGGACTCAACACCCCCTATTCACCGCCCAGGAATATATCAGACTAGTAAGAATCTTCAAACCTATGTATTGATATCTCTCTGTGAGTCAAGTGGGTGTAAAGCGGCATAAACACAGCAGTGAAAAGCAGCCAAACCCCATTATAAAAATCAATTACTTTTCAAAACCCGTGAAACAAAGACAGTGAAAGAGAGAGAAATTCTTACAAAATTCGTTCAGGGGCTGTGATGCCACCTGGATTGACCATATCTAGACCCACAGCTGATTGAGACATATGGGTGGACATTCTTGGGGCTGAGAGGTTTGGTGAGGTTGGGTGAGCTAACGCAGACCCTTTAAATTAATACGGCGTGGTACCCATCCCATGGGTCCCAAATCTCCAGGTTCAAGGGCATCGTCCTACATTGAAAACATGCATGAGAAACCCCAAAGATGGCACACCGTGTGATCGGGAAAGGTTTCTAAAACGCACCTCATTTCTCATCTCCTTGTGCTCCGGCTCACCATTCCAGCCGCTTTACTAGCAATCTCTCTCCTTGGAGAATCAGCACCTTTATCCTCCTGTTCCGTACAGGTTGCAATTTGTCCTGAGGATGAACGGGAAGAGGGGCAACCAATGAGAGACTAGCTCTAGGTGTTGGGACAGGCACAGGTCACTCTGTTTTCCCATCAGGAAGAAGAATTAACCACAGGCTCAGCCTGCCGCCAGGAACCAGAATACGGCCTGAAGCAATCCTGCGCTTTTGCGGCCAGCTCCCAAGAAAGCGAGTTGAATAATGGAGCTCAGGGGCACTGCAATTCACAAACCTGCAGACTTACAAATGATAACTCTCGTCCACAAATATATTGAGGGAAGGCAACGAAGAGGATTTGAAAGCAAGGCAGAATTGCAGGAAACAGATTTCAGGAGGTAGATTCGAATCGCCTTTAAAGCACAGGAAAAGCGGCAAAACCTCGACAGTGATGCCCTTGGCCAAAAAGGGCGTATGCGTTTTTTCCTGAATATATTCAGGAAAAAACGCATACGCCCTTTTTGGCCAACCAAGCAACCTGGAAAGGCAAATCAGCGCTACAAAGAAGTCTCGCTTCCCATCGGTCAAAAGGGCCATGCTGAATAAAGTGTCAAAACCAGAAATAAAGGACAGGCCATGGAGAAATGGGAGCCTTGCTACACTGATGGGCGGGATGTAAATTGCCAACAGCCACTCTGGAGAAGTGTACGGTGTGTCCTGAAACATCTAAAAAACTCAGCTTAGAGAGCATAGGGCACTTCCACTCATGGGCGTATAAATTGGGAAAACTAAAAATCAGCAAGACACAGGCACCCCAAAGTTTTGGGCTACTCTGTTGACAAGAACCTCCACTTCGTTACACCTTAAATATCCCAGGAAAGAGAAGAATGGATAAAGAAGATGTGGTCCTTATATACAATGGAATATCACTCAGCCATGAAATCAATGTCATAAGGCTAGTAGCAGCATGATGAGTGGATTTAGCTATGACGATTCTAAGTGAAATAAGTCCCACAGAAAAAGACACTTATCATGAGATATCACTTATAGAGGGAATGTAAAAACCGCTACCCTTGAACTGAATTACAAAACAGAACAGAATCACACGTTTAGAAAACAGACTATGGCTGCTTAACGGGAAAGGTGAGGTGGGGTGATGCATAAAACAAGGGTTTCAAATTAGCTCAGATATCGTTCCATAAACCCAATATGTAAGAGACAAGACCTACTCCTTGCTCAGTGAACTGGACTCAACACCCCCTATTCACCGCCCAGGAATATATCAGACTAGTAAGAATCTTCAAACCTATGTATTGATATCTCTCTGTAAGTGAGTCAAGTGGGTGTAAAGCGGCATAAACACAGCAGTGAAAAGCAGCCAAACCCCATTATAAAAATCAATTACTTTTCAAAACCCGTGAAACAAAGACAGTGAAAGAGAGAGAAATTCTTACAAAATTCGTTCAGGGGCTGTGATGCCACCTGGATTGACCATATCTAGACCCACAGCTGATTGAGACATATGGGTGGACACTCTTGGGGCTGAGAGGTTTGGTGAGGTTGGGTGAGCTAACGCAGACCCTTTAAATTAATACGGCGTGGTACCCATCCCATGGGTCCCAAATCTCCAGGTTCAAGGGCATCGTCCTACATTGAAAACATGCATGAGAAACCCCGAAGATGGCACACCGTGTGATCGGGAAAGGTTTCTAAAACGCACCTCATTTCTCATCTCCTTGTGCTCCGGCTCGCCATTCCAGCCGCTTTACTAGCAATCTCTCTCCTTGGAGAATCAGCACCTTTATCCTCCTGTTCCGTACAGGTTGCAATTTGTCCTGAGGATGAACGGGAAGAGGGGCAACCAATGAGAGACTAGCTCTAGGTGTTGGGACAGGCACAGGTCACTCTGTTTTCCCATCAGGAAGAAGAATTAACCACAGGCTCAGCCTGCCGCCAGGAACCAGAATACGGCCTGAAGCAATCCTGCGCTTTTGCGGCCAGCTCCCAAGAAAGCGAGTTGAATAATGGAGCTCAGGGGCACTGCAATTCACAAACCTGCAGACTTAGAAATGATAACTCTCGTCCACAAATATATTGAGGGAAGGCAACGAAGAGGATTTGAAAGCAAGGCAGAATTGCAGGAAACAGATTTCAGGAGGTAGATTCGAATCGCCTTTAAAGCACAGGAAAAGCGGCAAAACCTCGACAGTGATGCCCTTGGCCAAAAAGGGCGTATGCGTTTTTTCCTGAATATATTCAGGAAAAAACGCATACGCCCTTTTTGGCCAACCAAGCAACCTGGAAAGGCAAATCAGCGCTACAAAGAAGTCTCGCTTCCCATCGGTCAAAAGGGCCATGCTGAATAAAGTGTCAAAACCAGAAATGCAGGACAGGCCATGGAGAAATGGGAGCCTTGCTACACTGATGGGCGGGATGTAAATTGCCAACAGCCACTCTGGAGAAGTGTACGGTGTGTCCTGAAACATCTAAAAAACTCAGCTTAGAGAGCATAGGGCACTTCCACTCATGGGCGTATAAATTGGGAAAACTAAAAATCAGCAAGACACAGGCACCCCAAAGTTTTGGGCTACTCTGTTGACAAGAACCTCCACTTCGTTACACCTTAAATATCCCAGGAAAGAGAAGAATGGATAAAGAAGATGTGGTCCTTATATACAATGGAATATCACTCAGCCATGAAATCAATGTCATAAGGCTAGTAGCAGCATGATGAGTGGATTTAGCTATGACGATTCTAAGTGAAATAAGTCCCACAGAAAAAGACACTTATCATGAGATATCACTTATAGAGGGAATGTAAAAACCGCTACCCTTGAACTGAATTACAAAACAGAACAGAATCACACGTTTAGAAAACAGACTATGGCTGCTTAACGGGAAAGGTGAGGTGGGGTGATGCATAAAACAAGGGTTTCAAATTAGTTCAGATATCGTTCCATAAACCCAATATGTAATAGACAAGACCTACTCCTTGCTCAGTGAACTGGACTCAACACCCCCTATTCACCGCCCAGGAATATATCAGACTAGTAAGAATCTTCAAACCTATGTATTGATATCTCTCTGTAAGTGAGTCAAGTGGGTGTAAAGCGGCATAAACACAGCAGTGAAAAGCAGCCAAACCCCATTATAAAAATCAATTACTTTTCAAAACCCGTGAAACAAAGACAGTGAAAGAGAGAGAAATTCTTACAAAATTCGTTCAGGGGCTGTGATGCCACCTGGATTGACCATATCTAGACCCACAGCTGATTGAGACATATGGGTGGACATTCTTGGGGCTGAGAGGTTTGGTGAGGTTGGGTGAGCTAACGCAGACCCTTTAAATTAATACGGCGTGGTACCCATCCCATGGGTCCCAAATCTCCAGGTTCAAGGGCATCGTCCTACATTGAAAACATGCATGAGAAACCCCGAAGATGGCACACCGTGTGATCGGGAAAGGTTTCTAAAACGCACCTCATTTCTCATCTCCTTGTGCTCCGGCTCGCCATTCCAGCCGCTTTACTAGCAATCTCTCTCCTTGGAGAATCAGCACCTTTATCCTCCTGTTCCGTACAGGTTGCAATTTGTCCTGAGGATGAACGGGAAGAGGGGCAACCAATGAGAGACTAGCTCTAGGTGTTGGGACAGGCACAGGTCACTCTGTTTTCCCATCAGGAAGAAGAATTAACCACAGGCTCAGCCTGCCGCCAGGAACCAGAATACGGCCTGAAGCAATCCTGCGCTTTTGCGGCCAGCTCCCAAGAAAGCGAGTTGAATAATGGAGCTCAGGGGCACTGCAATTCACAAACCTGCAGACTTAGAAATGATAACTCTCGTCCACAAATATATTGAGGGAAGGCAACGAAGAGGATTTGAAAGCAAGGCAGAATTGCAGGAAACAGATTTCAGGAGGTACATTCGAATCGCCTTTAAAGCACAGGAAAAGCGGCAAAACCTCGACAGTGATGCACTTGGCCAAAAAGGGCGTATGCGTTTTTTCCTGAATATATTCAGGAAAAATCGCATACGCCCTTTTTGGCCAACCAAGCAACCTGGAAAGGCAAATCAGCGCTACAAAGAAGTCTCGCTTCCCATTGGTCAAAAGGGCCATGCTGAATAAAGTGTCAAAACCAGAAATGCAGGACAGGCCATGGAGAAATGGGAGCCTTGCTACGCTGATGGGCGGGACGTAAATTGCCAACAGCCACTCTGGAGAAGTGTACGGTGTGTCCTGAAACATCTAAAAAACTCAGCTTAGAGAGCTTGGGCACTTCCACTCATGGGCGTATAAATTGGGAAAACTAAAAATCAGCAAGACACAGGCACCCCAAATTTTGGGCTACTCTGTTGACAAAAACCTCCACTTCATTACACCTTAAATATCCGAGGAAAGAGAAGAATGGATAAAGAAGTTGTGGTCCTTATGTACAATGGAATATCACTCAGCCATGAAATCAATGTCATAAGGCTAGTAGCAGCATGATGAGTGGATTTAGGTATGACGATTCTAAGTGAAATAAATCACACAGAAAAAGACACTTATCATAAGATATCACTTATAGAGGGAATGTAAAAACCGCTACCCTTGAACTGCATTACAAAATAGAACAGAGTCACACGTTTAGAAAACACACTATGGCTGCTTAACGGGAAAGGTGAGGTGGGGTGATGCATAAATCAAGGGTTTCAAATTAGCTCAGAAACCGTTCCATAAACCCAATATGTAATAGACAAGACCTACTCCTTGCTCAGTGAACTGGACTCAACACCCCCTATTCACCGCCCAAGAATATATCTCACTAGTAAGAATCTTCAAACCTATGTATTGATATCTCTCTGTAAGTGAGTCAAGTGGGTGTAAAGCGGCATAAACACAGCAGTGAAAAGCAGCTAAACCCCATTATAAAAATCAATTACTTTTCAAAACCCGTGAAACAAAGACAGTGAAAGAGAGAGAAATTCTTACAAAATTCGTTCAGGGGCTGTGATGCCACCTGGATTGACCATATCTAGACCCACAGCTGATTGAGACATATGGGTGGACACTCTTGGGGCTGAGAGGTTTGGTGAGGTTGGGTGAGCTAACGCAGACCCTTTAAATTAATACGGCGTGGTACCCATCCCATGGGTCCCAAATCTCCAGGTTCAAGGGCATCGTCCTACATTGAAAACATGCATGAGAAACCCCGAAGATGGCACACCGTGTGATCGGGAAAGGTTTCTAAAACGCACCTCATTTCTCATCTCCTTGTGCTCCGGCTCACCATTCCAGCCGCTTTACTAGCAATCTCTCTCCTTGGAGAATCAGCACCTTTATCCTCCTGTTCCGTACAGGTTGCAATTTGTCCTGAGGATGAACGGGAAGAGGGGCAACCAATGAGAGACTAGCTCTAGGTGTTGGGACAGGCACAGGTCACTCTGTTTTCCCATCAGGAAGAAGAATTAACCACAGGCTCAGCCTGCCGCCAGGAACCAGAATACGGCCTGAAGCAATCCTGCGCTTTTGCGGCCAGCTCCCAAGAAAGCGAGTTGAATAATGGAGCTCAGGGGCACTGCAATTCACAAACCTGCAGACTTACAAATGATAACTCTCGTCCACAAATATATTGAGGGAAGGCAACGAAGAGGATTTGAAAGCAAGGCAGAATTGCAGGAAACAGATTTCAGGAGGTAGATTCGAATCGCCTTTAAAGCACAGGAAAAGCGGCAAAACCTCGACAGTGATGCCCTTGGCCAAAAAGGGCGTATGCGTTTTTTCCTGAATATATTCAGGAAAAAACGCATACGCCCTTTTTGGCCAACCAAGCAACCTGGAAAGGCAAATCAGCGCTACAAAGAAGTCTCGCTTCCCATTGGTCAAAAGGGCCATGCTGAATAAAGTGTCAAAACCAGAAATGCAGGACAGGCCATGGAGAAATGGGAGCCTTGCTACACTGATGGGCGGGATGTAAATTGCCAACAGCCACTCTGGAGAAGTGTACGGTGTGTCCTGAAACATCTAAAAAACTCAGCTTAGAGAGCATAGGGCACTTCCACTCATGGGCGTATAAATTGGGAAAACTAAAAATCAGCAAGACACAGGCACCCCAAAGTTTTGGGCTACTCTGTTGACAAGAACCTCCACTTCGTTACACCTTAAATATCCCAGGAAAGAGAAGAATGGATAAAGAAGATGTGGTCCTTATATACAATGGAATATCACTCAGCCATGAAATCAATGTCATAAGGCTAGTAGCAGCATGATGAGTGGATTTAGCTATGACGATTCTAAGTGAAATAAGTCACACAGAAAAAGACACTTATCATGAGATATCACTTATAGAGGGAATGTAAAAACCGCTACCCTTGAACTGAATTACAAAACAGAACAGAGTCACACGTTTAGAAAACACACTATGGCTGCTTAACGGGAAAGGTGAGGTGGGGTGATGCATAAAACAAGGGTTTCAAATTAGCTCAGATATCGTTCCATAAACCCAATATGTAATAGACAAGACCTACTCCTTGCTCAGTGAACTGGACTCAACACCCCCTATTCACCGCCCAAGAATATATCTGACTAGTAAGAATCTTCAAACCTATGTATTGATATCACTCTGTAAGTGAGTCAAGTGGGTGTAAAGCGGCATAAACACAGCAGTGGAAAGCAGCCAAACCCCATTATAAAAATCAATTACTTTTCAAAACCCGTGAAACAAAGACAGTGAAAGAGAGAGGAATTCTTACAAAATTCGTTCAGGGGCTGTGATGCCACCTGGATTGACCATATCTAGACCCACAGCTGATTGAGACATATGGGTGGACACTCTTGGGGCTGAGAGGTTTGGTGAGGTTGGGTGAGCTAACGCAGACCCTTTAAATTAATACGGCGTGGTACCCATCCCATGGGTCCCAAATCTCCAGGTTCAAGGGCATCGTCCTACATTGAAAACATGCATGAGAAACCCCGAAGATGGCACACCGTGTGATGGGGAAAGGTTTCTAAAACGCACCTCATTTCTCATCTGCTTGTGCTCCGGTTCGCCATTCCAGCCGCTTTACTAGCAATCTCTCTCCTTGGAGAATCAGCACCTTTATCCTCCTGTTCCGTACAGGTTGCAATTTGTCCTGAGGATGAACGGGAAGAGGGGCAACCAATGAGAGACTAGCTCTAGGTGTTGGGACAGGCACACGTCACTCTGTTTTCCCATCAGGAAGAAGAATTAACCACAGGCTCAGCCTTCCGCCAGGAACCAGAATACGGCCTGAAGCAATCCTGCGCTTTTGCGGCCAGCTCCCAAGAAAGCGAGTTGAATAATGGAGCTCAGGGGCACTGCAATTCACAAACCTGCAGACTTAGAAATGATAACTCTCGTCCACAAATATATTGAGGGAAGGCAACGAAGAGGATTTGAAAGCAAGGCAGAATTGCAGGAAACAGATTTCAGGAGGTACATTCGAATCGCCTTTAAAGCACAGGAAAAGCGGCAAAACCTCGACAGTGATGCACTTGGCCAAAAAGGGCGTATGCGTTTTTTCCTGAATATATTCAGGAAAAATCGCATACGCCCTTTTTGGCCAACCAAGCAACCTGGAAAGGCAAATCAGCGCTACAAAGAAGTCTCGCTTCCCATTGGTCAAAAGGGCCATGCTGAGTAAAGTGTCAAAACCAGAAATGCAGGACAGGCCATGGAGAAATGGGAGCCTTGCTACGCTGATGGGCGGGACGTAAATTGCCAACAGCCACTCTGGAGAAGTGTACGGTGTGTCCTGAAACATCTAAAAAACTCAGCTTAGAGAGCTTGGGCACTTCCACTCATGGGCGTATAAATTGGGAAAACTAAAAATCAGCAAGACACAGGCACCCCAAATTTTGGGCTACTCTGTTGACAAAAACCTCCACTTCATTACACCTTAAATATCCGAGGAAAGAGAAGAATGGATAAAGAAGTTGTGGTCCTTATGTACAATGGAATATCACTCAGCCATGAAATCAATGTCATAAGGCTAGTAGCAGCATGATGAGTGGATTTAGGTATGACGATTCTAAGTGAAATAAATCACACAGAAAAAGACACTTATCATAAGATATCACTTATAGAGGGAATGTAAAAACCGCTACCCTTGAACTGCATTACAAAATAGAACAGAGTCACACGTTTAGAAAACACACTATGGCTGCTTAACGGGAAAGGTGAGGTGGGGTGATGCATAAATCAAGGGTTTCAAATTAGCTCAGATACCGTTCCATAAACCCAATATGTAATAGACAAGACCTACTCCTTGCTCAGTGAACTGGACTCAACACCCCCTATTCACCGCCCAAGAATATATCTCACTAGTAAGAATCTTCAAACCTATGTATTGATATCTCTCTGTAAGTGAGTCAAGTGGGTGTAAAGCGGCATAAACACAGCAGTGAAAAGCAGCTAAACCCCATTATAAAAATCAATTACTTTTCAAAACCCGTGAAACAAAGACAGTGAAAGAGAGAGAAATTCTTACAAAATTCGTTCAGGGGCTGTGATGCCACCTGGATTGACCATATCTAGACCCACAGCTGATTGAGACATATGGGTGGACACTCTTGGGGCTGAGAGGTTTGGTGAGGTTGGGTGAGCTAACGCAGACCCTTTAAATTAATACGGCGTGGTACCCATCCCATGGGTCCCAAATCTCCAGGTTCAAGGGCATCGTCCTACATTGAAAACATGCATGAGAAACCCCGAAGATGGCACACCGTGTGATCGGGAAAGGTTTCTAAAACGCACCTCATTTCTCATCTCCTTGTGCTCCGGTTCGCCATTCCAGCCGCTTTACTAGCAATCTCTCTCCTTGGAGAATCAGCACCTTTATCCTCCTGTTCCGTACAGGTTGCAATTTGTCCTGAGGATGAACGGGAAGAGGGGCAACCAATGAGAGACTAGCTCTAGGTGTTGGGACAGGCACAGGTCACTCTGTTTTCCCATCAGGAAGAAGAATTAACCACAGGCTCAGCCTGCCGCCAGGAACCAGAATACGGCCTGAAGCAATCCTGCGCTTTTGCGGCCAGCTCCCAAGAAAGCGAGTTGAATAATGGAGCTCAGGGGCACTGCAATTCACAAACCTGCAGACTTACAAATGATAACTCTCGTCCACAAATATATTGAGGGAAGGCAACGAAGAGGATTTGAAAGCAAGGCAGAATTGCAGGAAACAGATTTCAGGAGGTAGATTCGAATCGCCTTTAAAGCACAGGAAAAGCGGCAAAACCTCGACAGTGATGCCCTTGGCCAAAAAGGGCGTATGCGTTTTTTCCTGAATATATTCAGGAAAAAACGCATACGCCCTTTTTGGCCAACCAAGCAACCTGGAAAGGCAAATCAGCGCTACAAAGAAGTCTCGCTTCCCATCGGTCAAAAGGGCCATGCTGAATAAAGTGTCAAAACCAGAAATGCAGGACAGGCCATGGAGAAATGGGAGCCTTGCTACACTGATGGGCGGGATGTAAATTGCCAACAGCCACTCTGGAGAAGTGTACGGTGTGTCCTGAAACATCTAAAAAACTCAGCTTAGAGAGCATAGGGCACTTCCACTCATGGGCGTATAAATTGGGAAAACTAAAAATCAGCAAGACACAGGCACCCCAAAGTTTTGGGCTACTCTGTTGACAAGAACCTCCACTTCGTTACACCTTAAATATCCCAGGAAAGAGAAGAATGGATAAAGAAGATGTGGTCCTTATATACAATGGAATATCACTCAGCCATGAAATCAATGTCATAAGGCTAGTAGCAGCATGATGAGTGGATTTAGCTATGACGATTCTAAGTGAAATAAGTCACACAGAAAAAGACACTTATCATGAGATATCACTTATAGAGGGAATGTAAAAACCGCTACCCTTGAACTGAATTACAAAACAGAACAGAGTCACACGTTTAGAAAACACACTATGGCTGCTTAACGGGAAAGGTGAGGTGGGGTGATGCATAAAACAAGGGTTTCAAATTAGCTCAGATATCGTTCCATAAACCCAATATGTAATAGACAAGACCTACTCCTTGCTCAGTGAACTGGACTCAACACCCCCTATTCACCGCCCAAGAATATATCTGACTAGTAAGAATCTTCAAACCTATGTATTGATATCACTCTGTAAGTGAGTCAAGTGGGTGTAAAGCGGCATAAACACAGCAGTGGAAAGCAGCCAAACCCCATTATAAAAATCAATTACTTTTCAAAACCCGTGAAACAAAGACAGTGAAAGAGAGAGGAATTCTTACAAAATTCGTTCAGGGGCTGTGATGCCACCTGGATTGACCATATCTAGACCCACAGCTGATTGAGACATATGGGTGGACACTCTTGGGGCTGAGAGGTTTGGTGAGGTTGGGTGAGCTAACGCAGACCCTTTAAATTAATACGGCGTGGTACCCATCCCATGGGTCCCAAATCTCCAGGTTCAAGGGCATCGTCCTACATTGAAAACATGCATGAGAAACCCCGAAGATGGCACACCGTGTGATCGGGAAAGGTTTCTAAAACGCACCTCATTTCTCATCTGCTTGTGCTCCGGTTCGCCATTCCAGCCGCTTTACTAGCAATCTCTCTCCTTGGAGAATCAGCACCTTTATCCTCCTGTTCCGTACAGGTTGCAATTTGTCCTGAGGATGAACGGGAAGAGGGGCAACCAATGAGAGACTAGCTCTAGGTGTTGGGACAGGCACACGTCACTCTGTTTTCCCATCAGGAAGAAGAATTAACCACAGGCTCAGCCTTCCGCCAGGAACCAGAATACGGCCTGAAGCAATCCTGCGCTTTTGCGGCCAGCTCCCAAGAAAGCGAGTTGAATAATGGAGCTCAGGGGCACTGCAATTCACAAACCTGCAGACTTAGAAATGATAACTCTCGTCCACAAATATATTGAGGGAAGGCAACGAAGAGGATTTGAAAGCAAGGCAGAATTGCAGGAAACAGATTTCAGGAGGTACATTCGAATCGCCTTTAAAGCACAGGAAAAGCGGCAAAACCTCGACAGTGATGCACTTGGCCAAAAAGGGCGTATGCGTTTTTTCCTGAATATATTCAGGAAAAATCGCATACGCCCTTTTTGGCCAACCAAGCAACCTGGAAAGGCAAATCAGCGCTACAAAGAAGTCTCGCTTCCCATTGGTCAAAAGGGCCATGCTGAATAAAGTGTCAAAACCAGAAATGCAGGACAGGCCATGGAGAAATGGGAGCCTTGCTACGCTGATGGGCGGGACGTAAATTGCCAACAGCCACTCTGGAGAAGTGTACGGTGTGTCCTGAAACATCTAAAAAACTCAGCTTAGAGAGCTTGGGCACTTCCACTCATGGGCGTATAAATTGGGAAAACTAAAAATCAGCAAGACACAGGCACCCCAAATTTTGGGCTACTCTGTTGACAAAAACCTCCACTTCATTACACCTTAAATATCCGAGGAAAGAGAAGAATGGATAAAGAAGTTGTGGTCCTTATGTACAATGGAATATCACTCAGCCATGAAATCAATGTCATAAGGCTAGTAGCAGCATGATGAGTGGATTTAGGTATGACGATTCTAAGTGAAATAAATCACACAGAAAAAGACACTTATCATAAGATATCACTTATAGAGGGAATGTAAAAACCGCTACCCTTGAACTGCATTACAAAATAGAACAGAGTCACACGTTTAGAAAACACACTATGGCTGCTTAACGGGAAAGGTGAGGTGGGGTGATGCATAAAACAAGGGTTTCAAATTAGCTCAGATATCGTTCCATAAACCCAATATGTAATAGACAAGACCTACTCCTTGCTCAGTGAACTGGACTCAACACCCCCTATTCACCGCCCAAGAATATATCTGACTAGTAAGAATCTTCAAACCTATGTATTGATATCACTCTGTAAGTGAGTCAAGTGGGTGTAAAGCGGCATAAACACAGCAGTGGAAAGCAGCCAAACCCCATTATAAAAATCAATTACTTTTCAAAACCCGTGAAACAAAGACAGTGAAAGAGAGAGGAATTCTTACAAAATTCGTTCAGGGGCTGTGATGCCACCTGGATTGACCATATCTAGACCCACAGCTGATTGAGACATATGGGTGGACACTCTTGGGGCTGAGAGGTTTGGTGAGGTTGGGTGAGCTAACGCAGACCCTTTAAATTAATACGGCGTGGTACCCATCCCATGGGTCCCAAATCTCCAGGTTCAAGGGCATCGTCCTACATTGAAAACATGCATGAGAAACCCCGAAGATGGCACACCGTGTGATGGGGAAAGGTTTCTAAAACGCACCTCATTTCTCATCTGCTTGTGCTCCGGTTCGCCATTCCAGCCGCTTTACTAGCAATCTCTCTCCTTGGAGAATCAGCACCTTTATCCTCCTGTTCCGTACAGGTTGCAATTTGTCCTGAGGATGAACGGGAAGAGGGGCAACCAATGAGAGACTAGCTCTAGGTGTTGGGACAGGCACAGGTCACTCTGTTTTCCCATCAGGAAGAAGAATTAACCACAGGCTCAGCCTGCCGCCAGGAACCAGAATACGGCCTGAAGCAATCCTGCGCTTTTGCGGCCAGCTCCCAAGAAAGCGAGTTGAATAATGGAGCTCAGGGGCACTGCAATTCACAAACCTGCAGACTTAGAAATGATAACTCTCGTCCACAAATATATTGAGGGAAGGCAACGAAGAGGATTTGAAAGCAAGGCAGAATTGCAGGAAACAGATTTCAGGAGGTAGATTCGAATCGCCTTTAAAGCACAGGAAAAGCGGCAAAACCTCGACAGTGATGCCCTTGGCCAAAAAGGGCGTATGCGTTTTTTCCTGAATATATTCAGGAAAAAACGCATACGCCCTTTTTGGCCAACCAAGCAACCTGGAAAGGCAAATCAGCGCTACAAAGAAGTCTCGCTTCCCATCGGTCAAAAGGGCCATGCTGAATAAAGTGTCAAAACCAGAAATGCAGGACAGGCCATGGAGAAATGGGAGCCTTGCTACACTGATGGGCGGGATGTAAATTGCCAACAGCCACTCTGGAGAAGTGTACGGTGTGTCCTGAAACATCTAAAAAACTCAGCTTAGAGAGCATAGGGCACTTCCACTCATGGGCGTATAAATTGGGAAAACTAAAAATCAGCAAGACACAGGCACCCCAAAGTTTTGGGCTACTCTGTTGACAAGAACCTCCACTTCGTTACACCTTAAATATCCCAGGAAAGAGAAGAATGGATAAAGAAGATGTGGTCCTTATATACAATGGAATATCACTCAGCCATGAAATCAATGTCATAAGGCTAGTAGCAGCATGATGAGTGGATTTAGCTATGACGATTCTAAGTGAAATAAGTCCCACAGAAAAAGACACTTATCATGAGATATCACTTATAGAGGGAATGTAAAAACCGCTACCCTTGAACTGAATTACAAAACAGAACAGAATCACACGTTTAGAAAACAGACTATGGCTGCTTAACGGGAAAGGTGAGGTGGGGTGATGCATAAAACAAGGGTTTCAAATTAGCTCAGATATCGTTCCATAAACCCAATATGTAATAGACAAGACCTACTCCTTGCTCAGTGAACTGGACTCAACACCCCCTATTCACCGCCCAGGAATATATCAGACTAGTAAGAATCTTCAAACCTATGTATTGATATCTCTCTGTAAGTGAGTCAAGTGGGTGTAAAGCGGCATAAACACAGCAGTGAAAAGCAGCCAAACCCCATTATAAAAATCAATTACTTTTCAAAACCCGTGAAACAAAGACAGTGAAAGAGAGAGAAATTCTTACAAAATTCGTTCAGGGGCTGTGATGCCACCTGGATTGACCATATCTAGACCCACAGCTGATTGAGACATATGGGTGGACACTCTTGGGGCTGAGAGGTTTGGTGAGGTTGGGTGAGCTAACGCAGACCCTTTAAATTAATACGGCGTGGTACCCATCCCATGGGTCCCAAATCTCCAGGTTCAAGGGCATCGTCCTACATTGAAAACATGCATGAGAAACCCCGAAGATTGCACACCGTGTGATCGGGAAAGGTTTCTAAAACGCACCTCATTTCTCATCTCCTTGTGCTCCGGCTCGCCATTCCAGCCGCTTTACTAGCAATCTCTCTCCTTGGAGAATCAGCACCTTTATCCTCCTGTTCCGTACAGGTTGCAATTTGTCCTGAGGATGAACGGGAAGAGGGGCAACCAATGAGAGACTAGCTCTAGGTGTTGGGACAGGCACAGGTCACTCTGTTTTCCCATCAGGAAGAAGAATTAACCACAGGCTCAGCCTGCCGCCAGGAACCAGAATACGGCCTGAAGCAATCCTGCGCTTTTGCGGCCAGCTCCCAAGAAAGCGAGTTGAATAATGGAGCTCAGGGGCACTGCAATTCACAAACCTGCAGACTTACAAATGATAACTCTCGTCCACAAATATATTGAGGGAAGGCAACGAAGAGGATTTGAAAGCAAGGCAGAATTGCAGGAAACAGATTTCAGGAGGTAGATTCGAATCGCCTTTAAAGCACAGGAAAAGCGGCAAAACCTCGACAGTGATGCCCTTGGCCAAAAAGGGCGTATGCGTTTTTTCCTGAATATATTCAGGAAAAAACGCATACGCCCTTTTTGGCCAACCAAGCAACCTGGAAAGGCAAATCAGCGCTACAAAGAAGTCTCGCTTCCCATCGGTCAAAAGGGCCATGCTGAATAAAGTGTCAAAACCAGAAATGCAGGACAGGCCATGGAGAAATGGGAGCCTTGCTACACTGATGGGCGGGATGTAAATTGCCAACAGCCACTCTGGAGAAGTGTACGGTGTGTCCTGAAACATCTAAAAAACTCAGCTTAGAGAGCATAGGGCACTTCCACTCATGGGCGTATAAATTGGGAAAACTAAAAATCAGCAAGACACAGGCACCCCAAAGTTTTGGGCTACTCTGTTGACAAGAACCTCCACTTCGTTACACCTTAAATATCCCAGGAAAGAGAAGAATGGATAAAGAAGATGTGGTCCTTATATACAATGGAATATCACTCAGCCATGAAATCAATGTCATAAGGCTAGTAGCAGCATGATGAGTGGATTTAGCTATGACGATTCTAAGTGAAATAAGTCCCACAGAAAAAGACACTTATCATGAGATATCACTTATAGAGGGAATGTAAAAACCGCTACCCTTGAACTGAATTACAAAACAGAACAGAATCACACGTTTAGAAAACAGACTATGGCTGCTTAACGGGAAAGGTGAGGTGGGGTGATGCATAAAACAAGGGTTTCAAATTAGCTCAGATATCGTTCCATAAACCCAATATGTAATAGACAAGACCTACTCCTTGCTCAGTGAACTGGACTCAACACCCCCTATTCACCGCCCAGGAATATATCAGACTAGTAAGAATCTTCAAACCTATGTATTGATATCTCTCTGTGAGTCAAGTGGGTGTAAAGCGGCATAAACACAGCAGTGAAAAGCAGCCAAACCCCATTATAAAAATCAATTACTTTTCAAAACCCGTGAAACAAAGACAGTGAAAGAGAGAGAAATTCTTACAAAATTCGTTCAGGGGCTGTGATGCCACCTGGATTGACCATATCTAGACCCACAGCTGATTGAGACATATGGGTGGACATTCTTGGGGCTGAGAGGTTTGGTGAGGTTGGGTGAGCTAACGCAGACCCTTTAAATTAATACGGCGTGGTACCCATCCCATGGGTCCCAAATCTCCAGGTTCAAGGGCATCGTCCTACATTGAAAACATGCATGAGAAACCCCGAAGATGGCACACCGTGTGATCGGGAAAGGTTTCTAAAACGCACCTCATTTCTCATCTCCTTGTGCTCCGGCTCACCATTCCAGCCGCTTTACTAGCAATCTCTCTCCTTGGAGAATCAGCACCTTTATCCTCCTGTTCCGTACAGGTTGCAATTTGTCCTGAGGATGAACGGGAAGAGGGGCAACCAATGAGAGACTAGCTCTAGGTGTTGGGACAGGCACAGGTCACTCTGTTTTCCCATCAGGAAGAAGAATTAACCACAGGCTCAGCCTGCCGCCAGGAACCAGAATACGGCCTGAAGCAATCCTGCGCTTTTGCGGCCAGCTCCCAAGAAAGCGAGTTGAATAATGGAGCTCAGGGGCACTGCAATTCACAAACCTGCAGACTTAGAAATGATAACTCTCGTCCACAAATATATTGAGGGAAGGCAACGAAGAGGATTTGAAAGCAAGGCAGAATTGCAGGAAACAGATTTCAGGAGGTAGATTCGAATCGCCTTTAAAGCACAGGAAAAGCGGCAAAACCTCGACAGTGATGCCCTTGGCCAAAAAGGGCGTATGCGTTTTTTCCTGAATATATTCAGGAAAAAACGCATACGCCCTTTTTGGCCAACCAAGCAACCTGGAAAGGCAAATCAGCGCTACAAAGAAGTCTCGCTTCCCATCGGTCAAAAGGGCCATGCTGAATAAAGTGTCAAAACCAGAAATAAAGGACAGGCCATGGAGAAATGGGAGCCTTGCTACACTGATGGGCGGGATGTAAATTGCCAACAGCCACTCTGGAGAAGTGTACGGTGTGTCCTGAAACATCTAAAAAACTCAGCTTAGAGAGCATAGGGCACTTCCACTCATGGGCGTATAAATTGGGAAAACTAAAAATCAGCAAGACACAGGCACCCCAAAGTTTTGGGCTACTCTGTTGACAAGAACCTCCACTTCGTTACACCTTAAATATCCCAGGAAAGAGAAGAATGGATAAAGAAGATGTGGTCCTTATATACAATGGAATATCACTCAGCCATGAAATCAATGTCATAAGGCTAGTAGCAGCATGATGAGTGGATTTAGCTATGACGATTCTAAGTGAAATAAGTCCCACAGAAAAAGACACTTATCATGAGATATCACTTATAGAGGGAATGTAAAAACCGCTACCCTTGAACTGAATTACAAAACAGAACAGAATCACACGTTTAGAAAACAGACTATGGCTGCTTAACGGGAAAGGTGAGGTGGGGTGATGCATAAAACAAGGGTTTCAAATTAGCTCAGATATCGTTCCATAAACCCAATATGTAAGAGACAAGACCTACTCCTTGCTCAGTGAACTGGACTCAACACCCCCTATTCACCGCCCAGGAATATATCAGACTAGTAAGAATCTTCAAACCTATGTATTGATATCTCTCTGTAAGTGAGTCAAGTGGGTGTAAAGCGGCATAAACACAGCAGTGAAAAGCAGCCAAACCCCATTATAAAAATCAATTACTTTTCAAAACCCGTGAAACAAAGACAGTGAAAGAGAGAGAAATTCTTACAAAATTCGTTCAGGGGCTGTGATGCCACCTGGATTGACCATATCTAGACCCACAGCTGATTGAGACATATGGGTGGACACTCTTGGGGCTGAGAGGTTTGGTGAGGTTGGGTGAGCTAACGCAGACCCTTTAAATTAATACGGCGTGGTACCCATCCCATGGGTCCCAAATCTCCAGGTTCAAGGGCATCGTCCTACATTGAAAACATGCATGAGAAACCCCGAAGATGGCACACCGTGTGATCGGGAAAGGTTTCTAAAACGCACCTCATTTCTCATCTCCTTGTGCTCCGGCTCGCCATTCCAGCCGCTTTACTAGCAATCTCTCTCCTTGGAGAATCAGCACCTTTATCCTCCTGTTCCGTACAGGTTGCAATTTGTCCTGAGGATGAACGGGAAGAGGGGCAACCAATGAGAGACTAGCTCTAGGTGTTGGGACAGGCACAGGTCACTCTGTTTTCCCATCAGGAAGAAGAATTAACCACAGGCTCAGCCTGCCGCCAGGAACCAGAATACGGCCTGAAGCAATCCTGCGCTTTTGCGGCCAGCTCCCAAGAAAGCGAGTTGAATAATGGAGCTCAGGGGCACTGCAATTCACAAACCTGCAGACTTAGAAATGATAACTCTCGTCCACAAATATATTGAGGGAAGGCAACGAAGAGGATTTGAAAGCAAGGCAGAATTGCAGGAAACAGATTTCAGGAGGTAGATTCGAATCGCCTTTAAAGCACAGGAAAAGCGGCAAAACCTCGACAGTGATGCCCTTGGCCAAAAAGGGCGTATGCGTTTTTTCCTGAATATATTCAGGAAAAAACGCATACGCCCTTTTTGGCCAACCAAGCAACCTGGAAAGGCAAATCAGCGCTACAAAGAAGTCTCGCTTCCCATCGGTCAAAAGGGCCATGCTGAATAAAGTGTCAAAACCAGAAATGCAGGACAGGCCATGGAGAAATGGGAGCCTTGCTACACTGATGGGCGGGATGTAAATTGCCAACAGCCACTCTGGAGAAGTGTACGGTGTGTCCTGAAACATCTAAAAAACTCAGCTTAGAGAGCATAGGGCACTTCCACTCATGGGCGTATAAATTGGGAAAACTAAAAATCAGCAAGACACAGGCACCCCAAAGTTTTGGGCTACTCTGTTGACAAGAACCTCCACTTCGTTACACCTTAAATATCCCAGGAAAGAGAAGAATGGATAAAGAAGATGTGGTCCTTATATACAATGGAATATCACTCAGCCATGAAATCAATGTCATAAGGCTAGTAGCAGCATGATGAGTGGATTTAGCTATGACGATTCTAAGTGAAATAAGTCCCACAGAAAAAGACACTTATCATGAGATATCACTTATAGAGGGAATGTAAAAACCGCTACCCTTGAACTGAATTACAAAACAGAACAGAATCACACGTTTAGAAAACAGACTATGGCTGCTTAACGGGAAAGGTGAGGTGGGGTGATGCATAAAACAAGGGTTTCAAATTAGTTCAGATATCGTTCCATAAACCCAATATGTAATAGACAAGACCTACTCCTTGCTCAGTGAACTGGACTCAACACCCCCTATTCACCGCCCAGGAATATATCAGACTAGTAAGAATCTTCAAACCTATGTATTGATATCTCTCTGTAAGTGAGTCAAGTGGGTGTAAAGCGGCATAAACACAGCAGTGAAAAGCAGCCAAACCCCATTATAAAAATCAATTACTTTTCAAAACCCGTGAAACAAAGACAGTGAAAGAGAGAGAAATTCTTACAAAATTCGTTCAGGGGCTGTGATGCCACCTGGATTGACCATATCTAGACCCACAGCTGATTGAGACATATGGGTGGACATTCTTGGGGCTGAGAGGTTTGGTGAGGTTGGGTGAGCTAACGCAGACCCTTTAAATTAATACGGCGTGGTACCCATCCCATGGGTCCCAAATCTCCAGGTTCAAGGGCATCGTCCTACATTGAAAACATGCATGAGAAACCCCGAAGATGGCACACCGTGTGATCGGGAAAGGTTTCTAAAACGCACCTCATTTCTCATCTCCTTGTGCTCCGGCTCGCCATTCCAGCCGCTTTACTAGCAATCTCTCTCCTTGGAGAATCAGCACCTTTATCCTCCTGTTCCGTACAGGTTGCAATTTGTCCTGAGGATGAACGGGAAGAGGGGCAACCAATGAGAGACTAGCTCTAGGTGTTGGGACAGGCACAGGTCACTCTGTTTTCCCATCAGGAAGAAGAATTAACCACAGGCTCAGCCTGCCGCCAGGAACCAGAATACGGCCTGAAGCAATCCTGCGCTTTTGCGGCCAGCTCCCAAGAAAGCGAGTTGAAGAATGGAGCTCAGGGGCACTGCAATTCACAAACCTGCAGACTTAGAAATGATAACTCTCGTCCACAAATATATTGAGGGAAGGCAACGAAGAGGATTTGAAAGCAAGGCAGAATTGCAGGAAACAGATTTCAGGAGGTACATTCGAATCGCCTTTAAAGCACAGGAAAAGCGGCAAAACCTCGACAGTGATGCACTTGGCCAAAAAGGGCGTATGCGTTTTTTCCTGAATATATTCAGGAAAAATCGCATACGCCCTTTTTGGCCAACCAAGCAACCTGGAAAGGCAAATCAGCGCTACAAAGAAGTCTCGCTTCCCATTGGTCAAAAGGGCCATGCTGAATAAAGTGTCAAAACCAGAAATGCAGGACAGGCCATGGAGAAATGGGAGCCTTGCTACGCTGATGGGCGGGACGTAAATTGCCAACAGCCACTCTGGAGAAGTGTACGGTGTGTCCTGAAACATCTAAAAAACTCAGCTTAGAGAGCTTGGGCACTTCCACTCATGGGCGTATAAATTGGGAAAACTAAAAATCAGCAAGACACAGGCACCCCAAATTTTGGGCTACTCTGTTGACAAAAACCTCCACTTCATTACACCTTAAATATCCGAGGAAAGAGAAGAATGGATAAAGAAGTTGTGGTCCTTATGTACAATGGAATATCACTCAGCCATGAAATCAATGTCATAAGGCTAGTAGCAGCATGATGAGTGGATTTAGGTATGACGATTCTAAGTGAAATAAATCACACAGAAAAAGACACTTATCATAAGATATCACTTATAGAGGGAATGTAAAAACCGCTACCCTTGAACTGCATTACAAAATAGAACAGAGTCACACGTTTAGAAAACACACTATGGCTGCTTAACGGGAAAGGTGAGGTGGGGTGATGCATAAATCAAGGGTTTCAAATTAGCTCAGATACCGTTCCATAAACCCAATATGTAATAGACAAGACCTACTCCTTGCTCAGTGAACTGGACTCAACACCCCCTATTCACCGCCCAAGAATATATCTCACTAGTAAGAATCTTCAAACCTATGTATTGATATCTCTCTGTAAGTGAGTCAAGTGGGTGTAAAGCGGCATAAACACAGCAGTGAAAAGCAGCTAAACCCCATTATAAAAATCAATTACTTTTCAAAACCCGTGAAACAAAGACAGTGAAAGAGAGAGAAATTCTTACAAAATTCGTTCAGGGGCTGTGATGCCACCTGGATTGACCATATCTAGACCCACAGCTGATTGAGACATATGGGTGGACACTCTTGGGGCTGAGAGGTTTGGTGAGGTTGGGTGAGCTAACGCAGACCCTTTAAATTAATACGGCGTGGTACCCATCCCATGGGTCCCAAATCTCCAGGTTCAAGGGCATCGTCCTACATTGAAAACATGCATGAGAAACCCCGAAGATGGCACACCGTGTGATCGGGAAAGGTTTCTAAAACGCACCTCATTTCTCATCTCCTTGTGCTCCGGCTCACCATTCCAGCCGCTTTACTAGCAATCTCTCTCCTTGGAGAATCAGCACCTTTATCCTCCTGTTCCGTACAGGTTGCAATTTGTCCTGAGGATGAACGGGAAGAGGGGCAACCAATGAGAGACTAGCTCTAGGTGTTGGGACAGGCACAGGTCACTCTGTTTTCCCATCAGGAAGAAGAATTAACCACAGGCTCAGCCTGCCGCCAGGAACCAGAATACGGCCTGAAGCAATCCTGCGCTTTTGCGGCCAGCTCCCAAGAAAGCGAGTTGAATAATGGAGCTCAGGGGCACTGCAATTCACAAACCTGCAGACTTACAAATGATAACTCTCGTCCACAAATATATTGAGGGAAGGCAACGAAGAGGATTTGAAAGCAAGGCAGAATTGCAGGAAACAGATTTCAGGAGGTAGATTCGAATCGCCTTTAAAGCACAGGAAAAGCGGCAAAACCTCGACAGTGATGCCCTTGGCCAAAAAGGGCGTATGCGTTTTTTCCTGAATATATTCAGGAAAAAACGCATACGCCCTTTTTGGCCAACCAAGCAACCTGGAAAGGCAAATCAGCGCTACAAAGAAGTCTCGCTTCCCATTGGTCAAAAGGGCCATGCTGAATAAAGTGTCAAAACCAGAAATGCAGGAAAGGCCATGGAGAAATGGGAGCCTTGCTACACTGATGGGCGGGATGTAAATTGCCAACAGCCACTCTGGAGAAGTGTACGGTGTGTCCTGAAACATCTAAAAAACTCAGCTTAGAGAGCATAGGGCACTTCCACTCATGGGCGTATAAATTGGGAAAACTAAAAATCAGCAAGACACAGGCACCCCAAAGTTTTGGGCTACTCTGTTGACAAGAACCTCCACTTCGTTACACCTTAAATATCCCAGGAAAGAGAAGAATGGATAAAGAAGATGTGGTCCTTATATACAATGGAATATCACTCAGCCATGAAATCAATGTCATAAGGCTAGTAGCAGCATGATGAGTGGATTTAGCTATGACGATTCTAAGTGAAATAAGTCACACAGAAAAAGACACTTATCATGAGATATCACTTATAGAGGGAATGTAAAAACCGCTACCCTTGAACTGAATTACAAAACAGAACAGAGTCACACGTTTAGAAAACACACTATGGCTGCTTAACGGGAAAGGTGAGGTGGGGTGATGCATAAAACAAGGGTTTCAAATTAGCTCAGATATCGTTCCATAAACCCAATATGTAATAGACAAGACCTACTCCTTGCTCAGTGAACTGGACTCAACACCCCCTATTCACCGCCCAAGAATATATCTGACTAGTAAGAATCTTCAAACCTATGTATTGATATCACTCTGTAAGTGAGTCAAGTGGGTGTAAAGCGGCATAAACACAGCAGTGGAAAGCAGCCAAACCCCATTATAAAAATCAATTACTTTTCAAAACCCGTGAAACAAAGACAGTGAAAGAGAGAGGAATTCTTACAAAATTCGTTCAGGGGCTGTGATGCCACCTGGATTGACCATATCTAGACCCACAGCTGATTGAGACATATGGGTGGACACTCTTGGGGCTGAGAGGTTTGGTGAGGTTGGGTGAGCTAACGCAGACCCTTTAAATTAATACGGCGTGGTACCCATCCCATGGGTCCCAAATCTCCAGGTTCAAGGGCATCGTCCTACATTGAAAACATGCATGAGAAACCCCGAAGATGGCACACCGTGTGATGGGGAAAGGTTTCTAAAACGCACCTCATTTCTCATCTGCTTGTGCTCCGGTTCGCCATTCCAGCCGCTTTACTAGCAATCTCTCTCCTTGGAGAATCAGCACCTTTATCCTCCTGTTCCGTACAGGTTGCAATTTGTCCTGAGGATGAACGGGAAGAGGGGCAACCAATGAGAGACTAGCTCTAGGTGTTGGGACAGGCACACGTCACTCTGTTTTCCCATCAGGAAGAAGAATTAACCACAGGCTCAGCCTTCCGCCAGGAACCAGAATACGGCCTGAAGCAATCCTGCGCTTTTGCGGCCAGCTCCCAAGAAAGCGAGTTGAATAATGGAGCTCAGGGGCACTGCAATTCACAAACCTGCAGACTTAGAAATGATAACTCTCGTCCACAAATATATTGAGGGAAGGCAACGAAGAGGATTTGAAAGCAAGGCAGAATTGCAGGAAACAGATTTCAGGAGGTACATTCGAATCGCCTTTAAAGCACAGGAAAAGCGGCAAAACCTCGACAGTGATGCACTTGGCCAAAAAGGGCGTATGCGTTTTTTCCTGAATATATTCAGGAAAAATCGCATACGCCCTTTTTGGCCAACCAAGCAACCTGGAAAGGCAAATCAGCGCTACAAAGAAGTCTCGCTTCCCATTGGTCAAAAGGGCCATGCTGAGTAAAGTGTCAAAACCAGAAATGCAGGACAGGCCATGGAGAAATGGGAGCCTTGCTACGCTGATGGGCGGGACGTAAATTGCCAACAGCCACTCTGGAGAAGTGTACGGTGTGTCCTGAAACATCTAAAAAACTCAGCTTAGAGAGCTTGGGCACTTCCACTCATGGGCGTATAAATTGGGAAAACTAAAAATCAGCAAGACACAGGCACCCCAAATTTTGGGCTACTCTGTTGACAAAAACCTCCACTTCATTACACCTTAAATATCCGAGGAAAGAGAAGAATGGATAAAGAAGTTGTGGTCCTTATGTACAATGGAATATCACTCAGCCATGAAATCAATGTCATAAGGCTAGTAGCAGCATGATGAGTGGATTTAGGTATGACGATTCTAAGTGAAATAAATCACACAGAAAAAGACACTTATCATAAGATATCACTTATAGAGGGAATGTAAAAACCGCTACCCTTGAACTGCATTACAAAATAGAACAGAGTCACACGTTTAGAAAACACACTATGGCTGCTTAACGGGAAAGGTGAGGTGGGGTGATGCATAAATCAAGGGTTTCAAATTAGCTCAGATACCGTTCCATAAACCCAATATGTAATAGACAAGACCTACTCCTTGCTCAGTGAACTGGACTCAACACCCCCTATTCACCGCCCAAGAATATATCTCACTAGTAAGAATCTTCAAACCTATGTATTGATATCTCTCTGTAAGTGAGTCAAGTGGGTGTAAAGCGGCATAAACACAGCAGTGAAAAGCAGCTAAACCCCATTATAAAAATCAATTACTTTTCAAAACCCGTGAAACAAAGACAGTGAAAGAGAGAGAAATTCTTACAAAATTCGTTCAGGGGCTGTGATGCCACCTGGATTGACCATATCTAGACCCACAGCTGATTGAGACATATGGGTGGACACTCTTGGGGCTGAGAGGTTTGGTGAGGTTGGGTGAGCTAACGCAGACCCTTTAAATTAATACGGCGTGGTACCCATCCCATGGGTCCCAAATCTCCAGGTTCAAGGGCATCGTCCTACATTGAAAACATGCATGAGAAACCCCGAAGATGGCACACCGTGTGATCGGGAAAGGTTTCTAAAACGCACCTCATTTCTCATCTCCTTGTGCTCCGGTTCGCCATTCCAGCCGCTTTACTAGCAATCTCTCTCCTTGGAGAATCAGCACCTTTATCCTCCTGTTCCGTACAGGTTGCAATTTGTCCTGAGGATGAACGGGAAGAGGGGCAACCAATGAGAGACTAGCTCTAGGTGTTGGGACAGGCACAGGTCACTCTGTTTTCCCATCAGGAAGAAGAATTAACCACAGGCTCAGCCTGCCGCCAGGAACCAGAATACGGCCTGAAGCAATCCTGCGCTTTTGCGGCCAGCTCCCAAGAAAGCGAGTTGAATAATGGAGCTCAGGGGCACTGCAATTCACAAACCTGCAGACTTACAAATGATAACTCTCGTCCACAAATATATTGAGGGAAGGCAACGAAGAGGATTTGAAAGCAAGGCAGAATTGCAGGAAACAGATTTCAGGAGGTAGATTCGAATCGCCTTTAAAGCACAGGAAAAGCGGCAAAACCTCGACAGTGATGCCCTTGGCCAAAAAGGGCGTATGCGTTTTTTCCTGAATATATTCAGGAAAAAACGCATACGCCCTTTTTGGCCAACCAAGCAACCTGGAAAGGCAAATCAGCGCTACAAAGAAGTCTCGCTTCCCATCGGTCAAAAGGGCCATGCTGAATAAAGTGTCAAAACCAGAAATGCAGGACAGGCCATGGAGAAATGGGAGCCTTGCTACACTGATGGGCGGGATGTAAATTGCCAACAGCCACTCTGGAGAAGTGTACGGTGTGTCCTGAAACATCTAAAAAACTCAGCTTAGAGAGCATAGGGCACTTCCACTCATGGGCGTATAAATTGGGAAAACTAAAAATCAGCAAGACACAGGCACCCCAAAGTTTTGGGCTACTCTGTTGACAAGAACCTCCACTTCGTTACACCTTAAATATCCCAGGAAAGAGAAGAATGGATAAAGAAGATGTGGTCCTTATATACAATGGAATATCACTCAGCCATGAAATCAATGTCATAAGGCTAGTAGCAGCATGATGAGTGGATTTAGCTATGACGATTCTAAGTGAAATAAGTCACACAGAAAAAGACACTTATCATGAGATATCACTTATAGAGGGAATGTAAAAACCGCTACCCTTGAACTGAATTACAAAACAGAACAGAGTCACACGTTTAGAAAACACACTATGGCTGCTTAACGGGAAAGGTGAGGTGGGGTGATGCATAAAACAAGGGTTTCAAATTAGCTCAGATATCGTTCCATAAACCCAATATGTAATAGACAAGACCTACTCCTTGCTCAGTGAACTGGACTCAACACCCCCTATTCACCGCCCAAGAATATATCTGACTAGTAAGAATCTTCAAACCTATGTATTGATATCACTCTGTAAGTGAGTCAAGTGGGTGTAAAGCGGCATAAACACAGCAGTGGAAAGCAGCCAAACCCCATTATAAAAATCAATTACTTTTCAAAACCCGTGAAACAAAGACAGTGAAAGAGAGAGGAATTCTTACAAAATTCGTTCAGGGGCTGTGATGCCACCTGGATTGACCATATCTAGACCCACAGCTGATTGAGACATATGGGTGGACACTCTTGGGGCTGAGAGGTTTGGTGAGGTTGGGTGAGCTAACGCAGACCCTTTAAATTAATACGGCGTGGTACCCATCCCATGGGTCCCAAATCTCCAGGTTCAAGGGCATCGTCCTACATTGAAAACATGCATGAGAAACCCCGAAGATGGCACACCGTGTGATCGGGAAAGGTTTCTAAAACGCACCTCATTTCTCATCTGCTTGTGCTCCGGTTCGCCATTCCAGCCGCTTTACTAGCAATCTCTCTCCTTGGAGAATCAGCACCTTTATCCTCCTGTTCCGTACAGGTTGCAATTTGTCCTGAGGATGAACGGGAAGAGGGGCAACCAATGAGAGACTAGCTCTAGGTGTTGGGACAGGCACACGTCACTCTGTTTTCCCATCAGGAAGAAGAATTAACCACAGGCTCAGCCTTCCGCCAGGAACCAGAATACGGCCTGAAGCAATCCTGCGCTTTTGCGGCCAGCTCCCAAGAAAGCGAGTTGAATAATGGAGCTCAGGGGCACTGCAATTCACAAACCTGCAGACTTAGAAATGATAACTCTCGTCCACAAATATATTGAGGGAAGGCAACGAAGAGGATTTGAAAGCAAGGCAGAATTGCAGGAAACAGATTTCAGGAGGTACATTCGAATCGCCTTTAAAGCACAGGAAAAGCGGCAAAACCTCGACAGTGATGCACTTGGCCAAAAAGGGCGTATGCGTTTTTTCCTGAATATATTCAGGAAAAATCGCATACGCCCTTTTTGGCCAACCAAGCAACCTGGAAAGGCAAATCAGCGCTACAAAGAAGTCTCGCTTCCCATTGGTCAAAAGGGCCATGCTGAATAAAGTGTCAAAACCAGAAATGCAGGACAGGCCATGGAGAAATGGGAGCCTTGCTACGCTGATGGGCGGGACGTAAATTGCCAACAGCCACTCTGGAGAAGTGTACGGTGTGTCCTGAAACATCTAAAAAACTCAGCTTAGAGAGCTTGGGCACTTCCACTCATGGGCGTATAAATTGGGAAAACTAAAAATCAGCAAGACACAGGCACCCCAAATTTTGGGCTACTCTGTTGACAAAAACCTCCACTTCATTACAC
This sequence comes from Balaenoptera borealis, assembly GCF_965194805.1. Classification (NCBI taxonomy): domain Eukaryota; kingdom Metazoa; phylum Chordata; class Mammalia; order Artiodactyla; family Balaenopteridae; genus Balaenoptera; species Balaenoptera borealis. The sequence goes on from NC_138873.1 coordinate 95,622,132, forward strand.
CTTAAATATCCGAGGAAAGAGAAGAATGGATAAAGAAGTTGTGGTCCTTATGTACAATGGAATATCACTCAGCCATGAAATCAATGTCATAAGGCTAGTAGCAGCATGATGAGTGGATTTAGGTATGACGATTCTAAGTGAAATAAATCACACAGAAAAAGACACTTATCATAAGATATCACTTATAGAGGGAATGTAAAAACCGCTACCCTTGAACTGCATTACAAAATAGAACAGAGTCACACGTTTAGAAAACACACTATGGCTGCTTAACGGGAAAGGTGAGGTGGGGTGATGCATAAAACAAGGGTTTCAAATTAGCTCAGATATCGTTCCATAAACCCAATATGTAATAGACAAGACCTACTCCTTGCTCAGTGAACTGGACTCAACACCCCCTATTCACCGCCCAAGAATATATCTGACTAGTAAGAATCTTCAAACCTATGTATTGATATCACTCTGTAAGTGAGTCAAGTGGGTGTAAAGCGGCATAAACACAGCAGTGGAAAGCAGCCAAACCCCATTATAAAAATCAATTACTTTTCAAAACCCGTGAAACAAAGACAGTGAAAGAGAGAGGAATTCTTACAAAATTCGTTCAGGGGCTGTGATGCCACCTGGATTGACCATATCTAGACCCACAGCTGATTGAGACATATGGGTGGACACTCTTGGGGCTGAGAGGTTTGGTGAGGTTGGGTGAGCTAACGCAGACCCTTTAAATTAATACGGCGTGGTACCCATCCCATGGGTCCCAAATCTCCAGGTTCAAGGGCATCGTCCTACATTGAAAACATGCATGAGAAACCCCGAAGATGGCACACCGTGTGATGGGGAAAGGTTTCTAAAACGCACCTCATTTCTCATCTGCTTGTGCTCCGGTTCGCCATTCCAGCCGCTTTACTAGCAATCTCTCTCCTTGGAGAATCAGCACCTTTATCCTCCTGTTCCGTACAGGTTGCAATTTGTCCTGAGGATGAACGGGAAGAGGGGCAACCAATGAGAGACTAGCTCTAGGTGTTGGGACAGGCACAGGTCACTCTGTTTTCCCATCAGGAAGAAGAATTAACCACAGGCTCAGCCTTCCGCCAGGAACCAGAATACGGCCTGAAGCAATCCTGCGCTTTTGCGGCCAGCTCCCAAGAAAGCGAGTTGAATAATGGAGCTCAGGGGCACTGCAATTCACAAACCTGCAGACTTAGAAATGATAACTCTCGTCCACAAATATATTGAGGGAAGGCAACGAAGAGGATTTGAAAGCAAGGCAGAATTGCAGGAAACAGATTTCAGGAGGTACATTCGAATCGCCTTTAAAGCACAGGAAAAGCGGCAAAACCTCGACAGTGATGCACTTGGCCAAAAAGGGCGTATGCGTTTTTTCCTGAATATATTCAGGAAAAATCGCATACGCCCTTTTTGGCCAACCAAGCAACCTGGAAAGGCAAATCAGCGCTACAAAGAAGTCTCGCTTCCCATTGGTCAAAAGGGCCATGCTGAATAAAGTGTCAAAACCAGAAATGCAGGACAGGCCATGGAGAAATGGGAGCCTTGCTACGCTGATGGGCGGGACGTAAATTGCCAACAGCCACTCTGGAGAAGTGTACGGTGTGTCCTGAAACATCTAAAAAACTCAGCTTAGAGAGCTTGGGCACTTCCACTCACGGGCGTATAAATTGGGAAAACTAAAAATCAGCAAGACACAGGCACCCCAAATTTTGGGCTACTCTGTTGACAAAAACCTCCACTTCATTACACCTTAAATATCCGAGGAAAGAGAAGAATGGATAAAGAAGTTGTGGTCCTTATGTACAATGGAATATCACTCAGCCATGAAATCAATGTCATAAGGCTAGTAGCAGCATGATGAGTGGATTTAGGTATGACGATTCTAAGTGAAATAAATCACACAGAAAAAGACACTTATCATAAGATATCACTTATAGAGGGAATGTAAAAACCGCTACCCTTGAACTGCATTACAAAATAGAACAGAGTCACACGTTTAGAAAACACACTATGGCTGCTTAACGGGAAAGGTGAGGTGGGGTGATGCATAAATCAAGGGTTTCAAATTAGCTCAGATACCGTTCCATAAACCCAATATGTAATAGACAAGACCTACTCCTTGCTCAGTGAACTGGACTCAACACCCCCTATTCACCGCCCAAGAATATATCTCACTAGTAAGAATCTTCAAACCTATGTATTGATATCTCTCTGTAAGTGAGTCAAGTGGGTGTAAAGCGGCATAAACACAGCAGTGAAAACAGCTAAACCCCATTATAAAAATCAATTACTTTTCAAAACCCGTGAAACAAAGACAGTGAAAGAGAGAGAAATTCTTACAAAATTCGTTCAGGGGCTGTGATGCCACCTGGATTGACCATATCTAGACCCACAGCTGATTGAGACATATGGGTGGACACTCTTGGGGCTGAGAGGTTTGGTGAGGTTGGGTGAGCTAACGCAGACCCTTTAAATTAATACGGCGTGGTACCCATCCCATGGGTCCCAAATCTCCAGGTTCAAGGGCATCGTCCTACATTGAAAACATGCATGAGAAACCCCGAAGATGGCACACCGTGTGATGGGGAAAGGTTTCTAAAACGCACCTCATTTCTCATCTCCTTGTGCTCCGGTTCGCCATTCCAGCCGCTTTACTAGCAATCTCTCTCCTTGGAGAATCAGCACCTTTATCCTCCTGTTCCGTACAGGTTGCAATTTGTCCTGAGGATGAACGGGAAGAGGGGCAACCAATGAGAGACTAGCTCTAGGTGTTGGGACAGGCACACGTCACTCTGTTTTCCCATCAGGAAGAAGAATTAACCACAGGCTCAGCCTTCCGCCAGGAACCAGAATACGGCCTGAAGCAATCCTGCGCTTTTGCGGCCAGCTCCCAAGAAAGCGAGTTGAATAATGGAGCTCAGGGGCACTGCAATTCACAAACCTGCAGACTTAGAAATGATAACTCTCGTCCACAAATATATTGAGGGAAGGCAACGAAGAGGATTTGAAAGCAAGGCAGAATTGCAGGAAACAGATTTCAGGAGGTAGATTCGAATCGCCTTTAAAGCACAGGAAAAGCATCAAAACCTCGACAATGATGCCCTTGGCCAAAAAGGGCGTATGCGTTTTTTCCTGAATATATTCAGGAAAAAACGCATACGCCCTTTTTGGCCAACCAAGCAACCTGGAAAGGCAAATCAGCGCTACAAAGAAGTCTCGCTTCCCATCGGTCAAAAGGGCCATGCTGAATAAAGGGTCAAAACCAGAAATGCAGGACAGGCCATGGAGAAATGGGAGCCTTGCTACACTGATGGGCGGGATGTAAATTGCCAACAGCCACTCTGGAGAAGTGTACGGTGTGTCCTGAAACATCTAAAAAACTCAGCTTAGAGAGCATAGGGCACTTCCACTCATGGGCGTATAAATTGGGAAAACTAAAAATCAGCAAGACACAGGCACCCCAAAGTTTTGGGCTACTCTGTTGACAAGAACCTCCACTTCGTTACACCTTAAATATCCCAGGAAAGAGAAGAATGGATAAAGAAGATGTGGTCCTTATATACAATGGAATATCACTCAGCCATGAAATCAATGTCATAAGGCTAGTAGCAGCATGATGAGTGGATATAGCTATGACGATTCTAAGTGAAATAAGTCCCACAGAAAAAGACACTTATCATGAGATATCACTTATAGAGGGAATGTAAAAACCGCTACCCTTGAACTGAATTACAAAACAGAACAGAATCACACGTTTAGAAAACAGACTATGGCTGCTTAACGGGAAAGGTGAGGTGGGGTGATGCATAAAACAAGGGTTTCAAATTAGCTCAGATATCGTTCCATAAACCCAATATGTAATAGACAAGACCTACTCCTTGCTCAGTGAACTGGACTCAACACCCCCTATTCACCGCCCAGGAATATATCAGACTAGTAAGAATCTTCAAACCTATGTATTGATATCTCTCTGTAAGTGAGTCAAGTGGGTGTAAAGCGGCATAAACACAGCAGTGAAAAGCAGCCAAACCCCATTATAAAAATCAATTACTTTTCAAAACCCGTGAAACAAAGACAGTGAAAGAGAGAGAAATTCTTACAAAATTCGTTCAGGGGCTGTGATGCCACCTGGATTGACCATATCTAGACCCACAGCTGATTGAGACATATGGGTGGACACTCTTGGGGCTGAGAGGTTTGGTGAGGTTGGGTGAGCTAACGCAGACCCTTTAAATTAATACGGCGTGGTACCCATCCCATGGGTCCCAAATCTCCAGGTTCAAGGGCATCGTCCTACATTGAAAACATGCATGAGAAACCCCGAAGATGGCACACCGTGTGATGGGGAAAGGTTTCTAAAACGCACCTCATTTCTCATCTGCTTGTGCTCCGGTTCGCCATTCCAGCCGCTTTACTAGCAATCTCTCTCCTTGGAGAATCAGCACCTTTATCTTCCTGTTCCGTACAGGTTGCAATTTGTCCTGAGGATGAACGGGAAGAGGGGCAACCAATGAGAGACTAGCTCTAGGTGTTGGGACAGGCACAGGTCACTCTGTTTTCCCATCAGGAAGAAGAATTAACCACAGGCTCAGCCTGCCGCCAGGAACCAGAATACGGCCTGAAGCAATCCTGCGCTTTTGCGGCCAGCTCCCAAGAAAGCGAGTTGAATAATGGAGCTCAGGGGCACTGCAATTCACAAACCTGCAGACTTACAAATGATAACTCTCGTCCACAAATATATTGAGGGAAGGCAACGAAGAGGATTTGAAAGCAAGGCAGAATTGCAGGAAACAGATTTCAGGAGGTAGATTCGAATCGCCTTTAAAGCACAGGAAAAGCGGCAAAACCTCGACAGTGATGCCCTTGGCCAAAAAGGGCGTATGCGTTTTTTCCTGAATATATTCAGGAAAAAACGCATACGCCCTTTTTGGCCAACCAAGCAACCTGGAAAGGCAAATCAGCGCTACAAAGAAGTCTCGCTTCCCATCGGTCAAAAGGGCCATGCTGAATAAAGTGTCAAAACCAGAAATGCAGGACAGGCCATGGAGAAATGGGAGCCTTGCTACACTGATGGGCGGGATGTAAATTGCCAACAGCCACTCTGGAGAAGTGTACGGTGTGTCCTGAAACATCTAAAAAACTCAGCTTAGAGAGCATAGGGCACTTCCACTCATGGGCGTATAAATTGGGAAAACTAAAAATCAGCAAGACACAGGCACCCCAAAGTTTTGGGCTACTCTGTTGACAAGAACCTCCACTTCGTTACACCTTAAATATCCCAGGAAAGAGAAGAATGGATAAAGAAGATGTGGTCCTTATATACAATGGAATATCACTCAGCCATGAAATCAATGTCATAAGGCTAGTAGCAGCATGATGAGTGGATTTAGCTATGACGATTCTAAGTGAAATAAGTCACACAGAAAAAGACACTTATCATGAGATATCACTTATAGAGGGAATGTAAAAACCGCTACCCTTGAACTGAATTACAAAACAGAACAGAATCACACGTTTAGAAAACACACTATGGCTGCTTAACGGGAAAGGTGAGGTGGGGTGATGCATAAAACAAGGGTTTCAAATTAGCTCAGATATCGTTCCATAAACCCAATATGTAATAGACAAGACCTACTCCTTGCTCAGTGAACTGGACTCAACACCCCCTATTCACCGCCCAAGAATATATCTGACTAGTAAGAATCTTCAAACCTATGTATTGATATCACTCTGTAAGTGAGTCAAGTGGGTGTAAAGCGGCATAAACACAGCAGTGGAAAGCAGCCAAACCCCATTATAAAAATCAATTACTTTTCAAAACCCGTGAAACAAAGACAGTGAAAGAGAGAGGAATTCTTACAAAATTCGTTCAGGGGCTGTGATGCCACCTGGATTGACCATATCTAGACCCACAGCTGATTGAGACATATGGGTGGACACTCTTGGGGCTGAGAGGTTTGGTGAGGTTGGGTGAGCTAACGCAGACCCTTTAAATTAATACGGCGTGGTACCCATCCCATGGGTCCCAAATCTCCAGGTTCAAGGGCATCGTCCTACATTGAAAACATGCATGAGAAACCCCGAAGATGGCACACCGTGTGATGGGGAAAGGTTTCTAAAACGCACCTCATTTCTCATCTCCTTGTGCTCCGGTTCGCCATTCCAGCCGCTTTACTAGCAATCTCTCTCCTTGGAGAATCAGCACCTTTATCCTCCTGTTCCGTACAGGTTGCAATTTGTCCTGAGGATGAACGGGAAGAGGGGCAACCAATGAGAGACTAGCTCTAGGTGTTGGGACAGGCACACGTCACTCTGTTTTCCCATCAGGAAGAAGAATTAACCACAGGCTCAGCCTTCCGCCAGGAACCAGAATACGGCCTGAAGCAATCCTGCGCTTTTGCGGCCAGCTCCCAAGAAAGCGAGTTGAATAATGGAGCTCAGGGGCACTGCAATTCACAAACCTGCAGACTTAGAAATGATAACTCTCGTCCACAAATATATTGAGGGAAGGCAACGAAGAGGATTTGAAAGCAAGGCAGAATTGCAGGAAACAGATTTCAGGAGGTACATTCGAATCGCCTTTAAAGCACAGGAAAAGCGGCAAAACCTCGACAGTGATGCACTTGGCCAAAAAGGGCGTATGCGTTTTTTCCTGAATATATTCAGGAAAAATCGCATACGCCCTTTTTGGCCAACCAAGCAACCTGGAAAGGCAAATCAGCGCTACAAAGAAGTCTCGCTTCCCATTGGTCAAAAGGGCCATGCTGAATAAAGTGTCAAAACCAGAAATGCAGGACAGGCCATGGAGAAATGGGAGCCTTGCTACGCTGATGGGCGGGACGTAAATTGCCAACAGCCACTCTGGAGAAGTGTACGGTGTGTCCTGAAACATCTAAAAAACTCAGCTTAGAGAGCTTGGGCACTTCCACTCATGGGCGTATAAATTGGGAAAACTAAAAATCAGCAAGACACAGGCACCCCAAATTTTGGGCTACTCTGTTGACAAAAACCTCCACTTCATTACACCTTAAATATCCGAGGAAAGAGAAGAATGGATAAAGAAGTTGTGGTCCTTATGTACAATGGAATATCACTCAGCCATGAAATCAATGTCATAAGGCTAGTAGCAGCATGATGAGTGGATTTAGGTATGACGATTCTAAGTGAAATAAATCACACAGAAAAAGACACTTATCATAAGATATCACTTATAGAGGGAATGTAAAAACCGCTACCCTTGAACTGCATTACAAAATAGAACAGAGTCACACGTTTAGAAAACACACTATGGCTGCTTAACGGGAAAGGTGAGGTGGGGTGATGCATAAATCAAGGGTTTCAAATTAGCTCAGATACCGTTCCATAAACCCAATATGTAATAGACAAGACCTACTCCTTGCTCAGTGAACTGGACTCAACACCCCCTATTCACCGCCCAAGAATATATCTCACTAGTAAGAATCTTCAAACCTATGTATTGATATCTCTCTGTAAGTGAGTCAAGTGGGTGTAAAGCGGCATAAACACAGCAGTGAAAAGCAGCTAAACCCCATTATAAAAATCAATTACTTTTCAAAACCCGTGAAACAAAGACAGTGAAAGAGAGAGAAATTCTTACAAAATTCGTTCAGGGGCTGTGATGCCACCTGGATTGACCATATCTAGACCCACAGCTGATTGAGACATATGGGTGGACACTCTTGGGGCTGAGAGGTTTGGTGAGGTTGGGTGAGCTAACGCAGACCCTTTAAATTAATACGGCGTGGTACCCATCCCATGGGTCCCAAATCTCCAGGTTCAAGGGCATCGTCCTACATTGAAAACATGCATGAGAAACCCCGAAGATGGCACACCGTGTGATCGGGAAAGGTTTCTAAAACGCACCTCATTTCTCATCTCCTTGTGCTCCGGCTCGCCATTCCAGCCGCTTTACTAGCAATCTCTCTCCTTGGAGAATCAGCACCTTTATCCTCCTGTTCCGTACAGGTTGCAATTTGTCCTGAGGATGAACGGGAAGAGGGGCAACCAATGAGAGACTAGCTCTAGGTGTTGGGACAGGCACAGGTCACTCTGTTTTCCCATCAGGAAGAAGAATTAACCACAGGCTCAGCCTGCCGCCAGGAACCAGAATACGGCCTGAAGCAATCCTGCGCTTTTGCGGCCAGCTCCCAAGAAAGCGAGTTGAATAATGGAGCTCAGGGGCACTGCAATTCACAAACCTGCAGACTTACAAATGATAACTCTCGTCCACAAATATATTGAGGGAAGGCAACGAAGAGGATTTGAAAGCAAGGCAGAATTGCAGGAAACAGATTTCAGGAGGTAGATTCGAATCGCCTTTAAAGCACAGTAAAAGCGGCAAAACCTCGACAGTGATGCCCTTGGCCAAAAAGGGCGTATGTGTTTTTTCCTGAATATATTCAGGAAAAAACGCATACGCCCTTTTTGGCCAACCAAGCAACCTGGAAAGGCAAATCAGCGCTACAAAGAAGTCTCGCTTCCCATTGGTCAAAAGGGCCATGCTGAATAAAGTGTCAAAACCAGAAATGCAGGACAGGCCATGGAGAAATGGGAGCCTTGCTACGCTGATGGGCGGGACGTAAATTGCCAACAGCCACTCTGGAGAAGTGTACGGTGTGTCCTGAAACATCTAAAAAACTCAGCTTAGAGAGCTTGGGCACTTCCACTCATGGGCGTATAAATTGGGAAAACTAAAAATCAGCAAGACACAGGCACCCCAAATTTTGGGCTACTCTGTTGACAAAAACCTCCACTTCATTACACCTTAAATATCCGAGGAAAGAGAAGAATGGATAAAGAAGTTGTGGTCCTTATGTACAATGGAATATCACTCAGCCATGAAATCAATGTCATAAGGCTAGTAGCAGCATGATGAGTGGATTTAGGTATGACGATTCTAAGTGAAATAAATCACACAGAAAAAGACACTTACCATAAGATATCACTTATAGAGGGAATGTAAAAACCGCTACCCTTGAACTGCATTACAAAATAGAACAGAGTCACACGTTTAGAAATCACACTATGGCTGCTTAACGGGAAAGGTGAGGTGGGGTGATGCATAAATCAAGGGTTTCAAATTAGCTCAGATACCGTTCCATAAACCCAATATGTAATAGACAAGACCTACTCCTTGCTCAGTGAACTGGACTCAACACCCCCTATTCACCGCCCAAGAATATATCTCACTAGTAAGAATCTTCAAACCTATGTATTGATATCTCTCTGTAAGTGAGTCAAGTGGGTGTAAAGCGGCATAAACACAGCAGTGAAAAGCAGCTAAACCCCATTATAAAAATTACTTTTCAAAACCCGTGAAACAAAGACAGTGAAAGAGAGAGAAATTCTTACAAAATTCGTTCAGGGGCTGTGATGCCACCTGGATTGACCATATCTAGACCCACAGCTGATTGAGACATATGGGTGGACACTCTTGGGGCTGAGAGGTTTGGTGAGGTTGGGTGAGCTAACGCAGACCTTTTAAATTAATACGGCGTGGTACCCATCCCATGGGTCCCAAATCTCCAGGTTCAAGGGCATCGTCCTACATTGAAAACATGCATGAGAAACCCCGAAGATGGCACACCGTGTGATCGGGAAAGGTTTCTAAAACGCACCTCATTTCTCATCTCCTTGTGCTCCGGTTCGCCATTCCAGCCGCTTTACTAGCAATCTCTCTCCTTGGAGAATCAGCACCTTTATCCTCCTGTTCCGAACAGGTTGCAATTTGTCCTGAGGATGAACGGGAAGAGGGGCAACCAATGAGAGACTAGCTCTAGGTGTTGGGACAGGCACAGGTCACTCTGTTTTCCCATCAGGAAGAAGAATTAACCACAGGCTCAGCCTGCCGCCAGGAACCAGAATACGGCCTGAAGCAATCCTGCGCTTTTGCGGCCAGCTCCCAAGAAAGCGAGTTGAATAATGGAGCTCAGGGGCACTGCAATTCACAAACCTGCAGACTTAGAAATGATAACTCTCGTCCACAAATATATTGAGGGAAGGCAACGAAGAGGATTTGAAAGCAAGGCAGAATTGCAGGAAACAGATTTCAGGAGGTAGATTCGAATCGCCTTTAAAGCACAGGAAAAGCGGCAAAACCTCGACAGTGATGCCCTTGGCCAAAAAGGGCGTATGCGTTTTTTCCTGAATATATTCAGGAAAAAACGCATACGCCCTTTTTGGCCAACCAAGCAACCTGGAAAGGCAAATCAGCGCTACAAAGAAGTCTCGCTTCCCATCGGTCAAAAGGGCCATGCTGAATAAAGTGTCAAAACCAGAAATGCAGGACAGGCCATGGAGAAATGGGAGCCTTGCTACGCTGAAGGGCGGGACGTAAATTGCCAACAGCCTCTCTGGAGAAGTGTACGGTGTGTCCTGAAACATCTAAAAAACTCAGCTTAGAGAGCTTGGGCACTTCCACTCATGGGCGTATAAATTGGGAAAACTAAAAATCAGCAAGACACAGGCACCCCAAAGTTTTGGGCTTCTCTGTTGACAAGAACCTCCACTTCGTTACACCTTAAATATCCGAGGAAAGAGAAGAATGGATAAAGAAGTTGTGGTCCTTATGTACAATGGAATATCACTCAGCCATGAAATCAATGTCATAAGGCTAGTAGCAGCATGATGAGTGGATTTAGGTATGACGATTCTAAGTGAAATAAGTCCCACAGAAAAAGACACTTATCATGAGATATCACTTATAGAGGGAATGTAAAAACCGCTACCCTTGAACTGAATTACAAAACAGAACGGAGTCACACATTTAGAAAACACACTATGGCTGCTTAACGGGAAAGGTGAGGTGGGGTGATGCATAAAACAAGGGTTTCAAATTAGCTCAGATACCGTTCCATGAACCCAATATGTAATAGACAAGACCTACTCCTTGCTCAGTGAACTGGACTCAACACCCCCTATTCACCGCCCAAGAATATATCTGACTAGTAAGAATCTTAAAACCTATGTATTGATATCTCTCTGTAAGTGAGTCAAGTGGGTGTAAAGCGGCATAAACACAGCAGTGAAAAGCAGCTAAACCCCATTATAAAAATCAATTACTTTTCAAAACCCGTGAAACAAAGACAGTGAAAGAGAGAGAAATTCTTACAAAATTCGTTCAGGGGCTGTGATGCCACCTGGATTGACCATATCTAGACCCACAGCTGATTGAGACATATGGGTGGACACTCTTGGGGCTGAGAGGTTTGGTGAGGTTGGGTGAGCTAACGCAGACCCTTTAAATTAATACGGCGTGGTACCCATCCCATGGGTCCCAAATCTCCAGGTTCAAGGGCATCGTCCTACATTGAAAACATGCATGAGAAACCCCGAAGATGGCACACCGTGTGATCGGGAAAGGTTTCTAAAACGCACCTCATTTCTCATCTCCTTGTGCTCCGGTTCGCCATTCCAGCCGCTTTACTAGCAATCTCTCTCCTTGGAGAATCAGCACCTTTATCCTCCTGTTCCGTACAGGTTGCAATTTGTCCTGAGGATGAACGGGAAGAGGGGCAACCAATGAGAGACTAGCTCTAGGTGTTGGGACAGGCACAGGTCACTCTGTTTTCCCATCAGGAAGAAGAATTAACCACAGGCTCAGCCTGCCGCCAGGAACCAGAATACGGCCTGAAGCAATCCTGCGCTTTTGCGGCCAGCTCCCAAGAAAGCGAGTTGAGGAATGGAGCTCAGGGGCACTGCAATTCACAAACCTGCAGACTTAGAAATGATAACTCTCGTCCACAAATATATTGAGGGAAGGCAACGAAGAGGATTTGAAAGCAAGGCAGAATTGCAGGAAACAGATTTCAGGAGGTAGATTCGAATCGCCTTTAAAGCACAGGAAAAGCGGCAAAACCTCGACAATGATGCCCTTGGCCAAAAAGGGCGTATGCGTTTTTTCCTGAATATATTCAGGAAAAAACGCATACGCCCTTTTTGGCCAACCAAGCAACCTGGAAAGGCAAATCAGCGCTACAAAGAAGTCTCGCTTCCCATCGGTCAAAAGGGTCATGCTGAATAAAGGGTCAAAACCAGAAATGCAGGACAGGCCATGGAGAAATGGGAGCCTTGCTACGCTGAAGGGCGGGACGTAAATTGCCAACAGCCACTCTGGAGAAGTGTAAGGTGTGTCCTGAAACATCTAAAAAACTCAGCTTAGAGAGCTTGGGCACTTCCACTCATGGGCGTATAAATTGGAAAAACTAAAAATCAGCAAGACACAGGCACCCCAAAGTTTTGGGCTTCTCTGTTGACAAGAACCTCCACTTCGTTACACCTTAAATATCCGAGGAAAGAGAAGAATGGATAAAGAAGTTGTGGTCCTTATGTACAATGGAATATCACTCAGCCATGAAATCAATGTCATAAGGCTAGTAGCAGCATGATGAGTGGATTTAGGTATGACGATTCTAAGTGAAATAAGTCCCACAGAAAAAGACACTTATCATGAGATATCACTTATAGAGGGAATGTAAACACCGCTACCCTTGAACTGAATTACAAAACAGAACGGAGTCACACATTTAGAAAACACACTATGGCTGCTTAACGGGAAAGGTGAGGTGGGGTGATGCATAAAACAAGGGTTTCAAATTAGCTCAGATACCGTTCCATGAACCCAATATGTAATAGACAAGACCTACTCCTTGCTCAGTGAACTGGACTCAACACCCCCTATTCACCGCCCAAGAATATATCTGACTAGTAAGAATCTTAAAACCTATGTATTGATATCTCTCTGTAAGTGAGTCAAGTGGGTGTAAAGCGGCATAAACACAGCAGTGAAAAGCAGCTAAACCCCATTATAAAAATCAATTACTTTTCAAAACCCGTGAAACAAAGACAGTGAAAGAGAGAGAAATTCTTACAAAATTCGTTCAGGGGCTGTGATGCCACCTGGATTGACCATATCTAGACCCACAGCTGATTGAGACATATGGGTGGACACTCTTGGGGCTGAGAGGTTTGGTGAGGTTGGGTGAGCTAACGCAGACCCTTTAAATTAATACGGCGTGGTACCCATCCCATGGGTCCCAAATCTCCAGGTTCAAGGGCATCGTCCTACATTGAAAACATGCATGAGAAACCCCGAAGATGGCACACCGTGTGATGGGGAAAGGTTTCTAAAACGCACCTCATTTCTCATCTCCTTGTGCTCCGGTTCGCCATTCCAGCCGCTTTACTAGCAATCTCTCTCCTTGGAGAATCAGCACCTTTATCCTCCTGTTCCGTACAGGTTGCAATTTGTCCTGAGGATGAACGGGAAGAGGGGCAACCAATGAGAGACTAGCTCTAGGTGTTGGGACAGGCACACGTCACTCTGTTTTCCCATCAGGAAGAAGAATTAACCACAGGCTCAGCCTTCCGCCAGGAACCAGAATACGGCCTGAAGCAATCCTGCGCTTTTGCGGCCAGCTCCCAAGAAAGCGAGTTGAATAATGGAGCTCAGGGGCACTGCAATTCACAAACCTGCAGACTTAGAAATGATAACTCTCGTCCACAAATATATTGAGGGAAGGCAACGAAGAGGATTTGAAAGCAAGGCAGAATTGCAGGAAACAGATTTCAGGAGGTACATTCGAATCGCCTTTAAAGCACAGGAAAAGCGGCAAAACCTCGACAGTGATGCACTTGGCCAAAAAGGGCGTATGCGTTTTTTCCTGAATATATTCAGGAAAAATCGCATACGCCCTTTTTGGCCAACCAAGCAACCTGGAAAGGCAAATCAGCGCTACAAAGAAGTCTCGCTTCCCATTGGTCAAAAGGGCCATGCTGAATAAAGTGTCAAAACCAGAAATGCAGGACAGGCCATGGAGAAATGGGAGCCTTGCTACGCTGATGGGCGGGACGTAAATTGCCAACAGCCACTCTGGAGAAGTGTACGGTGTGTCCTGAAACATCTAAAAAACTCAGCTTAGAGAGCTTGGGCACTTCCACTCATGGGCGTATAAATTGGGAAAACTAAAAATCAGCAAGACACAGGCACCCCAAATTTTGGGCTACTCTGTTGACAAAAACCTCCACTTCATTACACCTTAAATATCCGAGGAAAGAGAAGAATGGATAAAGAAGTTGTGGTCCTTATGTACAATGGAATATCACTCAGCCATGAAATCAATGTCATAAGGCTAGTAGCAGCATGATGAGTGGATTTAGGTATGACGATTCTAAGTGAAATAAATCACACAGAAAAAGACACTTATCATAAGATATCACTTATAGAGGGAATGTAAAAACCGCTACCCTTGAACTGCATTACAAAATAGAACAGAGTCACACGTTTAGAAAACACACTATGGCTGCTTAACGGGAAAGGTGAGGTGGGGTGATGCATAAATCAAGGGTTTCAAATTAGCTCAGATACCGTTCCATAAACCCAATATGTAATAGACAAGACCTACTCCTTGCTCAGTGAACTGGACTCAACACCCCCTATTCACCGCCCAAGAATATATCTCACTAGTAAGAATCTTCAAACCTATGTATTGATATCTCTCTGTAAGTGAGTCAAGTGGGTGTAAAGCGGCATAAACACAGCAGTGAAAAGCAGCTAAACCCCATTATAAAAATCAATTACTTTTCAAAACCCGTGAAACAAAGACAGTGAAAGAGAGAGAAATTCTTACAAAATTGGTTCAGGGGCTGTGATGCCACCTGGATTGACCATATCTAGACCCACAGCTGATTGAGACATATGGGTGGACACTCTTGGGGCTGAGAGGTTTGGTGAGGTTGGGTGAGCTAACGCAGACCCTTTAAATTAATACGGCGTGGTACCCATCCCATGGGTCCCAAATCTCCAGGTTCAAGGGCATCGTCCTACATTGAAAACATGCATGAGAAACCCCGAAGATGGCACACCGTGTGATCGGGAAAGGTTTCTAAAACGCACCTCATTTCTCATCTCCTTGTGCTCCGGCTCGCCATTCCAGCCGCTTTACTAGCAATCTCTCTCCTTGGAGAATCAGCACCTTTATCCTCCTGTTCCGTACAGGTTGCAATTTGTCCTGAGGATGAACGGGAAGAGGGGCAACCAATGAGAGACTAGCTCTAGGTGTTGGGACAGGCACAGGTCACTCTGTTTTCCCATCAGGAAGAAGAATTAACCACAGGCTCAGCCTGCCGCCAGGAACCAGAATACGGCCTGAAGCAATCCTGCGCTTTTGCGGCCAGCTCCCAAGAAAGCGAGTTGAATAATGGAGCTCAGGGGCACTGCAATTCACAAACCTGCAGACTTACAAATGATAACTCTCGTCCACAAATATATTGAGGGAAGGCAACGAAGAGGATTTGAAAGCAAGGCAGAATTGCAGGAAACAGATTTCAGGAGGTAGATTCGAATCGCCTTTAAAGCACAGGAAAAGCGGCAAAACCTCGACAGTGATGCCCTTGGCCAAAAAGGGCGTATGTGTTTTTTCCTGAATATATTCAGGAAAAAACGCATACGCCCTTTTTGGCCAACCAAGCAACCTGGAAAGGCAAATCAGCGCTACAAAGAAGTCTCGCTTCCCATTGGTCAAAAGGGCCATGCTGAATAAAGTGTCAAAACCAGAAATGCAGGACAGGCCATGGAGAAATGGGAGCCTTGCTACGCTGATGGGCGGGACGTAAATTGCCAACAGCCACTCTGGAGAAGTGTACGGTGTGTCCTGAAACATCTAAAAAACTCAGCTTAGAGAGCTTGGGCACTTCCACTCATGGGCGTATAAATTGGGAAAACTAAAAATCAGCAAGACACAGGCACCCCAAATTTTGGGCTACTCTGTTGACAAAAACCTCCACTTCATTACACCTTAAATATCCGAGGAAAGAGAAGAATGGATAAAGAAGTTGTGGTCCTTATGTACAATGGAATATCACTCAGCCATGAAATCAATGTCATAAGGCTAGTAGCAGCATGATGAGTGGATTTAGGTATGACGATTCTAAGTGAAATAAATCACACAGAAAAAGACACTTATCATAAGATATCACTTATAGAGGGAATGTAAACACCGCTACCCTTGAACTGCATTACAAAATAGAACAGAGTCACACGTTTAGAAATCACACTATGGCTGCTTAACGGGAAAGGTGAGGTGGGGTGATGCATAAATCAAGGGTTTCAAATTAGCTCAGATACCGTTCCATAAACCCAATATGTAATAGACAAGACCTACTCCTTGCTCAGTGAACTGGACTCAACACCCCCTATTCACCGCCCAAGAATATATCTCACTAGTAAGAATCTTCAAACCTATGTATTGATATCTCTCTGTAAGTGAGTCAAGTGGGTGTAAAGCGGCATAAACACAGCAGTGAAAAGCAGCTAAACCCCATTATAAAAATTACTTTTCAAAACCCGTGAAACAAAGACAGTGAAAGAGAGAGAAATTCTTACAAAATTCGTTCAGGGGCTGTGATGCCACCTGGATTGACCATATCTAGACCCACAGCTGATTGAGACATATGGGTGGACACTCTTGGGGCTGAGAGGTTTGGTGAGGTTGGGTGAGCTAACGCAGACCTTTTAAATTAATACGGCGTGGTACCCATCCCATGGGTCCCAAATCTCCAGGTTCAAGGGCATCGTCCTACATTGAAAACATGCATGAGAAACCCCGAAGATGGCACACCGTGTGATCGGGAAAGGTTTCTAAAACGCACCTCATTTCTCATCTCCTTGTGCTCCGGTTCGCCATTCCAGCCGCTTTACTAGCAATCTCTCTCCTTGGAGAATCAGCACCTTTATCCTCCTGTTCCGTACAGGTTGCAATTTGTCCTGAGGATGAACGGGAAGAGGGGCAACCAATGAGAGAGTAGCTCTAGGTGTTGGGACAGGCACAGGTCACTCTGTTTTCCCATCAGGAAGAAGAATTAACCACAGGCTCAGCCTGCCGCCAGGAACCAGAATACGGCCTGAAGCAATCCTGCGCTTTTGCGGCCAGCTCCCAAGAAAGCGAGTTGAATAATGGAGCTCAGGGGCACTGCAATTCACAAACCTGCAGACTTACAAATGATAACTCTCGTCCACAAATATATTGAGGGAAGGCAACGAAGAGGATTTGAAAGCAAGGCAGAATTGCAGGAAACAGATTTCAGGAGGTAGATTCGAATCGCCTTTAAAGCACAGGAAAAGCGGCAAAACCTCGACAGTGATGCCCTTGGCCAAAAAGGGCGTATGCGTTTTTTCCTGAATATATTCAGGAAAAAACGCATACGCCCTTTTTGGCCAACCAAGCAACCTGGAAAGGCAAATCAGCGCTACAAAGAAGTCTCGCTTCCCATCGGTCAAAAGGGCCATGCTGAATAAAGTGTCAAAACCAGAAATGCAGGACAGGCCATGGAGAAATGGGAGCCTTGCTACGCTGAAGGGCGGGACGTAAATTGCCAACAGCCACTCTGGAGAAGTGTACGGTGTGTCCTGAAACATCTAAAAAACTCAGCTTAGAGAGCTTGGGCACTTCCACTCATGGGCGTATAAATTGGGAAAACTAAAAATCAGCAAGACACAGGCACCCCAAAGTTTTGGGCTTCTCTGTTGACAAGAACCTCCACTTCGTTACACCTTAAATATCCGAGGAAAGAGAAGAATGGATAAAGAAGTTGTGGTCCTTATGTACAATGGAATATCACTCAGCCATGAAATCAATGTCATAAGGCTAGTAGCAGCATGATGAGTGGATTTAGGTATGACGATTCTAAGTGAAATAAGTCCCACAGAAAAAGACACTTATCATGAGATATCACTTATAGAGGGAATGTAAAAACCGCTACCCTTGAACTGAATTACAAAACAGAACGGAGTCACACATTTAGAAAACACACTATGGCTGCTTAACGGGAAAGGTGAGGTGGGGTGATGCATAAAACAAGGGTTTCAAATTAGCTCAGATACCGTTCCATGAACCCAATATGTAATAGACAAGACCTACTCCTTGCTCAGTGAACTGGACTCAACACCCCCTATTCACCGCCCAAGAATATATCTGACTAGTAAGAATCTTAAAACCTATGTATTGATATCTCTCTGTAAGTGAGTCAAGTGGGTGTAAAGCGGCATAAACACAGCAGTGAAAAGCAGCTAAACCCCATTATAAAAATCAATTACTTTTCAAAACCCGTGAAACAAAGACAGTGAAAGAGAGAGAAATTCTTACAAAATTCGTTCAGGGGCTGTGATGCCACCTGGATTGACCATATCTAGACCCACAGCTGATTGAGACATATGGGTGGACACTCTTGGGGCTGAGAGGTTTGGTGAGGTTGGGTGAGCTAACGCAGACCCTTTAAATTAATACGGCGTGGTACCCATCCCATGGGTCCCAAATCTCCAGGTTCAAGGGCATCGTCCTACATTGAAAACATGCATGAGAAACCCCGAAGATGGCACACCGTGTGATGGGGAAAGGTTTCTAAAACGCACCTCATTTCTCATCTCCTTGTGCTCCGGTTCGCCATTCCAGCCGCTTTACTAGCAATCTCTCTCCTTGGAGAATCAGCACCTTTATCCTCCTGTTCCGTACAGGTTGCAATTTGTCCTGAGGATGAACGGGAAGAGGGGCAACCAATGAGAGACTAGCTCTAGGTGTTGGGACAGGCACACGTCACTCTGTTTTCCCATCAGGAAGAAGAATTAACCACAGGCTCAGCCTGCCGCCAGGAACCAGAATACGGCCTGAAGCAATCCTGCGCTTTTGCGGCCAGCTCCCAAGAAAGCGAGTTGAAGAATGGAGCTCAGGGGCACTGCAATTCACAAACCTGCAGACTTAGAAATGATAACTCTCGTCCACAAATATATTGAGGGAAGGCAACGAAGAGGATTTGAAAGCAAGGCAGAATTGCAGGAAACAGATTTCAGGAGGTAGATTCGAATCGCCTTTAAAGCACAGGAAAAGCGGCAAAACCTCGACAATGATGCCCTTGGCCAAAAAGGGCGTATGCGTTTTTTCCTGAATATATTCAGGAAAAAACGCATACGCCCTTTTTGGCCAACCAAGCAACCTGGAAAGGCAAATCAGCGCTACAAAGAAGTCTCGCTTCCCATCGGTCAAAAGGGTCATGCTGAATAAAGGGTCAAAACCAGAAATGCAGGACAGGCCATGGAGAAATGGGAGCCTTGCTACGCTGAAGGGCGGGACGTAAATTGCCAACAGCCACTCTGGAGAAGTGTAAGGTGTGTCCTGAAACATCTAAAAAACTCAGCTTAGAGAGCTTGGGCACTTCCACTCATGGGCGTATAAATTGGAAAAACTAAAAATCAGCAAGACACAGGCACCCCAAAGTTTTGGGCTTCTCTGTTGACAAGAACCTCCACTTCGTTACACCTTAAATATCCGAGGAAAGAGAAGAATGGATAAAGAAGTTGTGGTCCTTATGTACAATGGAATATCACTCAGCCATGAAATCAATGTCATAAGGCTAGTAGCAGCATGATGAGTGGATTTAGGTATGACGATTCTAAGTGAAATAAGTCCCACAGAAAAAGACACTTATCATGAGATATCACTTATAGAGGGAATGTAAACACCGCTACCCTTGAACTGAATTACAAAACAGAACGGAGTCACACATTTAGAAAACACACTATGGCTGCTTAACGGGAAAGGTGAGGTGGGGTGATGCATAAAACAAGGGTTTCAAATTAGCTCAGATACCGTTCCATGAACCCAATATGTAATAGACAAGACCTACTCCTTGCTCAGTGAACTGGACTCAACACCCCCTATTCACCGCCCAAGAATATATCTGACTAGTAAGAATCTTAAAACCTATGTATTGATATCTCTCTGTAAGTGAGTCAAGTGGGTGTAAAGCGGCATAAACACAGCAGTGAAAAGCAGCTAAACCCCATTATAAAAATCAATTACTTTTCAAAACCCGTGAAACAAAGACAGTGAAAGAGAGAGAAATTCTTACAAAATTCGTTCAGGGGCTGTGATGCCACCTGGATTGACCATATCTAGACCCACAGCTGATTGAGACATATGGGTGGACACTCTTGGGGCTGAGTTGTTTGGTGAGGTTGGGTGAGCTAACGCAGACCCTTTAAATTAATACGGCGTGGTACCCATCCCATGGGTCCCAAATCTCCAGGTTCAAGGGCATCGTCCTACATTGAAAACATGCATGAGAAACCCCGAAGATGGCACACCGTGTGATGGGGAAAGGTTTCTAAAACGCACCTCATTTCTCATCTGCTTGTGCTCCGGTTCGCCATTCCAGCCGCTTTACTAGCAATCTCTCTCCTTGGAGAATCAGCACCTTTATCCTCCTGTTCCGTACAGGTTGCAATTTGTCCTGAGGATGAACGGGAAGAGGGGCAACCAATGAGAGACTAGCTCTAGGTGTTGGGACAGGCACACGTCACTCTGTTTTCCCATCAGGAAGAAGAATTAACCACAGGCTCAGCCTGCCGCCAGGAACCAGAATACGGCCTGAAGCAATCCTGCGCTTTTGCGGCCAGCTCCCAAGAAAGCGAGTTGAATAATGGAGCTCAGGGGCACTGCAATTCACAAACCTGCAGACTTAGAAATGATAACTCTCGTCCACAAATATATTGAGGGAAGGCAACGAAGAGGATTTGAAAGCAAGGCAGAATTGCAGGAAACAGATTTCAGGAGGTACATTCGAATCGCCTTTAAAGCACAGGAAAAGCGGCAAAACCTCGACAGTGATGCACTTGGCCAAAAAGGGCGTATGCGTTTTTTCCTGAATATATTCAGGAAAAATCGCATACGCCCTTTTTGGCCAACCAAGCAACCTGGAAAGGCAAATCAGCGCTACAAAGAAGTCTCGCTTCCCATTGGTCAAAAGGGCCACGCTGAATAAAGTGTCAAAACCAGAAATGCAGGACAGGCCATGGAGAAATGGGAGCCTTGCTACGCTGATGGGCGGGACGTAAATTGCCAACAGCCACTCTGGAGAAGTGTACGGTGTGTCCTGAAACATCTAAAAAACTCAGCTTAGAGAGCTTGGGCACTTCCACTCATGGGCGTATAAATTGGGAAAACTAAAAATCAGCAAGACACAGGCACCCCAAATTTTGGGCTACTCTGTTGACAAAAACCTCCACTTCATTACACCTTAAATATCCGAGGAAAGAGAAGAATGGATAAAGAAGTTGTGGTCCTTATGTACAATGGAATATCACTCAGCCATGAAATCAATGTCATAAGGCTAGTAGCAGCATGATGAGTGGATTTAGGTATGACGATTCTAAGTGAAATAAATCACACAGAAAAAGACACTTATCATAAGATATCACTTATAGAGGGAATGTAAAAACCGCTACCCTTGAACTGCATTACAAAATAGAACAGAGTCACACGTTTAGAAAACACACTATGGCTGCTTAACGGGAAAGGTGAGGTGGGGTGATGCATAAATCAAGGGTTTCAAATTAGCTCAGATACCGTTCCATAAACCCAATATGTAATAGACAAGACCTACTCCTTGCTCAGTGAACTGGACTCAACACCCCCTATTCACCGCCCAAGAATATATCTGACTAGTAAGAATCTTAAAACCTATGTATTGATATCTCTCTGTAAGTGAGTCAAGTGGGTGTAAAGCGGCATAAACACAGCAGTGAAAAGCAGCTAAACCCCATTATAAAAATCAATTACTTTTCAAAACCCGTGAAACAAAGACAGTGAAAGAGAGAGAAATTCTTACAAAATTCGTTCAGGGGCTGTGATGCCACCTGGATTGACCATATCTAGACCCACAGCTGATTGAGACATATGGGTGGACACTCTTGGGGCTGAGAGGTTTGGTGAGGTTGGGTGAGCTAACGCAGACCCTTTAAATTAATACGGCGTGGTACCCATCCCATGGGTCCCAAATCTCCAGGTTCAAGGGCATCGTCCTACATTGAAAACATGCATGAGAAACCCCGAAGATGGCACACCGTGTGATCGGGAAAGGTTTCTAAAACGCACCTCATTTCTCATCTCCTTGTGCTCCGGTTCGCCATTCCAGCCGCTTTACTAGCAATCTCTCTCCTTGGAGAATCAGCACCTTTATCCTCCTGTTCCGTACAGGTTGCAATTTGTCCTGAGGATGAACGGGAAGAGGGGCAACCAATGAGAGACTAGCTCTAGGTGTTGGGACAGGCACAGGTCACTCTGTTTTCCCATCAGGAAGAAGAATTAACCACAGGCTCAGCCTGCCGCCAGGAACCAGAATACGGCCTGAAGCAATCCTGCGCTTTTGCGGCCAGCTCCCAAGAAAGCGAGTTGAATAATGGAGCTCAGGGGCACTGCAATTCACAAACCTGCAGACTTAGAAATGATAACTCTCGTCCACAAATATATTGAGGGAAGGCAACGAAGAGGATTTGAAAGCAAGGCAGAATTGCAGGAAACAGATTTCAGGAGGTAGATTCGAATCGCCTTTAAAGCACAGGAAAAGCGGCAAAACCTCGACAATGATGCCCTTGGCCAAAAAGGGCGTATGCGTTTTTTCCTGAATATATTCAGGAAAAAACGCATACGCCCTTTTTGGCCAACCAAGCAACCTGGAAAGGCAAATCAGCGCTACAAAGAAGTCTCGCTTCCCATCGGTCAAAAGGGTCATGCTGAATAAAGGGTCAAAACCAGAAATGCAGGACAGGCCATGGAGAAATGGGAGCCTTGCTACGCTGAAGGGCGGGACGTAAATTGCCAACAGCCACTCTGGAGAAGTGTACGGTGTGTCCTGAAACATCTAAAAAACTCAGCTTAGAGAGCTTGGGCACTTCCACTCATGGGCGTATAAATTGGGAAAACTAAAAATCAGCAAGACACAGGCACCCCAAAGTTTTGGGCTTCTCTGTTGACAAGAACCTCCACTTCGTTACACCTTAAATATCCGAGGAAAGAGAAGAATGAATAAAGAAGTTGTGGTCCTTATGTACAATGGAATATCACTCAGCCATGAAATCAATGTCATAAGGCTAGTAGCAGCATGATGAGTGGATTTAGGTATGACGATTCTAAGTGAAATAAGTCCCACAGAAAAAGACTCTTATCATGAGATATCACTTATAGAGGGAATGTAAAAACCGCTACCCTTGAACTGAATTACAAAACAGAACGGAGTCACACATTTAGAAAACACACTATGGCTGCTTAACGGGAAAGGTGAGGTGGGGTGATGCATAAAACAAGGGTTTCAAATTAGCTCAGATACCGTTCCATGAACCCAATATGTAATAGACAAGACCTACTCCTTGCTCAGTGAACTGGACTCAACACCCCCTATTCACCGCCCAAGAATATATCTGACTAGTAAGAATCTTAAAACCTATGTATTGATATCTCTCTGTAAGTGAGTCAAGTGGGTGTAAAGCGGCATAAACACAGCAGTGAAAAGCAGCTAAACCCCATTATAAAAATCAATTACTTTTCAAAACCCGTGAAACAAAGACAGTGAAAGAGAGAGAAATTCTTACAAAATTGGTTCAGGGGCTGTGATGCCACCTGGATTGACCATATCTAGACCCACAGCTGATTGAGACATATGGGTGGACACTCTTGGGGCTGAGAGGTTTGGTGAGGTTGGGTGAGCTAACGCAGACCCTTTAAATTAATACGGCGTGGTACCCATCCCATGGGTCCCAAATCTCCAGGTTCAAGGGCATCGTCCTACATTGAAAACATGCATGAGAAACCCCGAAGATGGCACACCGTGTGATCGGGAAAGGTTTCTAAAACGCACCTCATTTCTCATCTCCTTGTGCTCCGGTTCGCCATTCCAGCCGCTTTACTAGCAATCTCTCTCCTTGGAGAATCAGCACCTTTATCCTCCTGTTCCGTACAGGTTGCAATTTGTCCTGAGGATGAACGGGAAGAGGGGCAACCAATGAGAGACTAGCTCTAGGTGTTGGGACAGGCACAGGTCACTCTGTTTTCCCATCAGGAAGAAGAATTAACCACAGGCTCAGCCTGCCGCCAGGAACCAGAATACGGCCTGAAGCAATCCTGTGCTTTTGCGGCCAGCTCCCAAGAAAGCGAGTTGAATAATGGAGCTCAGGGGCACTGCAATTCACAAACCTGCAGACTTAGAAATGATAACTCTCGTCCACAAATATATTGAGGGAAGGCAACGAAGAGGATTTGAAAGCAAGGCAGAATTGCAGGAAACAGATTTCAGGAGGTAGATTCGAATCGCCTTTAAAGCACAGGAAAAGCGGCAAAACCTCGACAATGATGCCCTTGGCCAAAAAGGGCGTATGCGTTTTTTCCTGAATATATTCAGGAAAAAACGCATACGCCCTTTTTGGCCAACCAAGCAACCTGGAAAGGCAAATCAGCGCTACAAAGAAGTCTCGCTTCCCATCGGTCAAAAGGGTCATGCTGAATAAAGGGTCAAAACCAGAAATGCAGGACAGGCCATGGAGAAATGGGAGCCTTGCTACGCTGAAGGGCGGGACGTAAATTGCCAACAGCCACTCTGGAGAAGTGTACGGTGTGTCCTGAAACATCTAAAAAACTCAGCTTAGAGAGCTTGGGCACTTCCACTCATGGGCGTATAAATTGGAAAAACTAAAAATCAGCAAGACACAGGCACCCCAAAGTTTTGGGCTTCTCTGTTGACAAGAACCTCCACTTCGTTACACCTTAAATATCCGAGGAAAGAGAAGAATGGATAAAGAAGTTGTGGTCCTTATGTACAATGGAATATCACTCAGCCATGAAATCAATGTCATAAGGCTAGTAGCAGCATGATGAGTGGATTTAGGTATGACGATTCTAAGTGAAATAAGTCCCACAGAAAAAGACACTTATCATGAGATATCACTTATAGAGGGAATGTAAAAACCGCTACCCTTGAACTGAATTACAAAACAGAACGGAGTCACACATTTAGAAAACACACTATGGCTGCTTAACGGGAAAGGTGAGGTGGGGTGATGCATAAAACAAGGGTTTCAAATTAGCTCAGATACCGTTCCATGAACCCAATATGTAATAGACAAGACCTACTCCTTGCTCAGTGAACTGGACTCAACACCCCCTATTCACCGCCCAAGAATATATCTGACTAGTAAGAATCTTAAAACCTATGTATTGATATCTCTCTGTAAGTGAGTCAAGTGGGTGTAAAGCGGCATAAACACAGCAGTGAAAAGCAGCTAAACCCCATTATAAAAATCAATTACTTTTCAAAACCCGTGAAACAAAGACAGTGAAAGAGAGAGAAATTCTTACAAAATTCGTTCAGGGGCTGTGATGCCACCTGGATTGACCATATCTAGACCCACAGCTGATTGAGACATATGGGTGGACACTCTTGGGGCTGAGAGGTTTGGTGAGGTTGGGTGAGCTAACGCAGACCCTTTAAATTAATACGGCGTGGTACCCATCCCATGGGTCCCAAATCTCCAGGTTCAAGGGCATCGTCCTACATTGAAAACATGCATGAGAAACCCCGAAGATGGCACACCGTGTGATCGGGAAAGGTTTCTAAAACGCACCTCATTTCTCATCTCCTTGTGCTCCGGTTCGCCATTCCAGCCGCTTTACTAGCAATCTCTCTCCTTGGAGAATCAGCACCTTTATCCTCCTGTTCCGTACAGGTTGCAATTTGTCCTGAGGATGAACGGGAAGAGGGGCAACCAATGAGAGACTAGCTCTAGGTGTTGGGACAGGCACAGGTCACTCTGTTTTCCCATCAGGAAGAAGAATTAACCACAGGCTCAGCCTGCCGCCAGGAACCAGAATACGGCCTGAAGCAATCCTGCGCTTTTGCGGCCAGCTCCCAAGAAAGCGAGTTGAATAATGGAGCTCAGGGGCACTGCAATTCACAAACCTGCAGACTTAGAAATGATAACTCTCGTCCACAAATATATTGAGGGAAGGCAACGAAGAGGATTTGAAAGCAAGGCAGAATTGCAGGAAACAGATTTCAGGAGGTAGATTCGAATCGCCTTTAAAGCACAGGAAAAGCGGCAAAACCTCGACAATGATGCCCTTGGCCAAAAAGGGCGTATGCGTTTTTTCCTGAATATATTCAGGAAAAAACGCATACGCCCTTTTTGGCCAACCAAGCAACCTGGAAAGGCAAATCAGCGCTACAAAGAAGTCTCGCTTCCCATCGGTCAAAAGGGTCATGCTGAATAAAGGGTCAAAACCAGAAATGCAGGACAGGCCATGGAGAAATGGGAGCCTTGCTACGCTGAAGGGCGGGACGTAAATTGCCAACAGCCACTCTGGAGAAGTGTAAGGTGTGTCCTGAAACATCTAAAAAACTCAGATTAGAGAGCTTGGGCACTTCCACTCATGGGCGTATAAATTGGAAAAACTAAAAATCAGCAAGACACAGGCACCCCAAAGTTTTGGGCTTCTCTGTTGACAAGAACCTCCACTTCGTTACACCTTAAATATCCGAGGAAAGAGAAGAATGGATAAAGAAGTTGTGGTCCTTATGTACAATGGAATATCACTCAGCCATGAAATCAATGTCATAAGGCTAGTAGCAGCATGATGAGTGGATTTAGGTATGACGATTCTAAGTGAAATAAGTCCCACAGAAAAAGACACTTATCATGAGATATCACTTATAGAGGGAATGTAAAAACCGCTACCCTTGAACTGAATTACAAAACAGAACGGAGTCACACATTTAGAAAACACACTATGGCTGCTTAACGGGAAAGGTGAGGTGGGGTGATGCATAAATCAAGGGTTTCAAATTAGCTCAGATACCGTTCCATGAACCCAATATGTAATAGACAAGACCTACTCCTTGCTCAGTGAACTGGACTCAACACCCCCTATTCACCGCCCAAGAATATATCTGACTAGTAAGAATCTTAAAACCTATGTATTGATATCTCTCTGTAAGTGAGTCAAGTGGGTGTAAAGCGGCATAAACACAGCAGTGAAAAGCAGCTAAACCCCATTATAAAAATCAATTACTTTTCAAAACCCGTGAAACAAAGACAGTGAAAGAGAGAGAAATTCTTACAAAATTCGTTCAGGGGCTGTGATGCCACCTGGATTGACCATATCTAGACCCACAGCTGATTGAGACATATGGGTGGACACTCTTGGGGCTGAGAGGTTTGGTGAGGTTGGGTGAACTAACGCAGACCCTTTAAATTAATACGGCGTGGTACCCATCCCATGGGTCCCAAATCTCCAGGTTCAAGGGCATCGTCCTACATTGAAAACATGCATGAGAAACCCCGAAGATGGCACACCGTGTGATCGGGAAAGGTTTCTAAAACGCACCTCATTTCTCATCTCCTTGTGCTCCGGTTCGCCATTCCAGCCGCTTTACTAGCAATCTCTCTCCTTGGAGAATCAGCACCTTTATCCTCCTGTTCCGTACAGGTTGCAATTTGTCCTGAGGATGAACGGGAAGAGGGGCAACCAATGAGAGACTAGCTCTAGGTGTTGGGACAGGCACACGTCACTCTGTTTTCCCATCAGGAAGAAGAATTAACCACAGGCTCAGCCTTCCGCCAGGAACCAGAATACGGCCTGAAGCAATCCTGCGCTTTTGCGGCCAGCTCCCAAGAAAGCGAGTTGAATAATGGAGCTCAGGGGCACTGCAATTCACAAACCTGCAGACTTAGAAATGATAACTCTCGTCCACAAATATATTGAGGGAAGGCAACGAAGAGGATTTGAAAGCAAGGCAGAATTGCAGGAAACAGATTTCAGGAGGTAGATTCGAATCGCCTTTAAAGCACAGGAAAAGCGGCAAAACCTCGACAATGATGCCCTTGGCCAAAAAGGGCGTATGCGTTTTTTCCTGAATATATTCAGGAAAAAACGCATACTTCCTTTTTGGCCAACCAAGCAACCTGGAAAGGCAAATCAGCGCTACAAAGAAGTCTCGCTTCCCATCGGTCAAAAGGGTCATGCTGAATAAAGGGTCAAAACCAGAAATGCAGGACAGGCCATGGAGAAATGGGAGCCTTGCTACGCTGAAGGGCGGGACGTAAATTGCCAACAGCCACTCTGGAGAAGTGTACGGTGTGTCCTGAAACATCTAAAAAACTCAGCTTAGAGAGCTTGGGCACTTCCACTCATGGGCGTATAAATTGGAAAAACTAAAAATCAGCAAGACACAGACACCCCAAAGTTTTGGGCTTCTCTGTTGACAAGAACCTCCACTTCGTTACACCTTAAATATCCGAGGAAAGAGAAGAATGGATAAAGAAGTTGTGGTCCTTATGTACAATGGAATATCACTCAGCCATGAAATCAATGTCATAAGGCTAGTAGCAGCATGATGAGTGGATTTAGGTATGACGATTCTAAGTGAAATAAGTCCCACAGAAAAAGACACTTATCATGAGATATCACTTATAGAGGGAATGTAAAAACCGCTACCCTTGAACTGAATTACAAAACAGAACGGAGTCACACATTTAGAAAACACACTATGGCTGCTTAACGGGAAAGGTGAGGTGGGGTGATGCATAAAACAAGGGTTTCAAATTAGCTCAGATACCGTTCCATGAACCCAATATGTAATAGACAAGACCTACTCCTTGCTCAGTGAACTGGACTCAACACCCCCTATTCACCGCCCAAGAATATATCTGACTAGTAAGAATCTTAAAACCTATGTATTGATATCTCTCTGTAAGTGAGTCAAGTGGGTGTAAAGCGGCATAAACACAGCAGTGAAAAGCAGCTAAACCCCATTATAAAAATCAATTACTTTTCAAAACCCGTGAAACAAAGACAGTGAAAGAGAGAGAAATTCTTACAAAATTCGTTCAGGGGCTGTGATGCCACCTGGATTGACCATATCTAGACCCACAGCTGATTGAGACATATGGGTGGACACTCTTGGGGCTGAGAGGTTTGGTGAGGTTGGGTGAGCTAACGCAGACCCTTTAAATTAATACGGCGTGGTACCCATCCCATGGGTCCCAAATCTCCAGGTTCAAGGGCATCGTCCTACATTGAAAACATGCATGAGAAACCCCGAAGATGGCACACCGTGTGATCGGGAAAGGTTTCTAAAACGCACCTCATTTCTCATCTCCTTGTGCTCCGGTTCGCCATTCCAGCCGCTTTACTAGCAATCTCTCTCCTTGGAGAATCAGCACCTTTATCCTCCTGTTCCGTACAGGTTGCAATTTGTCCTGAGGATGAACGGGAAGAGGGGCAACCAATGAGAGACTAGCTCTAGGTGTTGGGACAGGCACAGGTCACTCTGTTTTCCCATCAGGAAGAAGAATTAACCACAGGCTCAGCCTGCCGCCAGGAACCAGAATACGGCCTGAAGCAATCCTGCGCTTTTGCGGCCAGCTCCCAAGAAAGCGAGTTGAATAATGGAGCTCAGGGGCACTGCAATTCACAAACCTGCAGACTTAGAAATGATAACTCTCGTCCACAAATATATTGAGGGAAGGCAACGAAGAGGATTTGAAAGCAAGGCAGAATTGCAGGAAACAGATTTCAGGAGGTAGATTCGAATCGCCTTTAAAGCACAGGAAAAGCGGCAAAACCTCGACAATGATGCCCTTGGCCAAAAAGGGCGTATGCGTTTTTTCCTGAATATATTCAGGAAAAAACGCATACGCCCTTTTTGGCCAACCAAGCAACCTGGAAAGGCAAATCAGCGCTACAAAGAAGTCTCGCTTCCCATCGGTCAAAAGGGTCATGCTGAATAAAGGGTCAAAACCAGAAATGCAGGACAGGCCATGGAGAAATGGGAGCCTTGCTACGCTGAAGGGCGGGACGTAAATTGCCAACAGCCACTCTGGAGAAGTGTAAGGTGTGTCCTGAAACATCTAAAAAACTCAGATTAGAGAGCTTGGGCACTTCCACTCATGGGCGTATAAATTGGAAAAACTAAAAATCAGCAAGACACAGGCACCCCAAAGTTTTGGGCTTCTCTGTTGACAAGAACCTCCACTTCGTTACACCTTAAATATCCGAGGAAAGAGAAGAATGGATAAAGAAGTTGTGGTCCTTATGTACAATGGAATATCACTCAGCCATGAAATCAATGTCATAAGGCTAGTAGCAGCATGATGAGTGGATTTAGGTATGACGATTCTAAGTGAAATAAGTCCCACAGAAAAAATCACTTATCATGAGATATCACTTATAGAGGGAATGTAAAAACCGCTACCCTTGACTGAATTACAAAACAGAACGGAGTCACACATTTAGAAAACACACTATGGCTGCTTAACGGGAAAGGTGAGGTGGGGTGATGCATAAATCAAGGGTTTCAAATTAGCTCAGATACCGTTCCATGAACCCAATATGTAATAGACAAGACCTACTCCTTGCTCAGTGAACTGGACTCAACACCCCCTATTCACCGCCCAAGAATATATCTGACTAGTAAGAATCTTAAAACCTATGTATTGATATCTCTCTGTAAGTGAGTCAAGTGGGTGTAAAGCGGCATAAACACAGCAGTGAAAAGCAGCTAAACCCCATTATAAAAATCAATTACTTTTCAAACCCGTGAAACAAAGACAGTGAAAGAGAGAGAAATTCTTACAAAATTCGTTCAGGGGCTGTGATGCCACCTGGATTGACCATATCTAGACCCACAGCTGATTGAGACATATGGGTGGACACTCTTGGGGCTGAGAGGTTTGGTGAGGTTGGGTGAGCTAACGCAGACCCTTTAAATTAATACGGCGTGGTACCCATCCCATGGGTCCCAAATCTCCAGGTTCAAGGGCATCGTCCTACATTGAAAACATGCATGAGAAACCCCGAAGATGGCACACCGTGTGATCGGGAAAGGTTTCTAAAACGCACCTCATTTCTCATCTCCTTGTGCTCCAGTTCGCCATTCCAGCCGCTTTACTAGCAATCTCTCTCCTTGGAGAATCAGCACCTTTATCCTCCTGTTCCGTACAGGTTGCAATTTGTCCTGAGGATGAACGGGAAGAGGGGCAACCAATGAGAGACTAGCTCTAGGTGTTGGGACAGGCACACGTCACTCTGTTTTCCCATCAGGAAGAAGAATTAACCACAGGCTCAGCCTTCCGCCAGGAACCAGAATACGGCCTGAAGCAATCCTGCGATTTTGCGGCCAGCTCCCAAGAAAGCGAGTTGAATAATGGAGCTCAGGGGCACTGCAATTCACAAACCTGCAGACTTAGAAATGATAACTCTCGTCCACAAATATATTGAGGGAAGGCAACGAAGAGGATTTGAAAGCAAGGCAGAATTGCAGGAAACAGATTTCAGGAGGTACATTCGAATCGCCTTTAAAGCACAGGAAAAGCGGCAAAACCTCGACAGTGATGCACTTGGCCAAAAAGGGCGTATGCGTTTTTTCCTGAATATATTCAGGAAAAATCGCATACGCCCTTTTTGGCCAACCAAGCAACCTGGAAAGGCAAATCAGCGCTACAAAGAAGTCTCGCTTCCCATTGGTCAAAAGGGCCACGCTGAATAAAGTGTCAAAACCAGAAATGCAGGACAGGCCATGGAGAAATGGGAGCCTAGCTACGCTGATGGGCGGGACGTAAATTGCCAACAGCCACTCTGGAGAAGTGTACGGTGTGTCCTGAAACATCTAAAAAACTCAGCTTAGAGAGCTTGGGCACTTCCACTCATGGGCGTATAAATTGGGAAAACTAAAAATCAGCAAGACACAGGCACCCCAAATTT
Organism: Balaenoptera borealis; assembly: GCF_965194805.1. NCBI lineage: Eukaryota > Metazoa > Chordata > Mammalia > Artiodactyla > Balaenopteridae > Balaenoptera > Balaenoptera borealis. The sequence continues at coordinate 95,653,739 of NC_138873.1, forward strand.
TGGGCTACTCTGTTGACAAAAACCTCCACTTCATTACACCTTAAATATCCGAGGAAAGAGAAGAATGGATAAAGAAGTTGTGGTCCTTATGTACAATGGAATATCACTCAGCCATGAAATCAATGTCATAAGGCTAGTAGCAGCATGATGAGTGGATTTAGGTATGACGATTCTAAGTGAAATAAATCACACAGAAAAAGACACTTATCATAAGATATCACTTATAGAGGGAATGTAAAAACCGCTACCCTTGAACTGCATTACAAAATAGAACAGAGTCACACGTTTAGAAAACACACTATGGCTGCTTAACGGGAAAGGTGAGGTGGGGTGATGCATAAATCAAGGGTTTCAAATTAGCTCAGATACCGTTCCATAAACCCAATATGTAATAGACAAGACCTACTCCTTGCTCAGTGAACTGGACTCAACACCCCCTATTCACCGCCCAAGAATATATCTGACTAGTAAGAATCTTAAAACCTATGTATTGATATCTCTCTGTAAGTGAGTCAAGTGGGTGTAAAGCGGCATAAACACAGCAGTGAAAAGCAGCTAAACCCCATTATAAAAATCAATTACTTTTCAAAACCCGTGAAACAAAGACAGTGAAAGAGAGAGAAATTCTTACAAAATTCGTTCAGGGGCTGTGATGCCACCTGGATTGACCATATCTAGACCCACAGCTGATTGAGACATATGGGTGGACACTCTTGGGGCTGAGAGGTTTGGTGAGGTTGGGTGAGCTAACGCAGACCCTTTAAATTAATACGGCGTGGTACCCATCCCATGGGTCCCAAATCTCCAGGTTCAAGGGCATCGTCCTACATTGAAAACATGCATGAGAAACCCCGAAGATGGCACACCGTGTGATCGGGAAAGGTTTCTACAACGCACCTCATTTCTCATCTCCTTGTGCTCCGGTTCGCCATTCCAGCCGCTTTACTAGCAATCTCTCTCCTTGGAGAATCAGCACCTTTATCCTCCTGTTCCGTACAGGTTGCAATTTGTCCTGAGGATGAACGGGAAGAGGGGCAACCAATGAGAGACTAGCTCTAGGTGTTGGGACAGGCACAGGTCACTCTGTTTTCCCATCAGGAAGAAGAATTAACCACAGGCTCAGCCTGCCGCCAGGAACCAGAATACGGCCTGAAGCAATCCTGCGCTTTTGCGGCCAGCTCCCAAGAAAGCGAGTTGAATAATGGAGCTCAGGGGCACTGCAATTCACAAACCTGCAGACTTAGAAATGATAACTCTCGTCCACAAATATATTGAGGGAAGGCAACGAAGAGGATTTGAAAGCAAGGCAGAATTGCAGGAAACAGATTTCAGGAGGTAGATTCGAATCGCCTTTAAAGCACAGGAAAAGCGGCAAAACCTCGACAATGATGCCCTTGGCCAAAAAGGGCGTATGCGTTTTTTCCTGAATATATTCAGGAAAAAACGCATACGCCCTTTTTGGCCAACCAAGCAACCTGGAAAGGCAAATCAGCGCTACAAAGAAGTCTCGCTTCCCATCGGTCAAAAGGGTCATGCTGAATAAAGGGTCAAAACCAGAAATGCAGGACAGGCCATGGAGAAATGGGAGCCTTGCTACGCTGAAGGGCGGGACGTAAATTGCCAACAGCCACTCTGGAGAAGTGTACGGTGTGTCCTGAAACATCTAAAAAACTCAGCTTAGAGAGCTTGGGCACTTCCACTCATGGGCGTATAAATTGGGAAAATTAAAAATCAGCAAGACACAGGCACCCCAAAGTTTTGGGCTACTCTGTTGACAAGAACCTCCACTTCGTTACACCTTAAATATCCGAGGAAAGAGAAGAATGGATAAAGAAGTTGTGGTCCTTATGTACAATGGAATATCACTCAGCCATGAAATCAATGTCATAAGGCTAGTAGCAGCATGATGAGTGGATTTAGGTATGACGATTCTAAGTGAAATAAGTCCCACAGAAAAAGACACTTATCATGAGATATCACTTATAGAGGGAATGTAAAAACCGCTACCCTTGAACTGAATTACAAAACAGAACGGAGTCACACATTTAGAAAACACACTATGGCTGCTTAACGGGAAAGGTGAGGTGGGGTGATGCATAAAACAAGGGTTTCAAATTAGCTCAGATACCGTTCCATGAACCCAATATGTAATAGACAAGACCTACTCCTTGCTCAGTGAACTGGACTCAACACCCCCTATTCACCGCCCAAGAATATATCTGACTAGTAAGAATCTTAAAACCTATGTATTGATATCTCTCTGTAAGTGAGTCAAGTGGGTGTAAAGCGGCATAAACACAGCAGTGAAAAGCAGCTAAACCCCATTATAAAAATCAATTACTTTTCAAAACCCGTGAAACAAAGACAGTGAAAGAGAGAGAAATTCTTACAAAATTCGTTCAGGGGCTGTGATGCCACCTGGATTGACCATATCTAGACCCACAGCTGATTGAGACATATGGGTGGACACTCTTGGGGCTGAGAGGTTTGGTGAGGTTGGGTGAGCTAACGCAGACCCTTTAAATTAATACGGCGTGGTACCCATCCCATGGGTCCCAAATCTCCAGGTTCAAGGGCATCGTCCTACATTGAAAACATGCATGAGAAACCCCGAAGATGGCACACCGTGTGATCGGGAAAGGTTTCTAAAACGCACCTCATTTCTCATCTCCTTGTGCTCCGGTTCGCCATTCCAGCCGCTTTACTAGCAATCTCTCTCCTTGGAGAATCAGCACCTTTATCCTCCTGTTCCGTACAGGTTGCAATTTGTCCTGAGGATGAACGGGAAGAGGGGCAACCAATGAGAGACTAGCTCTAGGTGTTGGGACAGGCACAGGTCACTCTGTTTTCCCATCAGGAAGAAGAATTAACCACAGGCTCAGCCTGCCGCCAGGAACCAGAATACGGCCTGAAGCAATCCTGCGCTTTTGCGGCCAGCTCCCAAGAAAGCGAGTTGAATAATGGAGCTCAGGGGCACTGCAATTCACAAACCTGCAGACTTAGAAATGATAACTCTCGTCCACAAATATATTGAGGGAAGGCAACGAAGAGGATTTGAAAGCAAGGCAGAATTGCAGGAAACAGATTTCAGGAGGTAGATTCGAATCGCCTTTAAAGCACAGGAAAAGCGGCAAAACCTCGACAATGATGCCCTTGGCCAAAAAGGGCGTATGCGTTTTTTCCTGAATATATTCAGGAAAAAACGCATACGCCCTTTTTGGCCAACCAAGCAACCTGGAAAGGCAAATCAGCGCTACAAAGAAGTCTCGCTTCCCATCGGTCAAAAGGGTCATGCTGAATAAAGGGTCAAAACCAGAAATGCAGGACAGGCCATGGAGAAATGGGAGCCTTGCTACGCTGAAGGGCGGGACGTAAATTGCCAACAGCCACTCTGGAGAAGTGTAAGGTGTGTCCTGAAACATCTAAAAAACTCAGATTAGAGAGCTTGGGCACTTCCACTCATGGGCGTATAAATTGGAAAAACTAAAAATCAGCAAGACACAGGCACCCCAAAGTTTTGGGCTTCTCTGTTGACAAGAACCTCCACTTCGTTACACCTTAAATATCCGAGGAAAGAGAAGAATGGATAAAGAAGTTGTGGTCCTTATGTACAATGGAATATCACTCAGCCATGAAATCAATGTCATAAGGCTAGTAGCAGCATGATGAGTGGATTTAGGTATGACGATTCTAAGTGAAATAAGTCCCACAGAAAAAATCACTTATCATGAGATATCACTTATAGAGGGAATGTAAAAACCGCTACCCTTGAACTGAATTACAAAACAGAACGGAGTCACACATTTAGAAAACACACTATGGCTGCTTAACGGGAAAGGTGAGGTGGGGTGATGCATAAATCAAGGGTTTCAAATTAGCTCAGATACCGTTCCATGAACCCAATATGTAATAGACAAGACCTACTCCTTGCTCAGTGAACTGGACTCAACACCCCCTATTCACCGCCCAAGAATATATCTGACTAGTAAGAATCTTAAAACCTATGTATTGATATCTCTCTGTAAGTGAGTCAAGTGGGTGTAAAGCGGCATAAACACAGCAGTGAAAAGCAGCTAAACCCCATTATAAAAATCAATTACTTTTCAAAACCCGTGAAACAAAGACAGTGAAAGAGAGAGAAATTCTTACAAAATTCGTTCAGGGGCTGTGATGCCACCTGGATTGACCATATCTAGACCCACAGCTGATTGAGACATATGGGTGGACACTCTTGGGGCTGAGAGGTTTGGTGAGGTTGGGTGAGCTAACGCAGACCCTTTAAATTAATACGGCGTGGTACCCATCCCATGGGTCCCAAATCTCCAGGTTCAAGGGCATCGTCCTACATTGAAAACATGCATGAGAAACCCCGAAGATGGCACACCGTGTGATCGGGAAAGGTTTCTAAAACGCACCTCATTTCTCATCTCCTTGTGCTCCGGTTCGCCATTCCAGCCGCTTTACTAGCAATCTCTCTCCTTGGAGAATCAGCACCTTTATCCTCCTGTTCCGTACAGGTTGCAATTTGTCCTGAGGATGAACGGGAAGAGGGGCAACCAATGAGAGACTAGCTCTAGGTGTTGGGACAGGCACACGTCACTCTGTTTTCCCATCAGGAAGAAGAATTAACCACAGGCTCAGCCTGCCGCCAGGAACCAGAATACGGCCTGAAGCAATCCTGCGCTTTTGCGGCCAGCTCCCAAGAAAGCGAGTTGAATAATGGAGCTCAGGGGCACTGCAATTCACAAACCTGCAGACTTAGAAATGATAACTCTCGTCCACAAATATATTGAGGGAAGGCAACGAAGAGGATTTGAAAGCAAGGCAGAATTGCAGGAAACAGATTTCAGGAGGTAGATTCGAATCGCCTTTAAAGCACAGGAAAAGCGGCAAAACCTCGACAATGATGCCCTTGGCCAAAAAGGGCGTATGCGTTTTTTCCTGAATATATTCAGGAAAAAACGCATACTTCCTTTTTGGCCAACCAAGCAACCTGGAAAGGCAAATCAGCGCTACAAAGAAGTCTCGCTTCCCATCGGTCAAAAGGGTCATGCTGAATAAAGGGTCAAAACCAGAAATGCAGGACAGGCCATGGAGAAATGGGAGCCTTGCTACGCTGAAGGGCGGGACGTAAATTGCCAACAGCCACTCTGGAGAAGTGTACGGTGTGTCCTGAAACATCTAAAAAACTCAGCTTAGAGAGCTTGGGCACTTCCACTCATGGGCGTATAAATTGGAAAAACTAAAAATCAGCAAGACACAGGCACCCCAAAGTTTTGGGCTTCTCTGTTGACAAGAACCTCCACTTCGTTACACCTTAAATATCCGAGGAAAGAGAAGAATGGATAAAGAAGTTGTGGTCCTTATGTACAATGGAATATCACTCAGCCATGAAATCAATGTCATAAGGCTAGTAGCAGCATGATGAGTGGATTTAGGTATGACGATTCTAAGTGAAATAAGTCCCACAGAAAAAGACACTTATCATGAGATATCACTTATAGAGGGAATGTAAAAACCGCTACCCTTGAACTGAATTACAAAACAGAACGGAGTCACACATTTAGAAAACACACTATGGCTGCTTAACGGGAAAGGTGAGGTGGGGTGATGCATAAATCAAGGGTTTCAAATTAGCTCAGATACCGTTCCATGAACCCAATATGTAATAGACAAGACCTACTCCTTGCTCAGTGAACTGGACTCAACACCCCCTATTCACCGCCCAAGAATATATCTGACTAGTAAGAATCTTAAAACCTATGTATTGATATCTCTCTGTAAGTGAGTCAAGTGGGTGTAAAGCGGCATAAACACAGCAGTGAAAAGCAGCTAAACCCCATTATAAAAATCAATTACTTTTCAAAACCCGTGAAACAAAGACAGTGAAAGAGAGAGAAATTCTTACAAAATTCGTTCAGGGGCTGTGATGCCACCTGGATTGACCATATCTAGACCCACAGCTGATTGAGACATATGGGTGGACACTCTTGGGGCTGAGAGGTTTGGTGAGGTTGGGTGAGCTAACGCAGACCCTTTAAATTAATACGGCGTGGTACCCATCCCATGGGTCCCAAATCTCCAGGTTCAAGGGCATCGTCCTACATTGAAAACATGCATGAGAAACCCCGAAGATGGCACACCGTGTGATCGGGAAAGGTTTCTAAAACGCACCTCATTTCTCATCTCCTTGTGCTCCGGTTCGCCATTCCAGCCGCTTTACTAGCAATCTCTCTCCTTGGAGAATCAGCACCTTTATCCTCCTGTTCCGTACAGGTTGCAATTTGTCCTGAGGATGAACGGGAAGAGGGGCAACCAATGAGAGACTAGCTCTAGGTGTTGGGACAGGCACACGTCACTCTGTTTTCCCATCAGGAAGAAGAATTAACCACAGGCTCAGCCTGCCGCCAGGAACCAGAATACGGCCTGAAGCAATCCTGCGCTTTTGCGGCCAGCTCCCAAGAAAGCGAGTTGAATAATGGAGCTCAGGGGCACTGCAATTCACAAACCTGCAGACTTAGAAATGATAACTCTCGTCCACAAATATATTGAGGGAAGGCAACGAAGAGGATTTGAAAGCAAGGCAGAATTGCAGGAAACAGATTTCAGGAGGTAGATTCGAATCGCCTTTAAAGCACAGGAAAAGCGGCAAAACCTCGACAATGATGCCCTTGGCCAAAAAGGGCGTATGCGTTTTTTCCTGAATATATTCAGGAAAAAACGCATACTTCCTTTTTGGCCAACCAAGCAACCTGGAAAGGCAAATCAGCGCTACAAAGAAGTCTCGCTTCCCATCGGTCAAAAGGGTCATGCTGAATAAAGGGTCAAAACCAGAAATGCAGGACAGGCCATGGAGAAATGGGAGCCTTGCTACGCTGAAGGGCGGGACGTAAATTGCCAACAGCCACTCTGGAGAAGTGTACGGTGTGTCCTGAAACATCTAAAAAACTCAGCTTAGAGAGCTTGGGCACTTCCACTCATGGGCGTATAAATTGGAAAAACTAAAAATCAGCAAGACACAGGCACCCCAAAGTTTTGGGCTTCTCTGTTGACAAGAACCTCCACTTCGTTACACCTTAAATATCCGAGGAAAGAGAAGAATGGATAAAGAAGTTGTGGTCCTTATGTACAATGGAATATCACTCAGCCATGAAATCAATGTCATAAGGCTAGTAGCAGCATGATGAGTGGATTTAGGTATGACGATTCTAAGTGAAATAAGTCCCACAGAAAAAGACACTTATCATAAGATATCACTTATAGAGGGAATGTAAAAACCGCTACCCTTGAACTGAATTACAAAACAGAACGGAGTCACACATTTAGAAAACACACTATGGCTGCTTAACGGGAAAGGTGAGGTGGGGTGATGCATAAAACAAGGGTTTCAAATTAGCTCAGATACCGTTCCATGAACCCAATATGTAATAGACAAGACCTACTCCTTGCTCAGTGAACTGGACTCAACACCCCCTATTCACCGCCCAAGAATATATCTGACTAGTAAGAATCTTAAAACCTATGTATTGATATCTCTCTGTAAGTGAGTCAAGTGGGTGTAAAGCGGCATAAACACAGCAGTGAAAAGCAGCTAAACCCCATTATAAAAATCAATTACTTTTCAAAACCCGTGAAACAAAGACAGTGAAAGAGAGAGAAATTCTTACAAAATTCGTTCAGGGGCTGTGATGCCACCTGGATTGACCATATCTAGACCCACAGCTGATTGAGACATATGGGTGGACACTCTTGGGGCTGAGAGGTTTGGTGAGGTTGGGTGAGCTAACGCAGACCCTTTAAATTAATACGGCGTGGTACCCATCCCATGGGTCCCAAATCTCCAGGTTCAAGGGCATCGTCCTACATTGAAAACATGCATGAGAAACCCCGAAGATGGCACACCGTGTGATCGGGAAAGGTTTCTAAAACGCACCTCATTTCTCATCTCCTTGTGCTCCGGTTCGCCATTCCAGCCGCTTTACTAGCAATCTCTCTCCTTGGAGAATCAGCACCTTTATCCTCCTGTTCCGTACAGGTTGCAATTTGTCCTGAGGATGAACGGGAAGAGGGGCAACCAATGAGAGACTAGCTCTAGGTGTTGGGACAGGCACAGGTCACTCTGTTTTCCCATCAGGAAGAAGAATTAACCACAGGCTCAGCCTGCCGCCAGGAACCAGAATACGGCCTGAAGCAATCCTGCGCTTTTGCGGCCAGCTCCCAAGAAAGCGAGTTGAATAATGGAGCTCAGGGGCACTGCAATTCACAAACCTGCAGACTTAGAAATGATAACTCTCGTCCACAAATATATTGAGGGAAGGCAACGAAGAGGATTTGAAAGCAAGGCAGAATTGCAGGAAACAGATTTCAGGAGGTAGATTCGAATCGCCTTTAAAGCACAGGAAAAGCGGCAAAACCTCGACAATGATGCCCTTGGCCAAAAAGGGCGTATGCGTTTTTTCCTGAATATATTCAGGAAAAAACGCATACGCCCTTTTTGGCCAACCAAGCAACCTGGAAAGGCAAATCAGCGCTACAAAGAAGTCTCGCTTCCCATCGGTCAAAAGGGTCATGCTGAATAAAGGGTCAAAACCAGAAATGCAGGACAGGCCATGGAGAAATGGGAGCCTTGCTACGCTGAAGGGCGGGACGTAAATTGCCAACAGCCACTCTGGAGAAGTGTAAGGTGTGTCCTGAAACATCTAAAAAACTCAGATTAGAGAGCTTGGGCACTTCCACTCATGGGCGTATAAATTGGAAAAACTAAAAATCAGCAAGACACAGGCACCCCAAAGTTTTGGGCTTCTCTGTTGACAAGAACCTCCACTTCGTTACACCTTAAATATCCGAGGAAAGAGAAGAATGGATAAAGAAGTTGTGGTCCTTATGTACAATGGAATATCACTCAGCCATGAAATCAATGTCATAAGGCTAGTAGCAGCATGATGAGTGGATTTAGGTATGACGATTCTAAGTGAAATAAGTCCCACAGAAAAAGACACTTATCATGAGATATCACTTATAGAGGGAATGTAAAAACCGCTACCCTTGAACTGAATTACAAAACAGAACGGAGTCACACATTTAGAAAACACACTATGGCTGCTTAACGGGAAAGGTGAGGTGGGGTGATGCATAAATCAAGGGTTTCAAATTAGCTCAGATACCGTTCCATGAACCCAATATGTAATAGACAAGACCTACTCCTTGCTCAGTGAACTGGACTCAACACCCCCTATTCACCGCCCAAGAATATATCTGACTAGTAAGAATCTTAAAACCTATGTATTGATATCTCTCTGTAAGTGAGTCAAGTGGGTGTAAAGCGGCATAAACACAGCAGTGAAAAGCAGCTAAACCCCATTATAAAAATCAATTACTTTTCAAAACCCGTGAAACAAAGACAGTGAAAGAGAGAGAAATTCTTACAAAATTCGTTCAGGGGCTGTGATGCCACCTGGATTGACCATATCTAGACCCACAGCTGATTGAGACATATGGGTGGACACTCTTGGGGCTGAGAGGTTTGGTGAGGTTGGGTGAGCTAACGCAGACCCTTTAAATTAATACGGCGTGGTACCCATCCCATGGGTCCCAAATCTCCAGGTTCAAGGGCATCGTCCTACATTGAAAACATGCATGAGAAACCCCGAAGATGGCACACCGTGTGATCGGGAAAGGTTTCTAAAACGCACCTCATTTCTCATCTCCCTGTGCTCCGGTTCGCCATTCCAGCCGCTTTACTAGCAATCTCTCTCCTTGGAGAATCAGCACCTTTATCCTCCTGTTCCGTACAGGTTGCAATTTGTCCTGAGGATGAACGGGAAGAGGGGCAACCAATGAGAGACTAGCTCTAGGTGTTGGGACAGGCACACGTCACTCTGTTTTCCCATCAGGAAGAAGAATTAATCACAGGCTCAGCCTTCCGCCAGGAACCAGAATACGGCCTGAAGCAATCCTGCGATTTTGCGGCCAGCTCCCAAGAAAGCGAGTTGAATAATGGAGCTCAGGGGCACTGCAATTCACAAACCTGCAGACTTAGAAATGATAACTCTCGTCCACAAATATATTGAGGGAAGGCAACGAAGAGGATTTGAAAGCAAGGCAGAATTGCAGGAAACAGATTTCAGGAGGTACATTCGAATCGCCTTTAAAGCACAGGAAAAGCGGCAAAACCTCGACAGTGATGCACTTGGCCAAAAAGGGCGTATGCGTTTTTTCCTGAATATATTCAGGAAAAATCGCATACGCCCTTTTTGGCCAACCAAGCAACCTGGAAAGGCAAATCAGCGCTACAAAGAAGTCTCGCTTCCCATTGGTCAAAAGGGCCACGCTGAATAAAGTGTCAAAACCAGAAATGCAGGACAGGCCATGGAGAAATGGGAGCCTAGCTACGCTGATGGGCGGGACGTAAATTGCCAACAGCCACTCTGGAGAAGTGTACGGTGTGTCCTGAAACATCTAAAAAACTCAGCTTAGAGAGCTTGGGCACTTCCACTCATGGGCGTATAAATTGGGAAAACTAAAAATCAGCAAGACACAGGCACCCCAAATTTTGGGCTACTCTGTTGACAAAAACCTCCACTTCATTACACCTTAAATATCCGAGGAAAGAGAAGAATGGATAAAGAAGTTGTGGTCCTTATGTACAATGGAATATCACTCAGCCATGAAATCAATGTCATAAGGCTAGTAGCAGCATGATGAGTGGATTTAGGTATGACGATTCTAAGTGAAATAAATCACACAGAAAAAGACACTTATCATAAGATATCACTTATAGAGGGAATGTAAAAACCGCTACCCTTGAACTGCATTACAAAATAGAACAGAGTCACACGTTTAGAAAACACACTATGGCTGCTTAACGGGAAAGGTGAGGTGGGGTGATGCATAAATCAAGGGTTTCAAATTAGCTCAGATACCGTTCCATAAACCCAATATGTAATAGACAAGACCTACTCCTTGCTCAGTGAACTGGACTCAACACCCCCTATTCACCGCCCAAGAATATATCTGACTAGTAAGAATCTTAAAACCTATGTATTGATATCTCTCTGTAAGTGAGTCAAGTGGGTGTAAAGCGGCATAAACACAGCAGTGAAAAGCAGCTAAACCCCATTATAAAAATCAATTACTTTTCAAAACCCGTGAAACAAAGACAGTGAAAGAGAGAGAAATTCTTACAAAATTCGTTCAGGGGCTGTGATGCCACCTGGATTGACCATATCTAGACCCACAGCTGATTGAGACATATGGGTGGACACTCTTGGGGCTGAGAGGTTTGGTGAGGTTGGGTGAGCTAACGCAGACCCTTTAAATTAATACGGCGTGGTACCCATCCCATGGGTCCCAAATCTCCAGGTTCAAGGGCATCGTCCTACATTGAAAACATGCATGAGAAACCCCGAAGATGGCACACCGTGTGATCGGGAAAGGTTTCTACAACGCACCTCATTTCTCATCTCCTTGTGCTCCGGTTCGCCATTCCAGCCGCTTTACTAGCAATCTCTCTCCTTGGAGAATCAGCACCTTTATCCTCCTGTTCCGTACAGGTTGCAATTTGTCCTGAGGATGAACGGGAAGAGGGGCAACCAATGAGAGACTAGCTCTAGGTGTTGGGACAGGCACAGGTCACTCTGTTTTCCCATCAGGAAGAAGAATTAACCACAGGCTCAGCCTGCCGCCAGGAACCAGAATACGGCCTGAAGCAATCCTGCGCTTTTGCGGCCAGCTCCCAAGAAAGCGAGTTGAATAATGGAGCTCAGGGGCACTGCAATTCACAAACCTGCAGACTTAGAAATGATAACTCTCGTCCACAAATATATTGAGGGAAGGCAACGAAGAGGATTTGAAAGCAAGGCAGAATTGCAGGAAACAGATTTCAGGAGGTAGATTCGAATCGCCTTTAAAGCACAGGAAAAGCGGCAAAACCTCGACAATGATGCCCTTGGCCAAAAAGGGCGTATGCGTTTTTTCCTGAATATATTCAGGAAAAAACGCATACGCCCTTTTTGGCCAACCAAGCAACCTGGAAAGGCAAATCAGCGCTACAAAGAAGTCTCGCTTCCCATCGGTCAAAAGGGTCATGCTGAATAAAGGGTCAAAACCAGAAATGCAGGACAGGCCATGGAGAAATGGGAGCCTTGCTACGCTGAAGGGCGGGACGTAAATTGCCAACAGCCACTCTGGAGAAGTGTACGGTGTGTCCTGAAACATCTAAAAAACTCAGCTTAGAGAGCTTGGGCACTTCCACTCATGGGCGTATAAATTGGGAAAATTAAAAATCAGCAAGACACAGGCACCCCAAAGTTTTGGGCTACTCTGTTGACAAGAACCTCCACTTCGTTACACCTTAAATATCCGAGGAAAGAGAAGAATGGATAAAGAAGTTGTGGTCCTTATGTACAATGGAATATCACTCAGCCATGAAATCAATGTCATAAGGCTAGTAGCAGCATGATGAGTGGATTTAGGTATGACGATTCTAAGTGAAATAAGTCCCACAGAAAAAGACACTTATCATGAGATATCACTTATAGAGGGAATGTAAAAACCGCTACCCTTGAACTGAATTACAAAACAGAACGGAGTCACACATTTAGAAAACACACTATGGCTGCTTAACGGGAAAGGTGAGGTGGGGTGATGCATAAAACAAGGGTTTCAAATTAGCTCAGATACCGTTCCATGAACCCAATATGTAATAGACAAGACCTACTCCTTGCTCAGTGAACTGGACTCAACACCCCCTATTCACCGCCCAAGAATATATCTGACTAGTAAGAATCTTAAAACCTATGTATTGATATCTCTCTGTAAGTGAGTCAAGTGGGTGTAAAGCGGCATAAACACAGCAGTGAAAAGCAGCTAAACCCCATTATAAAAATCAATTACTTTTCAAAACCCGTGAAACAAAGACAGTGAAAGAGAGAGAAATTCTTACAAAATTCGTTCAGGGGCTGTGATGCCACCTGGATTGACCATATCTAGACCCACAGCTGATTGAGACATATGGGTGGACACTCTTGGGGCTGAGAGGTTTGGTGAGGTTGGGTGAGCTAACGCAGACCCTTTAAATTAATACGGCGTGGTACCCATCCCATGGGTCCCAAATCTCCAGGTTCAAGGGCATCGTCCTACATTGAAAACATGCATGAGAAACCCCGAAGATGGCACACCGTGTGATCGGGAAAGGTTTCTAAAACGCACCTCATTTCTCATCTCCTTGTGCTCCGGTTCGCCATTCCAGCCGCTTTACTAGCAATCTCTCTCCTTGGAGAATCAGCACCTTTATCCTCCTGTTCCGTACAGGTTGCAATTTGTCCTGAGGATGAACGGGAAGAGGGGCAACCAATGAGAGACTAGCTCTAGGTGTTGGGACAGGCACAGGTCACTCTGTTTTCCCATCAGGAAGAAGAATTAACCACAGGCTCAGCCTGCCGCCAGGAACCAGAATACGGCCTGAAGCAATCCTGCGCTTTTGCGGCCAGCTCCCAAGAAAGCGAGTTGAATAATGGAGCTCAGGGGCACTGCAATTCACAAACCTGCAGACTTAGAAATGATAACTCTCGTCCACAAATATATTGAGGGAAGGCAACGAAGAGGATTTGAAAGCAAGGCAGAATTGCAGGAAACAGATTTCAGGAGGTAGATTCGAATCGCCTTTAAAGCACAGGAAAAGCGGCAAAACCTCGACAATGATGCCCTTGGCCAAAAAGGGCGTATGCGTTTTTTCCTGAATATATTCAGGAAAAAACGCATACGCCCTTTTTGGCCAACCAAGCAACCTGGAAAGGCAAATCAGCGCTACAAAGAAGTCTCGCTTCCCATCGGTCAAAAGGGTCATGCTGAATAAAGGGTCAAAACCAGAAATGCAGGACAGGCCATGGAGAAATGGGAGCCTTGCTACGCTGAAGGGCGGGACGTAAATTGCCAACAGCCACTCTGGAGAAGTGTAAGGTGTGTCCTGAAACATCTAAAAAACTCAGATTAGAGAGCTTGGGCACTTCCACTCATGGGCGTATAAATTGGAAAAACTAAAAATCAGCAAGACACAGGCACCCCAAAGTTTTGGGCTTCTCTGTTGACAAGAACCTCCACTTCGTTACACCTTAAATATCCGAGGAAAGAGAAGAATGGATAAAGAAGTTGTGGTCCTTATGTACAATGGAATATCACTCAGCCATGAAATCAATGTCATAAGGCTAGTAGCAGCATGATGAGTGGATTTAGGTATGACGATTCTAAGTGAAATAAGTCCCACAGAAAAAATCACTTATCATGAGATATCACTTATAGAGGGAATGTAAAAACCGCTACCCTTGAACTGAATTACAAAACAGAACGGAGTCACACATTTAGAAAACACACTATGGCTGCTTAACGGGAAAGGTGAGGTGGGGTGATGCATAAATCAAGGGTTTCAAATTAGCTCAGATACCGTTCCATGAACCCAATATGTAATAGACAAGACCTACTCCTTGCTCAGTGAACTGGACTCAACACCCCCTATTCACCGCCCAAGAATATATCTGACTAGTAAGAATCTTAAAACCTATGTATTGATATCTCTCTGTAAGTGAGTCAAGTGGGTGTAAAGCGGCATAAACACAGCAGTGAAAAGCAGCTAAACCCCATTATAAAAATCAATTACTTTTCAAAACCCGTGAAACAAAGACAGTGAAAGAGAGAGAAATTCTTACAAAATTCGTTCAGGGGCTGTGATGCCACCTGGATTGACCATATCTAGACCCACAGCTGATTGAGACATATGGGTGGACACTCTTGGGGCTGAGAGGTTTGGTGAGGTTGGGTGAGCTAACGCAGACCCTTTAAATTAATACGGCGTGGTACCCATCCCATGGGTCCCAAATCTCCAGGTTCAAGGGCATCGTCCTACATTGAAAACATGCATGAGAAACCCCGAAGATGGCACACCGTGTGATCGGGAAAGGTTTCTAAAACGCACCTCATTTCTCATCTCCTTGTGCTCCGGTTCGCCATTCCAGCCGCTTTACTAGCAATCTCTCTCCTTGGAGAATCAGCACCTTTATCCTCCTGTTCCGTACAGGTTGCAATTTGTCCTGAGGATGAACGGGAAGAGGGGCAACCAATGAGAGACTAGCTCTAGGTGTTGGGACAGGCACACGTCACTCTGTTTTCCCATCAGGAAGAAGAATTAACCACAGGCTCAGCCTGCCGCCAGGAACCAGAATACGGCCTGAAGCAATCCTGCGCTTTTGCGGCCAGCTCCCAAGAAAGCGAGTTGAATAATGGAGCTCAGGGGCACTGCAATTCACAAACCTGCAGACTTAGAAATGATAACTCTCGTCCACAAATATATTGAGGGAAGGCAACGAAGAGGATTTGAAAGCAAGGCAGAATTGCAGGAAACAGATTTCAGGAGGTAGATTCGAATCGCCTTTAAAGCACAGGAAAAGCGGCAAAACCTCGACAATGATGCCCTTGGCCAAAAAGGGCGTATGCGTTTTTTCCTGAATATATTCAGGAAAAAACGCATACTTCCTTTTTGGCCAACCAAGCAACCTGGAAAGGCAAATCAGCGCTACAAAGAAGTCTCGCTTCCCATCGGTCAAAAGGGTCATGCTGAATAAAGGGTCAAAACCAGAAATGCAGGACAGGCCATGGAGAAATGGGAGCCTTGCTACGCTGAAGGGCGGGACGTAAATTGCCAACAGCCACTCTGGAGAAGTGTACGGTGTGTCCTGAAACATCTAAAAAACTCAGCTTAGAGAGCTTGGGCACTTCCACTCATGGGCGTATAAATTGGAAAAACTAAAAATCAGCAAGACACAGGCACCCCAAAGTTTTGGGCTTCTCTGTTGACAAGAACCTCCACTTCGTTACACCTTAAATATCCGAGGAAAGAGAAGAATGGATAAAGAAGTTGTGGTCCTTATGTACAATGGAATATCACTCAGCCATGAAATCAATGTCATAAGGCTAGTAGCAGCATGATGAGTGGATTTAGGTATGACGATTCTAAGTGAAATAAGTCCCACAGAAAAAGACACTTATCATGAGATATCACTTATAGAGGGAATGTAAAAACCGCTACCCTTGAACTGAATTACAAAACAGAACGGAGTCACACATTTAGAAAACACACTATGGCTGCTTAACGGGAAAGGTGAGGTGGGGTGATGCATAAATCAAGGGTTTCAAATTAGCTCAGATACCGTTCCATGAACCCAATATGTAATAGACAAGACCTACTCCTTGCTCAGTGAACTGGACTCAACACCCCCTATTCACCGCCCAAGAATATATCTGACTAGTAAGAATCTTAAAACCTATGTATTGATATCTCTCTGTAAGTGAGTCAAGTGGGTGTAAAGCGGCATAAACACAGCAGTGAAAAGCAGCTAAACCCCATTATAAAAATCAATTACTTTTCAAAACCCGTGAAACAAAGACAGTGAAAGAGAGAGAAATTCTTACAAAATTCGTTCAGGGGCTGTGATGCCACCTGGATTGACCATATCTAGACCCACAGCTGATTGAGACATATGGGTGGACACTCTTGGGGCTGAGAGGTTTGGTGAGGTTGGGTGAGCTAACGCAGACCCTTTAAATTAATACGGCGTGGTACCCATCCCATGGGTCCCAAATCTCCAGGTTCAAGGGCATCGTCCTACATTGAAAACATGCATGAGAAACCCCGAAGATGGCACACCGTGTGATCGGGAAAGGTTTCTAAAACGCACCTCATTTCTCATCTCCTTGTGCTCCGGTTCGCCATTCCAGCCGCTTTACTAGCAATCTCTCTCCTTGGAGAATCAGCACCTTTATCCTCCTGTTCCGTACAGGTTGCAATTTGTCCTGAGGATGAACGGGAAGAGGGGCAACCAATGAGAGACTAGCTCTAGGTGTTGGGACAGGCACACGTCACTCTGTTTTCCCATCAGGAAGAAGAATTAACCACAGGCTCAGCCTGCCGCCAGGAACCAGAATACGGCCTGAAGCAATCCTGCGCTTTTGCGGCCAGCTCCCAAGAAAGCGAGTTGAATAATGGAGCTCAGGGGCACTGCAATTCACAAACCTGCAGACTTAGAAATGATAACTCTCGTCCACAAATATATTGAGGGAAGGCAACGAAGAGGATTTGAAAGCAAGGCAGAATTGCAGGAAACAGATTTCAGGAGGTAGATTCGAATCGCCTTTAAAGCACAGGAAAAGCGGCAAAACCTCGACAATGATGCCCTTGGCCAAAAAGGGCGTATGCGTTTTTTCCTGAATATATTCAGGAAAAAACGCATACTTCCTTTTTGGCCAACCAAGCAACCTGGAAAGGCAAATCAGCGCTACAAAGAAGTCTCGCTTCCCATCGGTCAAAAGGGTCATGCTGAATAAAGGGTCAAAACCAGAAATGCAGGACAGGCCATGGAGAAATGGGAGCCTTGCTACGCTGAAGGGCGGGACGTAAATTGCCAACAGCCACTCTGGAGAAGTGTACGGTGTGTCCTGAAACATCTAAAAAACTCAGCTTAGAGAGCTTGGGCACTTCCACTCATGGGCGTATAAATTGGAAAAACTAAAAATCAGCAAGACACAGGCACCCCAAAGTTTTGGGCTTCTCTGTTGACAAGAACCTCCACTTCGTTACACCTTAAATATCCGAGGAAAGAGAAGAATGGATAAAGAAGTTGTGGTCCTTATGTACAATGGAATATCACTCAGCCATGAAATCAATGTCATAAGGCTAGTAGCAGCATGATGAGTGGATTTAGGTATGACGATTCTAAGTGAAATAAGTCCCACAGAAAAAGACACTTATCATAAGATATCACTTATAGAGGGAATGTAAAAACCGCTACCCTTGAACTGAATTACAAAACAGAACGGAGTCACACATTTAGAAAACACACTATGGCTGCTTAACGGGAAAGGTGAGGTGGGGTGATGCATAAAACAAGGGTTTCAAATTAGCTCAGATACCGTTCCATGAACCCAATATGTAATAGACAAGACCTACTCCTTGCTCAGTGAACTGGACTCAACACCCCCTATTCACCGCCCAAGAATATATCTGACTAGTAAGAATCTTAAAACCTATGTATTGATATCTCTCTGTAAGTGAGTCAAGTGGGTGTAAAGCGGCATAAACACAGCAGTGAAAAGCAGCTAAACCCCATTATAAAAATCAATTACTTTTCAAAACCCGTGAAACAAAGACAGTGAAAGAGAGAGAAATTCTTACAAAATTCGTTCAGGGGCTGTGATGCCACCTGGATTGACCATATCTAGACCCACAGCTGATTGAGACATATGGGTGGACACTCTTGGGGCTGAGAGGTTTGGTGAGGTTGGGTGAGCTAACGCAGACCCTTTAAATTAATACGGCGTGGTACCCATCCCATGGGTCCCAAATCTCCAGGTTCAAGGGCATCGTCCTACATTGAAAACATGCATGAGAAACCCCGAAGATGGCACACCGTGTGATCGGGAAAGGTTTCTAAAACGCACCTCATTTCTCATCTCCTTGTGCTCCGGTTCGCCATTCCAGCCGCTTTACTAGCAATCTCTCTCCTTGGAGAATCAGCACCTTTATCCTCCTGTTCCGTACAGGTTGCAATTTGTCCTGAGGATGAACGGGAAGAGGGGCAACCAATGAGAGACTAGCTCTAGGTGTTGGGACAGGCACAGGTCACTCTGTTTTCCCATCAGGAAGAAGAATTAACCACAGGCTCAGCCTGCCGCCAGGAACCAGAATACGGCCTGAAGCAATCCTGCGCTTTTGCGGCCAGCTCCCAAGAAAGCGAGTTGAATAATGGAGCTCAGGGGCACTGCAATTCACAAACCTGCAGACTTAGAAATGATAACTCTCGTCCACAAATATATTGAGGGAAGGCAACGAAGAGGATTTGAAAGCAAGGCAGAATTGCAGGAAACAGATTTCAGGAGGTAGATTCGAATCGCCTTTAAAGCACAGGAAAAGCGGCAAAACCTCGACAATGATGCCCTTGGCCAAAAAGGGCGTATGCGTTTTTTCCTGAATATATTCAGGAAAAAACGCATACGCCCTTTTTGGCCAACCAAGCAACCTGGAAAGGCAAATCAGCGCTACAAAGAAGTCTCGCTTCCCATCGGTCAAAAGGGTCATGCTGAATAAAGGGTCAAAACCAGAAATGCAGGACAGGCCATGGAGAAATGGGAGCCTTGCTACGCTGAAGGGCGGGACGTAAATTGCCAACAGCCACTCTGGAGAAGTGTAAGGTGTGTCCTGAAACATCTAAAAAACTCAGATTAGAGAGCTTGGGCACTTCCACTCATGGGCGTATAAATTGGAAAAACTAAAAATCAGCAAGACACAGGCACCCCAAAGTTTTGGGCTTCTCTGTTGACAAGAACCTCCACTTCGTTACACCTTAAATATCCGAGGAAAGAGAAGAATGGATAAAGAAGTTGTGGTCCTTATGTACAATGGAATATCACTCAGCCATGAAATCAATGTCATAAGGCTAGTAGCAGCATGATGAGTGGATTTAGGTATGACGATTCTAAGTGAAATAAGTCCCACAGAAAAAGACACTTATCATGAGATATCACTTATAGAGGGAATGTAAAAACCGCTACCCTTGAACTGAATTACAAAACAGAACGGAGTCACACATTTAGAAAACACACTATGGCTGCTTAACGGGAAAGGTGAGGTGGGGTGATGCATAAATCAAGGGTTTCAAATTAGCTCAGATACCGTTCCATGAACCCAATATGTAATAGACAAGACCTACTCCTTGCTCAGTGAACTGGACTCAACACCCCCTATTCACCGCCCAAGAATATATCTGACTAGTAAGAATCTTAAAACCTATGTATTGATATCTCTCTGTAAGTGAGTCAAGTGGGTGTAAAGCGGCATAAACACAGCAGTGAAAAGCAGCTAAACCCCATTATAAAAATCAATTACTTTTCAAAACCCGTGAAACAAAGACAGTGAAAGAGAGAGAAATTCTTACAAAATTCGTTCAGGGGCTGTGATGCCACCTGGATTGACCATATCTAGACCCACAGCTGATTGAGACATATGGGTGGACACTCTTGGGGCTGAGAGGTTTGGTGAGGTTGGGTGAGCTAACGCAGACCCTTTAAATTAATACGGCGTGGTACCCATCCCATGGGTCCCAAATCTCCAGGTTCAAGGGCATCGTCCTACATTGAAAACATGCATGAGAAACCCCGAAGATGGCACACCGTGTGATCGGGAAAGGTTTCTAAAACGCACCTCATTTCTCATCTCCCTGTGCTCCGGTTCGCCATTCCAGCCGCTTTACTAGCAATCTCTCTCCTTGGAGAATCAGCACCTTTATCCTCCTGTTCCGTACAGGTTGCAATTTGTCCTGAGGATGAACGGGAAGAGGGGCAACCAATGAGAGACTAGCTCTAGGTGTTGGGACAGGCACACGTCACTCTGTTTTCCCATCAGGAAGAAGAATTAATCACAGGCTCAGCCTTCCGCCAGGAACCAGAATACGGCCTGAAGCAATCCTGCGATTTTGCGGCCAGCTCCCAAGAAAGCGAGTTGAATAATGGAGCTCAGGGGCACTGCAATTCACAAACCTGCAGACTTAGAAATGATAACTCTCGTCCACAAATATATTGAGGGAAGGCAACGAAGAGGATTTGAAAGCAAGGCAGAATTGCAGGAAACAGATTTCAGGAGGTACATTCGAATCGCCTTTAAAGCACAGGAAAAGCGGCAAAACCTCGACAGTGATGCACTTGGCCAAAAAGGGCGTATGCGTTTTTTCCTGAATATATTCAGGAAAAATCGCATACGCCCTTTTTGGCCAACCAAGCAACCTGGAAAGGCAAATCAGCGCTACAAAGAAGTCTCGCTTCCCATTGGTCAAAAGGGCCACGCTGAATAAAGTGTCAAAACCAGAAATGCAGGACAGGCCATGGAGAAATGGGAGCCTAGCTACGCTGATGGGCGGGACGTAAATTGCCAACAGCCACTCTGGAGAAGTGTACGGTGTGTCCTGAAACATCTAAAAAACTCAGCTTAGAGAGCTTGGGCACTTCCACTCATGGGCGTATAAATTGGGAAAACTAAAAATCAGCAAGACACAGGCACCCCAAATTTTGGGCTACTCTGTTGACAAAAACCTCCACTTCATTACACCTTAAATATCCGAGGAAAGAGAAGAATGGATAAAGAAGTTGTGGTCCTTATGTACAATGGAATATCACTCAGCCATGAAATCAATGTCATAAGGCTAGTAGCAGCATGATGAGTGGATTTAGGTATGACGATTCTAAGTGAAATAAATCACACAGAAAAAGACACTTATCATAAGATATCACTTATAGAGGGAATGTAAAAACCGCTACCCTTGAACTGCATTACAAAATAGAACAGAGTCACACGTTTAGAAAACACACTATGGCTGCTTAACGGGAAAGGTGAGGTGGGGTGATGCATAAATCAAGGGTTTCAAATTAGCTCAGATACCGTTCCATAAACCCAATATGTAATAGACAAGACCTACTCCTTGCTCAGTGAACTGGACTCAACACCCCCTATTCACCGCCCAAGAATATATCTGACTAGTAAGAATCTTAAAACCTATGTATTGATATCTCTCTGTAAGTGAGTCAAGTGGGTGTAAAGCGGCATAAACACAGCAGTGAAAAGCAGCTAAACCCCATTATAAAAATCAATTACTTTTCAAAACCCGTGAAACAAAGACAGTGAAAGAGAGAGAAATTCTTACAAAATTCGTTCAGGGGCTGTGATGCCACCTGGATTGACCATATCTAGACCCACAGCTGATTGAGACATATGGGTGGACACTCTTGGGGCTGAGAGGTTTGGTGAGGTTGGGTGAGCTAACGCAGACCCTTTAAATTAATACGGCGTGGTACCCATCCCATGGGTCCCAAATCTCCAGGTTCAAGGGCATCGTCCTACATTGAAAACATGCATGAGAAACCCCGAAGATGGCACACCGTGTGATCGGGAAAGGTTTCTAAAACGCACCTCATTTCTCATCTCCTTGTGCTCCGGTTCGCCATTCCAGCCGCTTTACTAGCAATCTCTCTCCTTGGAGAATCAGCACCTTTATCCTCCTGTTCCGTACAGGTTGCAATTTGTCCTGAGGATGAACGGGAAGAGGGGCAACCAATGAGAGACTAGCTCTAGGTGTTGGGACAGGCACAGGTCACTCTGTTTTCCCATCAGGAAGAAGAATTAACCACAGGCTCAGCCTGCCGCCAGGAACCAGAATACGGCCTGAAGCAATCCTGCGCTTTTGCGGCCAGCTCCCAAGAAAGCGAGTTGAATAATGGAGCTCAGGGGCACTGCAATTCACAAACCTGCAGACTTAGAAATGATAACTCTCGTCCACAAATATATTGAGGGAAGGCAACGAAGAGGATTTGAAAGCAAGGCAGAATTGCAGGAAACAGATTTCAGGAGGTAGATTCGAATCGCCTTTAAAGCACAGGAAAAGCGGCAAAACCTCGACAATGATGCCCTTGGCCAAAAAGGGCGTATGCGTTTTTTCCTGAATATATTCAGGAAAAAACGCATACGCCCTTTTTGGCCAACCAAGCAACCTGGAAAGGCAAATCAGCGCTACAAAGAAGTCTCGCTTCCCATCGGTCAAAAGGGTCATGCTGAATAAAGGGTCAAAACCAGAAATGCAGGACAGGCCATGGAGAAATGGGAGCCTTGCTACGCTGAAGGGCGGGACGTAAATTGCCAACAGCCACTCTGGAGAAGTGTACGGTGTGTCCTGAAACATCTAAAAAACTCAGCTTAGAGAGCTTGGGCACTTCCACTCATGGGCGTATAAATTGGGAAAACTAAAAATCAGCAAGACACAGGCACCCCAAAGTTTTGGGCTTCTCTGTTGACAAGAACCTCCACTTCGTTACACCTTAAATATCCGAGGAAAGAGAAGAATGGATAAAGAAGTTGTGGTCCTTATGTACAATGGAATATCACTCAGCCATGAAATCAATGTCATAAGGCTAGTAGCAGCATGATGAGTGGATTTAGGTATGACGATTCTAAGTGAAATAAGTCCCACAGAAAAAGACACTTATCATGAGATATCACTTATAGAGGGAATGTAAAAACCGCTACCCTTGAACTGAATTACAAAACAGAACGGAGTCACACATTTAGAAAACAGACTATGGCTGCTTAACGGGAAAGGTGAGGTGGGGTGATGCATAAAACAAGGGTTTCAAATTAGCTCAGATACCGTTCCATGAACCCAATATGTAATAGACAAGACCTACTCCTTGCTCAGTGAACTGGACTCAACACCCCCTATTCACCGCCCAAGAATATATCTGACTAGTAAGAATCTTAAAACCTATGTATTGATATCTCTCTGTAAGTGAGTCAAGTGGGTGTAAAGCGGCATAAACACAGCAGTGAAAAGCAGCTAAACCCCATTATAAAAATCAATTACTTTTCAAAACCCGTGAAACAAAGACAGTGAAAGAGAGAGAAATTCTTACAAAATTCGTTCAGGGGCTGTGATGCCACCTGGATTGACCATATCTAGACCCACAGCTGATTGAGACATATGGGTGGACACTCTTGGGGCTGAGAGGTTTGGTGAGGTTGGGTGAGCTAACGCAGACCCTTTAAATTAATACGGCGTGGTACCCATCCCATGGGTCCCAAATCTCCAGGTTCAAGGGCATCGTCCTACATTGAAAACATGCATGAGAAACCCCGAAGATGGCACACCGTGTGATCGGGAAAGGTTTCTAAAACGCACCTCATTTCTCATCTCCTTGTGCTCCGGTTCGCCATTCCAGCCGCTTTACTAGCAATCTCTCTCCTTGGAGAATCAGCACCTTTATCCTCCTGTTCCGTACAGGTTGCAATTTGTCCTGAGGATGAACGGGAAGAGGGGCAACCAATGAGAGACTAGCTCTAGGTGTTGGGACAGGCACAGGTCACTCTGTTTTCCCATCAGGAAGAAGAATTAACCACAGGCTCAGCCTGCCGCCAGGAACCAGAATACGGCCTGAAGCAATCCTGCGCTTTTGCGGCCAGCTCCCAAGAAAGCGAGTTGAATAATGGAGCTCAGGGGCACTGCAATTCACAAACCTGCAGACTTAGAAATGATAACTCTCGTCCACAAATATATTGAGGGAAGGCAACGAAGAGGATTTGAAAGCAAGGCAGAATTGCAGGAAACAGATTTCAGGAGGTAGATTCGAATCGCCTTTAAAGCACAGGAAAAGCGGCAAAACCTCGACAATGATGCCCTTGGCCAAAAAGGGCGTATGCGTTTTTTCCTGAATATATTCAGGAAAAAACGCATACGCCCTTTTTGGCCAACCAAGCAACCTGGAAAGGCAAATCAGCGCTACAAAGAAGTCTCGCTTCCCATCGGTCAAAAGGGTCATGCTGAATAAAGGGTCAAAACCAGAAATGCAGGACAGGCCATGGAGAAATGGGAGCCTTGCTACGCTGAAGGGCGGGACGTAAATTGCCAACAGCCACTCTGGAGAAGTGTACGGTGTGTCCTGAAACATCTAAAAAACTCAGCTTAGAGAGCTTGGGCACTTCCACTCATGGGCGTATAAATTGGAAAAACTAAAAATCAGCAAGACACAGGCACCCCAAAGTTTTGGGCTTCTCTGTTGACAAGAACCTCCACTTCGTTACACCTTAAATATCCGAGGAAAGAGAAGAATGGATAAAGAAGTTGTGGTCCTTATGTACAATGGAATATCACTCAGCCATGAAATCAATGTCATAAGGCTAGTAGCAGCATGATGAGTGGATTTAGGTATGACGATTCTAAGTGAAATAAGTCCCACAGAAAAAGACACTTATCATGAGATATCACTTATAGAGGGAATGTAAAAACCGCTACCCTTGAACTGAATTACAAAACAGAACGGAGTCACACATTTAGAAAACACACTATGGCTGCTTAACGGGAAAGGTGAGGTGGGGTGATGCATAAAACAAGGGTTTCAAATTAGCTCAGATACCGTTCCATGAACCCAATATGTAATAGACAAGACCTACTCCTTGCTCAGTGAACTGGACTCAACACCCCCTATTCACCGCCCAAGAATATATCTGACTAGTAAGAATCTTAAAACCTATGTATTGATATCTCTCTGTAAGTGAGTCAAGTGGGTGTAAAGCGGCATAAACACAGCAGTGAAAAGCAGCTAAACCCCATTATAAAAATCAATTACTTTTCAAAACCCGTGAAACAAAGACAGTGAAAGAGAGAGAAATTCTTACAAAATTCGTTCAGGGGCTGTGATGCCACCTGGATTGACCATATCTAGACCCACAGCTGATTGAGACATATGGGTGGACACTCTTGGGGCTGAGAGGTTTGGTGAGGTTGGGTGAGCTAACGCAGACCCTTTAAATTAATACGGCGTGGTACCCATCCCATGGGTCCCAAATCTCCAGGTTCAAGGGCATCGTCCTACATTGAAAACATGCATGAGAAACCCCGAAGATGGCACACCGTGTGATCGGGAAAGGTTTCTAAAACGCACCTCATTTCTCATCTCCTTGTGCTCCGGTTCGCCATTCCAGCCGCTTTACTAGCAATCTCTCTCCTTGGAGAATCAGCACCTTTATCCTCCTGTTCCGTACAGGTTGCAATTTGTCCTGAGGATGAACGGGAAGAGGGGCAACCAATGAGAGACTAGCTCTAGGTGTTGGGACAGGCACAGGTCACTCTGTTTTCCCATCAGGAAGAAGAATTAACCACAGGCTCAGCCTGCCGCCAGGAACCAGAATACGGCCTGAAGCAATCCTGCGCTTTTGCGGCCAGCTCCCAAGAAAGCGAGTTGAATAATGGAGCTCAGGGGCACTGCAATTCACAAACCTGCAGACTTAGAAATGATAACTCTCGTCCACAAATATATTGAGGGAAGGCAACGAAGAGGATTTGAAAGCAAGGCAGAATTGCAGGAAACAGATTTCAGGAGGTAGATTCGAATCGCCTTTAAAGCACAGGAAAAGCGGCAAAACCTCGACAATGATGCCCTTGGCCAAAAAGGGCGTATGCGTTTTTTCCTGAATATATTCAGGAAAAAACGCATACGCCCTTTTTGGCCAACCAAGCAACCTGGAAAGGCAAATCAGCGCTACAAAGAAGTCTCGCTTCCCATCGGTCAAAAGGGTCATGCTGAATAAAGGGTCAAAACCAGAAATGCAGGACAGGCCATGGAGAAATGGGAGCCTTGCTACGCTGAAGGGCGGGACGTAAATTGCCAACAGCCACTCTGGAGAAGTGTAAGGTGTGTCCTGAAACATCTAAAAAACTCAGATTAGAGAGCTTGGGCACTTCCACTCATGGGCGTATAAATTGGAAAAACTAAAAATCAGCAAGACACAGGCACCCCAAAGTTTTGGGCTTCTCTGTTGACAAGAACCTCCACTTCGTTACACCTTAAATATCCGAGGAAAGAGAAGAATGGATAAAGAAGTTGTGGTCCTTATGTACAATGGAATATCACTCAGCCATGAAATCAATGTCATAAGGCTAGTAGCAGCATGATGAGTGGATTTAGGTATGACGATTCTAAGTGAAATAAGTCCCACAGAAAAAGACACTTATCATGAGATATCACTTATAGAGGGAATGTAAAAACCGCTACCCTTGAACTGAATTACAAAACAGAACGGAGTCACACATGTAGAAAACACACTATGGCTGCTTAACGGGAAAGGTGAGGTGGGGTGATGCATAAATCAAGGGTTTCAAATTAGCTCAGATACCGTTCCATGAACCCAATATGTAATAGACAAGACCTACTCCTTGCTCAGTGAACTGGACTCAACACCCCCTATTCACCGCCCAAGACTATATCTGACTAGTAAGAATCTTAAAACCTATGTATTGATATCTCTCTGTAAGTGAGTCAAGTGGGTGTAAAGCGGCATAAACACAGCAGTGAAAAGCAGCTAAACCCCATTATAAAAATCAATTACTTTTCAAAACCCGTGAAACAAAGACAGTGAAAGAGAGAGAAATTCTTACAAAATTCGTTCAGGGGCTGTGATGCCACCTGGATTGACCATATCTAGACCCACAGCTGATTGAGACATATGGGTGGACACTCTTGGGGCTGAGAGGTTTGGTGAGGTTGGGTGAGCTAACGCAGACCCTTTAAATTAATACGGCGTGGTACCCATCCCATGGGTCCCAAATCTCCAGGTTCAAGGGCATCGTCCTACATTGAAAACATGCATGAGAAACCCCGAAGATGGCACACCGTGTGATCGGGAAAGGTTTCTAAAACGCACCTCATTTCTCATCTCCTTGTGCTCCGGTTCGCCATTCCAGCCGCTTTACTAGCAATCTCTCTCCTTGGAGAATCAGCACCTTTATCCTCCTGTTCCGTACAGGTTGCAATTTGTCCTGAGGATGAACGGGAAGAGGGGCAACCAATGAGAGACTAGCTCTAGGTGTTGGGACAGGCACACGTCACTCTGTTTTCCCATCAGGAAGAAGAATTAACCACAGGCTCAGCCTTCCGCCAGGAACCAGAATACGGCCTGAAGCAATCCTGCGCTTTTGCGGGCAGCTCCCAAGAAAGCGAGTTGAATAATGGAGCTCAGGGGCACTGCAATTCACAAACCTGCAGACTTAGAAATGATAACTCTCGTCCACAAATATATTGAGGGAAGGCAACGAAGAGGATTTGAAAGCAAGGCAGAATTGCAGGAAACAGATTTCAGGAGGTAGATTCGAATCGCCTTTAAAGCACAGGAAAAGCGGCAAAACCTCGACAATGATGCCCTTGGCCAAAAAGGGCGTATGCGTTTTTTCCTGAATATATTCAGGAAAAAACGCATACTTCCTTTTTGGCCAACCAAGCAACCTGGAAAGGCAAATCAGCGCTACAAAGAAGTCTCGCTTCCCATCGGTCAAAAGGGTCATGCTGAATAAAGGGTCAAAACCAGAAATGCAGGACAGGCCATGGAGAAATGGGAGCCTTGCTACGCTGAAGGGCGGGACGTAAATTGCCAACAGCCACTCTGGAGAAGTGTACGGTGTGTCCTGAAACATCTAAAAAACTCAGCTTAGAGAGCTTGGGCACTTCCACTCATGGGCGTATAAATTGGAAAAACTAAAAATCAGCAAGACACAGGCACCCCAAAGTTTTGGGCTTCTCTGTTGACAAGAACCTCCACTTCGTTACACCTTAAATATCCGAGGAAAGAGAAGAATGGATAAAGAAGTTGTGGTCCTTATGTACAATGGAATATCACTCAGCCATGAAATCAATGTCATAAGGCTAGTAGCAGCATGATGAGTGGATTTAGGTATGACGATTCTAAGTGAAATAAGTCCCACAGAAAAAGACACTTATCATGAGATATCACTTATAGAGGGAATGTAAAAACCGCTACCCTTGAACTGAATTACAAAACAGAACGGAGTCACACATTTAGAAAACACACTATGGCTGCTTAACGGGAAAGGTGAGGTGGGGTGATGCATAAAACAAGGGTTTCAAATTAGCTCAGATACCGTTCCATGAACCCAATATGTAATAGACAAGACCTACTCCTTGCTCAGTGAACTGGACTCAACACCCCCTATTCACCGCCCAAGAATATATCTGACTAGTAAGAATCTTAAAACCTATGTATTGATATCTCTCTGTAAGTGAGTCAAGTGGGTGTAAAGCGGCATAAACACAGCAGTGAAAAGCAGCTAAACCCCATTATAAAAATCAATTACTTTTCAAAACCCGTGAAACAAAGACAGTGAAAGAGAGAGAAATTCTTACAAAATTCGTTCAGGGGCTGTGATGCCACCTGGATTGACCATATCTAGACCCACAGCTGATTGAGACATATGGGTGGACACTCTTGGGGCTGAGAGGTTTGGTGAGGTTGGGTGAGCTAACGCAGACCCTTTAAATTAATACGGCGTGGTACCCATCCCATGGGTCCCAAATCTCCAGGTTCAAGGGCATCGTCCTACATTGAAAACATGCATGAGAAACCCCGAAGATGGCACACCGTGTGATCGGGAAAGGTTTCTAAAACGCACCTCATTTCTCATCTCCTTGTGCTCCGGTTCGCCATTCCAGCCGCTTTACTAGCAATCTCTCTCCTTGGAGAATCAGCACCTTTATCCTCCTGTTCCGTACAGGTTGCAATTTGTCCTGAGGATGAACGGGAAGAGGGGCAACCAATGAGAGACTAGCTCTAGGTGTTGGGACAGGCACAGGTCACTCTGTTTTCCCATCAGGAAGAAGAATTAACCACAGGCTCAGCCTGCCGCCAGGAACCAGAATACGGCCTGAAGCAATCCTGCGCTTTTGCGGCCAGCTCCCAAGAAAGCGAGTTGAATAATGGAGCTCAGGGGCACTGCAATTCACAAACCTGCAGACTTAGAAATGATAACTCTCGTCCACAAATATATTGAGGGAAGGCAACGAAGAGGATTTGAAAGCAAGGCAGAATTGCAGGAAACAGATTTCAGGAGGTAGATTCGAATCGCCTTTAAAGCACAGGAAAAGCGGCAAAACCTCGACAATGATGCCCTTGGCCAAAAAGGGCGTATGCGTTTTTTCCTGAATATATTCAGGAAAAAACGCATACGCCCTTTTTGGCCAACCAAGCAACCTGGAAAGGCAAATCAGCGCTACAAAGAAGTCTCGCTTCCCATCGGTCAAAAGGGTCATGCTGAATAAAGGGTCAAAACCAGAAATGCAGGACAGGCCATGGAGAAATGGGAGCCTTGCTACGCTGAAGGGCGGGACGTAAATTGCCAACAGCCACTCTGGAGAAGTGTAAGGTGTGTCCTGAAACATCTAAAAAACTCAGATTAGAGAGCTTGGGCACTTCCACTCATGGGCGTATAAATTGGAAAAACTAAAAATCAGCAAGACACAGGCACCCCAAAGTTTTGGGCTTCTCTGTTGACAAGAACCTCCACTTCGTTACACCTTAAATATCCGAGGAAAGAGAAGAATGGATAAAGAAGTTGTGGTCCTTATGTACAATGGAATATCACTCAGCCATGAAATCAATGTCATAAGGCTAGTAGCAGCATGATGAGTGGATTTAGGTATGACGATTCTAAGTGAAATAAGTCCCACAGAAAAAATCACTTATCATGAGATATCACTTATAGAGGGAATGTAAAAACCGCTACCCTTGAACTGAATTACAAAACAGAACGGAGTCACACATTTAGAAAACACACTATGGCTGCTTAACGGGAAAGGTGAGGTGGGGTGATGCATAAATCAAGGGTTTCAAATTAGCTCAGATACCGTTCCATGAACCCAATATGTAATAGACAAGACCTACTCCTTGCTCAGTGAACTGGACTCAACACCCCCTATTCACCGCCCAAGAATATATCTGACTAGTAAGAATCTTAAAACCTATGTATTGATATCTCTCTGTAAGTGAGTCAAGTGGGTGTAAAGCGGCATAAACACAGCAGTGAAAAGCAGCTAAACCCCATTATAAAAATCAATTACTTTTCAAAACCCGTGAAACAAAGACAGTGAAAGAGAGAGAAATTCTTACAAAATTCGTTCAGGGGCTGTGATGCCACCTGGATTGACCATATCTAGACCCACAGCTGATTGAGACATATGGGTGGACACTCTTGGGGCTGAGAGGTTTGGTGAGGTTGGGTGAGCTAACGCAGACCCTTTAAATTAATACGGCGTGGTACCCATCCCATGGGTCCCAAATCTCCAGGTTCAAGGGCATCGTCCTACATTGAAAACATGCATGAGAAACCCCGAAGATGGCACACCGTGTGATCGGGAAAGGTTTCTAAAACGCACCTCATTTCTCATCTCCTTGTGCTCCGGTTCGCCATTCCAGCCGCTTTACTAGCAATCTCTCTCCTTGGAGAATCAGCACCTTTATCCTCCTGTTCCGTACAGGTTGCAATTTGTCCTGAGGATGAACGGGAAGAGGGGCAACCAATGAGAGACTAGCTCTAGGTGTTGGGACAGGCACACGTCACTCTGTTTTCCCATCAGGAAGAAGAATTAACCACAGGCTCAGCCTTCCGCCAGGAACCAGAATACGGCCTGAAGCAATCCTGCGCTTTTGCGGCCAGCTCCCAAGAAAGCGAGTTGAATAATGGAGCTCAGGGGCACTGCAATTCACAAACCTGCAGACTTAGAAATGATAACTCTCGTCCACAAATATATTGAGGGAAGGCAACGAAGAGGATTTGAAAGCAAGGCAGAATTGCAGGAAACAGATTTCAGGAGGTAGATTCGAATCGCCTTTAAAGCACAGGAAAAGCGGCAAAACCTCGACAATGATGCCCTTGGCCAAAAAGGGCGTATGCGTTTTTTCCTGAATATATTCAGGAAAAAACGCATACTTCCTTTTTGGCCAACCAAGCAACCTGGAAAGGCAAATCAGCGCTACAAAGAAGTCTCGCTTCCCATCGGTCAAAAGGGTCATGCTGAATAAAGGGTCAAAACCAGAAATGCAGGACAGGCCATGGAGAAATGGGAGCCTTGCTACGCTGAAGGGCGGGACGTAAATTGCCAACAGCCACTCTGGAGAAGTGTACGGTGTGTCCTGAAACATCTAAAAAACTCAGCTTAGAGAGCTTGGGCACTTCCACTCATGGGCGTATAAATTGGAAAAACTAAAAATCAGCAAGACACAGGCACCCCAAAGTTTTGGGCTTCTCTGTTGACAAGAACCTCCACTTCGTTACACCTTAAATATCCGAGGAAAGAGAAGAATGGATAAAGAAGTTGTGGTCCTTATGTACAATGGAATATCACTCAGCCATGAAATCAATGTCATAAGGCTAGTAGCAGCATGATGAGTGGATTTAGGTATGACGATTCTAAGTGAAATAAGTCCCACAGAAAAAGACACTTATCATGAGATATCACTTATAGAGGGAATGTAAAAACCGCTACCCTTGAACTGAATTACAAAACAGAACGGAGTCACACATTTAGAAAACACACTATGGCTGCTTAACGGGAAAGGTGAGGTGGGGTGATGCATAAATCAAGGGTTTCAAATTAGCTCAGATACCGTTCCATGAATCCAATATGTAATAGACAAGACCTACTCCTTGCTCAGTGAACTGGACTCAACACCCCCTATTCACCGCCCAAGAATATATCTGACTAGTAAGAATCTTAAAACCTATGTATTGATATCTCTCTGTAAGTGAGTCAAGTGGGTGTAAAGCGGCATAAACACAGCAGTGAAAAGCAGCTAAACCCCATTATAAAAATCAATTACTTTTCAAAACCCGTGAAACAAAGACAGTGAAAGAGAGAGAAATTCTTACAAAATTCGTTCAGGGGCTGTGATGCCACCTGGATTGACCATATCTAGACCCACAGCTGATTGAGACATATGGGTGGACACTCTTGGGGCTGAGAGGTTTGGTGAGGTTGGGTGAGCTAACGCAGACCCTTTAAATTAATACGGCGTGGTACCCATCCCATGGGTCCCAAATCTCCAGGTTCAAGGGCATCGTCCTACATTGAAAACATGCATGAGAAACCCCGAAGATGGCACACCGTGTGATCGGGAAAGGTTTCTAAAACGCACCTCATTTCTCATCTCCTTGTGCTCCGGTTCGCCATTCCAGCCGCTTTACTAGCAATCTCTCTCCTTGGAGAATCAGCACCTTTATCCTCCTGTTCCGTACAGGTTGCAATTTGTCCTGAGGATGAACGGGAAGAGGGGCAACCAATGAGAGACTAGCTCTAGGTGTTGGGACAGGCACAGGTCACTCTGTTTTCCCATCAGGAAGAAGAATTAACCACAGGCTCAGCCTGCCGCCAGGAACCAGAATACGGCCTGAAGCAATCCTGCGCTTTTGCGGCCAGCTCCCAAGAAAGCGAGTTGAATAATGGAGCTCAGGGGCACTGCAATTCACAAACCTGCAGACTTAGAAATGATAACTCTCGTCCACAAATATATTGAGGGAAGGCAACGAAGAGGATTTGAAAGCAAGGCAGAATTGCAGGAAACAGATTTCAGGAGGTAGATTCGAATCGCCTTTAAAGCACAGGAAAAGCGGCAAAACCTCGACAATGATGCCCTTGGCCAAAAAGGGCGTATGCGTTTTTTCCTGAATATATTCAGGAAAAAACGCATACGCCCTTTTTGGCCAACCAAGCAACCTGGAAAGGCAAATCAGCGCTACAAAGAAGTCTCGCTTCCCATCGGTCAAAAGGGTCATGCTGAATAAAGGGTCAAAACCAGAAATGCAGGACAGGCCATGGAGAAATGGGAGCCTTGCTACGCTGAAGGGCGGGACGTAAATTGCCAACAGCCACTCTGGAGAAGTGTACGGTGTGTCCTGAAACATCTAAAAAACTCAGCTTAGAGAGCTTGGGCACTTCCACTCATGGGCGTATAAATTGGGAAAATTAAAAATCAGCAAGACACAGGCACCCCAAAGTTTTGGGCTACTCTGTTGACAAGAACCTCCACTTCGTTACACCTTAAATATCCGAGGAAAGAGAAGAATGGATAAAGAAGTTGTGGTCCTTATGTACAATGGAATATCACTCAGCCATGAAATCAATGTCATAAGGCTAGTAGCAGCATGATGAGTGGATTTAGGTATGACGATTCTAAGTGAAATAAGTCCCACAGAAAAAGACACTTATCATGAGATATCACTTATAGAGGGAATGTAAAAACCGCTACCCTTGAACTGAATTACAAAACAGAACGGAGTCACACATTTAGAAAACACACTATGGCTGCTTAACGGGAAAGGTGAGGTGGGGTGATGCATAAAACAAGGGTTTCAAATTAGCTCAGATACCGTTCCATGAACCCAATATGTAATAGACAAGACCTACTCCTTGCTCAGTGAACTGGACTCAACACCCCCTATTCACCGCCCAAGAATATATCTGACTAGTAAGAATCTTAAAACCTATGTATTGATATCTCTCTGTAAGTGAGTCAAGTGGGTGTAAAGCGGCATAAACACAGCAGTGAAAAGCAGCTAAACCCCATTATAAAAATCAATTACTTTTCAAAACCCGTGAAACAAAGACAGTGAAAGAGAGAGAAATTCTTACAAAATTCGTTCAGGGGCTGTGATGCCACCTGGATTGACCATATCTAGACCCACAGCTGATTGAGACATATGGGTGGACACTCTTGGGGCTGAGAGGTTTGGTGAGGTTGGGTGAGCTAACGCAGACCCTTTAAATTAATACGGCGTGGTACCCATCCCATGGGTCCCAAATCTCCAGGTTCAAGGGCATCGTCCTACATTGAAAACATGCATGAGAAACCCCGAAGATGGCACACCGTGTGATCGGGAAAGGTTTCTAAAACGCACCTCATTTCTCATCTCCTTGTGCTCCGGCTCGCCATTCCAGCCGCTTTACTAGCAATCTCTCTCCTTGGAGAATCAGCACCTTTATCCTCCTGTTCCGTACAGGTTGCAATTTGTCCTGAGGATGAACGGGAAGAGGGGCAACCAATGAGAGACTAGCTCTAGGTGTTGGGACAGGCACAGGTCACTCTGTTTTCCCATCAGGAAGAAGAATTAACCACAGGCTCAGCCTGCCGCCAGGAACCAGAATACGGCCTGAAGCAATCCTGCGCTTTTGCGGCCAGCTCCCAAGAAAGCGAGTTGAATAATGGAGCTCAGGGGCACTGCAATTCACAAACCTGCAGACTTACAAATGATAACTCTCGTCCACAAATATATTGAGGGAAGGCAACGAAGAGGATTTGAAAGCAAGGCAGAATTGCAGGAAACAGATTTCAGGAGGTACATTCGAATCGCCTTTAAAGCACAGGAAAAGCGGCAAAACCTCGACAGTGATGCACTTGGCCAAAAAGGGCGTATGCGTTTTTTCCTGAATATATTCAGGAAAAATCGCATACGCCCTTTTTGGCCAACCAAGCAACCTGGAAAGGCAAATCAGCGCTACAAAGAAGTCTCGCTTCCCATTGGTCAAAAGGGCCATGCTGAATAAAGTGTCAAAACCAGAAATGCAGGACAGGCCATGGAGAAATGGGAGCCTAGCTACGCTGATGGGCGGGACGTAAATTGCCAACAGCCACTCTGGAGAAGTGTACGGTGTGTCCTGAAACACCTAAAAAACTCAGCTTAGAGAGCTTGGGCACTTCCACTCATGGGCGTATAAATTGGGAAAACTAAAAATCAGCAAGACACAGGCACCCCAAATTTTGGGCTACTCTGTTGACAAAAACCTCCACTTCATTACACCTTAAATATCCGAGGAAAGAGAAGAATGGATAAAGAAGTTGTGGTCCTTATGTACAATGGAATATCACTCAGCCATGAAATCAATGTCATAAGGCTAGTAGCAGCATGATGAGTGGATTTAGGTATGACGATTCTAAGTGAAATAAGTCCCACAGAAAAAGACACTTATCATGAGATATCACTTATAGAGGGAATGTAAAAACCGCTACCCTTGAACTGAATTACAAAACAGAACGGAGTCACACATTTAGAAAACACACTATGGCTGCTTAACGGGAAAGGTGAGGTGGGGTGATGCATAAAACAAGGGTTTCAAATTAGCTCAGATACCGTTCCATGAACCCAATATGTAATAGACAAGACCTACTCCTTGCTCAGTGAACTGGACTCAACACCCCCTATTCACCGCCCAAGAATATATCTGACTAGTAAGAATCTTAAAACCTATGTATTGATATCTCTCTGTAAGTGAGTCAAGTGGGTGTAAAGCGGCATAAACACAGCAGTGAAAAGCAGCTAAACCCCATTATAAAAATCAATTACTTTTCAAAACCCGTGAAACAAAGACAGTGAAAGAGAGAGAAATTCTTACAAAATTCGTTCAGGGGCTGTGATGCCACCTGGATTGACCATATCTAGACCCACAGCTGATTGAGACATATGGGTGGACACTCTTGGGGCTGAGAGGTTTGGTGAGGTTGGGTGAGCTAACGCAGACCCTTTAAATTAATACGGCGTGGTACCCATCCCATGGGTCCCAAATCTCCAGGTTCAAGGGCATCGTCCTACATTGAAAACATGCATGAGAAACCCCGAAGATGGCACACCGTGTGATCGGGAAAGGTTTCTAAAACGCACCTCATTTCTCATCTCCTTGTGCTCCGGCTCGCCATTCCAGCCGCTTTACTAGCAATCTCTCTCCTTGGAGAATCAGCACCTTTATCCTCCTGTTCCGTACAGGTTGCAATTTGTCCTGAGGATGAACGGGAAGAGGGGCAACCAATGAGAGACTAGCTCTAGGTGTTGGGACAGGCACAGGTCACTCTGTTTTCCCATCAGGAAGAAGAATTAACCACAGGCTCAGCCTGCCGCCAGGAACCAGAATACGGCCTGAAGCAATCCTGCGCTTTTGCGGCCAGCTCCCAAGAAAGCGAGTTGAATAATGGAGCTCAGGGGCACTGCAATTCACAAACCTGCAGACTTACAAATGATAACTCTCGTCCACAAATATATTGAGGGAAGGCAACGAAGAGGATTTGAAAGCAAGGCAGAATTGCAGGAAACAGATTTCAGGAGGTACATTCGAATCGCCTTTAAAGCACAGGAAAAGCGGCAAAACCTCGACAGTGATGCACTTGGCCAAAAAGGGCGTATGCGTTTTTTCCTGAATATATTCAGGAAAAATCGCATACGCCCTTTTTGGCCAACCAAGCAACCTGGAAAGGCAAATCAGCGCTACAAAGAAGTCTCGCTTCCCATTGGTCAAAAGGGCCATGCTGAATAAAGTGTCAAAACCAGAAATGCAGGACAGGCCATGGAGAAATGGGAGCCTAGCTACGCTGATGGGCGGGACGTAAATTGCCAACAGCCACTCTGGAGAAGTGTACGGTGTGTCCTGAAACACCTAAAAAACTCAGCTTAGAGAGCTTGGGCACTTCCACTCATGGGCGTATAAATTGGGAAAACTAAAAATCAGCAAGACACAGGCACCCCAAATTTTGGGCTACTCTGTTGACAAAAACCTCCACTTCATTACACCTTAAATATCCGAGGAAAGAGAAGAATGGATAAAGAAGTTGTGGTCCTTATGTACAATGGAATATCACTCAGCCATGAAATCAATGTCATAAGGCTAGTAGCAGCATGATGAGTGGATTTAGGTATGACGATTCTAAGTGAAATAAATCACACAGAAAAAGACACTTATCATAAGATATCACTTATAGAGGGAATGTAAAAACCGCTACCCTTGAACTGCATTACAAAATAGAACAGAGTCACACGTTTAGAAAACACACTATGGCTGCTTAACGGGAAAGGTGAGGTGGGGTGATGCATAAATCAAGGGTTTCAAATTAGCTCAGATACCGTTCCATAAACCCAATATGTAATAGACAAGACCTACTCCTTGCTCAGTGAACTGGACTCAACACCCCCTATTCACCGCCCAAGAATATATCTGACTAGTAAGAATCTTAAAACCTATGTATTGATATCTCTCTGTAAGTGAGTCAAGTGGGTGTAAAGCGGCATAAACACAGCAGTGAAAAGCAGCTAAACCCCATTATAAAAATCAATTACTTTTCAAAACCCGTGAAACAAAGACAGTGAAAGAGAGAGAAATTCTTACAAAATTCGTTCAGGGGCTGTGATGCCACCTGGATTGACCATATCTAGACCCACAGCTGATTGAGACATATGGGTGGACACTCTTGGGGCTGAGAGGTTTGGTGAGGTTGGGTGAGCTAACGCAGACCCTTTAAATTAATACGGCGTGGTACCCATCCCATGGGTCCCAAATCTCCAGGTTCAAGGGCATCGTCCTACATTGAAAACATGCATGAGAAACCCCGAAGATGGCACACCGTGTGATCGGGAAAGGTTTCTAAAACGCACCTCATTTCTCATCTCCTTGTGCTCCGGTTCGCCATTCCAGCCGCTTTACTAGCAATCTCTCTCCTTGGAGAATCAGCACCTTTATCCTCCTGTTCCGTACAGGTTGCAATTTGTCCTGAGGATGAACGGGAAGAGGGGCAACCAATGAGAGACTAGCTCTAGGTGTTGGGACAGGCACAGGTCACTCTGTTTTCCCATCAGGAAGAAGAATTAACCACAGGCTCAGCCTGCCGCCAGGAACCAGAATACGGCCTGAAGCAATCCTGCGCTTTTGCGGCCAGCTCCCAAGAAAGCGAGTTGAATAATGGAGCTCAGGGGCACTGCAATTCACAAACCTGCAGACTTACAAATGATAACTCTCGTCCACAAATATATTGAGGGAAGGCAACGAAGAGGATTTGAAAGCAAGGCAGAATTGCAGGAAACAGATTTCAGGAGGTAGATTCGAATCGCCTTTAAAGCACAGGAAAAGCGGCAAAACCTCGACAATGATGCCCTTGGCCAAAAAGGGCGTATGCGTTTTTTCCTGAATATATTCAGGAAAAAACGCATACGCCCTTTTTGGCCAACCAAGCAACCTGGAAAGGCAAATCAGCGCTACAAAGAAGTCTCGCTTCCCATCGGTCAAAAGGGTCATGCTGAATAAAGGGTCAAAACCAGAAATGCAGGACAGGCCATGGAGAAATGGGAGCCTTGCTACGCTGAAGGGCGGGACGTAAATTGCCAACAGCCACTCTGGAGAAGTGTACGGTGTGTCCTGAAACATCTAAAAAACTCAGCTTAGAGAGCTTGGGCACTTCCACTCATGGGCGTATAAATTGGGAAAACTAAAAATCAGCAAGACACAGGCACCCCAAAGTTTTGGGCTTCTCTGTTGACAAGAACCTCCACTTCGTTACACCTTAAATATCCGAGGAAAGAGAAGAATGGATAAAGAAGTTGTGGTCCTTATGTACAATGGAATATCACTCAGCCATGAAATCAATGTCATAAGGCTAGTAGCAGCATGATGAGTGGATTTAGGTATGACGATTCTAAGTGAAATAAGTCCCACAGAAAAAGACACTTATCATGAGATATCACTTATAGAGGGAATGTAAAAACCGCTACCCTTGAACTGAATTACAAAACAGAACGGAGTCACACATTTAGAAAACACACTATGGCTGCTTAACGGGAAAGGTGAGGTGGGGTGATGCATAAAACAAGGGTTTCAAATTAGCTCAGATACCGTTCCATGAACCCAATATGTAATAGACAAGACCTACTCCTTGCTCAGTGAACTGGACTCAACACCCCCTATTCACCGCCCAAGAATATATCTGACTAGTAAGAATCTTAAAACCTATGTATTGATATCTCTCTGTAAGTGAGTCAAGTGGGTGTAAAGCGGCATAAACACAGCAGTGAAAAGCAGCTAAACCCCATTATAAAAATCAATTACTTTTCAAAACCCGTGAAACAAAGACAGTGAAAGAGAGAGAAATTCTTACAAAATTCGTTCAGGGGCTGTGATGCCACCTGGATTGACCATATCTAGACCCACAGCTGATTGAGACATATGGGTGGACACTCTTGGGGCTGAGAGGTTTGGTGAGGTTGGGTGAGCTAACGCAGACCCTTTAAATTAATACGGCGTGGTACCCATCCCATGGGTCCCAAATCTCCAGGTTCAAGGGCATCGTCCTACATTGAAAACATGCATGAGAAACCCCGAAGATGGCACACCGTGTGATCGGGAAAGGTTTCTAAAACGCACCTCATTTCTCATCTCCTTGTGCTCCGGTTCGCCATTCCAGCCGCTTTACTAGCAATCTCTCTCCTTGGAGAATCAGCACCTTTATCCTCCTGTTCCGTACAGGTTGCAATTTGTCCTGAGGATGAACGGGAAGAGGGGCAACCAATGAGAGACTAGCTCTAGGTGTTGGGACAGGCACAGGTCACTCTGTTTTCCCATCAGGAAGAAGAATTAACCACAGGCTCAGCCTGCCGCCAGGAACCAGAATACGGCCTGAAGCAATCCTGCGCTTTTGCGGCCAGCTCCCAAGAAAGCGACTTGAAGAATGGAGCTCAGGGGCACTGCAATTCACAAACCTGCAGACTTAGAAATGATAACTCTCGTCCACAAATATATTG
Organism: Balaenoptera borealis; assembly: GCF_965194805.1. Taxonomy (NCBI): domain Eukaryota; kingdom Metazoa; phylum Chordata; class Mammalia; order Artiodactyla; family Balaenopteridae; genus Balaenoptera; species Balaenoptera borealis. Next base: position 95,693,707 of record NC_138873.1, read on the forward strand.
AGGGAAGGCAACGAAGAGGATTTGAAAGCAAGGCAGAATTGCAGGAAACATATTTCAGGAGGTACATTCGAATCGCCTTTAAAGCACAGGAAAAGCGGCAAAACCTCGACAATGATGCCCTTGGCCAAAAAGGGCGTATGCGTTTTTTCCTGAATATATTCAGGAAAAAACGCATACGCCCTTTTTGGCCAACCAAGCAACCTGGAAAGGCAAATCAGCGCTACAAAGAAGTCTCGCTTCCCATCGGTCAAAAGGGTCATGCTGAATAAAGGGTCAAAACCAGAAATGCAGGACAGGCCATGGAGAAATGGGAGCCTTGCTACGCTGAAGGGCGGGACGTAAATTGCCAACAGCCACTTGGAGAAGTGTACGGTGTGTCCTGAAACATCTAAAAAACTCAGCTTAGAGAGCTTGGGCACTTCCACTCATGGGCGTATAAATTGGGAAAACTAAAAATCAGCAAGACACAGGCACCCCAAAGTTTTGGGCTTCTCTGTTGACAAGAACCTCCACTTCGTTACACCTTAAATATCCGAGGAAAGAGAAGAATGGATAAAGAAGTTGTGGTCCTTATGTACAATGGAATATCACTCAGCCATGAAATCAATGTCATAAGGCTAGTAGCAGCATGATGAGTGGATTTAGGTATGACGATTCTAAGTGAAATAAGTCCCACAGAAAAAGACACTTATCATGAGATATCACTTATAGAGGGAATGTAAAAACCGCTACCCTTGAACTGAATTACAAAACAGAACGGAGTCACACATTTAGAAAACACACTATGGCTGCTTAACGGGAAAGGTGAGGTGGGGTGATGCATAAAACAAGGGTTTCAAATTAGCTCAGATACCGTTCCATGAACCCAATATGTAATAGACAAGACCTACTCCTTGCTCAGTGAACTGGACTCAACACCCCCTATTCACCGCCCAAGAATATATCTGACTAGTAAGAATCTTAAAACCTATGTATTGATATCTCTCTGTAAGTGAGTCAAGTGGGTGTAAAGCGGCATAAACACAGCAGTGAAAAGCAGCTAAACCCCATTATAAAAATCAATTACTTTTCAAAACCCGTGAAACAAAGACAGTGAAAGAGAGAGGAATTCTTACAAAATTCGTTCAGGGGCTGTGATGCCACCTGGATTGACCATATCTAGACCCACAGCTGATTGAGACATATGGGTGGACACTCTTGGGGCTGAGAGGTTTGGTGAGGTTGGGTGAGCTAACGCAGACCCTTTAAATTAATACGGCGTGGTACCCATCCCATGGGTCCCAAATCTCCAGGTTCAAGGGCATCGTCCTACATTGAAAACATGCATGAGAAACCCCGAAGATGGCACACCGTGTGATCGGGAAAGGTTTCTAAAACGCACCTCATTTCTCATCTCCTTGTGCTCCGGTTCGCCATTCCAGCCGCTTTACTAGCAATCTCTCTCCTTGGAGAATCAGCACCTTTATCCTCCTGTTCCGTACAGGTTGCAATTTGTCCTGAGGATGAACGGGAAGAGGGGCAACCAATGAGAGACTAGCTCTAGGTGTTGGGACAGGCACAGGTCACTCTGTTTTCCCATCAGGAAGAAGAATTAACCACAGGCTCAGCCTGCCGCCAGGAACCAGAATACGGCCTGAAGCAATCCTGCGCTTTTGCGGCCAGCTCCCAAGAAAGCGAGTTGAATCATGGAGCTCAGGGGCACTGCAATTCACAAACCTGCAGACTTAGAAATGATAACTCTCGTCCACAAATATATTGAGGGAAGGCAACGAAGAGGATTTGAAAGCAAGGCAGAATTGCAGGAAACAGATTTCAGGAGGTAGATTCGAATCGCCTTTAAAGCACAGGAAAAGCGGCAAAACCTCGACAATGATGCCCTTGGCCAAAAAGGGCGTATGCGTTTTTTCCTGAATATATTCAGGAAAAAACGCATACGCCCTTTTTGGCCAACCAAGCAACCTGGAAAGGCAAATCAGCGCTACAAAGAAGTCTCGCTTCCCATCGGTCAAAAGGGTCATGCTGAATAAAGGGTCAAAACCAGAAATGCAGGACAGGCCATGGAGAAATGGGAGCCTTGCTACGCTGAAGGGCGGGACGTAAATTGCCAACAGCCACTCTGGAGAAGTGTAAGGTGTGTCCTGAAACATCTAAAAAACTCAGATTAGAGAGCTTGGGCACTTCCACTCATGGGCGTATAAATTGGAAAAACTAAAAATCAGCAAGACACAGGCACCCCAAAGTTTTGGGCTTCTCTGTTGACAAGAACCTCCACTTCGTTACACCTTAAATATCCGAGGAAAGAGAAGAATGGATAAAGAAGTTGTGGTCCTTATGTACAATGGAATATCACTCAGCCATGAAATCAATGTCATAAGGCTAGTAGCAGCATGATGAGTGGATTTAGGTATGACGATTCTAAGTGAAATAAGTCCCACAGAAAAAGACACTTATCATGAGATATCACTTATAGAGGGAATGTAAAAACCGCTACCCTTGAACTGAATTACAAAACAGAACGGAGTCACACATTTAGAAAACACACTATGGCTGCTTAACGGGAAAGGTGAGGTGGGGTGATGCATAAATCAAGGGTTTCAAATTAGCTCAGATACCGTTCCATGAACCCAATATGTAATAGACAAGACCTACTCCTTGCTCAGTGAACTGGACTCAACACCCCCTATTCACCGCCCAAGAATATATCTGACTAGTAAGAATCTTAAAACCTATGTATTGATATCTCTCTGTAAGTGAGTCAAGTGGGTGTAAAGCGGCATAAACACAGCAGTGAAAAGCAGCTAAACCCCATTATAAAAATCAATTACTTTTCAAAACCCGTGAAACAAAGACAGTGAAAGAGAGAGAAATTCTTACAAAATTCGTTCAGGGGCTGTGATGCCACCTGGATTGACCATATCTAGACCCACAGCTGATTGAGACATATGGGTGGACACTCTTGGGGCTGAGAGGTTTGGTGAGGTTGGGTGAGCTAACGCAGACCCTTTAAATTAATACGGCGTGGTACCCATCCCATGGGTCCCAAATCTCCAGGTTCAAGGGCATCGTCCTACATTGAAAACATGCATGAGAAACCCCGAAGATGGCACACCGTGTGATCGGGAAAGGTTTCTAAAACGCACCTCATTTCTCATCTCCTTGTGCTCCGGTTCGCCATTCCAGCCGCTTTACTAGCAATCTCTCTCCTTGGAGAATCAGCACCTTTATCCTCCTGTTCCGTACAGGTTGCAATTTGTCCTGAGGATGAACGGGAAGAGGGGCAACCAATGAGAGACTAGCTCTAGGTGTTGGGACAGGCACAGGTCACTCTGTTTTCCCATCAGGAAGAAGAATTAACCACAGGCTCAGCCTGCCGCCAGGAACCAGAATACGGCCTGAAGCAATCCTGCGCTTTTGCGGCCAGCTCCCAAGAAAGCGACTTGAAGAATGGAGCTCAGGGGCACTGCAATTCACAAACCTGCAGACTTAGAAATGATAACTCTCGTCCACAAATATATTGAGGGAAGGCAACGAAGAGGATTTGAAAGCAAGGCAGAATTGCAGGAAACATATTTCAGGAGGTACATTCGAATCGCCTTTAAAGCACAGGAAAAGCGGCAAAACCTCGACAATGATGCCCTTGGCCAAAAAGGGCGTATGCGTTTTTTCCTGAATATATTCAGGAAAAAACGCATACGCCCTTTTTGGCCAACCAAGCAACCTGGAAAGGCAAATCAGCGCTACAAAGAAGTCTCGCTTCCCATCGGTCAAAAGGGTCATGCTGAATAAAGGGTCAAAACCAGAAATGCAGGACAGGCCATGGAGAAATGGGAGCCTTGCTACGCTGAAGGGCGGGACGTAAATTGCCAACAGCCACTTGGAGAAGTGTACGGTGTGTCCTGAAACATCTAAAAAACTCAGCTTAGAGAGCTTGGGCACTTCCACTCATGGGCGTATAAATTGGGAAAACTAAAAATCAGCAAGACACAGGCACCCCAAAGTTTTGGGCTTCTCTGTTGACAAGAACCTCCACTTCGTTACACCTTAAATATCCGAGGAAAGAGAAGAATGGATAAAGAAGTTGTGGTCCTTATGTACAATGGAATATCACTCAGCCATGAAATCAATGTCATAAGGCTAGTAGCAGCATGATGAGTGGATTTAGGTATGACGATTCTAAGTGAAATAAGTCCCACAGAAAAAGACACTTATCATGAGATATCACTTATAGAGGGAATGTAAAAACCGCTACCCTTGAACTGAATTACAAAACAGAACGGAGTCACACATTTAGAAAACACACTATGGCTGCTTAACGGGAAAGGTGAGGTGGGGTGATGCATAAAACAAGGGTTTCAAATTAGCTCAGATACCGTTCCATGAACCCAATATGTAATAGACAAGACCTACTCCTTGCTCAGTGAACTGGACTCAACACCCCCTATTCACCGCCCAAGAATATATCTGACTAGTAAGAATCTTAAAACCTATGTATTGATATCTCTCTGTAAGTGAGTCAAGTGGGTGTAAAGCGGCATAAACACAGCAGTGAAAAGCAGCTAAACCCCATTATAAAAATCAATTACTTTTCAAAACCCGTGAAACAAAGACAGTGAAAGAGAGAGAAATTCTTACAAAATTCGTTCAGGGGCTGTGATGCCACCTGGATTGACCATATCTAGACCCACAGCTGATTGAGACATATGGGTGGACACTCTTGGGGCTGAGAGGTTTGGTGAGGTTGGGTGAGCTAACGCAGACCCTTTAAATTAATACGGCGTGGTACCCATCCCATGGGTCCCAAATCTCCAGGTTCAAGGGCATCGTCCTACATTGAAAACATGCATGAGAAACCCCGAAGATGGCACACCGTGTGATCGGGAAAGGTTTCTAAAACGCACCTCATTTCTCATCTCCTTGTGCTCCGGTTCGCCATTCCAGCCGCTTTACTAGCAATCTCTCTCCTTGGAGAATCAGCACCTTTATCCTCCTGTTCCGTACAGGTTGCAATTTGTCCTGAGGATGAACGGGAAGAGGGGCAACCAATGAGAGACTAGCTCTAGGTGTTGGGACAGGCACAGGTCACTCTGTTTTCCCATCAGGAAGAAGAATTAACCACAGGCTCAGCCTGCCGCCAGGAACCAGAATACGGCCTGAAGCAATCCTGCGCTTTTGCGGCCAGCTCCCAAGAAAGCGAGTTGAATAATGGAGCTCAGGGGCACTGCAATTCACAAACCTGCAGACTTAGAAATGATAACTCTCGTCCACAAATATATTGAGGGAAGGCAACGAAGAGGATTTGAAAGCAAGGCAGAATTGCAGGAAACAGATTTCAGGAGGTAGATTCGAATCGCCTTTAAAGCACAGGAAAAGCGGCAAAACCTCGACAATGATGCCCTTGGCCAAAAAGGGCGTATGCGTTTTTTCCTGAATATATTCAGGAAAAAACGCATACGCCCTTTTTGGCCAACCAAGCAACCTGGAAAGGCAAATCAGCGCTACAAAGAAGTCTCGCTTCCCATCGGTCAAAAGGGTCATGCTGAATAAAGTGTCAAAACCAGAAATGCAGGACAGGCCATGGAGAAATGGGAGCCTTGCTACGCTGAAGGGCGGGACGTAAATTGCCAACAGCCACTCTGGAGAAGTGTAAGGTGTGTCCTGAAACATCTAAAAAACTCAGATTAGAGAGCTTGGGCACTTCCACTCATCGGCGTATAAATTGGAAAAACTAAAAATCAGCAAGACACAGGCACCCCAAAGTTTTGGGCTTCTCTGTTGACAAGAACCTCCACTTCGTTACACCTTAAATATCCGAGGAAAGAGAAGAATGGATAAAGAAGTTGTGGTCCTTATGTACAATGGAATATCACTCAGCCATGAAATCAATGTCATAAGGCTAGTAGCAGCATGATGAGTGGATTTAGGTATGACGATTCTAAGTGAAATAAGTCCCACAGAAAAAGACACTTATCATGAGATATCACTTATAGAGGGAATGTAAAAACCGCTACCCTTGAACTGAATTACAAAACAGAACGGAGTCACACATTTAGAAAACACACTATGGCTGCTTAACGGGAAAGGTGAGGTGGGGTGATGCATAAATCAAGGGTTTCAAATTAGCTCAGATACCGTTCCATGAACCCAATATGTAATAGACAAGACCTACTCCTTGCTCAGTGAACTGGACTCAACACCCCCTATTCACCGCCCAAGAATATATCTGACTAGTAAGAATCTTAAAACCTATGTATTGATATCTCTCTGTAAGTGAGTCAAGTGGGTGTAAAGCGGCATAAACACAGCAGTGAAAAGCAGCTAAACCCCATTATAAAAATCAATTACTTTTCAAAACCCGTGAAACAAAGACAGTGAAAGAGAGAGAAATTCTTACAAAATTCGTTCAGGGGCTGTGATGCCACCTGGATTGACCATATCTAGACCCACAGCTGATTGAGACATATGGGTGGACACTCTTGGGGCTGAGAGGTTTGGTGAGGTTGGGTGAGCTAACGCAGACCCTTTAAATTAATACGGCGTGGTACCCATCCCATGGGTCCCAAATCTCCAGGTTCAAGGGCATCGTCCTACATTGAAAACATGCATGAGAAACCCCGAAGATGGCACACCGTGTGATCGGGAAAGGTTTCTAAAACGCACCTCATTTCTCATCTCCTTGTGCTCCGGTTCGCCATTCCAGCCGCTTTACTAGCAATCTCTCTCCTTGGAGAATCAGCACCTTTATCCTCCTGTTCCGTACAGGTTGCAATTTGTCCTGAGGATGAACGGGAAGAGGGGCAACCAATGAGAGACTAGCTCTAGGTGTTGGGACAGGCACAGGTCACTCTGTTTTCCCATCAGGAAGAAGAATTAACCACAGGCTCAGCCTGCCGCCAGGAACCAGAATACGGCCTGAAGCAATCCTGCGCTTTTGCGGCCAGCTCCCAAGAAAGCGAGTTGAATAATGGAGCTCAGGGGCACTGCAATTCACAAACCTGCAGACTTACAAATGATAACTCTCGTCCACAAATATATTGAGGGAAGGCAACGAAGAGGATTTGAAAGCAAGGCAGAATTGCAGGAAACAGATTTCAGGAGGTACATTCGAATCGACTTTAAAGCACAGGAAAAGCGGCAAAACCTCGACAGTGATGCACTTGGCCAAAAAGGGCGTATGCGTTTTTTCCTGAATATATTCAGGAAAAATCGCATACGCCCTTTTTGGCCAACCAAGCAACCTGGAAAGGCAAATCAGCGCTACAAAGAAGTCTCGCTTCCCATTGGTCAAAAGGGCCATGCTGAATAAAGTGTCAAAACCAGAAATGCAGGACAGGCCATGGAGAAATGGGAGCCTAGCTACGCTGATGGGCGGGACGTAAATTGCCAACAGCCACTCTGGAGAAGTGTACGGTGTGTCCTGAAACATCTAAAAAACTCAGCTTAGAGAGCTTGGGCACTTCCACTCATGGGCGTATAAATTGGGAAAACTAAAAATCAGCAAGACACAGGCACCCCAAATTTTGGGCTACTCTGTTGACAAAAACCTCCACTTCATTACACCTTAAATATCCGAGGAAAGAGAAGAATGGATAAAGAAGTTGTGGTCCTTATGTACAATGGAATATCACTCAGCCATGAAATTAATGTCATAAGGCTAGTAGCAGCATGATGAGTGGATTTAGGTATGACGATTCTAAGTGAAATAAATCACACAGAAAAAGACACTTATCATAAGATATCACTTATAGAGGGAATGTAAAAACCGCTACCCTTGAACTGCATTACAAAATAGAACAGAGTCACACGTTTAGAAAACACACTATGGCTGCTTAACGGGAAAGGTGAGGTGGGGTGATGCATAAATCAAGGGTTTCAAATTAGCTCAGATACCGTTCCATAAACCCAATATGTAATAGACAAGACCTACTCCTTGCTCAGTGAACTGGACTCAACACCCCCTATTCACCGCCCAAGAATATATCTGACTAGTAAGAATCTTAAAACCTATGTATTGATATCTCTCTGTAAGTGAGTCAAGTGGGTGTAAAGCGGCATAAACACAGCAGTGAAAAGCAGCTAAACCCCATTATAAAAATCAATTACTTTTCAAAACCCGTGAAACAAAGACAGTGAAAGAGAGAGAAATTCTTACAAAATTCGTTCAGGGGCTGTGATGCCACCTGGATTGACCATATCTAGACCCACAGCTGATTGAGACATATGGGTGGACACTCTTGGGGCTGAGAGGTTTGGTGAGGTTGGGTGAGCTAACGCAGACCCTTTAAATTAATACGGCGTGGTACCCATCCCATGGGTCCCAAATCTCCAGGTTCAAGGGCATCGTCCTACATTGAAAACATGCATGAGAAACCCCGAAGATGGCACACCGTGTGATCGGGAAAGGTTTCTAAAACGCACCTCATTTCTCATCTCCTTGTGCTCCGGTTCGCCATTCCAGCCGCTTTACTAGCAATCTCTCTCCTTGGAGAATCAGCACCTTTATCCTCCTGTTCCGTACAGGTTGCAATTTGTCCTGAGGATGAACGGGAAGAGGGGCAACCAATGAGAGACTAGCTCTAGGTGTTGGGACAGGCACAGGTCACTCTGTTTTCCCATCAGGAAGAAGAATTAACCACAGGCTCAGCCTGCCGCCAGGAACCAGAATACGGCCTGAAGCAATCCTGCGCTTTTGCGGCCAGCTCCCAAGAAAGCGAGTTGAATAATGGAGCTCAGGGGCACTGCAATTCACAAACCTGCAGACTTACAAATGATAACTCTCGTCCACAAATATATTGAGGGAAGGCAACGAAGAGGATTTGAAAGCAAGGCAGAATTGCAGGAAACAGATTTCAGGAGGTAGATTCGAATCGCCTTTAAAGCACAGGAAAAGCGGCAAAACCTCGACAATGATGCCCTTGGCCAAAAAGGGCGTATGCGTTTTTTCCTGAATATATTCAGGAAAAAACGCATACGCCCTTTTTGGCCAACCAAGCAACCTGGAAAGGCAAATCAGCGCTACAAAGAAGTCTCGCTTCCCATCGGTCAAAAGGGTCATGCTGAATAAAGGGTCAAAACCAGAAATGCAGGACAGGCCATGGAGAAATGGGAGCCTTGCTACGCTGAAGGGCGGGACGTAAATTGCCAACAGCCACTCTGGAGAAGTGTAAGGTGTGTCCTGAAACATCTAAAAAACTCAGCTTAGAGAGCTTGGGCACTTCCACTCATGGGCGTATAAATTGGGAAAACTAAAAATCAGCAAGACACAGGCACCCCAAAGTTTTGGGCTTCTCTGTTGACAAGAACCTCCACTTCGTTACACCTTAAATATCCGAGGAAAGAGAAGAATGGATAAAGAAGTTGTGGTCCTTATGTACAATGGAATATCACTCAGCCATGAAATCAATGTCATAAGGCTAGTAGCAGCATGATGAGTGGATTTAGGTATGACGATTCTAAGTGAAATAAGTCCCACAGAAAAAGACACTTATCATGAGATATCACTTATAGAGGGAATGTAAAAACCGCTACCCTTGAACTGAATTACAAAACAGAACGGAGTCACACATTTAGAAAACACACTATGGCTGCTTAACGGGAAAGGTGAGGTGGGGTGATGCATAAAACAAGGGTTTCAAATTAGCTCAGATACCGTTCCATGAACCCAATATGTAATAGACAAGACCTACTCCTTGCTCAGTGAACTGGACTCAACACCCCCTATTCACCGCCCAAGAATATATCTGACTAGTAAGAATCTTAAAACCTATGTATTGATATCTCTCTGTAAGTGAGTCAAGTGGGTGTAAAGCGGCATAAACACAGCAGTGAAAAGCAGCTAAACCCCATTATAAAAATCAATTACTTTTCAAAACCCGTGAAACAAAGACAGTGAAAGAGAGAGAAATTCTTACAAAATTCGTTCAGGGGCTGTGATGCCACCTGGATTGACCATATCTAGACCCACAGCTGATTGAGACATATGGGTGGACACTCTTGGGGCTGAGAGGTTTGGTGAGGTTGGGTGAGCTAACGCAGACCCTTTAAATTAATACGGCGTGGTACCCATCCCATGGGTCCCAAATCTCCAGGTTCAAGGGCATCGTCCTACATTGAAAACATGCATGAGAAACCCCGAAGATGGCACACCGTGTGATCGGGAAAGGTTTCTAAAACGCACCTCATTTCTCATCTCCTTGTGCTCCGGTTCGCCATTCCAGCCGCTTTACTAGCAATCTCTCTCCTTGGAGAATCAGCACCTTTATCCTCCTGTTCCGTACAGGTTGCAATTTGTCCTGAGGATGAACGGGAAGAGGGGCAACCAATGAGAGACTAGCTCTAGGTGTTGGGACAGGCACAGGTCACTCTGTTTTCCCATCAGGAAGAAGAATTAACCACAGGCTCAGCCTGCCGCCAGGAACCAGAATACGGCCTGAAGCAATCCTGCGCTTTTGCGGCCAGCTCCCAAGAAAGCGACTTGAAGAATGGAGCTCAGGGGCACTGCAATTCACAAACCTGCAGACTTAGAAATGATAACTCTCGTCCACAAATATATTGAGGGAAGGCAACGAAGAGGATTTGAAAGCAAGGCAGAATTGCAGGAAACATATTTCAGGAGGTACATTCGAATCGCCTTTAAAGCACAGGAAAAGCGGCAAAACCTCGACAATGATGCCCTTGGCCAAAAAGGGCGTATGCGTTTTTTCCTGAATATATTCAGGAAAAAACGCATACGCCCTTTTTGGCCAACCAAGCAACCTGGAAAGGCAAATCAGCGCTACAAAGAAGTCTCGCTTCCCATCGGTCAAAAGGGTCATGCTGAATAAAGGGTCAAAACCAGAAATGCAGGACAGGCCATGGAGAAATGGGAGCCTTGCTACGCTGAAGGGCGGGACGTAAATTGCCAACAGCCACTTGGAGAAGTGTACGGTGTGTCCTGAAACATCTAAAAAACTCAGCTTAGAGAGCTTGGGCACTTCCACTCATGGGCGTATAAATTGGGAAAACTAAAAATCAGCAAGACACAGGCACCCCAAAGTTTTGGGCTTCTCTGTTGACAAGAACCTCCACTTCGTTACACCTTAAATATCCGAGGAAAGAGAAGAATGGATAAAGAAGTTGTGGTCCTTATGTACAATGGAATATCACTCAGCCATGAAATCAATGTCATAAGGCTAGTAGCAGCATGATGAGTGGATTTAGGTATGACGATTCTAAGTGAAATAAGTCCCACAGAAAAAGACACTTATCATGAGATATCACTTATAGAGGGAATGTAAAAACCGCTACCCTTGAACTGAATTACAAAACAGAACGGAGTCACACATTTAGAAAACACACTATGGCTGCTTAACGGGAAAGGTGAGGTGGGGTGATGCATAAAACAAGGGTTTCAAATTAGCTCAGATACCGTTCCATGAACCCAATATGTAATAGACAAGACCTACTCCTTGCTCAGTGAACTGGACTCAACACCCCCTATTCACCGCCCAAGAATATATCTGACTAGTAAGAATCTTAAAACCTATGTATTGATATCTCTCTGTAAGTGAGTCAAGTGGGTGTAAAGCGGCATAAACACAGCAGTGAAAAGCAGCTAAACCCCATTATAAAAATCAATTACTTTTCAAAACCCGTGAAACAAAGACAGTGAAAGAGAGAGAAATTCTTACAAAATTCGTTCAGGGGCTGTGATGCCACCTGGATTGACCATATCTAGACCCACAGCTGATTGAGACATATGGGTGGACACTCTTGGGGCTGAGAGGTTTGGTGAGGTTGGGTGAGCTAACGCAGACCCTTTAAATTAATACGGCGTGGTACCCATCCCATGGGTCCCAAATCTCCAGGTTCAAGGGCATCGTCCTACATTGAAAACATGCATGAGAAACCCCGAAGATGGCACACCGTGTGATCGGGAAAGGTTTCTAAAACGCACCTCATTTCTCATCTCCTTGTGCTCCGGTTCGCCATTCCAGCCGCTTTACTAGCAATCTCTCTCCTTGGAGAATCAGCACCTTTATCCTCCTGTTCCGTACAGGTTGCAATTTGTCCTGAGGATGAACGGGAAGAGGGGCAACCAATGAGAGACTAGCTCTAGGTGTTGGGACAGGCACAGGTCACTCTGTTTTCCCATCAGGAAGAAGAATTAACCACAGGCTCAGCCTGCCGCCAGGAACCAGAATACGGCCTGAAGCAATCCTGCGCTTTTGCGGCCAGCTCCCAAGAAAGCGACTTGAAGAATGGAGCTCAGGGGCACTGCAATTCACAAACCTGCAGACTTAGAAATGATAACTCTCGTCCACAAATATATTGAGGGAAGGCAACGAAGAGGATTTGAAAGCAAGGCAGAATTGCAGGAAACATATTTCAGGAGGTACATTCGAATCGCCTTTAAAGCACAGGAAAAGCGGCAAAACCTCGACAATGATGCCCTTGGCCAAAAAGGGCGTATGCGTTTTTTCCTGAATATATTCAGGAAAAAACGCATACGCCCTTTTTGGCCAACCAAGCAACCTGGAAAGGCAAATCAGCGCTACAAAGAAGTCTCGCTTCCCATCGGTCAAAAGGGTCATGCTGAATAAAGGGTCAAAACCAGAAATGCAGGACAGGCCATGGAGAAATGGGAGCCTTGCTACGCTGAAGGGCGGGACGTAAATTGCCAACAGCCACTTGGAGAAGTGTACGGTGTGTCCTGAAACATCTAAAAAACTCAGCTTAGAGAGCTTGGGCACTTCCACTCATGGGCGTATAAATTGGGAAAACTAAAAATCAGCAAGACACAGGCACCCCAAAGTTTTGGGCTTCTCTGTTGACAAGAACCTCCACTTCGTTACACCTTAAATATCCGAGGAAAGAGAAGAATGGATAAAGAAGTTGTGGTCCTTATGTACAATGGAATATCACTCAGCCATGAAATCAATGTCATAAGGCTAGTAGCAGCATGATGAGTGGATTTAGGTATGACGATTCTAAGTGAAATAAGTCCCACAGAAAAAGACACTTATCATGAGATATCACTTATAGAGGGAATGTAAAAACCGCTACCCTTGAACTGAATTACAAAACAGAACGGAGTCACACATTTAGAAAACACACTATGGCTGCTTAACGGGAAAGGTGAGGTGGGGTGATGCATAAAACAAGGGTTTCAAATTAGCTCAGATACCGTTCCATGAACCCAATATGTAATAGACAAGACCTACTCCTTGCTCAGTGAACTGGACTCAACACCCCCTATTCACCGCCCAAGAATATATCTGACTAGTAAGAATCTTAAAACCTATGTATTGATATCTCTCTGTAAGTGAGTCAAGTGGGTGTAAAGCGGCATAAACACAGCAGTGAAAAGCAGCTAAACCCCATTATAAAAATCAATTACTTTTCAAAACCCGTGAAACAAAGACAGTGAAAGAGAGAGAAATTCTTACAAAATTCGTTCAGGGGCTGTGATGCCACCTGGATTGACCATATCTAGACCCACAGCTGATTGAGACATATGGGTGGACACTCTTGGGGCTGAGAGGTTTGGTGAGGTTGGGTGAGCTAACGCAGACCCTTTAAATTAATACGGCGTGGTACCCATCCCATGGGTCCCAAATCTCCAGGTTCAAGGGCATCGTCCTACATTGAAAACATGCATGAGAAACCCCGAAGATGGCACACCGTGTGATCGGGAAAGGTTTCTAAAACGCACCTCATTTCTCATCTCCTTGTGCTCCGGTTCGCCATTCCAGCCGCTTTACTAGCAATCTCTCTCCTTGGAGAATCAGCACCTTTATCCTCCTGTTCCGTACAGGTTGCAATTTGTCCTGAGGATGAACGGGAAGAGGGGCAACCAATGAGAGACTAGCTCTAGGTGTTGGGACAGGCACAGGTCACTCTGTTTTCCCATCAGGAAGAAGAATTAACCACAGGCTCAGCCTGCCGCCAGGAACCAGAATACGGCCTGAAGCAATCCTGCGCTTTTGCGGCCAGCTCCCAAGAAAGCGAGTTGAATAATGGAGCTCAGGGGCACTGCAATTCACAAACCTGCAGACTTAGAAATGATAACTCTCGTCCACAAATATATTGAGGGAAGGCAACGAAGAGGATTTGAAAGCAAGGCAGAATTGCAGGAAACAGATTTCAGGAGGTAGATTCGAATCGCCTTTAAAGCACAGGAAAAGCGGCAAAACCTCGACAATGATGCCCTTGGCCAAAAAGGGCGTATGCGTTTTTTCCTGAATATATTCAGGAAAAAACGCATACGCCCTTTTTGGCCAACCAAGCAACCTGGAAAGGCAAATCAGCGCTACAAAGAAGTCTCGCTTCCCATCGGTCAAAAGGGTCATGCTGAATAAAGGGTCAAAACCAGAAATGCAGGACAGGCCATGGAGAAATGGGAGCCTTGCTACGCTGAAGGGCGGGACGTAAATTGCCAACAGCCACTCTGGAGAAGTGTAAGGTGTGTCCTGAAACATCTAAAAAACTCAGATTAGAGAGCTTGGGCACTTCCACTCATGGGCGTATAAATTGGAAAAACTAAAAATCAGCAAGACACAGGCACCCCAAAGTTTTGGGCTTCTCTGTTGACAAGAACCTCCACTTCGTTACACCTTAAATATCCGAGGAAAGAGAAGAATGGATAAAGAAGTTGTGGTCCTTATGTACAATGGAATATCACTCAGCCATGAAATCAATGTCATAAGGCTAGTAGCAGCATGATGAGTGGATTTAGGTATGACGATTCTAAGTGAAATAAGTCCCACAGAAAAAGACACTTATCATGAGATATCACTTATAGAGGGAATGTAAAAACCGCTACCCTTGAACTGAATTACAAAACAGAACGGAGTCACACATTTAGAAAACACACTATGGCTGCTTAACGGGAAAGGTGAGGTGGGGTGATGCATAAATCAAGGGTTTCAAATTAGCTCAGATACCGTTCCATGAACCCAATATGTAATAGACAAGACCTACTCCTTGCTCAGTGAACTGGACTCAACACCCCCTATTCACCGCCCAAGAATATATCTGACTAGTAAGAATCTTAAAACCTATGTATTGATATCTCTCTGTAAGTGAGTCAAGTGGGTGTAAAGCGGCATAAACACAGCAGTGAAAAGCAGCTAAACCCCATTATAAAAATCAATTACTTTTCAAAACCCGTGAAACAAAGACAGTGAAAGAGAGAGAAATTCTTACAAAATTCGTTCAGGGGCTGTGATGCCACCTGGATTGACCATATCTAGACCCACAGCTGATTGAGACATATGGGTGGACACTCTTGGGGCTGAGAGGTTTGGTGAGGTTGGGTGAGCTAACGCAGACCCTTTAAATTAATACGGCGTGGTACCCATCCCATGGGTCCCAAATCTCCAGGTTCAAGGGCATCGTCCTACATTGAAAACATGCATGAGAAACCCCGAAGATGGCACACCGTGTGATCGGGAAAGGTTTCTAAAACGCACCTCATTTCTCATCTCCTTGTGCTCCGGTTCGCCATTCCAGCCGCTTTACTAGCAATCTCTCTCCTTGGAGAATCAGCACCTTTATCCTCCTGTTCCGTACAGGTTGCAATTTGTCCTGAGGATGAACGGGAAGAGGGGCAACCAATGAGAGACTAGCTCTAGGTGTTGGGACAGGCACACGTCACTCTGTTTTCCCATCAGGAAGAAGAATTAACCACAGGCTCAGCCTTCCGCCAGGAACCAGAATACGGCCTGAAGCAATCCTGCGATTTTGCGGCCAGCTCCCAAGAAAGCGAGTTGAATAATGGAGCTCAGGGGCACTGCAATTCACAAACCTGCAGACTTAGAAATGATAACTCTCGTCCACAAATATATTGAGGGAAGGCAACGAAGAGGATTTGAAAGCAAGGCAGAATTGCAGGAAACAGATTTCAGGAGGTACATTCGAATCGCCTTTAAAGCACAGGAAAAGCGGCAAAACCTCGACAGTGATGCACTTGGCCAAAAAGGGCGTATGCGTTTTTTCCTGAATATATTCAGGAAAAATCGCATACGCCCTTTTTGGCCAACCAAGCAACCTGGAAAGGCAAATCAGCGCTACAAAGAAGTCTCGCTTCCCATTGGTCAAAAGGGCCACGCTGAATAAAGTGTCAAAACCAGAAATGCAGGACAGGCCATGGAGAAATGGGAGCCTAGCTACGCTGATGGGCGGGACGTAAATTGCCAACAGCCACTCTGGAGAAGTGTACGGTGTGTCCTGAAACATCTAAAAAACTCAGCTTAGAGAGCTTGGGCACTTCCACTCATGGGCGTATAAATTGGGAAAACTAAAAATCAGCAAGACACAGGCACCCCAAATTTTGGGCTACTCTGTTGACAAAAACCTCCACTTCATTACACCTTAAATATCCGAGGAAAGAGAAGAATGGATAAAGAAGTTGTGGTCCTTATGTACAATGGAATATCACTCAGCCATGAAATCAATGTCATAAGGCTAGTAGCAGCATGATGAGTGGATTTAGGTATGACGATTCTAAGTGAAATAAATCACACAGAAAAAGACACTTATCATAAGATATCACTTATAGAGGGAATGTAAAAACCGCTACCCTTGAACTGCATTACAAAATAGAACAGAGTCACACGTTTAGAAAACACACTATGGCTGCTTAACGGGAAAGGTGAGGTGGGGTGATGCATAAATCAAGGGTTTCAAATTAGCTCAGATACCGTTCCATAAACCCAATATGTAATAGACAAGACCTACTCCTTGCTCAGTGAACTGGACTCAACACCCCCTATTCACCGCCCAAGAATATATCTGACTAGTAAGAATCTTAAAACCTATGTATTGATATCTCTCTGTAAGTGAGTCAAGTGGGTGTAAAGCGGCATAAACACAGCAGTGAAAAGCAGCTAAACCCCATTATAAAAATCAATTACTTTTCAAAACCCGTGAAACAAAGACAGTGAAAGAGAGAGAAATTCTTACAAAATTCGTTCAGGGGCTGTGATGCCACCTGGATTGACCATATCTAGACCCACAGCTGATTGAGACATATGGGTGGACACTCTTGGGGCTGAGAGGTTTGGTGAGGTTGGGTGAGCTAACGCAGACCCTTTAAATTAATACGGCGTGGTACCCATCCCATGGGTCCCAAATCTCCAGGTTCAAGGGCATCGTCCTACATTGAAAACATGCATGAGAAACCCCGAAGATGGCACACCGTGTGATCGGGAAAGGTTTCTAAAACGCACCTCATTTCTCATCTCCTTGTGCTCCGGTTCGCCATTCCAGCCGCTTTACTAGCAATCTCTCTCCTTGGAGAATCAGCACCTTTATCCTCCTGTTCCGTACAGGTTGCAATTTGTCCTGAGGATGAACGGGAAGAGGGGCAACCAATGAGAGACTAGCTCTAGGTGTTGGGACAGGCACAGGTCACTCTGTTTTCCCATCAGGAAGAAGAATTAACCACAGGCTCAGCCTGCCGCCAGGAACCAGAATACGGCCTGAAGCAATCCTGCGCTTTTGCGGCCAGCTCCCAAGAAAGCGAGTTGAAGAATGGAGCTCAGGGGCACTGCAATTCACAAACCTGCAGACTTAGAAATGATAACTCTCGTCCACAAATATATTGAGGGAAGGCAACGAAGAGGATTTGAAAGCAAGGCAGAATTGCAGGAAACAGATTTCAGGAGGTAGATTCGAATCGCCTTTAAAGCACAGGAAAAGCGGCAAAACCTCGACAATGATGCCCTTGGCCAAAAAGGGCGTATGCGTTTTTTCCTGAATATATTCAGGAAAAAACGCATACGCCCTTTTTGGCCAACCAAGCAACCTGGAAAGGCAAATCAGCGCTACAAAGAAGTCTCGCTTCCCATCGGTCAAAAGGGTCATGCTGAATAAAGGGTCAAAACCAGAAATGCAGGACAGGCCATGGAGAAATGGGAGCCTTGCTACGCTGAAGGGCGGGACGTAAATTGCCAACAGCCACTCTGGAGAAGTGTACGGTGTGTCCTGAAACATCTAAAAAACTCAGCTTAGAGAGCTTGGGCACTTCCACTCATGGGCGTATAAATTGGGAAAATTAAAAATCAGCAAGACACAGGCACCCCAAAGTTTTGGGCTACTCTGTTGACAAGAACCTCCACTTCGTTACACCTTAAATATCCGAGGAAAGAGAAGAATGGATAAAGAAGTTGTGGTCCTTATGTACAATGGAATATCACTCAGCCATGAAATCAATGTCATAAGGCTAGTAGCAGCATGATGAGTGGATTTAGGTATGACGATTCTAAGTGAAATAAGTCCCACAGAAAAAGACACTTATCATGAGATATCACTTATAGAGGGAATGTAAAAACCGCTACCCTTGAACTGAATTACAAAACAGAACGGAGTCACACATTTAGAAAACACACTATGGCTGCTTAACGGGAAAGGTGAGGTGGGGTGATGCATAAATCAAGGGTTTCAAATTAGCTCAGATACCGTTCCATGAACCCAATATGTAATAGACAAGACCTACTCCTTGCTCAGTGAACTGGACTCAACACCCCCTATTCACCGCCCAAGAATATATCTGACTAGTAAGAATCTTAAAACCTATGTATTGATATCTCTCTGTAAGTGAGTCAAGTGGGTGTAAAGCGGCATAAACACAGCAGTGAAAAGCAGCTAAACCCCATTATAAAAATCAATTACTTTTCAAAACCCGTGAAACAAAGACAGTGAAAGAGAGAGAAATTCTTACAAAATTCGTTCAGGGGCTGTGATGCCACCTGGATTGACCATATCTAGACCCACAGCTGATTGAGACATATGGGTGGACACTCTTGGGGCTGAGAGGTTTGGTGAGGTTGGGTGAGCTAACGCAGACCCTTTAAATTAATACGGCGTGGTACCCATCCCATGGGTCCCAAATCTCCAGGTTCAAGGGCATCGTCCTACATTGAAAACATGCATGAGAAACCCCGAAGATGGCACACCGTGTGATCGGGAAAGGTTTCTAAAACGCACCTCATTTCTCATCTCCTTGTGCTCCGGTTCGCCATTCCAGCCGCTTTACTAGCAATCTCTCTCCTTGGAGAATCAGCACCTTTATCCTCCTGTTCCGTACAGGTTGCAATTTGTCCTGAGGATGAACGGGAAGAGGGGCAACCAATGAGAGACTAGCTCTAGGTGTTGGGACAGGCACACGTCACTCTGTTTTCCCATCAGGAAGAAGAATTAACCACAGGCTCAGCCTTCCGCCAGGAACCAGAATACGGCCTGAAGCAATCCTGCGATTTTGCGGCCAGCTCCCAAGAAAGCGAGTTGAATAATGGAGCTCAGGGGCACTGCAATTCACAAACCTGCAGACTTAGAAATGATAACTCTCGTCCACAAATATATTGAGGGAAGGCAACGAAGAGGATTTGAAAGCAAGGCAGAATTGCAGGAAACAGATTTCAGGAGGTACATTCGAATCGCCTTTAAAGCACAGGAAAAGCGGCAAAACCTCGACAGTGATGCACTTGGCCAAAAAGGGCGTATGCGTTTTTTCCTGAATATATTCAGGAAAAATCGCATACGCCCTTTTTGGCCAACCAAGCAACCTGGAAAGGCAAATCAGCGCTACAAAGAAGTCTCGCTTCCCATTGGTCAAAAGGGCCACGCTGAATAAAGTGTCAAAACCAGAAATGCAGGACAGGCCATGGAGAAATGGGAGCCTAGCTACGCTGATGGGCGGGACGTAAATTGCCAACAGCCACTCTGGAGAAGTGTACGGTGTGTCCTGAAACATCTAAAAAACTCAGCTTAGAGAGCTTGGGCACTTCCACTCATGGGCGTATAAATTGGGAAAACTAAAAATCAGCAAGACACAGGCACCCCAAATTTTGGGCTACTCTGTTGACAAAAACCTCCACTTCATTACACCTTAAATATCCGAGGAAAGAGAAGAATGGATAAAGAAGTTGTGGTCCTTATGTACAATGGAATATCACTCAGCCATGAAATCAATGTCATAAGGCTAGTAGCAGCATGATGAGTGGATTTAGGTATGACGATTCTAAGTGAAATAAATCACACAGAAAAAGACACTTATCATAAGATATCACTTATAGAGGGAATGTAAAAACCGCTACCCTTGAACTGCATTACAAAATAGAACAGAGTCACACGTTTAGAAAACACACTATGGCTGCTTAACGGGAAAGGTGAGGTGGGGTGATGCATAAATCAAGGGTTTCAAATTAGCTCAGATACCGTTCCATAAACCCAATATGTAATAGACAAGACCTACTCCTTGCTCAGTGAACTGGACTCAACACCCCCTATTCACCGCCCAAGAATATATCTGACTAGTAAGAATCTTAAAACCTATGTATTGATATCTCTCTGTAAGTGAGTCAAGTGGGTGTAAAGCGGCATAAACACAGCAGTGAAAAGCAGCTAAACCCCATTATAAAAATCAATTACTTTTCAAAACCCGTGAAACAAAGACAGTGAAAGAGAGAGAAATTCTTACAAAATTCGTTCAGGGGCTGTGATGCCACCTGGATTGACCATATCTAGACCCACAGCTGATTGAGACATATGGGTGGACACTCTTGGGGCTGAGAGGTTTGGTGAGGTTGGGTGAGCTAACGCAGACCCTTTAAATTAATACGGCGTGGTACCCATCCCATGGGTCCCAAATCTCCAGGTTCAAGGGCATCGTCCTACATTGAAAACATGCATGAGAAACCCCGAAGATGGCACACCGTGTGATCGGGAAAGGTTTCTAAAACGCACCTCATTTCTCATCTCCTTGTGCTCCGGTTCGCCATTCCAGCCGCTTTACTAGCAATCTCTCTCCTTGGAGAATCAGCACCTTTATCCTCCTGTTCCGTACAGGTTGCAATTTGTCCTGAGGATGAACGGGAAGAGGGGCAACCAATGAGAGACTAGCTCTAGGTGTTGGGACAGGCACAGGTCACTCTGTTTTCCCATCAGGAAGAAGAATTAACCACAGGCTCAGCCTGCCGCCAGGAACCAGAATACGGCCTGAAGCAATCCTGCGCTTTTGCGGCCAGCTCCCAAGAAAGCGAGTTGAAGAATGGAGCTCAGGGGCACTGCAATTCACAAACCTGCAGACTTAGAAATGATAACTCTCGTCCACAAATATATTGAGGGAAGGCAACGAAGAGGATTTGAAAGCAAGGCAGAATTGCAGGAAACAGATTTCAGGAGGTAGATTCGAATCGCCTTTAAAGCACAGGAAAAGCGGCAAAACCTCGACAATGATGCCCTTGGCCAAAAAGGGCGTATGCGTTTTTTCCTGAATATATTCAGGAAAAAACGCATACGCCCTTTTTGGCCAACCAAGCAACCTGGAAAGGCAAATCAGCGCTACAAAGAAGTCTCGCTTCCCATCGGTCAAAAGGGTCATGCTGAATAAAGGGTCAAAACCAGAAATGCAGGACAGGCCATGGAGAAATGGGAGCCTTGCTACGCTGAAGGGCGGGACGTAAATTGCCAACAGCCACTCTGGAGAAGTGTACGGTGTGTCCTGAAACATCTAAAAAACTCAGCTTAGAGAGCTTGGGCACTTCCACTCATGGGCGTATAAATTGGGAAAATTAAAAATCAGCAAGACACAGGCACCCCAAAGTTTTGGGCTACTCTGTTGACAAGAACCTCCACTTCGTTACACCTTAAATATCCGAGGAAAGAGAAGAATGGATAAAGAAGTTGTGGTCCTTATGTACAATGGAATATCACTCAGCCATGAAATCAATGTCATAAGGCTAGTAGCAGCATGATGAGTGGATTTAGGTATGACGATTCTAAGTGAAATAAGTCCCACAGAAAAAGACACTTATCATGAGATATCACTTATAGAGGGAATGTAAAAACCGCTACCCTTGAACTGAATTACAAAACAGAACGGAGTCACACATTTAGAAAACACACTATGGCTGCTTAACGGGAAAGGTGAGGTGGGGTGATGCATAAAACAAGGGTTTCAAATTAGCTCAGATACCGTTCCATGAACCCAATATGTAATAGACAAGACCTACTCCTTGCTCAGTGAACTGGACTCAACACCCCCTATTCACCGCCCAAGAATATATCTGACTAGTAAGAATCTTCAAACCTATGTATTGATATCTCTCTGTAAGTGAGTCAAGTGGGTGTAAAGCGGCATAAACACAGCAGTGAAAAGCAGCTAAACCCCATTATAAAAATCAATTACTTTTCAAAACCCGTGAAACAAAGACAGTGAAAGAGAGAGAAATTCTTACAAAATTCGTTCAGGGGCTGTGATGCCACCTGGATTGACCATATCTAGACCCACAGCTGATTGAGACATATGGGTGGACACTCTTGGGGCTGAGAGGTTTGGTGAGGTTGGGTGAGCTAACGCAGACCCTTTAAATTAATACGGCGTGGTACCCATCCCATGGGTCCCAAATCTCCAGGTTCAAGGGCATCGTCCTACATTGAAAACATGCATGAGAAACCCCGAAGATGGCACACCGTGTGATCGGGAAAGGTTTCTAAAACGCACCTCATTTCTCATCTCCTTGTGCTCCGGCTCGCCATTCCAGCCGCTTTACTAGCAATCTCTCTCCTTGGAGAATCAGCACCTTTATCCTCCTGTTCCGTACAGGTTGCAATTTGTCCTGAGGATGAACGGGAAGAGGGGCAACCAATGAGAGACTAGCTCTAGGTGTTGGGACAGGCACAGGTCACTCTGTTTTCCCATCAGGAAGAAGAATTAACCACAGGCTCAGCCTGCCGCCAGGAACCAGAATACGGCCTGAAGCAATCCTGCGCTTTTGCGGCCAGCTCCCAAGAAAGCGAGTTGAATAATGGAGCTCAGGGGCACTGCAATTCACAAACCTGCAGACTTACAAATGATAACTCTCGTCCACAAATATATTGAGGGAAGGCAACGAAGAGGATTTGAAAGCAAGGCAGAATTGCAGGAAACAGATTTCAGGAGGTACATTCGAATCGCCTTTAAAGCACAGGAAAAGCGGCAAAACCTCGACAATGATGCCCTTGGCCAAAAAGGGCGTATGCGTTTTTTCCTGAATATATTCAGGAAAAATCGCATACGCCCTTTTTGGCCAACCAAGCAACCTGGAAAGGCAAATCAGCGCTACAAAGAAGTCTCGCTTCCCATTGGTCAAAAGGGCCATGCTGAATAAAGTGTCAAAACCAGAAATGCAGGACAGACCATGGAGAAATGGGAGCCTTGCTACGCTGATGGGCGGGACGTAAATTGCCAACAGCCACTCTGGAGAAGTGTACGGTGTGTCCTGAAACATCTAAAAAACTCAGCTTAGAGAGCTTGGGCACTTCCACTCATGGGCGTATAAACTGGGAAAACTAAAAATCAGCAAGACACAGGCACCCCAAATTTTGGGCTACTCTGTTGACAAAAACCTCCACTTCATTACACCTTAAATATCCGAGGAAAGAGAAGAATGCATAAAGAAGTTGTGGTCCTTATGTACAATGGAATATCACTCAGCCATGAAATCAATGTCATAAGGCTAGTAGCAGCATTATGATTGGATTTAGCTATGACGATTCTAAGTGAAATAAATCACACAGAAAAAGACACTTATCATAAGATATCACTTATAGAGGGAATGTAAAAACCGCTACCCTTGAACTGCATTACAAAATAGAACAGAGTCACACGTTTAGAAAACACACTATGGCTGCTTAACGGGAAAGGTGAGGTGGGGTGATGCATAAATCAAGGGTTTCAAATTAGCTCAGATACCGTTCCATAAACCCAATATGTAATAGACAAAACCTACTCCTTGCTCAGTGAACTGGACTCAACACCCCCTATTCACCGCCCAAGAATATATCTCACTAGTAAGAATCTTCAAACCTATGTATTGATATCTCTCTGTAAGTGAGTCAAGTGGGTGTAAAGCGGCATAAACACAGCAGTGAAAAGCAGCTAAACCCCATTATAAAAATCAATTACTTTTCAAAACCCGTGAAACAAAGACAGTGAAAGAGAGAGAAATTCTTACAAAATTCGTTCAGGGGCTGTGATGCCACCTGGATTGACCATATCTAGACCCACAGCTGATTGAGACATATGGGTGGACACTCTTGGGGCTGAGAGGTTTGGTGAGGTTGGGTGAGCTAATGCAGACCCTTTAAATTAATACGGCGTGGTACCCATCCCATGGGTCCCAAATCTCCAGGTTCAAGGGCATCGTCCTACATTGAAAACATGCATGAGAAACCCCGAAGATGGCACACCGTGTGATCGGGAAAGGTTTCTAAAACGCACCTCATTTCTCATCTGCTTGTGCTCCGGTTCGCCATTCCAGCCGCTTTACTAGCAATCTCTCTCCTTGGAGAATCAGCACCTTTATCCTCCTGTTCCGTACAGGTTGCAATTTGTCCTGAGGATGAACGGGAAGAGGGGCAACCAATGAGAGACTAGCTCTAGGTGTTGGGACAGGCACAGGTCACTCTGTTTTCCCATCAGGAAGAAGAATTAACCACAGGCTCAGCCTGCCGCCAGGAACCAGAATACGGCCTGAAGCAATCCTGCGCTTTTGCGGCCAGCTCCCAAGAAAGCGAGTTGAATAATGGAGCTCAGGGGCACTGCAATTCACAAACCTGCAGACTTACAAATGATAACTCTCGTCCACAAATATATTGAGGGAAGGCAACGAAGAGGATTTGAAAGCAAGGCAGAATTGCAGGAAACAGATTTCAGGAGGTACATTCGAATCGCCTTTAAAGCACAGGAAAAGCGGCAAAACCTCGACAGTGATGCACTTGGCCAAAAAGGGCGTATGCGTTTTTTCCTGAATATATTCAGGAAAAATCGCATACGCCCTTTTTGGCCAACCAAGCAACCTGGAAAGGCAAATCAGCGCTACAAAGAAGTCTCGCTTCCCATTGGTCAAAAGGGCCATGCTGAATAAAGTGTCAAAACCAGAAATGCAGGACAGGCCATGGAGAAATGGGAGCCTAGCTACGCTGATGGGCGGGACGTAAATTGCCAACAGCCACTCTGGAGAAGTGTACGGTGTGTCCTGAAACATCTAAAAAACTCAGCTTAGAGAGCTTGGGCACTTCCACTCATGGGCGTATAAATTGGGAAAACTAAAAATCAGCAAGACACAGGCACCCCAAATTTTGGGCTACTCTGTTGACAAAAACCTCCACTTCATTACACCTTAAATATCCGAGGAAAGAGAAGAATGGATAAAGAAGTTGTGGTCCTTATGTACAATGGAATATCACTCAGCCATGAAATCAATGTCATAAGGCTAGTAGCAGCATGATGAGTGGATTTAGGTATGACGATTCTAAGTGAAATAAATCACACAGAAAAAGACACTTATCATAAGATATCACTTATAGAGGGAATGTAAAAACCGCTACCCTTGAACTGCATTACAAAATAGAACAGAGTCACACGTTTAGAAAACACACTATGGCTGCTTAACGGGAAAGGTGAGGTGGGGTGATGCATAAATCAAGGGTTTCAAATTAGCTCAGATACCGTTCCATAAACCCAATATGTAATAGACAAGACCTACTCCTTGCTCAGTGAACTGGACTCAACACCCCCTATTCACCGCCCAAGAATATATCTGACTAGTAAGAATCTTAAAACCTATGTATTGATATCTCTCTGTAAGTGAGTCAAGTGGGTGTAAAGCGGCATAAACACAGCAGTGAAAAGCAGCTAAACCCCATTATAAAAATCAATTACTTTTCAAAACCCGTGAAACAAAGACAGTGAAAGAGAGAGAAATTCTTACAAAATTCGTTCAGGGGCTGTGATGCCACCTGGATTGACCATATCTAGACCCACAGCTGATTGAGACATATGGGTGGACACTCTTGGGGCTGAGAGGTTTGGTGAGGTTGGGTGAGCTAACGCAGACCCTTTAAATTAATACGGCGTGGTACCCATCCCATGGGTCCCAAATCTCCAGGTTCAAGGGCATCGTCCTACATTGAAAACATGCATGAGAAACCCCGAAGATGGCACACCGTGTGATCGGGAAAGGTTTCTAAAACGCACCTCATTTCTCATCTGCTTGTGCTCCGGTTCGCCATTCCAGCCGCTTTACTAGCAATCTCTCTCCTTGGAGAATCAGCACCTTTATCCTCCTGTTCCGTACAGGTTGCAATTTGTCCTGAGGATGAACGGGAAGAGGGGCAACCAATGAGAGACTAGCTCTAGGTGTTGGGACAGGCACAGGTCACTCTGTTTTCCCATCAGGAAGAAGAATTAACCACAGGCTCAGCCTGCCGCCAGGAACCAGAATACGGCCTGAAGCAATCCTGCGCTTTTGCGGCCAGCTCCCAAGAAAGCGAGTTGAATAATGGAGCTCAGGGGCACTGCAATTCACAAACCTGCAGACTTACAAATGATAACTCTCGTCCACAAATATATTGAGGGAAGGCAACGAAGAGGATTTGAAAGCAAGGCAGAATTGCAGGAAACAGATTTCAGGAGGTAGATTCGAATCGCCTTTAAAGCACAGGAAAAGCGGCAAAACCTCGACAATGATGCCCTTGGCCAAAAAGGGCGTATGCGTTTTTTCCTGAATATATTCAGGAAAAAACGCATACGCCCTTTTTGGCCAACCAAGCAACCTGGAAAGGCAAATCAGCGCTACAAAGAAGTCTCGCTTCCCATCGGTCAAAAGGGTCATGCTGAATAAAGGGTCAAAACCAGAAATGCAGGACAGGCCATGGAGAAATGGGAGCCTTGCTACGCTGAAGGGCGGGACGTAAATTGCCAACAGCCACTCTGGAGAAGTGTACGGTGTGTCCTGAAACATCTAAAAAACTCAGCTTAGAGAGCTTGGGCACTTCCACTCATGGGCGTATAAATTGGGAAAACTAAAAATCAGCAAGACACAGGCACCCCAAAGTTTTGGGCTTCTCTGTTGACAAGAACCTCCACTTCGTTACACCTTAAATATCCGAGGAAAGAGAAGAATGGATAAAGAAGTTGTGGTCCTTATGTACAATGGAATATCACTCAGCCATGAAATCAATGTCATAAGGCTAGTAGCAGCATGATGAGTGGATTTAGGTATGACGATTCTAAGTGAAATAAGTCCCACAGAAAAAGACACTTATCATGAGATATCACTTATAGAGGGAATGTAAAAACCGCTACCCTTGAACTGAATTACAAAACAGAACGGAGTCACACATTTAGAAAACACACTATGGCTGCTTAACGGGAAAGGTGAGGTGGGGTGATGCATAAAACAAGGGTTTCAAATTAGCTCAGATACCGTTCCATGAACCCAATATGTAATAGACAAGACCTACTCCTTGCTCAGTGAACTGGACTCAACACCCCCTATTCACCGCCCAAGAATATATCTGACTAGTAAGAATCTTAAAACCTATGTATTGATATCTCTCTGTAAGTGAGTCAAGTGGGTGTAAAGCGGCATAAACACAGCAGTGAAAAGCAGCTAAACCCCATTATAAAAATCAATTACTTTTCAAAACCCGTGAAACAAAGACAGTGAAAGAGAGAGAAATTCTTACAAAATTCGTTCAGGGGCTGTGATGCCACCTGGATTGACCATATCTAGACCCACAGCTGATTGAGACATATGGGTGGACACTCTTGGGGCTGAGAGGTTTGGTGAGGTTGGGTGAGCTAACGCAGACCCTTTAAATTAATACGGCGTGGTACCCATCCCATGGGTCCCAAATCTCCAGGTTCAAGGGCATCGTCCTACATTGAAAACATGCATGAGAAACCCCGAAGATGGCACACCGTGTGATCGGGAAAGGTTTCTAAAACGCACCTCATTTCTCATCTCCTTGTGCTCCGGTTCGCCATTCCAGCCGCTTTACTAGCAATCTCTCTCCTTGGAGAATCAGCACCTTTATCCTCCTGTTCCGTACAGGTTGCAATTTGTCCTGAGGATGAACGGGAAGAGGGGCAACCAATGAGAGACTAGCTCTAGGTGTTGGGACAGGCACAGGTCACTCTGTTTTCCCATCAGGAAGAAGAATTAACCACAGGCTCAGCCTGCCGCCAGGAACCAGAATACGGCCTGAAGCAATCCTGCGCTTTTGCGGCCAGCTCCCAAGAAAGCGACTTGAAGAATGGAGCTCAGGGGCACTGCAATTCACAAACCTGCAGACTTAGAAATGATAACTCTCGTCCACAAATATATTGAGGGAAGGCAACGAAGAGGATTTGAAAGCAAGGCAGAATTGCAGGAAACAGATTTCAGGAGGTACATTCGAATCGCCTTTAAAGCACAGGAAAAGCGGCAAAACCTCGACAATGATGCCCTTGGCCAAAAAGGGCGTATGCGTTTTTTCCTGAATATATTCAGGAAAAAACGCATACGCCCTTTTTGGCCAACCAAGCAACCTGGAAAGGCAAATCAGCGCTACAAAGAAGTCTCGCTTCCCATCGGTCAAAAGGGTCATGCTGAATAAAGGGTCAAAACCAGAAATGCAGGACAGGCCATGGAGAAATGGGAGCCTTGCTACGCTGAAGGGCGGGACGTAAATTGCCAACAGCCACTCTGGAGAAGTGTAAGGTGTGTCCTGGAACATCTAAAAAACTCAGATTAGAGAGCTTGGGCACTTCCACTCATGGGCGTATAAATTGGAAAAACTAAAAATCAGCAAGACACAGGCACCCCAAAGTTTTGGGCTTCTCTGTTGACAAGAACCTCCACTTCGTTACACCTTAAATATCCGAGGAAAGAGAAGAATGGATAAAGAAGTTGTGGTCCTTATGTACAATGGAATATCACTCAGCCATGAAATCAATGTCATAAGGCTAGTAGCAGCATGATGAGTGGATTTAGGTATGACGATTCTAAGTGAAATAAGTCCCACAGAAAAAGACACTTATCATGAGATATCACTTATAGAGGGAATGTAAAAACCGCTACCCTTGAACTGAATTACAAAACAGAACGGAGTCACACATTTAGAAAACACACTATGGCTGCTTAACGGGAAAGGTGAGGTGGGGTGATGCATAAATCAAGGGTTTCAAATTAGCTCAGATACCGTTCCATGAACCCAATATGTAATAGACAAGACCTACTCCTTGCTCAGTGAACTGGACTCAACACCCCCTATTCACCGCCCAAGAATATATCTGACTAGTAAGAATCTTAAAACCTATGTATTGATATCTCTCTGTAAGTGAGTCAAGTGGGTGTAAAGCGGCATAAACACAGCAGTGAAAAGCAGCTAAACCCCATTATAAAAATCAATTACTTTTCAAAACCCGTGAAACAAAGACAGTGAAAGAGAGAGAAATTCTTACAAAATTCGTTCAGGGGCTGTGATGCCACCTGGATTGACCATATCTAGACCCACAGCTGATTGAGACATATGGGTGGACACTCTTGGGGCTGAGAGGTTTGGTGAGGTTGGGTGAGCTAACGCAGACCCTTTAAATTAATACGGCGTGGTACCCATCCCATGGGTCCCAAATCTCCAGGTTCAAGGGCATCGTCCTACATTGAAAACATGCATGAGAAACCCCGAAGATGGCACACCGTGTGATCGGGAAAGGTTTCTAAAACGCACCTCATTTCTCATCTCCTTGTGCTCCGGTTCGCCATTCCAGCCGCTTTACTAGCAATCTCTCTCCTTGGAGAATCAGCACCTTTATCCTCCTGTTCCGTACAGGTTGCAATTTGTCCTGAGGATGAACGGGAAGAGGGGCAACCAATGAGAGACTAGCTCTAGGTGTTGGGACAGGCACACGTCACTCTGTTTTCCCATCAGGAAGAAGAATTAACCACAGGCTCAGCCTTCCGCCAGGAACCAGAATACGGCCTGAAGCAATCCTGCGATTTTGCGGCCAGCTCCCAAGAAAGCGAGTTGAATAATGGAGCTCAGGGGCACTGCAATTCACAAACCTGCAGACTTAGAAATGATAACTCTCGTCCACAAATATATTGAGGGAAGGCAACGAAGAGGATTTGAAAGCAAGGCAGAATTGCAGGAAACAGATTTCAGGAGGTACATTCGAATCGCCTTTAAAGCACAGGAAAAGCGGCAAAACCTCGACAGTGATGCACTTGGCCAAAAAGGGCGTATGCGTTTTTTCCTGAATATATTCAGGAAAAATCGCATACGCCCTTTTTGGCCAACCAAGCAACCTGGAAAGGCAAATCAGCGCTACAAAGAAGTCTCGCTTCCCATTGGTCAAAAGGGCCACGCTGAATAAAGTGTCAAAACCAGAAATGCAGGACAGGCCATGGAGAAATGGGAGCCTAGCTACGCTGATGGGCGGGACGTAAATTGCCAACAGCCACTCTGGAGAAGTGTACGGTGTGTCCTGAAACATCTAAAAAACTCAGCTTAGAGAGCTTGGGCACTTCCACTCATGGGCGTATAAATTGGGAAAACTAAAAATCAGCAAGACACAGGCACCCCAAATTTTGGGCTACTCTGTTGACAAAAACCTCCACTTCATTACACCTTAAATATCCGAGGAAAGAGAAGAATGGATAAAGAAGTTGTGGTCCTTATGTACAATGGAATATCACTCAGCCATGAAATCAATGTCATAAGGCTAGTAGCAGCATGATGAGTGGATTTAGGTATGACGATTCTAAGTGAAATAAATCACACAGAAAAAGACACTTATCATAAGATATCACTTATAGAGGGAATGTAAAAACCGCTACCCTTGAACTGCATTACAAAATAGAACAGAGTCACACGTTTAGAAAACACACTATGGCTGCTTAACGGGAAAGGTGAGGTGGGGTGATGCATAAATCAAGGGTTTCAAATTAGCTCAGATACCGTTCCATAAACCCAATATGTAATAGACAAGACCTACTCCTTGCTCAGTGAACTGGACTCAACACCCCCTATTCACCGCCCAAGAATATATCTGACTAGTAAGAATCTTAAAACCTATGTATTGATATCTCTCTGTAAGTGAGTCAAGTGGGTGTAAAGCGGCATAAACACAGCAGTGAAAAGCAGCTAAACCCCATTATAAAAATCAATTACTTTTCAAAACCCGTGAAACAAAGACAGTGAAAGAGAGAGAAATTCTTACAAAATTCGTTCAGGGGCTGTGATGCCACCTGGATTGACCATATCTAGACCCACAGCTGATTGAGACATATGGGTGGACACTCTTGGGGCTGAGAGGTTTGGTGAGGTTGGGTGAGCTAACGCAGACCCTTTAAATTAATACGGCGTGGTACCCATCCCATGGGTCCCAAATCTCCAGGTTCAAGGGCATCGTCCTACATTGAAAACATGCATGAGAAACCCCGAAGATGGCACACCGTGTGATCGGGAAAGGTTTCTAAAACGCACCTCATTTCTCATCTCCTTGTGCTCCGGTTCGCCATTCCAGCCGCTTTACTAGCAATCTCTCTCCTTGGAGAATCAGCACCTTTATCCTCCTGTTCCGTACAGGTTGCAATTTGTCCTGAGGATGAACGGGAAGAGGGGCAACCAATGAGAGACTAGCTCTAGGTGTTGGGACAGGCACAGGTCACTCTGTTTTCCCATCAGGAAGAAGAATTAACCACAGGCTCAGCCTGCCGCCAGGAACCAGAATACGGCCTGAAGCAATCCTGCGCTTTTGCGGCCAGCTCCCAAGAAAGCGAGTTGAAGAATGGAGCTCAGGGGCACTGCAATTCACAAACCTGCAGACTTAGAAATGATAACTCTCGTCCACAAATATATTGAGGGAAGGCAACGAAGAGGATTTGAAAGCAAGGCAGAATTGCAGGAAACAGATTTCAGGAGGTAGATTCGAATCGCCTTTAAAGCACAGGAAAAGCGGCAAAACCTCGACAATGATGCCCTTGGCCAAAAAGGGCGTATGCGTTTTTTCCTGAATATATTCAGGAAAAAACGCATACGCCCTTTTTGGCCAACCAAGCAACCTGGAAAGGCAAATCAGCGCTACAAAGAAGTCTCGCTTCCCATCGGTCAAAAGGGTCATGCTGAATAAAGGGTCAAAACCAGAAATGCAGGACAGGCCATGGAGAAATGGGAGCCTTGCTACGCTGAAGGGCGGGACGTAAATTGCTAACAGCCACTCTGGAGAAGTGTACGGTGTGTCCTGAAACATCTAAAAAACTCAGCTTAGAGAGCTTGGGCACTTCCACTCATGGGCGTATAAATTGGGAAAATTAAAAATCAGCAAGACACAGGCACCCCAAAGTTTTGGGCTACTCTGTTGACAAGAACCTCCACTTCGTTACACCTTAAATATCCGAGGAAAGAGAAGAATGGATAAAGAAGTTGTGGTCCTTATGTACAATGGAATATCACTCAGCCATGAAATCAATGTCATAAGGCTAGTAGCAGCATGATGAGTGGATTTAGGTATGACGATTCTAAGTGAAATAAGTCCCACAGAAAAAGACACTTATCATGAGATATCACTTATAGAGGGAATGTAAAAACCGCTACCCTTGAACTGAATTACAAAACAGAACGGAGTCACACATTTAGAAAACACACTATGGCTGCTTAACGGGAAAGGTGAGGTGGGGTGATGCATAAAACAAGGGTTTCAAATTAGCTCAGATACCGTTCCATGAACCCAATATGTAATAGACAAGACCTACTCCTTGCTCAGTGAACTGGACTCAACACCCCCTATTCACCGCCCAAGAATATATCTGACTAGTAAGAATCTTAAAACCTATGTATTGATATCTCTCTGTAAGTGAGTCAAGTGGGTGTAAAGCGGCATAAACACAGCAGTGAAAAGCAGCTAAACCCCATTATAAAAATCAATTACTTTTCAAAACCCGTGAAACAAAGACAGTGAAAGAGA